>NC_135531.1:136322467-137018301 GCF_045843805.1 Urocitellus parryii | reverse complement strand
GATCTGAGCTGCCGGGTCGCCAGTCCTCTGCGCACTCTCCCGCCTCCGCCCGGCCACGCCAAGGGGGCGGGGCCTGGGTTTCGGTTTCTTGCAAACGCGGAGGCCACAGGGAAATCGTGGAGTTTCCGGGAACCGTGCCCGGAGCGCTGAGGTCTGCACGGAGACGGGGGCAGGGATGGACAGGCGTCCGGTGTCGCCGGCCAGTAGCCCGCTGGAAGTTCCAGAGGGAACCGGGGGAAACCGTTCCCGGAAAAGCCCCGCCTGAATGCACTAGCCCCAGTCCTTTCTCCTGGTGGTGTTGGCGCAGAAGGTGGAGGCTATGCCGGAGGGACCGGTAAACAAGTGACGGGTCCTGGGCATGGGAGGGAGTTCTACACGCTGAGGGTCTTGGAGAGTACACACCGGGAAGGAAGGACTATGCACACGGCAGGTGGGCTCTGAGGAATGGGGATGCCCCCCTGCAATAGCTGAAGTCCCCAATGGCCATTCTGATTGACCCTATGAAGAGCTGTTCTCTCCTGAAATTACCGTCTTTGTGTATTTTTTTGCTTAATTATTGGAAAGTTTCCCCCCATATGACCTGAAGCCCCTTGAGACTGTGACCGTGTCTGTGTAGTCAAGCCTGTTGGGCCCCCAGACTAGAAGGAACTAACCCACAAGGAGGGGCCCAGTGACAGTTTATTGAATAAATGAAAGAATAGAACGAGTCTGAGGCATCTGTGGGGGCCATGTGGACTTCTGACCTACTCCCACAGGACCTTTGGGTATAGTTACCCTGGCTCCCTCACTATAGGAGGGGCCTCAGCACCTTGGTGAGGAGGGATTTCCCTGAGTACTGCCCTCCAGCTGGGATGGGTGGGCAGCAAGCACACTAGTCATCACGGAAGAATGTTAGCTGTGGGGTCAGCCACTTCCTTCCCTCCCCAGGGCTTAGAGCTCAGGCCAGTGATGTTTGTGGGTTGGGCCTGAATCTGAACCAGGAGGGCTGGGAGTCTGAGACCAGGAGGCAGAGTCTTGTAGGCTCCCTCACCTCTAGCCCACAGCAGTACCTGGGGTCAAGGTAGGCAGTGTCCCCTGCAAGCCTGAGTTTCCTAAATTCTTGCCACTGAGCCTTAAGTCTATAGTAAAAACCTGCCTCCTGGTGGCCCTGAGACCATGGCTCTTAAAAAGACATAAATCAAACTGAGTAGAGCTTCCTCCATCCGGAAGAGCTGGGGATGGGGCAACTCCCCCACCCCCCCAACCCCCCATGAAGCAGGCCCCCCTCTCAGGTAGCAGTGCTGGCCATTCTGGAGGAAGCCAGCTAGCTAGGGGAGGGACAGGAAGACAGGCCCTATGGCATCCTTGTACAGGGCAGCATTGGCTTTCTCCACACCAAGCTGAGGATCAGGGTGGCTGGCCTGGGAGAAGGCCAGGGAAACTCCAAATGCTGCAAGAGCAGAGCTTGTGCTATGAGCACAGCCCCTAGTGACCCTGGTGACTCAGCCTGGGAATTCCGACTCCAGGGGCTACCCTGGAAATGAGGCTCAGAACAGTGAGGGGTACCATTGAAGGGCCCAACAACCATGACAGCAGTTTCATGAGGCCTCAGACCAATTAGTTTATTGTCCCTTCCTTGTCCTATGGCCCAGAGCTGGACCCATTGAGGTTAATCCTCTTTTCAGTCCAAACAGTATATTTTGGTTAGGTAGCTCAATTCTCATCCTAGCCCATAAACTGGACCTGGGAGAGAACCTGGTACTCAGAATGTCTGTGTTGGGCTGCATTTGGAGGTCACACCTCAGAAATTGTAGATGTAGCTCAAGCTAGAAAACACATCAGAATGTGTTTTTGTGGTTTGCACTCAAAAAAAGTTCTAGATACATTTATGAAAGGAAGGCAGAGCAAGAGGCAGAAAAAGATCCAGTACCCTGTGGGTACTGAGAACAGTTCACTGCTGTAACCCAGCCAGCCTTGCTGAGCATCAAGCAGGTACCCTACATGAGCCAGTGTGAAATAGATGGGTAGATAGATGGGTGGATGGATGAATGGATGGATGGGTGGATGGATGAATGGATGGGTAGGTAGATGGATGATGGATGGGTGAGTTGGTAGAAGGCTGGGAGAATGGATTGATGATAGATTCAGCTTATCTCAGCAATATACACATTTCTCTGAGCTGGTTTTTGCAATAAGGCAATTTCCACAGAAACTTATATAGGCTCTAATGAGAGAAAACAAAGGATGTGGCTTTCCTGAGCAGCACTGTGTTTGTTTCTGCACAATTCTGTCCCTCCAGGGGACTTCGGAGCCCTATCCAATCCCCCTGTTCACATCTGTGGTCTTTACTCAAAGTCCCGCAGAAAGACTGGAAGCCCAGTGGTAAGGGGCTGCCCAGGCACCAAACATGGGACAGGGGCTGTTGTGTTCACATCAGGCTGGTCCACAAATGAACTCGGTTTAGATAGGACTTTGGCCAGGTGTGAGAGTTTCCACTTCTTTGTATGCTTGAGTTAGTCCTGGGAAAGTATCTGTCATCTAACTCCCTGAATGGCAGGAGAGGTAAGGATGGTCCAGGAGAAAGCGTGACTCCAGCTTGACAAGTAATAAACCACAGTGAATGCATCATCCTATCTGAGAGCCAGCGTGAAGTGCTGCATTGGGAGAATTGTAGAGGACTGGGGTCCATCACTGGGGACAAAATGGATCACAGTATTCTTGGAGAAGAGGCTGTAAGCCAGGAGGCCTCTGATGACTGGTATTCCCAGGAAACAAAAAGTCATTCTTTCTCTTGAGAACTCTCTTGAAAGGACAGTTCCCACAACCTTGTGGACTGGGGCATGAGCATCTTGCTTTGCTTTTAGTGGAGCAGATAACTCCAGAAGGGTAAGGACTTAGGGACATCTGATGGTTGTTCAGTCCCAGCCCTATGCTGGGGGACTTAGTAGTAAGGGCCATGGTTCCCATCACTAACCCATCCATTTCATCCATCCATCCATGCAAGTTCTCCAAGGGCAGAGGATGCTCAGAGTCACCCCCTCAATACACTGCAGGCTCTGTTTGTGCCTGCAGACAGTAGGCACAACGTAAGTGTGCTCAGAATGTAGAATGATAAATGTGTGCCATACCTGGAATATGACAAAAAAGGGAAAGAAATGCTGAGAGTGGAGGGACAGGAGCAAGTTATCTCAGCCAGTGTTGATGGAGGGCTACTTGGAGGAGGTAACCGTTCAGCAAGGCCTAGAAAGATGAGCCAAAGTTTAATAGACTAAGTAGGAGAGGGCATTCCAGAATGTGGGACCAGCCCAAGGATAAGCCCAGAGGCTTGGAAGTATGGGAAAAATATTACTTTCAGTGTGGCCTGGGGTGACTGCTCCAGGAACTAAGTCTGGACCAGCCAGTGAAGCCACCCTCTGAAGAACCTGAGTTGGTCCTCAGGCATCTGGACTTTATCCTGGCAGACTATCCGGACTGTTAGGATAAGACTGATGGTTTCTTTCTCTTCTGGATCCAAGGCCCAGACCAAGGTCTGTCATCAGATGTTTTGATGAACTAAATTCCAGGTTGGACCCTGTGAGGACCACTGTGGGGCCCTGAGCTTTAAAAACCCCTCCCTGGCTGCCACACAGGATGATGCACCAGGGGCACTGGGGCAGCAGTAGGGAGAGTCAATCTCCTACCAGGGACTAACTCTGCATTTGCATAACCCCAAGAGTGAGTACCTCCTTAAAGGGTTTACCCTAGGCCCCTCACTTGCCCTCACCGTAGTCCAGGCCCCTGCTGTACACTACAGGTATAGAGGTGGACAGGAGACAGCTCAGGTGACCCAGGCTGCTTAGGGCTGTAGCCCTAGGTTTGCAAATATTTGGGGATATCCTAGGCATCCCCAAATCATAGAAGAGGAATTGGAGATGACTAGGATGTACTGGAGTGGGAACTTCCCAGGCCCTCTTCAGGTTCCCCATTCTGGGAAAAGAGTAGGGAGACTCCAACACACACACACTGCCCAGGGGGCAAATGTTCACAACCAGGCCAAGGCAAGACCTTGGGCCTTAGCTTCTGTTCCAAATTATGAGTCTCTGTAGCCAAGGGAGTTGTGTTAGAGAGAGTAGAGCAGGATGGGGCTGGGGCTGGGGCTCAGAGGTAGAGCACTTGTCTAGCATGGGCAAGGCACTGGGTTCGATCCTCAGCACCACATAAAAATAAATAAAATAAAGCCATTGTGTCCAACTACAACTAAAAAAATATTTAAAAAAAGAAAAAGAGAGAGGTAGAGCAGGGGTAAAAAAAAGTCCCAGCCTGCCCTGGCCACTGGGGACTACAGCTAGAACCTGAAATGATGCCCCAAGAATGCTCAGCCTTGCCCTTTGGACGCTGGGTGTGAAGGCATAGAAAGCAGGCAAGTGTGGATAAGGGCTGCCCCAACTGGTGGGTGGAGTGTGTCTCTCAGTTCATCATCCCTCTGCTGCCCAGCAAAACCAGAGTTCACCCCCAGGTCTACCTGTGATCCCAGGGGATTAATCAATTTGGCTCCTCCAGCCTCAGACCCCTGGAAGCTTGGACCCTATGACAGCAGCACCGCCTGGTGGCTAAGTAAGAGAACTACCTATTCCCCTCTTGGAAAAGGCGGGGTCTAGGGGACTGGGAAAGAGAGGAGGGAGGGTGCAGGGAATTGAGGATGGACTTTGGTTAAGGCAGATAGACAGGTGCCACCTGGTAAACAGAGCACCTGTTTCCTGGTTAGTGGCCTTTGAACTCATGCAAAAAGGCCAGGACCCAAGCAAAGGTAGAGATGCAGTTTTCTAAGGACATTGTTGAAGGAGGCCTGCTCTCATGAAAGTCCCTGCCCTCTCTTCCAGTGTCAAGGCCCAAGAAGGTCTACATCCTAGCCTGAACCCTTGTCCCCTCAGGTAGGCACAGGCACTCCTTCAGATACCCCTGAACAAGCCCCCTGGCTCACAGAGGATTTTTCCTGAGCCAGGGTGGGAACTCTGCCTGTGAGGGGGCAGTCATGCCCAGAATTCCTGTCCCAAGTATCCAAGTCTGGGAATGGGGACAGGAGCATGCTGGAAGAGCAAAATCTCAGAGGGTCCATAGGCAGCTGCCTGGCTCTTCAGACAAACTCCTCTCTGAGCCAGTACCTTGGGGCACAGCGACCACTTTGGAGCACTAGATGAGGTGCCCAATGAATGGGGGTATGAGAGGGCCAGGTGTGTGCTGCCTGACCCCCTCAGCTGTGACCCAATATGTCCATGTAGAAACATCCACTGGCAGTGTTGTGTGCTGCCCCCACACACCAGGCCCAGAATAGTTTCTGCCACAAAATAGGATGGCTGGCTTTTCCCATTGAGCCCTCCCACCCCATGGCCCTCTCTACAAGAGAAGCCAGTGCTTCTGGGAATTTGTTTACATGATGCTTCTTGGTGGGGAAGACTGAAGCTTTACCTGGCTCTTGAGACGACAGGCAAGAATCTTGACCCCAGGGAGACTTCTCTTATAGGCCAAGACATTGTAAGTGAACACTATTCTTTTTAGGACTTGGAAGGGCCTCATGCTCAGGAAACACAGTCCTTACCATATCCCAGGTATGGGCTTAGCAGCCATCTGATTCACCAGGGCAGCGTAAGCTCTGAGACTCCTCAGACCCATCAGCTCCGGCATTCAGGGACAGGGAAGGTCTATGGGAGAGTCCAGTAAGAAAACGGACTGGTGCCAGGCTGCCCAAACTGCCCACACATGCCAGGCACCATGCTCAGCCAGCAGTCCTGGTGCCACATGGCCTGAGAGAAGACAGGAGCTATAAGCTGTCACCAGTGGGTGGGATGGGACAACCAAATTGCAGAACGAGGAAGTACAGGAACAGAGTAAACATCAGTTGAGGTCAAAGGGTTCAGTTTCCTTTGACAAGCAGGCCCTGGGGAGGCTTTAGGCTGTGCTGCCAACTGTACCGTTGGCTTGTGTGTATTCTGTGTGGGCCTGACAGCCCCAGCAGACAAGGCAATGCTGGAGTGGCAGCCCACACTAGTATCCATTGTGTCACAAAGCTCGCAGGATAGCTCTGTTTAGTCTTGTCTTCAACCTGTGGTATATACCAGAAATGGCTCACAACACCAGATATGTAGAAATAAATAAGATAGTCCCTGTTTTCTTGAAACTCATGTTCCAGTTGTAGTGGGCAATAGATAAATGAGGGAAGTGTCACATATTCTGTTGAAAAATCAAAGAGCATAATGTCAAAAGTGGTCTCGTTAGATTTGGTGTCCAAGGAATGTCGGTATGGAGGAAGGAGATGGCATTTTATCTCTCTAAGTGGTATAAGGACAGCAATATGCAGAACAGGGGGAAGAACATGCCAGGAGAGGGAATAGCTAGTGCAAAGGCCCTGGGGAGAGAGCAAGCTCAGTCCATTTGGGGAGAAAATGAATTTAGCTGCAGTATGCTGGGATGGGGAAGAAGGATGGATGATGGGATGAACGAGGGAGGCAGGGATCAGATAGAGTGGGGTATTTGGGACCTCTGGTCTTGGGCTTGGGCTTTATGCCAAGGAAATGGAGAGCCCTTGAAGGATGTTATACAAAGAGGTGAGATGATCCAAAGTGCTCTTCAGGAATCTCACTGGCTTCTGTGTACAGACTGGACTATGGTGGAGTGAGTGTGGAGGCAAGGAGGTCATTGGGGAAGTAGAAGGATGATCCAGGAGAGGCAAACCAGAGAGGGGGTGGTAGCAATGGAGAGTGTGGAGAATGGATTGAGGCAGAGTATGAAGGGGAAGCTAATATATAAAGAATGCTTACAACTCAATAATGCCCAAATTTTTTTTAATGGGAGGAAGAATTTAGTGCATTTTTTTTCACCAAAGAAAGATATGCAGAGGACAGAAATGCATGAAAATTTGCTCAACATAATAGTCATTAGGGACATGCAAGTTAAAACCACAATGAAAATACCACTAACACATCCCAAGTGTTGGCAATGACATGGGGCCACCGGAGTGCTCCTAAACTGCCAGTGGGAATATAAAACAATACAGCCACTTTGGAAAATAACTGGGCTATTTCTTTTTTTTTATTTTTTTATTTTTTTTTATTGTTGGTCGTTCAAAACATTACATAGTTCTTAATACATCATATTTCACAGTTTGATTCAAGTGGGTTATGAACTCCCAATTTTACCCCGTATACAGATTGCTGTATCACATCAGTTACCCTTCCATTGATTTGGGCTATTTCTTAAAACCCTAACATACATCTGCCATTACCACCTAGTCATTCAATTCATAGGCATTTATGCAAAATAAATGAAAACACATTGATGCAAAGATTTATTTATGAATGTTTGTAGCAGCTTAATTTATAAAAGCCACAAACTGGAAACACAAATGGGCATCAATAAAAGAAGAAATAAACAGGTTTAGTATCTCTGATATAGTGGACTCCCACTAGGTTCCAGGTTTAGGTAAGATGGAGTAAACACAACTCCACCCTGGTTCTCCCATTAAATAAAACCATAAAACCTGGACAGAATGCATGGTAGACTCTGAAGAGTAAATAGTAGCAGGTGAATTGGGAAAGGAAATGAGAACATGGAGTACCAACCATTGGGGGAGTTTCCCATCTTCTCCTCCAGTACTCCTTGAGCTGTATTCCAAGAAACTTCCAACCTGGAAGTGGTCAAGAGGGCACAGACAATGAGAACTCTAAGGGAAGCCTGTAGTTCTAGTAAGCATGGATCCAGCATTCCAGAGACTCAAGAAGGAGCTGAACGAGGAACTACCACCCTTGTTCTCAGTCTGACCGCTAGGGGGTGCACAAGCAGGACAGAGCTAAGCACTGCAAAGGCTTTGAAAAATGGAACTGACCAGGAAACCAAAATCAGGAAGGTTTGAGCCCAGCTGGGCCATTGCCTGCAAAAAACAAACAAACAAACAAACAAACAAACATCAACATTCTCCATAATATGCAAGCAAGACCCAGGGTTTCATAAAACAAAACAAAAAACACAATCTTCTCAGCATATGCAGTTCAGGAAAATCTCAGTTTGCATGGGAAAAGACAATCAAAAGAGACCATCAATGAGATATTGGAATTAAGCAACATTTTGAAATCTGCTCCAAGTAAATACTCCTGAAATGAATGGAAGGATAGAAAATCTCAACAGCCAGGCACAGTGGCACACCTGGAATTCCAGCTACTCTAGAGGCTAAGGCAGGAGGATGGCAAGCCTTGGAAATTTAGCAAGACCCTGTCTCTCTCCCTCCTGGCCCGCCTCTCTCTCTCTCTCTCTCTCTCTCTCTCTCTCTCTCTCTCTCTCTCTCTCTCTCTCACACACACACACACACACACACACACATACACACAAAAGCTGGTAACTCCATAGTACAGTGCTTGCCTGACTTGCATGAGGCCCTGGGTTCTATCCCTAGCACAAGGGAAAAAAAACAAAGTCACCAAAGAAATAGATACAAAGAATTAAAAAATGGAACATTTTATCCTATTTGTTTAACTAACACATAAAAACACAAAATTGTTCCTGTTAATGGAGTGCCTTGTAATGCTTCAAGGAGAAATGGGAATTTTAGAATTTAAAAATAGAAGAACAAAAGTGTCAACAGTCACTAGATTACTCAAGAGCAGAATGACACAGGAAAGAGTCAGGAAGCAACTAAATGATCTAAACTGAATAAGAGTGAGAAAAATAATTTTTGTAAAGTGAATAAGGGTTGGGGATGTAGCTCAGTGGTAGAACACTTGCCTAGCATATACGAAACTTTTGGGTTCAATTCCAGTGTGTGTGTGTGTGTGTGTGTGTGTGTGTGTGTATGTGTGTGTGTGTGTGTGTGTGTGCATACACATACAGGAAAAGTGAAATAGAACATTGTTTTTAAAAAAGGATAGAGCTTCAGGGCCTGGTAAGACAGCACCAAAAGGTCTAACATTCATGTTCTTGAAGTTCTAGGAGAGAAGAAGGTATACAATGAAGACAAAAGTATTTGAAGAAATATTGGCTTGAGGGGCTGGGGTTGTGGCTCAGCGGTAGAGCGCTCACCTAGTATGTGCAGGGTACTGGGTTCGATCCTCAGCAACACATGAAAATAAATAAATTAAAGGTTGTGTCCATCTACAACTAAAAACAAATATATATTTTTTAAAAAGAAAGAAATTGGCTGAAAGCTTCCCGAATTTGGAAAAGGACATAAAACTAAAGAATATTTACTACAGCCTAGCACAGTGGTGGATGCCTGTACTCGCAGTGACTCAGCAGGCTGAGGCAGGAGGATCACAATTTCTCAGCTAGCCTCAGCAACTGACTGAAGCCCTAAGCAACTTAGTAAGACCCTAGCTCAGTGGTAGAGTGCCTGCCTTGTAGAGTACCTGCCTTGAATGCATGAGGCCATGGGTTTGATTCCTTGTGCAAAAAAAAAAAAAAAAAAAAAACACTTAGAAAAGAAAATAAAAAGGGCCTGTGGGTGTGGTTAAATGCCCCTGGGTCCAATCCCTAGTACCCACCCCCAACGGGGGAGAAATATATATATTGCCCGAGAAAAATGTCACATTGTGTCTGGAAGACCAACAATTCAAATGACTTCAGATTTCTCATGAGGGGAGAGCAGAAAGAAGGACTCTTCAAGGAACCATCAGCCTGCAATTCTCTTTACAGTTTCAAGGAGATCCAATGACAATCTGGGCTCTAATGTAATTGCTCAAAGAAATTCTTCAGACAGGAGGGAAATGATACCAGAAGTTAACCTGGGATATCAGGAATGAAGGAGGTTCAACCCAAATGGCAAAGACTTGGATTATTATAATATCCCACTCTGCTCCTGAGTTATTTAAAATATGTTTTATGATTTATACAAAAATGACATTTTTTGATGGGTTTTGAAAAAAAAATTTTGGGGGGGGGGATTGAACCCAGAACTTCACACATGCTAGGCAAGTAATGAAGCATTCAATGTATGGCGGTATAATGCAAAAGACAATTACGGGGCTGGGCTTGCAGCTCAGTGGTAGAGCGCTCGCCTAGCACACGCGAGGCCCCAGGTTCGATCCTCAGCACCACATAAAAATAAATAAAATAAAGATATTGTGTTCAATTACACTAAAAAATAAATATTTAAAAAAGACAATTATGACATAAAGAGGGGAGAGTAAAGGAACCTATATGGTAGTGAGGGTTGACATTACACTCAAAATGGTAAAATAGTGATTCTAAGTAGACTCTGAAAGTTAAATGTGTACATTATAGTACTTAGAGCTGGGTTACCCAGAAACAAACATGTAAAACCATACAAGTAGACCATACCAGTAGATATAATTAAAAATATGTGTATTTAAATGAGATACTTAAACCAACAATTAAACCCCAACCAGGTTAAATAACCCAAACCTAGGTCAGAAAGAGAAAAATAACAAGAACCAAACACAAACAAATTCTAGATAAAACAAATAATAATATTATAGACATAAATCTAACCCTATTATTAATTACACTAAATATAAATAGTCGAAGTGTTATGGTTTAGATATGAGGTGACTCCTCAAAGCTCCTAAGTGAGACAAGAGAGTTTAGAGATGAGATAATGGGGTTATGAGAGTCTTAACCTAAACAGTGGGTTAATCCACTGATATGGATTAACTGGGTGGTAACTATAGTCAGGCAGGGTGTGGCTGGAGATGGGTCATTGGGGATATGCCTTTGGGGATTATATATTTTATCCCTGGTGATAGGAGATTTTCCTCTCCTGATTGTCATGTCCTGAGCTGTTTTTCTCTGTCACACCCTTCTGCCCTGTTGTTCTGCCTCACCTCTAACACAGAGCAACCGAGTCAGCCGTCTATAGACTGAAACACCTAAAATCATGAGCAGTAAATAAATTTTTCCTCCTCTAAAATTGTTCTCATCAGGTCCTTTGGCCACAGTGGTAAACACGCTGACTAAAACAGAGTGGCATTTAAAAAAAAAAAAAAAAGTTGGGAACTCCAAAAACTCATCCGTCCACAAAAACTGAACAAACTGGCAAAAACTGTCAGAATCAACTTTATTATAACTCTGGAGATCAAAAGTTTATAGCAACCACATAAAATGCTTAATCAAGGGGAAGAAAAAAAAAAACAGCTGCATCTCAGCAGGGTTTAAACCTCTCCAGCTTCTTCTTCTTTTTTTTTTTTTTTTTTAAAGAGAGAGTGAGAGAGAAGAGAGAGAGAGAATTTTTTTTTAATATTTATTTTTTAGTTCTCAGCGGACACAACATCTTTGTTGGTATGTGGTGCTGAGGATCGAACCCGGGCCGCACGCATGCCAGGGGAGCGCGCTACCGCCTGAGCCACATCCCCAGCCCCTCTCCAGCTTCTTAACAGCCATGAAGACAGTAGCCTACATTCCTGGTTCTTCTTACAAGTGCAAGGAAAATGGACAAATCCTCAATGGATGGATACTTCTGGGAGGACATAAGTGTACACCTTTAAGAGTATATATATATTTATTTATTTATGTGTCTGGGTGTGAGTAACACGTTTGATACTGACAAAAAAAAAAAAAAAACCTGCAACTCTGGATCAGGGCCCACAATCTTAAGGGGGGTGTTCGGTACCATGCTCCACATCACTCAAATCCTGGGGCCAAGAGAGAGCCTTATATATATTCTTTTATTTTTTAATATTTTTTTTTTTTAGTTGTTGATGGATCTCTGTTTTATTTATTTATTTATTTGTTTGTTTATTTTTATGTGGTGCTGAGGATTGAACCCAGTGCCTTGCACATGCTACGCAAGTGCTCTACTGCTAAGCTACAACCCCGGCCCGAGGGCCCTATTTCTATTTACAGATGTGCCATGAAAGACTCCAAAGACCTCACTGATGTCAAATCTGGTACTCTTGAACTCTCCTCAGATAGGGAGATAGTCCCAAAAATAGGGACTGGAAGCAGAGTGAGGATGGTAGTTGAGTGAGAAACTCTATAAGAAGAACTTAAACTATACTACAAAACTATAGTAACAGAAACAGCATGGTATTGGCACCAAAATAGACATGTAGACCAATGGTACAGAATAGAGGACACAGAGACAAACCCACATAAATATAGATATCTCATACTAGACAAAGGTGCCAAAAACATACATTGGAGAAAAGATAGCCTCTTCAACAAGTTGTGCTGGGAGAACTGGAAAGCCATATGCAGCAAAATAAAAACAAACCCCTATCTCTCACCATGCACAAAACTCAACTCAAAATGGATAGAGGACCCAGGAATTAGACCAGAGACCCTGTTCCTAATAGAGGAAAAAGTAGGCCCAAATCTTCATCATATAGGATTAGGCCTTGACTTCCTTAATAAGACTCCTAAAGCACAAGAAATAAAATTAAGAATTAATAAATGGGATGGACTCAAACTAAAAAGCTTCTTCTCAGCAAAATAAATAATCAATGATGTGAAGAGAGAGCCTACATCTTGGAAGAAAATTTTTGCCACACACGTCAGATAGAGCACTAATCTCCAGGATATATAAAGAACTCAAAAAACTTAACACCAAGAAAACAAACAACTCAATCAATAAATGGGCTAAGGAGCTGAACAGACACTTCTCAGAAGAAGATATACATTAAATCAACAAATATATGAAAAAAAATGTTCAACATTTCTAGTAACTACAGAAATACAAATCAAAACTACTGTAAGATTTCATCTCACGCCAGTTAGAATGGTAGTTATCAAGAATACAGACAACAATATTCAGCAAAGTGGCAGGATATAAAATCAACACCCATAAATCAAAGGCATTTCTATATATCAGTGACAAATCCTCTGAAATGGAAATGAGGAAAACTACCCCATTCACAATATCCTCAAAAAAATAAATAAATAAAATACTTGGGAATCAACTTAACAAAAGAGGTGAAAGATCTA
The DNA here is from genome assembly GCF_045843805.1 of Urocitellus parryii. Classification (NCBI taxonomy): domain Eukaryota; kingdom Metazoa; phylum Chordata; class Mammalia; order Rodentia; family Sciuridae; genus Urocitellus; species Urocitellus parryii. The sequence continues at coordinate 137,005,419 of NC_135531.1, read as the reverse complement.
TACAATGAAAACTACAGAACCTAAGGAGAGAAATCAAAGAAGACCTTAGAAGATGGAAAGATCTACCTTGCTCTTGGATAGGCAGAATTAATATTATCAAAATGACCATACTACCAAAAGCACTATACAGATTCAATGAGATTCCGATCAAAATCCCAATGGCATTCCTCATAGAATAGAAAAAGCAATCATGAAATTCATTTGGAAAAATAAAAGACCCAGAATAGCTAAAGCAATTCTAAGCAGGAAGAATGAAACAGGTGGTATCGCTATACCAGATCTTAAACTATACTACAGAGCAATAATAACAAAAACAGCATGGTACTGGCACCAAAACAAGCTGGTGGAACAATGGTACGGATAGAGGACACAGAGACTAACCCACAAAATTACAACTATCTTATATTAGACAAAGGTGCTAAAAGCATGTACTGGAGAAAGGATAGCATCTTCAACAAATGGTGCTGGGAGAACTGGAAATCCATATGCAACAAAATGAAATTGAATCTCTATCTCTCACCATGCACAAAAGTTAACTCAAAATGGATCAAGGATCTAGGAATTAAACCAGAAACTCTGCATCTAATAGAAGAAAAAGTAGGCCCTAATCTTCATCATGTGGGGCTAGGCCCCAACTTCCTTAATAAGATGCCTATAGCACAAGAATTAAAACCAAGAATCAACAAATGGGATAGATTCAAACTAAAAAGTTTTTTCTCAGCAAAACAAATAATATGCGAGGTGAATAAGGAGCCTACATGCTGGGAACAAATTTTTACCCCTCACACATCAGATAGAGCTCTAATCTCTAGGGTATATAAGGAGCTCAACAAGATAACCACCCCCAAAAAATCCAATCAATAAGTGGGCCAATGACTTGAGCAGACACTTCTTAGAAGAAGATATACAATCAATCAACAAATATACAAAAAAAAATGCTCATCATCTCTAGCAATCAGAGAAATGCAAATCAAAATTACTCTAAGATATCATCTCACCCCAGTAAGAATGGGGTGAGATGCCATTATGAAGACAAACAACAATAAGTGTTGACGAGGATGCGTGGGAAAAGGTACACTCATACATTTCTGGTGGGACTGCAGATTAGTGCAGCCAATTTGGAAAGCAGTATGAAGATTCCTTGGAAAGCTGGGAATGGAACCACCATTTGACCCAGCTGTCCTACTCCTTGGTCTATACCCAAAGGACCTAAAAACAGCATACTACAGGGACACAGCCACCTCAATGTTTATAGCAGCACAATTCACAATAGCTAAACTGTGGAACCAACCTAGATGTCCTTCAGTGGATGAATGGATAAAAAAAAATGTGGCATTTATACACAATGGAATATTACTCAGCACTAAAAAAGAATAAGATCATGGCATTTTCAGGGAAATGAATGGCATTAGAAAAGATTATGTCAAGTGAAGTTAGCCAATCCCCCCAAAAACAAATGCTGAATGTTTTCTCTGATATAAAGGGAGTGACTCAAAGTGGGGTAGGGAGGGAGAGCATGGGAGGAAAATTACCTCTAGATAGGGAATAGGGGTGGGAGGGAAAGGGAGGGAGAAGGGGAATAGCTAGGATGGTGGAAGGAGACGGTCATCATTCTACAAAATACATGTATGAAGATGTGAATTTGATGTCAACATACCTTATATACAGAGATATGATAAATGGTGGTATAAAGATGTATTAAGAATTGTATGCAAAAAAAGAGAGCTCATGTAAAATGGCATAATTTGGCATGAACATACTTTATATAGAGAGTTACAAAAAATTGTGTTGTGAATGGATAATTTTGAATGTAATGCACTACACTATTGTCATCTATGTAAGAAATAAATTTAAAAAGAAAGAAAAAAAGAATACAGACAACAATAAATGTTAGTGGGGATGTAGGGGAAAAGGCACACTCATACATTGCTGATGGAACTGGAAATTGGTGCAACCACTCTGGAAAGTAGTATGGAGAAAAAAACTTGGAATGGAACCACCATTTGACCCAGTTATCCCACTCCTCAGTTTATACCCAGAGAACTTAAAATCAGCATATTATAACGCAGCCACATCAATGTTTACAGCAGCTCAGGTCACAATAGCTAAACTGTGGAAGCAAACTAGATGCCCTCCAATATATGAATGGATAAAGGAACTGTGGTATATATACTCAGTGGAATAGTACTCAGCATTAAAAGAGAATAAAATTATGGCATTTGCAGGTAAATGGAGGGAGTTGGAGAATATCATGCTAAGTGAAGTTAGCCAATCCCCCCAAAAAACAAAGGCCAAATGTCCTCTCTGATAAGTGAATGCTGATCCATAATGGCAGGGGCATGGGGAAAATGGAGGAACTTTGATGGGGCAAAAGGGAGGAAGGAGTGGGGAGGGGGAATGGAGGCAGGAAAGATGGTAGAATGAGATAAACATCATTACCCTAGGTACATGTATGACTGCACATATGGTGCGAAGCTACATTGTGTACAACCAGAAAAATGAAAAGTTGTGCTGCAATTGGGTACAATGAATCAACATGCATTCTGCTGTCATATATACCTAATTAAATAAATTAATTAATGAAGAAGGAGGAGGAGGGGAGGGGGAGGGGAGGAGGAGGAGGAGGAGGAGGAGGAGGAGGAGGAGGAGGAGGAGGAGCAGGAGCAGCCATAGCATTCTTCCCTCTAGTGGCAAGAGGAAGAGCACATTCATGACGCTGTTGGTCCCTCCATCATTCCCTGGGCCAGCTGATATTAATGGATTCCTACGCATGCCAGCACTGCGCTCGCAAGGGAGAGAGGGAGTTGGCTAGGCCCCTTTCTCCACAGAGCTCACCCCAAAAGGGACCTGAAGGGCGAGGACATGAAAAGTGACGTTCTGACACAACTGCAATTCAGTCATATTTGATTACTGATTTGGTTTGCTCTTGCTGCCCACTGAGTCAGATGCTAAGGATGAGGCGTGAAAGGTTCTAGGGAAGGACCTGAGGCCAAGGGTGGGCGCTCCCCTTGGACCTCCTCTCCATCGCCTCTGGGCCTTCCAAGCTCATGGTCACTGCCCTCTCTCCTTGACTGGACTCATGCTGCTTCTGGGGGTTTAGCTGCGATCGATTCCTAGAGGCCCGGGCTCCCTGCAAGAGGCAGAAGTGGGTCCAAGGACTTGTTGAGATGTGCCGGGAAACCAAGAGGCGAGGAGGGGAAGGCTGGCAGGCTGTGGCGCAGGTGATCCGCCTCTGAGCTGGTTATGGAGGGGACAACGGGATATTAAACTTAACGTGTCAGCCGCCAGAGGGCGGTGTTGAAACCTGTCAGTGGCTCAGACAATTATGCCTCTGCCAGGGAAAAGTAACCAGAACTGGCTTCTCTCAGCCCATGCTTCCGTGTCAGACAGGTTTCATTTGTTTTCCTGATATGTTTTTAAGCACCTTAAACCCCTAGAACCTCTTTGTGCAGGGCCAGCAGAGGGGCAGCTCTGCACCCAGTCCCAGGATCCCTCTAGTAGGGATTTGCTGGGGAAATACCTGGATCAGCCACAAGAGGGAGGTGGGGAGCCCATGTCTTGGGTCCATAGATGAACCATGACATGTCTCACAAGGGCTATAAAAATTGCTGTGTCACACCTATAATCCCAGCGGCTTGGAAGGCTGAGGCAAGAAGGCCGCGAGTTCAAAGCCAGCCTCAGCAACAACTTAGCGAGGCCCTAAGTAACTCAATGAGACCCTGTCTCTAATGAAAGATTTTTTTAAAAAATTGCTCTGTATTAGAAATTGAGGCTGAGAGTGAGGCTCAGTGGTAGAGTGTATGCTTTGCTTGCGGAAGGTTTCAGTACCCAACAACAAACACAAAAATAAATAAATGAGGGACTGGGGTTGGGCTCAATGGTGCAGTACTTGCCTCACATGTGTGAAGCCCTGGGTTCAACCCTCAGCACCACATAAAAATAAATAAATTAAATAAAGGTATTGTGTATATCTACAACTAAAAGTTTTTAAAAAGAAATCAACGAAACGGAACTGAGTGAGAGAGGGGGAGCTGGTGCAAGTCAAAGACAAGGAAAATGGAAGGGAACTGGACATGGAGCAGTGGAAGCTGCACCGTGATGGGGTGGCCGTTCTGCCACCGAGAGAGCTGGGTGGGGAGTCAGCTTGGCTATGTGGATGGGAATAACAGGAAGGGCTGCCTTCCATCGGGATGCAGAATAGGGGCAGCACTCAGCACTCAGGCCCTCCTGATGGATCGCATGCAGAGCTAACCACGTGGCATCAGCAAGGCCCCAGTGGTGGCCATGCGGACACAGGTATGGGAACTTGAGGACACCCTGGCAAAGGCTTTGTAGGTTTTGGACTTGGATATGGGCAAATTGGAGTTGGAGCCTGCCAAGAGAGCTCAGCTGATATAAGGTACAGGAGAGGGCTCTGGGGCCATAATGCAGGCGGCAGGTTGGAGGAAAGGAAGGAGGGACCCTCCTCCCCCTCCCCCAACACACACACATACTCTGCAGAGAAAATTGAATATCAATGGGGGAGGGGGGAGACTTTTCCAGCAGAAGGTGGAATTCAGTTCTGGGTCTTGAGGGGAAAGAGGAAGTTTCCTGGGGATGGGAGATGAGAGGTCAGGAGCCCACACTGAGGCCCAGTAAAATGGGATTCTACCCCTCTTCCACCACCAATCCTGGGCATTCATCCTGTTATCACCATGGACTTGAGGGAAAGCTCTGACCACAGAGCAACAGCCACTGAACAGGTTTCCTTGATTGAACATTAACACCCTCCTTGGTTTCCACACAAAAACCAGAGAGCTTTCAAGAACACACATCAGATAATGTCCCCCTCTCTGCTTTAAACCTTCCATGAGTTCCCATTACTAGTACTAAGCTCCACATCCTTTCTGTGGCCTGCCTGGGCCTCCTTCACTCTCCAAACTCATCGCCTACCTAATGTGCCACAGGTGTGTCCATCTTCCTGCTGCTCCTCACCCACCCAAGCTCATTCCCACCTTGGGCTTTCACACTTGCTTTTCTTCCTGCCTAGCCATCAGGATTTCCATCATTTAGCTCTTGAATGTCATCTCTTGGATATAGAAGGTGGCCCTCATTCCCTAGAACCTCCCTAACTTCCCTTTATCACATCAGACCCCATTTCTTATCACTGTCTGCAATGGCCTTTGTTTCTCAGTGACAACTTAGAGATGCTCAATTTTTTTTTTTTTTTTAAGATGGCTTCTCACTACATTGTCCCAGACTGGCCCGATCCTCCAAGTTGCAATCCTCCTGCCTCAGCCTCCCAAGTAGTTGAGATTATAGCCGTGAACCACCACGCCCAGCTAAGAAATTTTTTTTGAAAGAGCAAATCTTCCACCAGCTCATTCAACAGGTTTGATTATCTCTTCCATTTTATAGAAAAGGAAACTGAATCCCCAAAAGGAAAATTCACTTGTGCAATGGGTAGACAGTGAAAGCAGAGGCTAAGCCTGGGCAGCCTGACTTTAGTGCTTCCGCTTGAAACTTGGTTATCTCACCTCCAGCCTTCGCTTTTTCCTTGATAGCATTTACCATAATCTATAGTTGTTCTGTTTGTTTGTCAGGTGATTCCTGCCCACCCACCACCCCTACCCCACCAGTGGGGACAATACTGCTAGAGAACATGTCTATGTCTTGCTCCTCCCTGTTACGCCAATATTTGAGCAGTGAGTGCTTTGTGCATTGTAGCTACTCAGTGAGTATTTGCTGAGTGACTAACCAAATGAACAGACAAGTGCAGGATGAATGGAGGAGTAGGAGGGCACCAGTAGTGCCGCCCTCCCAGGCCAGAGCTGGAGCCAGAGCCCACTCTCACCTGGGCAAGGGGGTCTGCAGAGAGGTGGCTTCTTCCTATGGCATCTCTTAGGACTCTCTTGCAGCAAAAGTCACGCTGCTCCATGAAACTTTAAACTTGGGGTCATTCCCCACCTAGACGCAGAGATCTGGCCTTTGTTTCCAGCCCACCCACAGGAGGGATGCCAAGGGCTCTGGGCAGATCCTGCACGCTGCAGGACTTCCACTCGCTATGTTATGTCAGCACCTTTGTCGACTTCTGAGAAACAGGAAGCATTATGATGTGTGGTGGAGTTTGAAGAGGATGATAAGAGACATAATCGTATTTCTTTGGTTTGGGCCCTGGAGGGCTGGGGTTCCTGTTTGCTCGGACTCTAAAACATCACCTTTTCACTTAAGCCAGAATGGTGGAGGATGAGGATAATGTAGAAAATAGGCTTTCAGGGCGAAATGAAAGAGCAGGTATGAGAGCTTTAAAAAACATTACTATAAAACAGATCCTACATACAAGAGAAAATATCACCTACACAAACAGTCTAAAGGAGCAAAAACCCACGTGCCAACCACATGGTGATTGATAGGGAAAAGGGCTCCATAGAAACTCTATACCATCTTCACAATTTTTTCATCAATCTAAAATTATTCCAAAATTAAGTTTCTTTAAAAACAATGCTGCTAGGAATGTATTTGAATATATTTCCTGATGCTCATAGGCGAGAACTTCTCTAGAGGATGCGCTAGATTGAAATTCTGGGTTATAGTGTACAGGAACCTTCAATTATAAGGAACTGCCCTTCAAAAGTACCATTTTACTCTTTTGTGGACAACGTATAAGAATTCCTTTTATTCACATCCTGAGCAAGACTAGTAATGTCTGACTTTTAAATTTCTGCCAGTCTGGTGTGGTGTGAAAATTTTATCTCATTGTGGTTTAATTTTGCATTTCCCTGACTACTAACAAGGTTCAACATCTCTATATATGTTTATTGACCATTGTGTTTCCTGTTCTAAGAAATGCTTATTCATGGCATTTATCTTTTTTTTTTTTTTCAGATTGGGTAATTTAACTTTTTCTTATTAAGATGACTTAGCCCTCAGTACCACAAAAAAAAAAAAAAAGGATGTGTATACATTCTGGAAACTAATGTAATCTTTAATATGTGACGTAAGTATTTGTCCTAGCTATGGCTTGTCTTCACTCTCTGTGTAATATATTTGATGAATGTGGTTTTGTGGTGGCACATAATCCCAGTCACTCAGGAGGGTCTCAAGTTTAAGGTCAGCCTGGCCAACTTAGTAGAACGCTGTCTTAAAATTTAAAATAAATAAATACATGTAGCTCGGTAGTGGAGCACATCAAGAAAGAAAGAGAAAGAGAAATGTTGAGGGAATGATCTCTTCCTTGATGATCTCTGCTTTGGGGTTTTTACTTATATAGTCCTTCCATTCTGGACTGGAGGCTTCCTGGTTGCCCCTCCAAACCACTCTCAATGCTCCTTTCACCATGCCTGGGTCACGGGAGGCTAACCTTTGTGGATTTCTTTGTGTATAGGTTCTCTGTTGAGTTTGGTCGTGATGAGTATCAATGGACAATACACAGGACAGTCCCCCACAACAAAGAATTGTCCCACCCAAAATGTCAGCAGGACAGATGTTGAAAAACCTTGGGGGTAGAGAGATAGACCAACAGGAAACTGATCTAAAAAAACAGGATGGAAGCCAGATGGGAAGAAGGTGAAATCCGGATATTTATTCTCTCCTCTCCTTTTTTGTAATGTTGTGCAGGCTGACCATGTCCCTTGACTGAAGGTCCCAGCTCTTGTCAATGGCTCTCTGCCCACAGCTCTTTGTATCTCTGACTTTCAGTAACCAGTGGTCCCTCTCCTGTTACAGCTCCTGATGTTACTAGCCCCAGAGGACTTTGTTTTCCCTACATCCTGTTCTCACTTTTATAATGGCCCCTTTATTAAATAAATTATCTTCAAGTTATACAATATGACTGATCTAGCCATTTTCTGTTGGGTATGCCCATCCTATGGTAATATTTCCTCCCTCCTTCCTTCCTTCCTTCCTTCCTTCCTTCCTTCCTTCCATCCTTCCATCCTTTCTCTCTCTTTTTTTAGATACTGGGGATTGAACTCAGGGTACTCAACCACTGAGCCACATCCCAGCCCTATTTTGTATTTTATTTAGAGACAGGGTCTCACTGGGTTGCTTAGCGCCTCGCTGTTGCTGAGGCTGGCTTTGAACTGATGATCCTCCTGCCTCAGCCCCCCGAGCTCCTGGGACAGGCATGCACCACGGCATGGGGCTTCCATTCTTTCTTTTTAGATCAGTTTCTTGTTGGTCTATCTCTCTACCCTCAAGATTTTTCAACATCAGTCCTGCTGACATTTTGGATGGGTCAATTCTTTGTTGTAGGTGACTGTCCTGTGTATTGTAGGGTGTAACAGTGTCCCTGCCCTCTACCTACTAGATGCCAGTAGCATCCACTCCCTTCCTTCCAGTTGTGACAACCAAGAATTGCCAACAGTTCCCTGGGGGAAGACTCACTCGCCCTCTGTTGAGAACTACTGCCATATCGTATACCCTCTTGTCAACACCACACTGACTCAGATATTGAGCAGGGCAAGTTGTCACACTTTGATCTTCAAGATTGAATTGGCTATTCTTGGACCCTCATTCTTTCATGTACAAGAACGAATAAGCTGTTTTAGAACCGAGTCTTCCTTACCTGTGTACCTGATAGGTCTCTGCCTATCTTTCAATAAAGTTTTTAATTGTTGTCCGTTTTGTTTGATTTATTTCTTGGCACCATATTAGCCTTATAAATATTATAATAATAGTTACACTTACTTGTAATGATGTCTTCTTTAGAATTATATTTTCTATTTTTCGTGATAGGTAATAATGTAATTGATTTTAAAAAATTGTTTTGTAGTTGTAGAGAGAAAGTATGCTTTTATTTTATTTGTTTATTTTTTATGTGGTGCTGAGGTTCGAACCCAGTGCCTCACACATGCAAGGCAAGCTCTCTGCCACTGAGCTATAGCCTCAGCCCTGTAATTGATTTTGTATATTGATCCAGCAACTTGCTAAACTCTCTTATTACTTAAAATCACTTAAATGACTCTGTATTCTTTTCTTGCTTTTTTTTTTCTAATTAAGTGAGAGAGCCATGTTATGTTGCCAAGGCTGGCCCCTAACTCCTGAGCTCAGATGATCCTCTTGCCTCAGTTTACTGTGTAGCCAGTTGGACAGGTATATGCCACAATGCCCCACTCTCCATTCTTTTGAGTTTTGTTTTTGTCATAATGTATCATCTGCAAACACACACACACACACACACACACACACACACACACACACTGAACTTTGTTCACAATCCTTATATTTATTTGTTCTATTTGCAACTTATTGTGAAGCCCAGGCCCCTTAATCACAGTACTTTATTTAAATGGAGTTAGAAGTATCCAGGGATTATACTAGCTCATATAAAGCCTTTGTACAATAAGAAAAACAAGTTTCCTCAAGACACTTTATTTCCATCTGGTAGGAAACTGTTCTGATGTACTTTCAAATCTACGATGTCTATCATGTGACTGGTGCTTGCTTTGTTGTGGAGCCCTCACAGAGTGGTACTAAAGATGTTCAGACATTATTCCTGCATTTATTTATTTATTTATAGAGAGGTTTAACTAAGAGGCGCTTTATCACTGAATTATATCCCCAGTCTCTTTATTTTGAGACAGTGCCTCCCTAAGTTACTGAGGCTGGTCTTGAACTTGCAATCTCCCTGCCTCAGACTCCTATGTTGCTGGGATGACAGGTGGGCCCCATCAAGATGAGCCAATATTCCTGCTTCTTTTAAAAAAGGGTTTTTTAGTTGTAGATGGACACAATACCTTTATTTTATTTATTTTTATGTGGTGCTGAGGATGTGCTAGGCAAGCTATCTACCACTGAGCCACATCCCCAGCACTATTCCTGCTTTTAAAGGGATGCTTTTGACATAACACCATTGTGCACAGTATTTCCTACAAGCTCTTCAGGTTAAAGAAATTTCCTTCTATTTCAACTCTATTAATAGTAGTCATCATAAGTGGATATTAAATTTCAGCAATGCCTTTTGTGCATTGATGAAGAGATTAATGTGCTAGATTACATTAAAAGATTTTCCAATGTTAAATGTTAAATTCCTGAAATAGACCCAACTTAGCTATCACATAATATCTTTTTATACATCTGGATGTGGATTGATAATACTTTTGTTCACAATTTTTACATCCATTTCGTGAATGAGTGAGGGATAGAGGGATCCTAATTTTTTTTCTTATGCTGCCACCTCTTGTTTTTGTAAGATGTATGTTAGCTTCACAAAATGAGCTAAAATAAACAAAATGTTTATTTTCTATGTGCTTAGCTATGCTAGGATTTACCCAGGACTTGAACATTTAGGAGGATTCACCTGTAAAACCGTGTTACATATTCTTTGAGAAAGATTTGAAATGACTGATGCAGTCTCTTTAATGGTTACAGAGACATTCCGATTTTCTATGTCTTTTCCCATCAGTTGTGGAAATTTATCTGTGTACTGGACACACATTTGTGTGCCTTCTCAAACTACCCCCAAAGCCTGCTTTTTCTGTCTTGTTCAGCACCCTACCTTTGCCATGTCACCACTGTGTGTAGAACAGGGTCTGACTTATGGCTGCCAATGACTGGATGGTACAGTTTGGCCTCGCCCACGTCCTGCGTGGGCTATGAATTTTGGGTTTCCCTTGCGTGAAGTGTACTGGCTGAGAAATACAGCGAAAAATCACAGACACTGAAAGTAATTTTCAAAGAGCGGCTGCGGGATGGCTTCATGGCCTTATGGGTCATGAAAGGAGAGCAAAAGAAGAGCCCCCGTTTGCTTTATTTATACAAGGAGGCTTCAAAGGATTTTCATGGAATATTCTTTTGCCAAATCAGGTAGGAGAAGGGCTGTCCAAGCCCAGTGGGAAACGCCCTTCTGGAGCTACAGAGCAGCTTCTCTAGCTGAGAGAAGACTGAGGTCACCACGTGTCACCATTAAGTGGGAGAAGCCACAAAATGACTTGCAATGCCAGACCAAAATCTCCTTGGCTTCAAGGCCCAGGAGAGGTTTTTCAAATAGCTCAGGGGTGGCCCTCCACAGTTTGGAATTGCAGGGAAGTGAGCTCTTGTGGAGTGAAGCATGACCCCTGAGTTATGGGCCAGAATGACAGCCTGGCATATACCTGTCCCTCTCCTATATGTTGTTAGATAGGATTACAGTTGTGCAATACTGTGTCTGGCCAACCACATTGTTCCACATCTTTCTTTGCCTCACTTCCTTTTTCCCTCAACCTTAACCAGCCCAGGCTTATAACACCCAGAAAGTGTCAGCACTTCAATCCTTACCTCACACTTTGCTTTCTGAAGCTATCTTAATTGGTATAAGATGTAGCTTTAGATAACCTGTGGAATGGAATTGTGAATTTGGATTGTTCCTATCTCTAAAATAATAGGAACTAATCCTGAGGATAAGTAAGTTGATTATAACTTCTGGCATAAAATTATTTGAGATTTTTAAACTTTTAACTCTGGTTAATTTGGATAAAGGGCCGGCAGAGAGCAAAGCAACAGAATATATGGCTTGGATACATGGGAATCATGCTAATTATAGGATTGCAAAGTACAGTGCCTCTTCTGACACTTCTTTTGTTTTGTTTTGTTTTGTTTTTTAACCAAAAGAGAATGATGGTACAAGACAATCTAATGCCAACTTAGCATCCTTTGAATTCTACCAGGTTTCAATGGCAACTTTAAAGGAAAACCTATTTCCTACAGCTGCAGGGCAGATTGAGCTGAAAACTAGGTTCAGGGTCTGACAATTTGCAGGTCTTTGAAGAGCCACAGAGGAGGATGGTTGTGTACCTTTGGCACTCCTCTGTGTCAAAGTCAGGCCCTGATAAGGAAAAAGTGGGACCATGAGACCTTAACTGGACAAACCTAAGACTCTTGAACACCCAAGTTCTCCTGAGCCCTCTTCCACAGGCAGAAGCAGTCCATTCCCTCATGCCAGAGTAGACTTGCTTCCCCCTTCTTTGTAGGCAGAATAACTATTTTCACTCAAAACATAAGGTGACCTTTGCTCTCTTCTCCCACAATACCCCTCATTCCTCCAGGCCAATAATCACAGTCAGGTATATAAACATTTAGTATTAATTAGGGACTGATCAGAAGATAGAAACCATATTGTTCATCTTATTTTATGTGGATTTTCCCCCAGTACCTTTATTCTACTTATTCATTTTTATGTGGTGCTGAGGATAGAACCCAGGGCCTCATATGTGCTAGGCAAGCGCTCTACCACTGAGCTCCAGCTTCAGCCCAAACCATTTATTTTAAGAGAGAGAATAAATATAAAGAACTGTTGCCATGCATGCACACCTGTAATCCCAGCTACTCAGGAGGCTGAGGCAGATGGACTGGAAGTTTGAGCCAGGCTGGGCAACTTAGTGAGACACTGTCTCAAAATAAAATTTAAAAAGGAGTAGGGATGTAGTTCAGTGGTAGAGTGCTTGCCTAGCAAGCATGAGGCCCTGGATGGAACTCCCAGTACTGGAAGAAAAAAAAAAAGTGTTAACAGGGCATGAAAAACTGGACAGACAAAAAAGGGAACCACAGGGTACTATGGAGGTCACAACTGTAGGGAGGAGCTACCACCCTTTTGGTTGAGAAGCAAAACCAAGAGGTTAGAATTATTAAAATCTACTTTTTGGAGGAGATGTCTGTGGAGGAGACACAGCCCTAAACTCAGAAAAGAGATCCTCCAGGAATGGAACCCAGCATTTGGGGGAGTGCTTATTGTCTGGTGCTAAGGTCTTAGAGAGGGGTTGGAATATTTGAAAACTGATATTATGAATGGTAGAAAAACTTCAAAATATCAAACAACTATTGCTAGTGGAATGAAGTGCTGCTTCCAGGGTTAATGTTAGGCTTGGGAACAGGAATCTAAAAGGATAAAGAACAGGAAACAGAAAAGGAAGCAAACAGAAACAAACAATCCCTTCTTCCTGGAGCCTCCTAGGCTGACCCTCCTTAAGGTTAGGAAGACATTGGTTTGCAGAATTCCAGCTCCAGCAGAGTTTATAAGGTGGGTTTGAAGTTGAGAGACAGCATTTTTTTTTTTTTTTTTAGTGAGAGAGGAGAGAGAGAAAGAATTTTTAATATTTATTTTTTAGTTGGCGGACACAACATCTTTGTTGGTATGTGGTGCTGAGGATCGAACCCGGGCTGCACGCATGCCAGGCGAGCTCGCTACTGCTTGAGCCACATTCCCAGCCCTAGAGACAGCATTTCAACAACTGACCTACAGTCGTGGCAGGGAAGCAGAAGATCTGGAGGAGTTCAGTAATATGTACTGTCAGAATCCAAGAGAGAATGGATCCTGAGGTGCTTCATCCAGAAGAATGCAGAGTTAAATCGGAGTGAATTCATTCATTTGGCAACCACTCATTATCACTCAGGATTTAATGGTTTTATAAGAACACCCAGAGCTAGTTCTACTAGTTTACTGCATTGGGCCCTTGAAGCCTGACCCTGATGATGTTGTGCTGCATATGAAGTAAAGATGCTAGAGCTTCCTTCCATGGTGTTGAAGAAGAAGGCTCAAGGAAGTAGGAATGCTTAAATGGATTTACTGCATCTTGTCTAAGAACCTGCTATCTTACATGTTCCTGGAGGGCAACAGAGTATGGTCCTTTAACTAACACAGCAAGGGAGACCCTGATGAAGAGAAGCAGGCGTCATTGTGAAGGATGCTAGTGGATGACCTCTGTAAATTGGGATGAAAAAGTGAGGGATGCTGCCTCTGCCATGGATGCCCCAGTATCAGTGGGCAAGATGGGGTCCTTGAATGGTAGAGGCCAAGTTGGGAGCACTTCCTGTCAGAAGCAAGATGGACAAACTTACTACCACGAACCTTATTCCTGAAGGTAAAAGGTCAAGGTACCCTGATGGCTTTTGTGGCCACAAAAGCCATCAGGGTACCTTGACCTTTTACCTTCAGGAATCTATGATGGTGACTTATAAAGTGTTTTTCTAGAGAATGTTAGAAATACAAAGATAAGGAATTTTGTATGTTTTATTCACTGATGGATCCTAGTCTTAGAACATACTGTGGTTTATTAAATATTTGCCAAATTGAATTAAGTCGAGATTTAGTCTTTTTGCAAGTTGAGTTTCCTGTTTCCTGTCAGTTTCTAGAGCAGCCATCATGGTGATCTGCTCATCCACCTTCCTCCCTCGCTGGCTCAGCTCATGGCTCAGAGTGTGTACAAATTGGGAGATGGAGCCAGGGTGGCTCAGTATTCTGTCCTCCGTGCCTGGACCTGTGCTTCTTTCTCAGAGGAGCTTGCATTCTCTCACCTGGGAATCTGCATCTGTCTGCTCTGGCCCCTCTCCTCTGCCTAGCAACAGTAGGAGCAATTGTTTCACACGCACATCGGCGAGCCCAGCACTGTTGTCATGCATGCAGATAATGTCCAGGATAGTGGCACTGACCTCTAAGGATAGGTGTCACAGTCCCACATCTGTGTCCTATCCCTAGCACAGGACCCCAATAAATATTTGTTGGATAAAGGAATGAAGAAATCAGTGGCAAAACTGAGTATTGTTACTGGATCTATTTCAGTTTTAAAATATATTTCACAGAACATATTTTCTGGATCTTTGATAGATTTTCTCAAGCAGAGAAATCTCCATTTATGCTACTAATAGCCATCAGCAGGCAGATGGGAGTGTTGTTCTGCCTGGTGCTACTCTGCTTCTGTGAATATAAAAGAGAGACTTTCAGGAGCACCTCTCTGCTTCTTTTTCAGTTTCTTTTCTTTTTCTTTCTTTCTTTTTTTTTTTTTTTTTTTTTTTTTTTTTTTTTGGTGCTGGGGATTGAATCTCTGCTCCTTTTTCAGTGCTGTTTTGACAGATGTTGTGAGAAGGAAACCCAGGCCCAATGCTCTGGGCCATTAGAAAGCATTTCAGACTTCTCCTCTGAACTGGCAGAATGGTTGGTCTGGCAAATTCTTATCATAGGCTGGGGACAAACCTAGTTACAGGTTCCTACACTGCCCTCTTCCCAGAGGCAACCTTAAAACGCATTTTAATTCTACAGCCAGTTCAGAAGATCCATCCATTCATTCATTTACTCTGCCCCCGACTACGTCGTGGGGATGCTATTGTGCAAAAGAAACCAAGATCACTTCCTGCCCACGTTCCTGCTTTCTACATGTTCTCCAAGTGCTGCTGAGTCACTTGCTCTTGGTATGCCCAGTGACCTCAAGACTCTTGCCACCGGGAAGATGGAAACACTCAGCCAGCATGCACTGAGGGTTTCCCTCCAAACCCTGCACATCCTCACATGGACTTGAAGCATTAAGACAGAGACCAGTAGTTAATCGAATCAGAGTTGTACATTTTTATTTTATTGGAATGTCACAGAGCATAAAATAAATATTAATTTACCAAATTCTTAATCATTTCATAAATAATATTAAGTTAATTGACATCTTACAGAATGTTAAATTAAATAAAAGTATCTATTTGGCAAACTGGAGGAGAACACTTCAGTGATTTTTGTTATTAGAAACATCTCAAATACTTTATGCTTTATGCTTGTGTAAGGTGGTAAAGTAGCAGCACTCCTGAAATATTTATTTTACCTCTGAAGTTTATTTTATTTTACTTTATTTTTGGAACTGGGAATTGAACTCAGGGGTACTTACCACAGAGCCACATCCTTAGCTCTTTAAAAAATTTGTTTTTTATTTGAGGCAGGTTCTCGCTAAGTTGCTTAGGGGCTTTGCTAAATTGCTGAAGCTAGCTTTGAACTTGTGATCCTCCTGCCTCAGCCTCCTCAGCTGCTGGGATTACAAGCATGTACCACCATGCCTGGCTTGCCTCTGAACCTTAATTACATTGAAAATTAAGAGCCACTCTTGGTTGACTCTCATTCTTGTTGCAAAAAAATGTCATTTCCCTCCTCCATATTCTACTCCAGGCACAGAAAGGTAAGTACCATATGATCTCACTCATGGGTGGAATGCAAAAAGAAATGAAGAGTAGAGCTATAACCAGGAGCTGGGGAAAGTAGAAGGGAGGAGGAAATGTTGATCAGCAGATACTAAATTACAGTTAGATTATAAGAAGATCTGACGTGCTATTACACGGAAGGGTGACTATAAATAGTGATCGTGTGCTACATGTCCTTAGAAGAAAGGATTCTGAATGTTTCCATATAAAAAAGGTAAATGTTTGAGGATATAGATATGCTTAACCTACCAATGTGTACATATATCAAACATCACATGGTATCAATTAATATGTACAGTTTTGGGGTTTGATGTATCAGTTAAAATATGTCTAATAAAAAAATACAAGCTTTGGTTACAATTGGCAGGTTAGTCTCAACTTTCCATCATCCACTCGGTATTTATCACACCAAGAAACTCTTGCAAGTACTCTAAGAATTGCTTGACTCTCCGTCTTTCCTGGCCACACTTTTTCTGTAAAAATAATAGACAATTGAAGAAAACTGTCAGTTTCTGTAGAAACAGGCACAGCCAGACAAATACAATTCCCATAGAAATGTTCATAACTTACTTTTTGGATGTCAATGTATTTTTTCATTAAAGACAAGTTTTGGAATAGTCTTTCCACAGCATCGCCTTGTGCAGTTTGATTCTTCAGCGTATCTATTCCCTGAAAGATTTCTTCAATGCATAGTTGGTGCTAAATGAGGAAGATTTAAAAAGATTTAAAAGAATGAGAGCCAACCAAGAGTGGCTCTTAATTTTCAATGTAATTAAACTTCACAGGCAAGCCAGGCAGGGTGGTGCAAATTATCAAAACACGATATAAAAGTTGGGTCTATTGCATGACACTCCTATGTTCCACTGTAGAACATTCCTATATGTGAATACATGACTGGTGTAACTCCACATCATGTATAACCACAAAATTGAGAAGTTATACTCCATGTATGTATGATATGTCAAAATACATTTACTGTCAAGTATAACTAAAAAGAACAAATAATAAAAATTTAAAAAACTTCATCCTTTGGTCATCCCACAATGTATACATATTTCAAAACATCATATTAGAAACAATAAATATACACAATTTTAATTTGTCAACTTTAAAAAATTAGAAAAAAAAATCTGGTCCCAAAAGTTAGGCTTCATTTTTATGGCATTTGTTCTCCTCCAAAGAGTTTTTTTTTTTTTTTTTTTGCTTGTTTCTTTCCCAAGAGGCAAACTCCCTCATACTGAGAAAATCATCAAGAGCTTTTTAATTACTGAAGAGCATTACAAAAGTTATTAAGAAATTACACAAGGGCTAGGGTTTTGACTCAGCGGTAGAGCACTCGCCCAGCATGTGCGGGGCGCTGGGTTCGATCCTCAGTACCACATAAAAATGGAACAAAGGTATTGTGTCCAACTAAAAACAAAATATTTTAAAAAATAAATTACACAATATTGGGTGCAGTGGTGCATGCCTATAATCCCAGTGACTCCAGAGGCTAAGGCAGGAGGCTCCAGGCCAGCCGGGGCAATTTTGTGAGACCCTGTCTCAAAATAAAAAATGAAAAGGGATGTAGTTCACCGGAAGAGAACCCTTGGGTTCAATATCCAGTACCACTAAAAGAAAAAAGAAAAGAAACTACATAACCAGAAATAAAGTGTTCTGGAAATGAACACATAACACAATTATGTTACTAATAGAACTCACATCAGTGTTTTCTTTTATGGTTTAGACTGGTAATTTTATTTCATTTAGTCTAATGAAATAGTATATTTTACCTTTGAGTATGACCATTATGTGTTTCAAATGTACATAATACCATTATATAGTCATAATCATTTTTAACTATGTGAAAATTATTGAGAGGGCATTTGTTGTTATATTTTAATGTCTACCGATCATGATTCGAAAAATATAACCCAAGTTACTAAGAGTATAACAGAGAATTAAAAGCTGCTTTTTCTAAAAGCACTGACTCTTCCTTTGGGCCTGCAGATGCTCAATGGGTAACTAAAATCTGAGAAGTTTTGGCTTCTCTGCTTCCATTTCATCTGTCACCTTTATTACCTTAAATTAGGGTAACACAGTTCTGTGTGCAGGCATAATAATACTTGGTTTATTGATCCTAAATTTACCTATCCTCTCTTGTTCCCCTTCAAGACAGAGGACACCAAGAGAAGAGTAACTATGATATTTTCAAGATTTGCAGAGACATTCAACTGCCAGCTTTTACAACCTCCTGCTGCAGAGCCCGAGAGCAGCACCTAGAAGTCTCCAGTCATTGCCCTACCCCTTCCAGAGTCAGTGAAGAATTGCAGGCAGATCACCCCAAGGTGGGACTACTCCCCTAAGCAGGAATAATTATTTAGGGGAACCAAATTTCCCCCTTTCAATATCACAGATCTAATAGATGAACACCCAAGCAGCAAATAGAGATCGCTCCCTCAAGTACTGAGGGCTTCCTGGAGCCACTCTGCATCACCAGGATTGAGATAATAATGTTCAACTTGACCAAGACTTTTAAATTATGCATATCTCTCACCCCCTGCCTGAATTCTTCCTCCATTTAAACCTAAAGTTCTTATCAGTATCCCCAAGACAGGGCTGAGACACTTGATGTACAGTTCCTTGCCTACTCTTCATCATTATTTTTTCCGTTTGATTTTTGGGGTGAGTGACCAGACCTGATTTATTTGGACCCCCAGAGTTGAGCCTCTGATCTAGGTCTCCAGTACAGTACTTTCAGAATGATATTAGACAGAGGGCTGGGGCTGTGTCTCAATGGTAGAGAGCTTTGTCTAGCATGTGCGAGGCAATGGGTTCAATCCTTGGCACCACATAAGAATGAATAAATAAAATAAAGGTAATGTTATATCTGATTTTTTTTTAAAGAATGATATTAGATAGAGAATGGCCATAGATGGTCAGAACTGAGAAGAGACTAGCAGGCACCTCTCAGCCCTTGTGGATTTCTTCTGGGAAAAAAAAAAAAAAAAAAAAAAAAAAACCTCTAACATGAGGTTCTTTGGAGTAGAGAACTGAAAATACCACCAAAGCCTGATCCACTTGCTTATTCTAATTTTAGTGAGACCCTGTCTCAAAATAAAAAATGAAAAGGGATGTAGTTCACCGGAAGAGAACCCTTGGGTTCAATATCCAGTACCACTAAAAGAAAAAAGAAAAGAATTTAATTTTAAAACTCATTCCTAAGATCTCTAAGTACATACATTCACATCCACCCCATGTGAAAACAAAAGAGAAAATTACGTAGTTCCAAAGACAACTAATGATTTATAGTGTAAAATCTGAAAGTTGCTTTTTCATGGGATCGTTTTGTTGAATCATAATTTAACTTACATTTTTATGTGCAGGAACAGGAATCCTCAGGGTCTGGAAAAGGAAAGGTCAAATAATTATTTTTTAAAGCCCTCAATTATTAATAACTTTCATTATTATGCTTGCTAGTGATGTGGTTTTCACCTATGCTCATAATTTTGTTATTTATAACGGATCTTTATACACAGTAAATGAAATACCACATATAATTATGCATTTTAAAGAAATGCAGGAATGAAAAAGACTTACCTCATTGCCTATTAGCACCGTTTGATGAGTGGAAAGCAGAGTCAAAGTCTCTTTCACCAATGTATTCATGGGAATTTCCAAGGCCAAGGCACAAGTGTAGGCAGCTCCAAGAGCTACCAAACTCAAGTGCAGCAGCATCCCCATGGCTTGAAATGCTCACAGTTTGCAAAGAAAGCTAAGAAAGTGCTTAGCATGAGATTGCATCCCCAACCAATTTATTCTCTCTCTTTGAGGAAATGAATAATTTCTAACAATCAGATAGAGAATGTCTAATGATGGCAAATGGTGAAACTAAATGTTTCCAATGCCTTGTATCTTAAATAAATTTACTTTTTATTTTTTTTTTCAGTTCTAAGGATGAAACATAGGGCTTTCGTATGCTAGGGAAAGTGCTCTATCACTGAAGTACATGCCCGACCTTTTCTAAATTTTTAATTTATTTTGAGACAGAGTATTGCTAAGTTGCCTGGGCTATTTTTGAACTTGTGATTATCTGCCTTAGCCTCCCATGTAGCTGGGATTACTGGTGTGTGCCACCTTGCCTGGCTTATCTTTTGAAAAATCCCTACTTCTTCCTTTTTAAAAACATTTTCCATGACAAATGAAAATTTGTAGGTTGATATACATCAATATCTCATGTTTGCATTAATTAAAATCAGAAGATTGAATTTCTTTTAAAAGAGGTATGCACAAAGGAATAGAAACCGCTCAACAGAATTTTATACTAAATGAGAATATTTTTCAGGGGAACTAACTTCTACTGTGGTTGTGGCTGGATTGATCTGTCTCAAAAAGAATTTAAAATACTGGTGGGCAAAAAGACAGTGATTAAAGCAGAGACCACTAAAACTTGGTAAGATCAAGTTGTGTTCAATAGGGTCTTGATTAGGATACTTTCTGTTCTCAGTGACCCCAAGCCTAACCCAAACAGGGTAGAGATAAGCAGAGAATTTGGGTCATATATCTGGTGGAGGTTCCTGTCTGTTCTACTTGCTTTGACGGCTCTTCCTTGACTCCATTCTTAGGCAGCTGTCCCACTGTGGCCCCAAAATGAGGCCAGAACTCCTGGATCTATATGTATCCTGTCATGAGCAGCAGGAAAAAAAAAAAACAGTTTTTCTTTTCTGATCATTCAATCAGAACAATTCAGATGCTTTGTGAAAGGGTCGATGTGTTCACCCTTGAACTACGGCTAGGGGCATGAGCTATACTCATGGGTTCTCTCTGAATTAGAGGTAGACTTCATTTCCCCAAACCATACAGCTGAGGAATGTGGGGTCCTAGGTAGTTGTAAGAGGGCCAGGGATGCTGAGATGGTAACTAATAAATACCTGTCACAGACACATAACACGTGGGCATGGCCTTTCCTGTGTGTCCCATAAGGTTAGGTGAGGGGTTCTTTCAAACCTTGGATGGGCTATGTATGAACATGTGTACTCAAGGGAATCAGCCTTTGCTCCTTAGGCTCAGACCTATATTTTCAAGAAAAGAGCAAATGAAACTCCCTTCTAGGCCTCAGTGTTTCTTTCTTGGCTCAGCACACATGATGGTATGGAGGGTTTCAATTTGCATTCTAAAGTAGTTGTGTTGGTGGCCTGGAAGCCTGACTTTAGGACTATCTTGAGCATCTAACACAGGTGGTAACAAACACAAAATGTGATCCAGAACCCTTCTCCAAAGCTGGATGCTGTTCTCCATGAGAAACAGGCAGCGAGGGGATAGATACACTTCTAACATGTATGTGATCCCAGATCTGCATTGTCTATATAAAAATACAGCATTCTGGGAGTGCTGGTGCACACCTGTAATCCCAATGGCTCAAGAGGCTGAGCAAGGAGGATCAAAAATTCAAAGTCAGCTTCAGCAACTTAGTGAGACCCTGTCTCAAAAAAAAAAAAAAAAAAAAAAAAAGCAGGGGGTGGGGGCGGGGAATATGGTTCAGTGATTAAGTGCCCCAAGTTCAATCCCTGGTACCAAAAACGACAGCAACAAAACCCCCCAGTATTCCAGTGGCATCTGCTCACAACATATCTGCTTTTGTGTATGTATGTGTGGGACTTCATACTTGCTGAAGTCTGGGGCTCTTAGGCATGCCTGATTTGAAAATCTGAGAAATGTTGGCTCACTACAGGGAATCTCTTATTAGTGTGTTATAAATCATAGTAATCTTGGTTCAAGGGTATTTTAAAATAGTGCTCTTAGAACACAAGTCAAGTTCTAGCTCAGCCTTCCTTGCCAAAGGGTATGAGAGGATTCTTTCTGCTTCCCCTCTGAGACCTTTGGGCTACACTGAGGAAATGTGGGATTAGATAAATCTTTCACGGAAATCATCAAATAGCTTATAATTCCAGTATCTTGAAGATTTGAGAATTAAATTATATCATAGGGCTACACAACTAGAGGAGGTAGCAGATTGAGATGCCAATATTCTAGACTTCACTGGGAAGGAGAAAACTCACCAACCAACCAACCAACCACTATTTTTAGGGGAATAGTGAGTGATATGGGCAGGTGCTGCTTTCTCAGCACTCAGGTGTGATACCCTTGGGCTTATATTGTGAGATCATCCAGTTTGTCAAAGAAGTCTGAAATTTTGATTATTTTATATAATCTGATTTTCAAATATCAACAGCTCCAGGGTACCATTTTGCAGTCTGATTTGCAATATAACTGTGGGTTCCTATTGGAAGGCTGATTACAAAAAATACTTCCTATTTAAAATTGTATTTCTGGGCTGGGGTTGTAAAGCAGTAGAGCGCTCACCTAGCTTGTGCAAGGCCTTGGGTTCAATTCTCAACACCACATAAAAATAAATAAATTAATTAAAGGTATTGTGTAATATAAAAAATTGTATTTCTTTAAAATTTTTTTAAAAATTATAAAATGCATATAACAAAATCTAATTTCTTATCCATTTTTTAAATGTACAACTCAGAAATATTAAGAACATTTAGAATGTGTGCAACAAATCTCCAAACTATTTCCATCTTGGAAAACTAAAACTCTGCTAACATTAGTCAGTAACTCCCAGTTCCTCCTCCTGCTACACCTGGCAACTTCTTTTCTACTTTCTGTCTCTATGAATTCAACTACTCCAGAGACTTAAAAAAATCATATAGTGGGCTGGGGATGTGGCTTAAGCGGTAGCGTGCTCGCCTGGCATGCGTGCGACCCGGGTTCGATCCTCAGCACCACATACAAAGATGTTGTGTCCGCGGAAAATTAAAAAATAAATATTAAAATTCTCTCTCTCTCTAAAAAAAAATCATATAGTGTTTTTTTTTTGTGACTGGCTTATTTCACTTGGCGTTATGTCTGTCCGTGTTGTAGCATGTGTGAGAATTTCCTTCCTTTTTAAGGCTGAATAATTTCTATTGCATGTATAGGCCATATTTTGTTTATCCCTTTGTCTGTTTAGGGTTTGGGTGGCACTGGGGATAGAATCCATGTCCTCTACTGTTCCAAGCATGCATTCAACCACTTAGCTGCCTTCCCAGCCCTAACCCTTTGTAGGTTGATAGACACTTTGGTTGCTTTCAACTTTTTCCTATTGTGAATACTGCTGCCTGGAAGATGAGTATACAAAATTATATTCCTTTTCTCTGCCTCTGTCTCTTTCTTTGTTTCACTCTATGCTGCCCATGCTGGTCTCCAACTGCTGGGCTCCAGGGATTCTCCTGCCTCAGTTCCCTGAATAGCTAAGGCTACAAGCATACATCACTGCACCTGGCTAAAGTTCCTATAAAGTTGTTGTGTCACTAACTTTTCCTCTATGAGTCTGACCTCCTTAACCTGACTACAAGTTTTCTCAAGCAGGGACTGTAAAATGACGTATTTTTTTAAATTAGATGTTGATGACCTTTATTTTATTCATTTATTTATATGTTGTGCTGAAAATCGAACCCAGTGCCTCACACATGCTAGGCAAGCACTGAGCCACAACCCCAGCCCTCAAATGATGTATTTGAAAGAGCTTCATTAATATAAAATTCCAAATAAATGTTGATGATTGCAATCTCCTTTGCAGAAGAATTCCAAATAACTTATGTGGATGTAGTGTGATCCCCATTTCCTTAAGAGTGGGATTCACACGATGGCTTTGTTTTTAAAAAATCAAACAGAAGGATAAGGGAGTAACTTTACACAGAGTAACTTGATAAACTTTTGGCCTAAGCTAGGCGATGGAGGTCAACATCAGCAGTGGTAACTCGTGTTAATAGTATATACCTTTGATGTGATGTCATAAGAATAGCATTTTATCTCTGTAGCTCCCTCCAACCTATAACCTGTGTCTGACCATGAGAAAAATACTACCCATACCCAAAGAAAAGGACAAAATACTTGATGACCTTAAAACTATTAAGGTCATTAAACAAACAAACAAAAAATAGCACACTCAGAGACGGTCACAGTCCAGAGGCATCTAAGGGACATATCCTGGATGAGATTCAGGAACAGATGGAGGACAGTAGGTAATACTAAGGAGATTAAAAGAAAAAAAAAATCTGGGGCTGGGATTGTAGCTCAATGGTAGAGTGCTTACCTAGCATATGTGAGACACTGAGTTCAATTCTCAGCACCACATATAAAGAAATAAAAAGAAGGTCCATCAAAAACTAATTTTTTTTTAAATCTGTGGAATCTAGTAAAGTACCAATCAATGTTGGTTTCTTAGTTACAAAAATGTACCATTGTAATATTCACATAGGGGAAAACTGAGTGCAGGGTACACTGGAACTCTCTCTAATACTCTTGAAACTTTTCTGTGCATCTAAAATTACTCAAAAAGTTTATTTTAAAAGAACAGTGTGGGCCAGGGATGTGGCATAGTAGGTGCCTAGAGTGTGCTGAGACCTTAGGTTCAATCCCCGGGGGTGGCCCTGCAAGTTGAAAAAAGTTCATGATTATTTTTACTATTATTATTTTAAAAGACTTTGTATCTCATGAATACCATGCATGGAACCATTTCACCTCTCCACCTGTATTTCTTGGGAATAAGGTTTTTATGTATTATTTCTCCTTGAGTTCTACAGTATTGTAGACAATTAATGTTACTTATATTAATAAGTAGGCTCTTTGTTGTATTAGCTGAACAAATTAATGTGAATACTCTGGAAATTCAAGGAGTTTATTCCCTGTGCTAGGAAATTGAAGTAACAGAAATAACTTTGGCAGGACTCTAGGAAAATAGAACAAAGCCCCAAGGTTTAGCTACAGACACCAAACCAATATAAACAACTGTGACATTTTTAAAAATCCACATTATTTTAGGGGAATAGAAAGAAATTAGCAGTCAGTACTCTGAATTAAAAAAATTTAATACAATAACTTTAATTTTATTTTATTTATAAAATATATACAATAACTTTAATTTTATTTTAATTATTTTTATGTGGTGCTGAGGATCGAACCCAGTGCCTCACATGTGCCAGGTGAGTGCTCTATCACTGAGCTACAACCCCAGCCCAGTACTCTGAATTTTTAAAAATGATTGGTAGTTATGTAATTTAGAAAAAGGACTTTGAATAACGTTGTTAATAATGTTACATATTGAAATAATACATAAGATAATGTTATTTGAATGTATAATACATAAAGTATATAATTTAAATGTATAATATATAATTCAAATGTACTTTAAATGTATAATATATAATATATAAAATAGTATATAAAATATATTTAAATGTATAATATATAAATGTATAATATATAAAATGATATATAATAATAATGTAAAATTTGTGTTTAAAAATAATGTTCAAAAAGGTATGTTATTGGGTAACATCCAGCCTTTTGTCATAAAACCTTTATCTTTATTAGTGGTTTGCATATTGGTAACATGGGCTTTTTTTTAAATTTTAAGCTGTTAACTGTGGTTTTTACTGTGTGTAGTCATTTAAGGTCAAATGACTTTTCCATGAACTGATCCTAATCAATCAACTGAGCATGATCCCCAAAACTTTTGTGGTAACTAAATGTTAATTGATAACATCTCCTTTTCTTTTTGAATTTATTTTAATCTCCATTCATTCAATCCTCAAGCATATCTTCATTAGAATTTTTGAACAAAATAACTTATAGGAAAAATACACACTTAAATTTCCCCTTGGCATAATAAATGTGTTTTTTGATGATTTCTTCCAATCTTTACTGATGCATAAACAGTTTTACAGTGTTATAATCAATGAATAGGTACAATTTGCACTTATCTTTTTTGCTTACTAATATTTCTCAATTGTATTTCTATATAGTTTTGTATATAGGTAGTTTCCTACTTATTGTTTTAATGGTTACATGGTATAAGATGAAATTGATGTACCAGTTTTTTTCACAACTCCCTAACTTATAGGCTTTGTGGTTCTCTCTAGCTTTATAAAATTAAATAATGCAACTAGAAACTCCTTTGTGGAATAAAAAAATATTTCTTTTTGCTAGGGAATTTATATGATCATTTTTATGGTTTTGGTTACATTTCACCATTTCATTCTCTAAAAACTTTCAATACACGAAGAAGAAATCCCTTTTACCTTATTGGTTTACAACTTATAAAGCACTTTCACAAAAAGAACTTTAATTCTGACATCAGCACTGTGAGATAGATTTCTTTACCTGAAGGTCCATTAGCACCAGGCTTTCACAGTCTGGAGAATTTAATGAGTGAATGATTTCAGAAGGAAGAAGTGGTAATTGGAGTTTGATAACCCTGTTGGTAAAGCTAAATAAGTAATGCTGGTTTAAAAAAATAACTTATTTAACTTATATTGTCCCTTATTTCAAGACAACAAGGAACAAAAGTTGCAAATAATTATAACATGGGAGATGGAGTGATCAGAGTTGGCACATTTTATAGTCTGTAATGTTCAGAAGAATGCTAAAAATATTAACTTTATATCTCAAAACAGGCATTGAAAACGTTGAGTAATAATTAAAATCATAGAAATAAAATGTATATCCTTAAACCAGTGGAGTGAAACAAGAGAATAAAGCAGCTCAATTAAGGGGCTGGCATTATGGCTTAGTGGCCTTACATGTTTGATCCTTAGCACCACATTAAAAAAAAAAAGAATAAATAAAATAAAATAATTATTCTTAAAAATTTATCTTAAAAAAAGAAGCTCAATTAATCTAGAAAACTGGTTAAGAGAAAAAGAAGCAAAGAGAAAATCTTTAAAATCCAAATTTACCAGGAATCAGTAATTGAAAACAAGTTCATCTATATATACTATAAAATTGTATTTAAAATCATCTATCAGCTATTTTTCAAGAGATACCTAACGGAAAATGATGTCAAAAGTTTGAAAATCAAGGATTCTTTAGAAAGATATACCAAACAATACTAATCAAAAGAAGGTTCATATCAATACTGGAAAAAATTATGTTGGAAAGTATTATAAGGATGAAGAAGTTCCATAGAAGGGATAAGATAAAGTAGTTTTATTTTTCATTACACTAATTTTGCTACAAGCAAAAACAAACATTTTTCAAAAGTATGTAAGTAGTTTACTGAAAAGTGGAGACTTGACTGATTTACCTTTTAGCTCTTTTTATTTTAGGATCTAGTTGTGCTCACTGAAAAAGACTTTCTACCCCAATCTTAGAGCTTTGCCTTGGTTTTATAGTTTCCTATTGTTACAAAGTTGATTTTTTTTTTTGTAATGGAATCTGGCTACCTTGTCATTTCCATTTTTTCCCCTTTCAACTTACTAATTTATTCTGAAGTATTTTAATGTCTCCAATGGACAGTTTGACACCATCACTAATACTTCCATATGCATCTCAAAAAATATAGTTTTCTTATACAGCAAGAAAGTTTTGGTTTAAAGTTGGTGATGGACCTTCATTTTATTTATTTATATGTGGTGCCAAGAATCAAATCCAGTGCCTTACACATGCCAGGCAAGCGCTCTACCAGAGCTACAACCCAGCCCAAGAAAGTTTTCTTAAATATCACATCTAATATAATAAAATTAACGATGCTTCTTTTTATCATCTAGTTTCCAGTCCTCATTCAAATTTCCTAATGTGTCCCCCAAATATTCCTCATGTCTATGTGCAAACCAAGAGCATGTGATACATCTAGGTGATGTGTACCTCTAATCTCTTAAATTTCAAACAATTCTTTAAAGTCCACAACAGTCCTTGCTTTAATGACACTAATCTCCTGAGAGCCTGAGCCAATATCTTATAACATGTTCCATCTTCTGGAGTTACCTTTTCCATCTTTACAGTGTTGTTAATTTAATCCTTTTAATTCCTGTTAACTGGAAGCTAAATCTAAAGGTGTGATTAGATTTGATTCAAGTTAAGCTTCTCTCTCTTAATCCCCCTCCCAACTTTTTTTTTTTTTTTAAAAGCAAAACAGCATAAGGAGTAATGCTGGGGACTTCATACTGAGATTAGAGACATGCAATTAAGTCATTACTAATTTCTTGTTACTTTGAGTCACAAAATTCTCCTTTAAAGTAGAAGTAATTACATTTCTGACCTTTTATTCCTTTAGAGTATCTAGATCTTCATCTATCTGGAACTTACAGTAATAAGTCAAATAAGGTATAGACTTGCTTTTTTTTCTTCCTATTGATATTCTGAAATCCACAAAATTTTTTCTCAGTGGTCTTGGTGGGGAATGAATCTTTATATTTGTCAAAACTCATGGAACTGTATTCTGGAAAATGGTGAATTTATGGTATGAAATTATGGTTCAATAAACTTGACTTTCAAACTTACTTGAATAGCTTTTTCTCCAAAAGAAGATATACAAATGGACAATAAGCATCATTTACTGTATTGAAATGCATATTAAAACTATAAATGAGATACCACCTCACACTCACTAGGATGACTACAGAAATAACAAGTGTTGGTGAAGATGTTGATAAATTGAAACCTTTGTACACTGGAATGTAAAAAGGTACAGCTGCTGTGAGAAAAAACATGGCAGTCCCTCAAAAAAATTAAAAAAAAAAGAATTGCTATATTATCTAGAAATCCATTTTTTTGGGGTATACACCTAAAAGAAATGAAAGCATGGTCTCAAAGAGATATATGTACACCCATATTCACAACAGCATTATTTACAATACCCAGAAACATAGAAGCAACCCAAATGCCATAGATAGATGAATAGATAAACAAAATGTGATGTATACACACAAAATGGAATCTTAGCCTTAAAAAAAGGATTTAAATTCTAACAATTGCTACACGATAGATGAATTTTGAGGTCATTATGCTCAGTGAAATCAGCCAGTCACAAAAAGACAAATATTGTAATTCAACTTCAACAAGATTATTAAAAATAGTCAAAAATCATAGAGGCAGATAATAGAATGGTGGTTTCCAGGAGTTGGTAAATGGTGTTACTGTTCAATGGCTATAGAGTTTCAGTTCTGCAAAATGGAAAGACAGAAGGTGATGATGGTGGCACTATGATGTGAACATATTTAATGTCACTGAGCTGTATTCTTAAAATGGTCAGGATTTAAATTTTTTTTTTATGATTTTACCACATCTTTAAAAACTGGGGTCTTTAACCTTTCCCATTGTTTTATTACACTGGTCTGTCAACTAAGACATAAATATATAATTTCAGTCCATTTTGTTGCATTGATAATTTTAAATCTCTTGTAATAAATGATGTGTTCATGTTCTCTTACTTGGTAGTGCAAGAGACTACTTCTCATTGGCTTTCCCCATCTGCTTTCCTAAACACATGAAATTTTTTGGTTTACGTATTAGGTTCTGTATATTATTTTCTTTGGATTGTGTGATTGAACAGCATTTCCTACATTTTTCCATCTCAGGAGCAATTTATACCATCGCATTAAAGTTTTTAATTTTAATATCTTCCAGAAATTTATTTTCGAAGATTTACCTATAGGTGATTACATGTTGTATCCTTCCATTAAGTTTGTTTCCAAGAAAGCAATATTCTCCATTTCGGAAGGTGATTTCTCCTTCCCTTATTTTAAAGCTGTCTATCCCTGTTAGGTGCAGTGGTGCATGCCTGTAACCCCACTGGCTTGGGAGGATCCAAGTTCAGAGGAGGATCCCAAGTTCAAAGCCAGCCTCAGCAATTTAGCGAGGCCCTAACTAACAACCTTTGGTACCAATGGGGGGAAAAGGTATCTCTTTCCTGTGGAAGTGCTGTTAGGACTCGATTTCCTTTACATTCTACATATTTGCAGAACGCTTAGAGTCCTACTACAGTAGTTCTCAGGATTTGTCTTAAAAGCCCTTTTACACTCATAAAAATTACTGTAGACCTCAAAGGGCATTTATGTGAGTTATAACTAGCAATATTCACAATCAATTGGAAATTAAAATTGAGTTTCTTTTAACCATAAGAATATACAGGCACACATTCCATTGCAATGACGTATTCACACTCTTGTGATCCACGGAAACCCCTGGACATCAAAGAATGGGAGTGAGTTTTGACGTTTCTGGAACACAATTGATTCCACCCCATTCCAAGAGTCCCGGGGATAACGCTCTGAGAAACGCAGCGCGGCCCATCACAAGCCACGGTCTTCCTTTCGTGCTGCCCCGCACCAGCAAGAAATTATAATCCGCATCAACCCGCAACAGCATATGGTCAAAACGCGGACGGCACCTAGTAGCAGGGACTACTGCGCGCCGCAAGCCTCGCTTCCCGGCGTGCACTGGGCGTGCGGCGTGTGACGTAGACGCGCTCGGGCCCACGTGACCTGTGGGGCCGCTGTAGCGGGAATCTGTGAGTTCGCGCGGTTGCGGGGTTGCTCGGCCTTTGCTTTTGTCTTCGGGCGGGTATTCCCGAGCCGGTCTCCTTCCCTCTCGCCCTCCAGCCGGAAAGGAAGCCGGTGTGGAAGGAAGGGCTCCAGCCTGAGCCCCTGCCCCCTCTTGCTGCTCGCCCTCGGAACTTTTGGCCTTCCTGTGCCTTTCTCGTCCCTCGCTCGCCCTGCTGCAGCCTCACTGTTAAACCTCGGTGGGCTCCAGGTCCTTTGGTGTCGAGACACGAGACGTTTGCAAAAATGTCCCGGATCGAAAAGATGAGCATTCTGGGCGTGCGGAGTTTTGGAATAGAGGACAAAGATAAGCAAATTATCACTTTCTTCAGCCCCCTCACAATTTTGGTTGGACCCAATGGGGCAGGGAAGACGGTAAGTCCTGAGTAGCCGCCTTCCGTTTACTCGCCCCATGTTACGAATCCAGAAAATAAAATCCCTGGGGGAGTTCTGAACTCTGATTAGGGAAAGGAGAGGTGTACTTACTACTGTGCTTCTGGAGGCCTAGAAAGTGAATCGGGGCGTGGCCTTTTGCGTCATCCCAGTCCCAGGCAGTTTGGGTGTCTGGGACAGCCCTGTGGACAGGTGTCGTTGAGAATCCCAGAGACCTGAACTCGCTCACGGTCCTACATGAAGAACTTTGGCTCATGCTGCTGTTATTTACCCCTGCCCCTTTGCTTTTGAAGCATAATATTCGTTTCCCAGTAGTTGGCCCATACAGGAATTCCTTAAAAAGTTATGAAGTATGATAAATATACACTTGGTAAAGATGCCCACTGTTAAACCTAATAAATGGAAAACGAAATGACTTTAAAATGAAACTGATGTAGTGAGGATTTAGGTGCAATTGGAGGAACTGTATTTTGTTGTTACTTAGTTTTTTTTTTTTTTTTACTTTTGCCCAATTAAAGTTGGAGCAGAGCTTGATTACTGCTATTGTTAAAAGCCCAGGTAATATTAGAAATTTGAGTGAAAAATGTAGCCAAGAGGTGTTCTGGTCCAGAAATAATAGCTTGAGAAAAGCAAAACATTATCAGTATAGGAATGAGCAGAGTCTAAGGGAAGAATTTGTGAAAAGCATGTAGAAAGGGAAGGTTGAGAGTTGAATGCTACACTGTTGTCTACTTTTATTTATGTAAAATTGTTATATATTGTATATCTATTATTTTCTCAGCATAGTACTAAGTGCACTACTGACCACTACTGACCACTGACCACCAGAATACAGATTTTTTTGCCTCATCATTTATTACCTGTGTGACTGCTGGCAAGTGACCTAACTTCACTGTTAGGTCTAGTTTTAGGTCTTAGTTTTGCCTTAGTTTTTTGATTCATAATATGGTGTAAAAATAGTTTCTATGGCCTAGGGTTAATGGGAGAATTCACTACTTGCATATAGGAATCTGTGTGTAATTGTTAGCAGTTGTTTTGGAAATATTTTTCTTCTAAATCACGAATTCTTTATTTTAGGATGCCTTTTAAATTATACAGCTTTTCTATGAGCTTACAGCAATTATTCTTTAAACTCTTAATCTTATCTTTATTATGAGTTTATATTGTCAAATTTTTCCCAATCACATTCTTATAATCTCCATGAGAAATATTTTAGTAATGAATTAATATTTATGGTAAACTTAAGCGGTTCTCTTATAACTAGTATAATTTTCTATTTCTTTAGACCATCATTGAATGTCTAAAGTATGTTTGTACTGGAGATTTCCCTCCTGGAACCAAAGGAAATACATTTGTTCATGATCCCAAGGTAATGGTGCTAGTAAAACTTTTTATTTTTAAAATAAAATTTTTGTAATTATGAAAGTGATAATGGCTTATTGTAGAGAAATTGGCAGTGGTAAAGTATAGAAATGAAAGTCACCAACACACACAGTCTTAGCACCCAGTGATAACCATTGTTGATATTTTTATGTGTTTTTCTCTTACTTTACATATTGTTTTACGTAACTGAGGTCATATTGTATCTAATTTTGTATTCAGCGTTTTAAATTTTTTTCCCCACTACACATTATTCATTAAAGTCCTATGTCATGGTCTGGGGTTGTGGCTCAGTGATAGAGTGCTTGCCTAGCATGTGCAAGGCCCTGGTGTGATCCTCAGCATCACATAAAAACAAATAAATAAAAAAAAAGGTATTGTGTTCAACTACAACTAAAAAAATAAATATTTTTAAAATTCTTAATATGGGCTTATGTTATATGATTGCTTCTTTTTAGTCTTTGTTTTATGAACATTTTTAGTAGTTGCATTTTTTTTTTACATTTAGACTACATTTAGTTTTTTCATTAAAATATTCCAAGATGACCAATTGCATATGAACCCTTGTTTGAATTTTGGTGTTTATACTATTAGTATGTGGAAAGGACATAGGATTTGGCCTATCTATGAAACAAATATATATATATATATATATATATATATATATATATATATATATATATATATATTTAGTGGAGTTGTGTGCTTCTCTCACTGATCCCTGCCCTGAGTCCCACTAGGTTAAGAGTTCATTGTATTTTCTTTCAGGCCTTTTTCTGTCTTTATAAAACCATGTCCATGTGATTTTATAAGTACACTTGGTACATTTATATTTAAACACGTCAGTAGAATTTTATTTTATAGTGTAAAAGTTATTTAGTGACATACTGTGGATACACACACATACACACACACACACACACACACACACACACAAACATACGTTTCTGTTTCATTGTTTTAAGTTACTAAGTAATTTTCCATTGAGTTTATATCCTGTAGTTTAACCAACCCCCTACTGGTCATTTAAGTTGTGTCCACTTCTATGTAACTGAAAATAGCTATAATTTTGAAGGTATTTATGAATTTTCATATATTATATTATTATTTGGTACCTTTACTGAGTAGCAAATAACTATTTTTCTGAAATAACTGTTTCCACCTCTCTTGTTAAATCCACAATGTACTCTCCTCAACTAATGATCTTGCCTTGTATTTTATTGAGAAATAGGAGGAATCAGATACATTCTCTCATTTTCCAATAATGAAATTTATGAAACTACCATGTACACATTCCTATATAGTTTCCTCTCCTGTAGTGAGGGTAAATTTGATTTTCATTTTTTCTAAAAATGAACCAACTCCTTTTGGAGGCTGGAGCCCATCCATCCCTCTTATCAACTAAAAAATTTGCTCTTTAGTTCCTTCTCTTTCTGTATTAGTAGTTTCTCCTTATAGGATTATTCACATTAGCTTGTAAATATGCTCCAGTGTTCAGATAAAAAATTATCCCTGTACTCCAAAACATCCTCTAGCTATTATCTTTGTTTTCTTTCAGTTTGTAGCAGAATTCACAAGGGTTGTATGTACACTTCATTGCCTCCCATTTCCCCCTCTGTCTATTCCACTCAGGTTTTTTTCTTCTTCTTTTACTAAAATTGCTTTTGTAAGGTCACCAGGAATCTCTGTGTTGCCAGATAGAATGGTCAATTTCAAATTCTCATTAACTTCTCAGCAGATTTGATTCAGTTATTCTTTTTTAAATATATTTTTATGTGGTGCTGAGGATCAAACCCAGTGTTTCACACATGCAAGGCAAGCACTCTACCACTAAGCTACAGCCCCAGCCCTTGATTCAGTTATTCTTAAAAGAAAAAAAATTCCCTTTTGCTTTCTATGACATCATAATCTTATGGTTTTCTCCCTTTTTACTTGCCATTTCTTAGTCTTTGCTGGATCTACCTTTGTCTGATTTCTATATGCTGTTGTGCCCTAACACTCAGCCTCTTTTCTGTCTTCTCTCTTGGGTGATCTCATTCGTTTCATGAATTTAAGTACTGATGAGTCCCAAATTTATTTATTTAACGTTGACCTCGTTCTTAAGCTTTAAGTATATGTCTAGCTGTTTGGGTATTTACTAGGCATCTCAAACTTAGTATGTTCAAATAGAACTCTTGATTCCTTGTATCCCCATTCCTCCCACATTGTCAAGTCTGCTACTACTTCAATATACCAATTTAGTAAATTATATCATCATCCATACATTTGCTCATGCCAAACTCTATGGGCTGTCTTTGATTGATTGTTGTATCTCACCTTGTTTCCAATTCATCAGCCATTCTTAGCTACCCTTTTAAATTGTGCCCAGAATTTTTCCTCTTCATTCCATTGCCAATACTTTCCAGGTACAACCAACCATTATTTTCCCCTTGAACTGTTAAATACTAGTGTTCTAAGTTGTTTTTCTGCTCTAATTCTTGAAGTTCTCTCCTTTTCACACAGCAAGCAGTTGTCTTTTAAATATTCATTCAAGAAGAGTGAATTGTTAAGAATATGGAGTAAGAACATACATTTGATCTTAATATTTAAGGGCAAAGTCCCTGAGGTATGAACATGTTTGGTTTTCTTACCAAGAAGAGCACGCAGAGAAAGCATTCGACAAAGTACAGCATCCCTTTATGTTCAAAACATTAGAAAAACTAGGGATAACAGGTACTTACCTTAATAACAAGTTAATAACAAGAATCAACAAATGGGACTTACTTAAACTAAAAAGTTTTTTCTCAGCAAGAGAAACAATAAGAGAGGTAAATAGGGAGCCTACATCCTGGGAACAAATTTTTACTCCTCACACTTCAGATAGAGCCCTAATATCCAGAGTATACAAAGAACTCAAAAAATTAGACAATAAGATAACAAATAACCCAATCAACAAATGGGCCAAGGACCTGAACAGACACTTTTCAGAGGAGGATATACAATCAATCAACAAGTACATGAAAAATGCTCACCATCTCTAGCAGTCAGAGAAATGCAAATCAAAACCACCCTAAGATACCATCTCAGTCCAGTAAGATTGGCAGCCATTATGAAGTCAGACAACAACAAGTGCTGGCGAGGATGTGGAGAAAAGGGTACACTTGTACATTGCTGGTGGGACTGCAAATTGGTGCGGCCAATTTGGAAAGCAGTATGGAGATTCCTGGGAAAGCTGGGAATGGAACCACCATTTGACCCTGCTATTGCCCTTCTCGGACTATTCCCTGAAGACCTTAAAAGAGCATGCTACAGGGATACTGCCACATCAATGTTCATAGCAGCACAATTCACAATAGCTAGACTGTGGAACCAACCCAGATGCCCTTCAATAGATGAATGGATAAAAAAATGTGGCATTTATACACAATGGAGTATTACGCAGCACTAAAAAATGACAAAATCATGGAATTTGCAGGGAAATGGATGGCACTAGAGCAGATTATGCTTAGTGAAGCTAGCCAATCCCTAAAAAACAAATACCAAATGTCTTCTTTGATATAATGAGAGCAACTATGAACAGAGCAGGGAGGAAGAGCAGGAAGAAAAGATTAACATTAAACAGAGACATGAGATGGGAGGGAAAGGGAGAGAAAAAGGAAATTGCATGGAAATGAAGGGAGACCCTCATTGCTATACAAAATTACATATAAGAGGTTGTGAGGGGAATGGGAAAATAAACAAGGAGAGAAATGATTTACAGTAGATGGGGTAGAGAGAGAAGATGTGAGGGAAGGGGAGGGGGGATAGTAGGGGATAGGAAAGGTAGCAGAATACAACAGTTACTAATAGGGCATTATGTAAAATTGTGGATGTGTAACCGACGTGATTCTGCAATCTGCATTTGGGGTAAAATTGGGAGTTCATAACCCACTTCAATCTAATGTATGATATATGATATGTCAAGAGCTTTGTAATGTTGTGAACAACCAATAAAAAAAGAAAAAAAAAGAAGAGCAAAGTGCGGGGGAAAATGGTAGAAAATTCAGTCACAACAATAGAAAGGACTGAATTCCGTGAGATCTTTGATTCTATTCTTAAGTAGAAATCTATTGGAAGATATTGAGTAGGGAAAGAGCATGGTCTTATTTATGTTAAAAGGGACTAAGTTTTCCTAAAACAGGAGATTCTAAGCCAGGTGCAGTGGTGCACACCTGTGATCTCAGCAGCTGAGGCAGGAGGATTGCAGGTTTGAAGCCAGCCTCAGCAACTTAGTGAGGCTGGAAGCAACCTAGCGATACCCTGTCTCAAAATGAAAAGGTCTGGAGGTGTGACTCAGTGGTTAAACACCGTTGGGTTCAATCTCTGGTAATAATAATAATAATAACAACAACAACAACAACCAGTTTGGCAGCTGAGAGAAAGCTAT
This sequence comes from Urocitellus parryii, assembly GCF_045843805.1. NCBI lineage: Eukaryota > Metazoa > Chordata > Mammalia > Rodentia > Sciuridae > Urocitellus > Urocitellus parryii. The sequence continues at coordinate 136,968,987 of NC_135531.1, read as the reverse complement.
CTGCTTTCTGTAGCTAGCAAAGGTTAGAGAACAGAGACTAATTTAGGGGTTTGTGATAATCTAGATGAGAAATATTGGTGACCTGATGAAGTTAGTGGTGAAAATGGTGAGAAATGCTGGATTTGGGATGTTTTGAAGGTAGAACCAACAGATGAGATAATAATTTGGATAATAGTGAATGAGAGATGTAAAAGCACCAAGCATGATTTCAAGGTTTTTTTTGCTTGAACAGGTGGTTAAAAAAGTTTGACCATTGGGCTGGGGATGTGGCTCAAGTGGTAGCGCGCTCGCCTGGCATGGGGGAAGCACTGGGTTCGATTCTCAGCACCACATGGAAACAAAATAAAGATATTGTGTCCACCTGGAACTAAAAAATAAATATTTTTTTAAAAAGTTTGACCATTTATTGTAATAGGGGAACTCTAGAAAAAGAGATTTGGGTGGATCTGGTTTAAACATGTAAATTTGGGACCTGTTAGATATCCTGAAGAGCTGTCCATTTGGCAAATAGAAGTTTATCCAAGCAAGTAGTTAGACCTAGAGAAAAAATTAGAAAACATTGATATACACAAATTAATTCTATATATTAACTTAAAAGGTTTGGTTAATTCAAATGGGGAGAGTAAATAGAAAAGATCCAAGACCTGGAACACTAGAGCTAATGGATTTAGAGATCACAAAGAGGAGGAACCAGCAGAGGATACTAAAGTACAATTAATAAAGAGGAAAATTGGGAGAATTATATCTTGGAAGACAAGCAAATAAAGTGTTACAAGGTGGGAGCTATCAACTCTACCTATGCTAGTACTTAAGAGGAATGTTTGGGTACATGGAACCCATAGCTGCTTTTGATAAAACTAGTTTCAGAGAAAGGAGGAGGCAAGGAAGTGAAACTTAGAATAATTTTATGAGTTTTGCTAAACTAACTCAGAAATAGGGCAATAGCTAAAGAGGTGTAAAAGATAAAAGAGGTGGTTAGTTGGTTATTCTTATTTTGTTATGTTTTTAAAAATTGGACATTCTAGAACATTACAAATTGTAGACTAATAAGAATGACTGTGGATAAAGGGAAAAATTGATGCAAGAGAGGGGATATTTGCAGAGCAAAATCCTTGAGTACACAAGAAGAGATAGGATTCATTGCCCAGCTGGAAGGATTAATAGGAGGGTGTACTGTTTATCTAATGTAACAATACATGATTGGAAAAGTAAGCAGTGAAAGAATAGTAAGTTCTCTTTTGATTGCTTCTGTAGTCACAATGGAAAAAAGATATTAAGTTATTGGCCTAGAGTGGGAGAAAGGGTTGATTTAGGCTCAAAAATGTGTGAAATAGTTTTTACCTCATAAAATAAATTGACTAGGAAAATGTTATAGGGTTGCATGACAGTGTCAGGAGTCTTGAAGTTTATGTATGAAAATATAAAGAGAGACCAGTTGTTATGACTGTGTTTTTTCACTCTTGTTCAATTATTCAGTGGCAAGCAATACGTTGGACAGTTGAATTTAACCAAGGTTGGGCATTTGCCTGCTAAATACAATGAAGAGAATGAGACTCAAGAAACTGACTACATTCTTATTGTATTTACTAGTTTGATCAGTTTCCCTATATGTCATGAATCTGCCATCACTGCACCAGGGCTCCAACACCCCACGTTGGGCAGACTGCATTCCCATATTTGATGCCTCTTTACCTTGTTTGGGCTCTTGACTCCTCAGCTAGCTCCTTCACATGATGCTGTCCCATTCTGCTTCAGCTCTATCTTCCTGTACTGGATGACCTCCTCATTCCCCTCCCATGGACATCTTTCTCAGTTTGATACTTTGTACCAGCTAAGCTCTTGAAGAGATGTTTACACTACTCTGATCTAGATCCGCCAATAGTCTTCTCCCTCATGTGGAACCCCTGTGCAGCATTGTTAGACTCTGAATTCTCATATCATCCCTTCCCCCAGTGTGGACACTCCTCTCCTGAGCTGTATTATTCTGATTATGAATGTCTTTTTCATCCTGCTTGACCTCTGATACCCTAAGACTCTTGAAACCCTGTGCCAAGATCTCTCCTCATGTGAATACCCTCTTAGTCTACATAAACTCATTTATCCTACTCCAGGCTGAGCTCCTATGTGCATCTCTCTCCAGGTCTTCAGCCAGCATGGCCATGTACTTTCTTTTGACCTGTCTAATAGTTTAAGGTATAAATTGTTTGGAAAGGGAAGGGCTTATTATTTATTTTATTCTTTTGGATAGAAATTGTCCTTAAGTATATTAGATTAACACAATCTAAATAACTCTTTCAAAGTGCCTCTTTCTCAGCAAGAACATCAACAACAATATTTTGATAGAAAGATACCCTTTGCTTGAACTCCATTTACTAATTTGATATTTACCAGGTAGATTTACCATGGAAAATGAATACATGCATTTGGCCTGCTAGTGGGGACATTATAAACAAATTAATTTTCTGGTGCTTATATGCATAGCTCCTTAGTTGAACTACTGAGAATTAAACCCTTAGAACTCCTCTCTTTGGGATGAAATGACTGAATGTCCTTCAAGGCTTTTTTTTTTTTTTAATAAATAATTTTTTTTTTTTAGTTGTCGGTGGACTTTTATTTTATTTATTTATATTTGGTGCTGAGAATTCAACCCAGTGCCTCATATGTGCTAGGCAAGCACTCTACTACTGAGCCATATACCTAGCCCTTTCATAGCTTTTTATTAAACTCTGGCCACCTTTTCTTTATACTAAGAGTCCAGTCCAGAACTCTCTTCCTCTTTACCTACATCTTCAGTGCTAGAACCTTGTCCATGCTGTTTTCCTGACTTACTTCAGTCCATTCTCTTCACCCTAAAGAGAAATGATTCTTCTAAAATGTTTACTACATGTAATTCCTTTGGTTCAAATCTTTTAGTGCTTTCTTCTCTCACTTTAAGTCTAAAAAACTATGTTTCAGAAAGCTCTTAATTGCTGGATTCATTTTTTCTCTTTACATTTCCCTACTTTCTGAAATTACAGTTGTCTCTTAGAATCCAATAGGGATTGGTTCCAGAAATCCCTTCCTTCACAGAATACCAAAAATCCAACAATGCTTCAGTCTCATAGAAAACATAGAGACATGTGATGTCATATTTACATATAATCTACTCCCATCCTCTCATATACTTTAAATTATCTCTAGGTTACTTATAATGCCTAATACAATGCAAATGCTATGAAAGAAGTTCTTATATTCTATTGTTAAAACAATGATACAGAAATAAGTCTACATATTCAGTTCAGATGCATTTTTTCCCAAAATATTTTCTACTCAAACTTGGTTAAATTTGCAGATGGTGAAACCCTCTGTTACTGAGGGTCAACTGTATTTTAGCCACTCAGTGACTCAAATCTTTTCATCTGGCCAATTCTTTCTCATCTATCAGGTCTCAGTTTAAACATTCATTTCTTTTACAATGTCTTCCCTGCGCTCTCCTTTGTGTTTCCTGAGTACCCTATACTTCAATTATGAGGGTGTTAAGCATATCTTTTCTACTCTTGTTCAGTCTATTAGTCTTCCATGTGCTAAAGAAAAAAAATTGCCATTTTAAACAAAAACAACACATGAAAACTACAAAATACTTTATAAATGCTTGTTGAGTGTTTTGATGAATTAATGTCAAATAATTAAAACAAGAATATTTTCTAACTTAAAAAAGCAGAACCTAGGATTTGTAATTTGGTCAGAATTGTGAGTATTACAATTAATCTCTCAAGATAAACAACTATGAAACTTGAAAAAAATATTTGAAGGAACTGTTTGCAGGCATTGGACAACAGATCATGTTCACTGAGAAAAGAAGAGCATATAAGGTGACTATATTCTAACTTTTTACTTAGGGACATTTTATAAACTTTAGGACATGGAATTATAATTCAACAGAGAACAGGGACATATTTAAGCAAATAAAACTGAAAAGTTTGGGTTTGCTGAGATGACTGGAATTTATGGAGCAGGATACTGGAGTAGGATTGTTGCAGAGAGGGCACTGGAAAAGTACATAAGGATCCTTTGAGTTTTGGGGAAAATACAAGCTAACCATGTCCAGAATGAGATTCAATGATGGCTAGCAGAGAAAAAGTACTGAGTAGGGTGAGTGCTGGTACCACATGTTGAGTGGATTAAAGAGATCACACATGCTGGAAGACATGATTCTTGACAAGCCAGAGTGGAAAGACCTTATGGAACTCTCCAGTATTATAATTGAGACCTCAGAAAGGCCACCATAACAGAACCTCCAACCAAGCTTTGACAGACTCAAGCTAACCTGTCAATAAATTAACTGCTAGAACAAAACCCTTTTTAAAGGTTACTCAATGTAACATCCACAATGTCTAGAATATGGTAAACATTTAGTGGAACCAGCCAGGTGTGTTGGCACATGTGTATAATCCTAGCTACTCAGGAGGCCGAGGCAGGAGTATAGCAAGTTGGAGGCCAGTCTTGGCAACCTCTGCAATTTAATGAGACTGCCTCAAAATATTTTTTTTTTCTTTTTTGATACTGGGGAATGAACCCAGGGCACATCTCTACCACTGATTCACATCCCCAGCTGTTTTTATTTCGAGACAGGGTCTCACTAAGTAGCTTCAAGCCTCACTAAGTTGCTTTAAGCCTCACTAAGTTGCTCAGGATGGCCTTGAACTTGCAGTTCTACTGGGATTACAGGCATATGCCACCAATCCTGGATCAAAATAAAATATTAAAGGGCTGAAGATGTAGCTCAGTGGTAGTATCTCTGCATTCTATCCCCAATATAAAAAAAATGACTTAATTAACAAATTAAAAAGGTAATTTATCACAATTACACTATTATTATAGAGGAAGTTTTTGAAACTGAAGGAAAATAATACTGAAGTGTCAGTAAATTTACAAGGATTGAAGTCATACAGAGTGTGTTCTTTGACCACACCAGACTTAAACTCTAAATCAGTAACAAAAATGTATCCTGGAATATTTGAAAATACGCAGGACATTTATAAATAATTCATAGATAAAAAAAGAGTCATAAGGAAGATTAGAAAATTCTTGGAATTAAAAGCATAGCATATAGCTGGGCACAGTGGTACACACCTGTAATCCCAGTGGCTTGGGAGGCTGAGGCAGGAGGATTGCAAGTTCAAAGCCAGTTTGAGCAATTTAGCAAGACCTAACTCAAAATAAAATATAAAAAGGGCTGGGGATGTGGCTTAGTGGTTAAGCACCCCTGGATCCAATACTCCGTACTCCCCCACCACACACCAAAAAAAAAAAAAAAAAAGAAAAGCTAATGAAATTCAAATATGCAAAAGGAGGGAAATAATCAAGATGAGGGCAAAAGTCAGTGAAATACAATATAGACAATAGAGAAAATCTTTGATACCAGAAGCTGGTTCTTTGAAAAGCTTAATAAAATTAATAAACTTCCAAGCGAAGTGATAAAAAAGGCAGACAAATTGCCAAGATTAGGAATGAAAGAGAAGACAGAGCTACAGATCTTACAGGGAGTGTTGTGAGCAACTTTATGTGAAAAAATGTAGTAAAGTAAAATGGACAATTCTTTTGAAGACACATGATACTAAAATTCACTCAAAGAAATATCCTATGAAAGCAATTGATTTGAGTTTGAAACCTCTCAATGAAAATGCCAGGCCTAGGTGGTTTCACTGGTGAATTCTACCAAACATTTTATAAAGAAACAATGTCAATTCTATACAAACTTTCAGAAAAGAGGCAAAGGGAGTGCTTTCCAACTCGTTTTTATGAGTCTGGCATTACCCTGATATCAAAACCAGACAAAGATATTATGTGATAGCTGCAGTCATTCCTTTCATGATGTAGATGCAAACATCCTTAACAAAATATTAGCAAGTCAAATTCAGCAATATACAAATAAAGATAATACACCATGGCCAAGTGGTATTTACTGGCGTTGTAAGAGTGCTCACCTAGCACATGTGAAACACTGGGTTCGATCCTCAAGACCACTTAAAAATAAATAAATAAAATAATGGTTTTGTGTCCAACTACAACTAAAAAAAAAAAAAAGTTGTAGTTTAGTGGTTGAGCGCTTGCTTCGCATGCATGAGGCATTGGGTTCTATCCTTAGCACCACATAAAATAAATAAATAAAACAGAGATAAAAAAAATCAATGTAATTTGCCATAGAATAAAGAAAATGACAAATGCATTTACATTTAAATCTAAATCACATTAAAAACTCTTGGGCACTTTCCTTCATTCCTGAATAATTCATTCCAAAGCCACTAGGCGGACTGAGTTGGGAATGCATCCACAAAAGTTAGTGTTGTAACCTATGGGGGATTGGAGCCCAAGTAAAAAAATCCATGAGTTCACACTTATGCCAAAAATAAAGGAAAAAATAAGGAAAGAACAAAAGCTTTTATAGTAGAATCTTTCTTATAATAAAACTAGAAAATTTGTTTGCTAGCTCTCATAATAATTCAGGTAAAAATAATAGACTAAGACTGGTAGAGGAAGTTTGGTAGAGAGCTGGCAGATGCAACCTTATCAGGAGATTGAAGTTAATGCTCCTAGTAATAAGATAAATTGAAATCATGTCCTACCCGATGAAAGGCAGAGGATGTCATCATTACTTCTATAATATGATGCCAAAGATGGGTAACCTGATTCCGGTCATGAGGAAATACCAGACAAATGTACATTTTAAAGACATCCTGCAATATAATGATCTTTAATTTTCAAAATTATCAGTCATAAAGGTAAAGGAAAATTTGAGCAACTGTTCTGGACTGAAAGAAATCATGGAGAGATGACTGCCAAATGAATTACACCAAATGTATGATTCTGAACTGGATCTTTTTGTTGTAAAGGACAACAACTGGTAAACTGTTTCCAGTGACAGTTGGTAGAACTAGAATAGTAATAAAGTATCAGTATCGGTTTTAGGAAATTTTTGTGGTTGAAAACTTTTTGCTTTGTAAGAAATTGGTGATGGGACATCAGATCAGCACTATACTTTCAAATGATTCAAGGATGTGGGAGGTATATATACTTTTTATTTCCAATTTTGTTATGATTTTTTAAGTTAAAAAACATTTTTGGTACTTAGAAAGATAAAATTTATTTATTTGGAAAGTCCATATACCTAACTCCTAATGTTGTTGAGTAAAGAAAGTAAATAGTACTTTATCATTTTAGTAAATCAATTAAACAGTATTTTTCCTCCCATATTTTGAATAGCTTGTAAAAAATGTCATTTATTTTGAATGTATTTTTCCTTTTTTTGTTCTCTCATTTTGAATAAATAAGATTGCTTATGCTTTTTCTTTCAGATTGTGCTTATTACTGTAGCATAATTTTTCTCTGTTTACCTTCAAAGGTTGCTCAAGAAACAGATGTGAGAGCCCAGATTCGTTTGCAGTTTCGTGATGTCAATGGAGAACTTATAGCTGTGCAGAGATCTATGGTGTGTAGTCAGAAAAGCAAAAAGACAGAATTTAAAACCCTGGAAGGAGTCATTACAAGAACAAAGTAGGTATTTATGTTACAGTTTAATATTGTTCATTTTTAGTCTTTTAGGTGTATAAGACCATGGACCTTTTTTTTTTTTTTTTCTATTTATTTTTGGGAGCTTATTGGTTTTCTTTTAACAAACTGTTTTTAGAGTAGTTTTAAATTCATAGTAAAATTGGGTAGAAATGTTACCTTATGGTCCTCACCCCTACACCTCGCATAGCCTACCCCATATTAACATGTAAATGTTTTGTTTTATTTTCTCAAAATTGGGAATTGAACCTAGGGGTGCTTTACCATGGAGCTATACCTTCAGTCCTTATTATTTTTATTTTGGTCTTGCTAAGTTGTTTAGTGCCTCACTAAGTTGCTGAGGCTGGCCTTGAACTTGGTATTCTCTTGTCTCAGCCTCTGGAGTTGCTGGGATTACAGGTGTGTGCCACTGTACCTGGCAACATTTAATTTTGTTTTTTAATTAAGATGATTTTTTTAATACCTTTATTTTATTTATTTATTTTTATGTGGGGCTGAAGATTGAACCTAGGGCCTCGCACATGCTAGGGGAGCGCTCTACCACTGAGCCACAACCCCAGCCCTAATTTTTGATACTTACTTACTAAATAGAGTGATCACATTAAAGATTTAGTGATAATATTTCATTGAGTAATTTATGAACAGTTTCAGAGTCGAAAGTATCATCAAATATAGATTTTTTTTAAAAAAAGTGTTAGTGTTACGTATAGGGATGGATGAGATGAGAAGCAGACAAGTAGGGAAGAGTAGTAATTTGTCGCTCTTAACAGTTATCATTGTGTTAGAGTCAAATAATGTCTTCTAATAGATACGGATTTTTGGAGTTTGTATGCTCTGTGCAAGCTTTTTAAAAAATATATATACATATATATATATATAAAATATATTTATTAGTTGTCGAAGGACCTTTATTTTTATGTGGTGCTGAGAATCGAACCCAGTACCTCACATATGCCAGGCAAGCACTCTACCACTGAGCCACAATCTCAGCCCTCTGTGCAAGCTTTTATTCTTGTTCATTGAATTACTTAACTGTTCACCCTCCTCCCTCATTTTTTCTTATTAAAACGAGTAAGTATTTAGTCAGGGAAGTTTAGCAACCAGCTAGAGGCACTGTATTAGCTACCAGTTTCTCAAGTAGGTTTTTTTTTTTTCTGACATTTGTTCATTCATTTATTCATTTACTTATTTATTTTCTGGTACTAAGGATTGAACCCAGGGATGCTTAACCACTGAACCACATCTCCAGCCCTTTATATTTTTTAATTTTGAGACAGGCTCTTGCTAAGTTGCTGAGTCTTGTTTTGAATTTGCAGTCCTCCTGCCTCAGCCTCCTGAGCCACTGGGATTACAGGTTTGCACCATTGTGCCTGGCTTTTCTGACTTAAGTACACTCAAGTCTCTCTTATATCTTTTCATATTATTCCATTCCAGTTAAGCTATTTCCCTTTTCCCCTTTACAGCCATTTTTCTCAAGAGTTGTTAATACTTGCTATCTTTTCCTTTTCCAGTTCCATTCTTCCAATGAAATAACTCCAACTAAGGTCACTAATAACATCTTTATTAATTAAACTAATGTTGTTGCTATACAGAATAGACCTAAAAGCCTCTGTTTTCTTCATTTGTAAAATAGGGATTTATTATGCCTGAATTTGTCTTTGAAAAAATGTAAGGATTGAACTAATGCATATAGAATGCTTACTATGTAGTAAGAGCTCATGGATTAGTTATTTCTATAACTGCCATAACCACAAACTTGGTGGCTTCAAAAACCATAAATTTGTTATCTTACAGTTCTATAGTGTAGAAGTGTGAATTCAGGAATTTTTAAAAAATATTTTTTAGTTGTTGATGGATCTTTTTTTTATTTATTTGTATGTGGTGCTGAGAATCGAACCCAGTGCCTCACGCATGCTAGGCAAGCGTGTTACCACTGAGCCACAACCCCAGTCCCTGAATTCAGGAAATTTTATGGCTTTTCTGATTTAAGTACACTCAAGTCTCTTGTAGGACCATTGTTCCATTTACCACAGATTAGTAAATGACAATTGTTAATTAGTCCTTACTTGAAAATTCCTTTTTTAGACCCCCATCATGTAATGCTGTTCTTTCTTATTGCAGCCTCATCCTACTTCATTTACCCAGCCAGTAAAGGTTAAAGTCAGACAGGCTCAGTACTATATCTTCTGTTGTGCTCTATATTTTCTTCCTAGAAAATCTCATTCATATCCATTGCTCAGATTACTATGTGACTTTGAGGAACTCACAAATCAGACCTCTTCTTCTAGACCCATTTATCCAATTACCTCTCTTTTTATATATGTGAATGTGTGTGTGTGTGTGTGTATGTGTGTATGTGTATATATGTATATATACACACACATATATACATATATATAATTTATAGTTTTTTAAAATTTATATATGACAGTGGAGTGCATTACAATTCTTATTGCACATATAGAACATAATTTTTTGTATTTCTGGTTGTATACAAAGTATGTTCACACCATACATGTACTTTGGATAATAATGATCATAACATTCAACCATCATTTCTAACCCCATGCCCCCTACCTGTCTCATTTCCTACCTGTTTCAGATATACATTAGATTCAACATGCCCCAAACCATGCACGTGATTCACTCTCTTTGACCCCTCCTAATAATCTTCCTGTAACTTGGTCTCTTGCATTACTTTTCATTGCACTGCCCATGCAATAACATAAGCCAAGAATCTAAACTTTGATATCTTTCTTGTCCTCTCTATCCAGTTTATTACTAAATACCATGGATTTAATTTAACTTAAATGTTTCTTGAATTTGTTTCTTATCTTACATGGACCATTCTAATCCAAACTACCATTATCTTTCCATGGTCTAATGTGATAACCTATTGTCTTATGTGTCTATTCTAGTCCCCTACAGGACATTCTCCGTATACTCAGTGTAGTATTTTCAAAATTGGAATGTAAAAAAAAAAAGCAATAAAGACAGATTCTGTGTCTGTCTGCCTAATTAGTCCATTATTGAACAACCCAATTTCTAATGTACATGTTCTTAGGTGTTTTTAAGTTATCTTTGCCTGTCTGCTATTGATCATTGTGTTCTGTTTTATTAATTTAGGTCTCTTATTTTTATTCAGGAATGAAAGAGAGTATTTTTGCTCTATGTATTAGGTATAAATATTTTAAGTTATCTTAAAGTCCAAATAGGTAAAAAAAAAATTCTCTATTTTACCTAACTTTTTTATCAGTTACCTGCTAAATCATTTAAGAATAGTACTTTTTAGCATGAGGAAGCTAACATGATAGGTAAAGGGACTATTTTTTAAAAGAAGTACAGTATGATGGATTGACTAAGCAATAGAATATGTATGACCAAAGGTTATTTTACTCATATTCTTTATTTTTATTTTCTACAGGCATGGTGAAAAGGTCAGTCTCAGTTCTAAATGTGCAGAAATTGACAGAGAAATGATAAGTTCTCTTGGGGTTTCCAAATCTGTGCTAAATAATGTCATTTTCTGTCACCAAGAAGACTCTAATTGGCCATTAAGTGAAGGAAAGGCTCTGAAGCAAAAGTTTGATGAAATTTTTTCAGCAACAAGGTTTGTAACTCTTGAGTGTGCTTTGTAGCCCATTAAATTGTTGAACCTTTTTTTTTTCCTCTTTCCATTTTTTGTGTTATTAAGGATTGAACCCAGGACCTCATATACTCTGCCACTGAGTTCCCTGAGCCCTTTTTTTCTCTCTCTCCCCTTGTATTTTGAGATAGTCTTACTGTGTTATTCAGGTTGGGCTTAAACTCTTGGCCTCAAGCAGTTTTCCTACTTCCACCTTCTGAGCAGCTGGGGCCATAGGCACACTCCACTTCAGCTTGGATTTTTTTTTCAGTTATAGTAGAAATTGAACCCTGGTACATTCTACCTCTAAGCTATGTCTCCAGACCTTTTTTTTTTTGTGTGTGTGTGTGTGTGTGTTTGTTTTGTTTTATTTAGAGATAGGGTTTCACTAAGTTGTCCATGTGGGCCTCAACCTTTTTATTCTTCTGCCTCAGCCTCCCGGGTAGCTAGGATTATGGGCATGCACCACCATGCCTGGCTGGATGCTTCTTTTCTTTTTTTAAAAAAAAAAAAGAAATTTTTTTTAGTTGATAGTAGACCTTTATTTTATATATTTATATTGGTATTTACATTTGTGCTCAGAATCAAACCCAGTACCTCACGCATACTAGGCAAGTGCTCTATCACTGAGCTAACCCCAGCCTGGATGCTTCTTTTCTTAAAGAAAAACTTAAAAAGCAAAAGGTCATTATTTACTACTTTTACCTACTGGCAACCATGTTTCCTTTCAGTTTTCTTTCTGTACATATGTTTATTTACCAGACTGACAGTGTAAATGCAATTTTTTCACTTACCATTATGTCAAAGCATTTTCCAAGTTACTGAAATTGGATTTGGAAATTGCTGAGTTTGTATTTGAATGTAAACAAATTTATAGCATGACACTAAATTAAACTAGTACGAACTATCAAATAGCTGTGTAATTACTCAGTCTTAAAATTCTGTGTTCCTAAGATTTTTTTAATTGAGAAATATTTCTATAGAATGTTATAATTTGAAGGATGTTCTTGACATGGCACAAAAATTTTAATTTAATTGTAAATGTAATCTTAATGACCGCATAATATTTTACCATGTGAATATACCATAATTTACTTAGCAAGAAATTTTATTTTTATTTGCTATCTTCAAAGGTACATTAAAGCTTTAGAGACGCTTCGTCAGGTACGTCAGACACAAGGTCAGAAAGTAAAAGAATGTCAGACAGAGCTGAAATATCTGAAACAAAATAAGGAAAAAGCTTGTGAAATTCGTGATCAGATTACTAGTAAAGAAGCCCAGTTAACATCTTCAAAGGAAATTGTCAAATCCTATGAGAATGAACTTGACCCACTGAAGGTAATTTGATTTCTTTTTTTAATTGACAGATAAAAATTATATATATTTGTGATATAAAATATGATGTTTTAATGTAAGTATACATCATGAAATGGCTAAGTCAAAGTAAGTAGCATGCACATTACCTCATGTATTATTTTTGGGGGGAGAAATGCTTAAAATCTATTCTCTTAGCAATTTTTTAGTACACAATATATTGTTATCAATTGTAGTCATCATTATGTACACAACCTGTGTTCTGTACTCTGGAGATAAAGCTAAAATACAGATGTCAAAGAAGAACTCCACAGGATCTGGTGACTGGTTGGATTTAACGAATGAAGCAGCTAAAGATGTCACTAAAGAGCCAATCCTACATGATTCTCATGTTTCTTGTGTCACCAGGAGGCACTGAAAATACTGATGGAGGTACACTGAGAAGTTTGTGGACTTCTGAAGCCAAGATTTTAATATTTAGTGTTCTTAAGTATTAATATAATTCTATTTGTTAGACATCACTCAAAAGATACTTGGTATAGAATTTTCTTCACAAGTGGTGTGAATGGTCCCATCATTAAATGCTAATCACCAAATACTGACCAGAGTGCTTCAAAATGTATTATGTAAGCTCCACAGTGACCCCATGAGGTTTCTAAGGCTAGAAACTGAGCCATAGCTGTTCATGATGGAAGGAGGAAGTGAAACCAGGATTTGAATCCAGGCCTCTTGATTCCTATGCACATACATTTTTTCCTTTTTAAGTCAAATTTATTGAAGTATAATTTATATATTGTAAAATCCACCCTTTTTAAAGTGTTTAATTCTGTGGGTTTGGACAAATGTATACAGTGACATCACCACTGTCACAATCGAAATAATAGAATATTTATCTCCCCCCAAATGTCTCTCAAAAGCCCTTTTAGTCAATCCCCTTCCTCTGTTCCCAGCCTCTGGCAACCACTAATGTGTTTTCTGTCATTATATTTCTGTTTTGCCTTTTCCAGAGTGGCACATAAATGGAATCATACAGTATGTAGATTTTGTGTCTAGCTTCTTTCCTTAACATAATGCTTTTAAATTTATCTGTGTTGCTGCATATATAAGAAATTCATTCTTTGCTATAGCAAAGGAGTAATCCCATTGTATGGGATTACTCCTTTGTCTCTTTTTTGTAATTTTTTTAATCAAAAAAAAAATTCCTGGTTGATGGACATTATATTGTTTCCAGCTGTGGCTATTACAGATAAAAGTGCTCTAAACTTAGCTGGGCACAGTGGCACATGCCTGCAATCCCAATGGCTCAGGAGGCTGAGGCAGGAGGATCGTGAGTTCAAAGCTAGCCTCAGCAAAAGTGAGGTGCTAAACAACTCAGTGAGACCTTGTCTTTAAATAAAATACAAAGTAGGGCTGGAGGTGTGGCTCAACGGTTGTGCCCCTGAGTTTGATCCCCCGTAACCCCCCCAAAAAAACTTTTGTGTACATGTTTTCTTTCCTCTTGACTAACTTTCTAGATTGTATGATAAGTGCTTTTAACCTTATAAGTTGGCAAACTATTTTCCAAAGTGACTGCCGTTTTGTATTTCTACTAACAGATACATAAGGATGCAGTTATTCTGCATCCAACTCTGCACTTAGTACTGTTATTCTTTTTCATCTTAGCCATTATAGTAGGTTTGTGGTATTATCTCATGAGAGGTTGTTTTTCTCAATGGTTTTTATTTGCGGTTTCCCAAGGACTATTCTAAAAAAGGTCTAGTTAGAGTTGGTCAGCTTTGGAATTGTAGAACCAGACCTGGGGAGAGTATCCACAGCATCGTTCAGGGAGAGAATGCTCTAAAGCAGGTAATACATATTTCAGGAGAGGAGGCAACCAACTGCCCCTGAAGGTAGGCCTTGGAAACAGGCCACTGAAATCATTTGTCATGCCCATCTAGCTGTGCCCCACCTTATTTCCTCAGAGTCCTCTGTGCTTGAGTACACTTGCAGACTCAAAATTGCTAACTCACTGCCCCGTCAGTGGTTTTGATATTTTAAAAGATAAATTAAAGCTGGGGATATAGTTCCATTTGTAGAATGCTTATATACCATTGGTGGGGCCTTAGGTTCAATCTGCAGCACTACAAATAATAAATAATAATAGTAATAAATAAATTCATCTTTTAAGGATTAATTCTTACACGTGGTACTTCTGATACTGTAGCTCATAATACCCTACAAATGAATGACTTTTGTGGGTGGAATTGAGGGTAGGGCATGGGCTTTGGAGTTTTAAGTGGAATTTAATTTCTGCTTTTATCAACTAGCTGTGAAGAGTCAGATAAATTACTAACATCTCTGATCCTCAGTGTGTTAGCTTTTCATCACTGTGACCAAAAAACCTAGTAAGAACAACTTAGAGGAAGAAAAGTTTACTTGGGCTCATGCATCAGAGGTCTCAGTCCATGGTTGGCCAACTCCATTATTATGGGCCTGAGGTGAGGCAGAACATCATGGTGGAAGAAAGCTGCTCAGCTCATGGCAGCTGGGAAGCAGAGAAAGAAAAGGGTGTGCCCCTGTATATGCATGCAATGAGCCAGGGACAAGATATAATTCCCATGGTGATGCCCCCAGTGACCTAATTCCTCCAGCCACACCCCTCCTCCCTATAGTTATCATCCAGGAGTCTATTTTGATTGTTAATCCATCAAATGAATTAATCCACCAGTGAGGTCATAGCTGTCATAATCTCATCATTGCCTAAAAGCCCCACCTCTGAATCTTACTGTATTGGTGATTGTATATGAAAAACATGAGCTTTTCCAGGGATATTTCTGGAGGATCCAGATCATTACACTTGGTTTTTCTGCTTCCATTACAGTGTAGTTGTTGGTATTAAATGAGATCATTTTTACTAAGAGCCTGGTCCTTGCATCTTTTATTTATTTTCATCCACCAGCAGTGTAAACTAGAGTGAATTTTATTTCTGTAAAATGTTCCTTTATTTTCAGAATCGCCTAAAAGAAATTGAACACAATCTCTCTAAAATTATGAGACTTGACAATGAAATTAAAGCCTTGGATAGCCGAAAGAAACAAATGGAAAAAGATAATAGTGAACTGGAACAGAAAATGGAAAAGGTTTGTGGTGGTAGAATTTTGTTCTGCTTGAAAACTTGGGGATTATTTTAATGAACCTCATTTGTACTGGTTGCCACCCACATTTTGGAATTTTTTATTTATAACAAATTTTTTTTTTTTTAAGAGAGAGAGAGAATTTTTTTAAATATTTATTTTATTGTATAGTGTTTTTTTGGGGTGGGGGGACACAACATCTTTATTTGTATGTGGTGCTGAGGATCAAACCCAGGGCCGCACGAATGCCAGGCAAGTGCGCTACCGCTTGAGCCACATCCCCAGCCCAATAACAAATCTTGATGTTAGTTACTTCTATGTATATGTTGAAATGAAGGATATTGAATGAGATTTGATTTATATTTGATATCTCAGAATTATTGTACCTTCTTATATTTATACATTACAGCCTTTTTTTTTTTGGTTCTACACAGGTTTTTCAAGGGACTGATGAACAACTAAATGATTTATATCATAATCATCAGAGAACAGTAAGAGAGAAAGAAAGGAGATTAGTAGACTGTCAGCGTGAATTGGAAAAACTAAACAAAGAATCTAGGCTTCTCAATCAAGAAAAATCAGAACTTCTTGTTGAACAGGGTAGGACATAGTGTTTATCTGTCCTTTCTGCCTACTACATATAACATTGTACATTTTTTGCATGAATGAAGAAACCCCAAGGAATTATACTGAGTGAAAAAAGCCATTCTCAAGTTATATATAGTATGGTTTAATTTATACAACATTTTTGAAATGTCAAAATTAAGAAATAGTGGACATTTGGGAGGCTGAGGCAGGAAGATTGTGAGTTCAAAGCCAGCTGCAGCAATTTAGTGAGGTCCTAAAGCAACTCAGCAACACCCTGTCTGCAAATAAAATATAAAAAAGGACTAGGGATGTGGCTCCCTGGTTAAGCACCACTGAGTTCAATCCCCGGTGCCAAAAAAATATTTTTTTAAAAATAAAAAATATTTTTTGTGGTACTGGGGATTGAATCCAGGAACTCACATGTTAGGCAAGCACTGTATAACTGAACTACATCTTCTCCCCTTTTTATTTTTATTTTGAGATACAGTTTTGCTAAGTTGCCCATGTTGGCCTCAAACTTTTGATTATCTTACCTCAGTCTCCCAAGAAGCTAGAATTATAGGTGTGTTCCACCGTACCTGGTTCATGTTGTATTATTTTAAAAATCAGCTGAAGAAAAGAATTATTGAGTTTTTTGTTCTTTTTTTTAAGGTCGTCTACAGCTACAAGCAGATCGTCATCAAGAACATATCCGAGCTAGAGACTCATTAATTCAGTCTTTGGCAACACAACTAGAATTGGATGGCTTTGAGCGTGGACCATTCAGTGAAAGACAGATTAAAAATTTTCACAAACTAGTGAGAGAGAGACAAGAAAGGGAAACAGAAACTGCCAACCAACTGATGGTAAATATTTTGAAATATAGTGTTTGCTGTTTTCTTTTGTATCAGATTTATTAATTGAATTGTTTAATTTTTGGATGAACCCTATTTTGGAATATTTTTAGATTAGTGTTAAATTAGAAACTGCTATAAAGTAGAAAAAAACCTTTATGGATGCAAATTTTAAAAAATTTATAAGGATAAAACTATGAATAAAATATAGGCCTACATTTTTTTATTTGCTGTTAAGTAAAATCTCTTAAGGTTAATTGCTAAAAAATGTTTTTCATAATTAATGATGATTATTTCTGGGTGATGCTTTTTACATTTTTAAAACACTTTTCTGTATTCAGTGTACATATGTTATTTTTCATAAAAGAAACTGAAAGCTTTTTATGAAAAATATTAATGCACATTCTTCATGTATGTATTTAGAATGACTTTGCAGAAAAAGAAACTCTGAAACAGAGACAGATAGATGAGATAAGGGATAAGAAGACTGGACTGGGAAGAATAATTGAGCTAAAATCAGAAATCCTAAATAAGAAGCAAAATGAGCTGAAAAATGTGAAGTACGAATTACAGCAGTTGGAAGGATCATCAGACAGGATTCTTGAACTGGACCAGGAGCTCAAAAAAGCTGTAAGATATTTAAGTAATCTAATAATCTCAATGTACAAGACATTTAGAATCTTGTATTCTGAGGCATTTTATCTAATCTTTGTTTAAGATTATGGCACATTAATGAAAATGTCAGCCTTTGCTGACATGTAAAAGTTATCTGAATATTTTCATCACTCAGCTGTTTGGTTCTGGAACCAGGTGGGTTGAAAATTAGAATCACCTAGGGAGTTTGTTAAAAATACCTGAGTTCTTTTTATTTATTATTATTTTTAAAAATTTGAATTAGTTATACATGATAGTAGAATGCATTTTGACACATTGTATACAAATGGAGCACAATTCCTCCTTCCTCTGGCTGTACTTGGTGCAAGTCATAAGGGTAGTGTAATCATATATGTATTTAGGGTAATGTCTGTCTTATTCCACCATCCTTCCTGTCCTCACACCCATTCCCCTCCCCTCACTCCCTTCTGCACAATCCGAAGTTCCTTCATTCTTCTCCATCCCTCCCCTCATTTTGAATAAGTCTTTGCTTATCAGAAAGAACATTCGTCCTTTGGTTTTTTGGGTTTGGCTTATTTTGCTTAGCATGATATTCTCCGGCTTCATCTATTTATCTGCAGATGCCATAATTTCATTCTTCTTTAAGGCTGATATCTGTGTTCTTAAAGCTTAAAACCTTCCAAATCAATGTAATTTTGAGAGTGAAGCATGAAAATGCATGTTCCAAACAACAGGACTGATTGTTATGAACCTTTTGGTTAAAAACCACTTATCTAAGTAAAAAAGCAAGTAAAATATTTTTCTTCTAGTTTCCATACACTGCAATTTTATATGACCTTTACTTTTTTTTCACTTTTTTTCCTGTGATGAAAACTTTCTTTTTTTTTTTTTTTTTTTTTAAAGAGAGAGTGAGAGAGAGAGAGAATTTTTTTTTAATATTTTTTTTTTTTAGTTTTCGGCGGACACAACATCGTTGTATGTGTTGCTGAGGATCGAACCCCGGCCGCACACATGCCAGGCGAGCGCACTACCGCTTGAGCCACATCCCCAGCCCTGTGATGAAAACTTTCTAAGAGCCATTCTAAGAATTTCCAAGTATTTTTCCTTGCTTCTAACCTGCCCCCTTCTTTTATATTTTATCACCAAAGTCAGCATCCTAAAGATTCCAAATTCTTTTTTGATAATTTAAACATTATTTTTCTCCTTAACTCGCATATATTTTTATTATTTTGGCACATTCTACCACGCGGCCTGCGCAATGGTTTCATTAATGAGGTTCTAGGCATAAAGTTAGTTAGAAGAGATCGAAATAAAACACACAGACTCAGTTACCTTATTTCTATTGCTAGGTCCGAGACGGCTCCCCTCTCTGGTGCGCTCCTCTAACCGCCCAGCAGGGCAGCAAGGATTACTCAGGGCTAGCAGGAGAGAGAGAGAGTGAACACGCCTGGAGTAGCCTTTTATCGGGGAACAAGAGATTCAGGGGAGAATTCCATCCAATGAAGGTTGAGGGGGGGCTGCACTCCAAGGTCAGGGTCAGTGATTGGGTCCCCGGGGTCAGTGGTCAGGCACACCCCCACACGGATGGGCTCTCTCATCAGGAAAGGGCCGGGAAAGCTTCGATACAGCCAAAGCGCCTCAGACCCTTAACGGGAGTCACCCAGTCACGTGTTAGAATGGCTTCCCACAGCACATCACAGCATTCTCTTCTTGGGGTAAGGAATGACCAGTCAGGGTCTACATCACACTATTTTTGTAGTTTCCACATGCCAAATGATATTTACATGGGACTTAATTGTTGACTGAAGAGTTATTAATCTAAATAGTTAGACATATTTCTCCTAATTTTGCTCTAATTCTCATTTTCCCTTTATCTTTGACTCTTCTAGGTTTATTTACTAATTCTTTACAATTCATAACCTAATAAGGTAATTCTAATAAGATTTTCCCTAAGTCATATAGAGCCGGATTTTTTTTTTTTTTTTTTTTTTTTATCTTGTTGGATACTAGCAAATAGTAATACTCTGGCTATTTTTTTTTTTTTTTTGTACTGGGGATTGAACTCAGGGGTATTTGACCACTTAGCCACATCCCCAGCCCTATTTTGTATTTTATTTAGAGACAGGGTCTCACTGAGTTATTTAGTGCCTCGTGTTTTTGCTGAGGCTAGCTTTGAACTTATGATCCTTCTGCATCAGCCTCCCAAGCTGCTGGGATTACAGGTGTGCGCCACAGCACCTGGCCTATTCTGAGGAGTAATTTTCTATACACTTTGTCATTATATTAATTCTATACAAAATGTATAAACTTGTGCATTTGTTTGAATTATTGCTTAGGAACGTGAACTAAGCAAGGCTGAGAAAAATTGCAATGTAGAGACCCTAAAAACAGAAGTAATAAACCTTCAAAATGAGAAAGTAGACCTAGACAGGACCTTGCGTAAATTGGACCAGGAGATGGAGCAGTTAAATCATCATACAACAACCCGTACCCAGATGGAGATGCTGACCAAGGACAAAGTATGATTTTTTTTTTTTTTCTGTTCTCACTATACTGTCTGGTATTTAAAATGGCTTATCTTGCATTCATAATTGATAGACTATAAAGTGTTGATTTGGTGTTGGCATTCTATTTAGAGGATAAGTGAACTTAATACTCTGTAAAGTGAACTTTTAAGCTTAAAAGTTGTTTTTATTTATTTATTTTTAAACAGGCTCTTGCTATGTTACCTAGGTGGGCTGCAAACTCCTAGGCTCAAGTGATTCTTCTTGCCATGGCTTCTTGAGCAGCTAGGATTATAGGCATGCATCACTATGCCCAGCAAAATTTTATTTTTAATTACAAAAAGTTAATAATACAGAAGTACATAACTAAACACACACACACACACACACACACACACACATATTATTATTAACTTTTAACACACTAAAGTTTTTTAATTTTTATTTTAGACTTGTTACTCTTGTCTTATGGCTTAGCAAGACCATACCCAATCTAAGACTTAAAGAAATTTTATATTTCCTTTTTGCATTATTGTAGTTTTATTTTTTTTAAGTTAGTCATATTTTGTTCTTGATATTAAGTGGAAACACAGACTTGATTTTTAAAAGTTTTTGTTTTTTACCTATAGGCTGACAAAGATGAACAAATCAGAAAAATAAAATCTAGGCACAGTGAAGAACTAACTTCATTGTTGGGGTATTTTCCCAACAAAAAGCAGCTCGAAGACTGGCTTCATAGTAAATCAAAAGAAATTAATCAGACTAGGGACAGACTTGCCAAATTGAAGTAAGTTTTTGGGACATTACCATTATAATAGAAATGTCTTTTCATGCTTTTATTTTTAATTATTTGAAAAATAATTTATTGTTATGAAATGGTATTATGTCATATTAATTGACCTTTTTTTTTGGTAAGTTAAGTAAAATAGCAGTGGGTGGTGGTTTGGGCCTCTGGTCTCTTGAAAATTTGTAGGTCTAACTACAAATTTTAGATTAAAATTCTAAAATTCTCTTGGGATGGGGTTGTGTCTCAGTGATAGAGCGCTTGCCTAGCATGTGTGAGGCCCTGGGTTTGATCCTCAGTACCACATAAAGATAAATAAATAAAGGTATTGTATCCATCTACAACTAAAACATATATATTTTTTAAAGGCAAGAGCTCAAGAACCAAAATTTAATAAAGTTATTAATTAAAAAAATTGTTTTAAATTCTCTGTTCATTTCTGTAAATAAGCCATTATAAAAGTGATAGTTTTTCTTGGATCTTATCTTAGCTGGTGGTTGGATAAGAAGATGAAACATTTCACATAAATTTTTGCAGGGTTACAATTACATTTCCTGGGAAACACCAGCATTTAAAACTTGGCCAGTAGAGGAAGAGGAGCAAGGGAAGAAAATAGGGATATGCCCAGAGATCCAGGGTGGGAGCCTAGCAGGAATAGTATCTGGTGTGCCATGGGAAGATAATCCTCCAAGGAGAGGGCAACAGTGTTTGGTGCTTCTTAGAAATAGATGAAGAATGCACTTGGTACTTAGATCATTGGTGACTTTGATGAGAAGTGCTTAGTGGAGCCTAAGATGGTGAAAGTATCATCTATATTATTTTTTCCACATTTTTACTATGACTCAAAAGGATGTTATGATGAAGTGTGTGTACACATGTTTATCTAAAGCAAATTCTCAAAATAATACTTCTACATACTATTTACTCTATTACGTTCTTTTCTGTTTCATTTTTAAGAATATGCTGACTATAGTGCATTAAATTGATTATATGACTGCTGGTACATTATAACCTGTAAGTTGAAAAAACAATATGTGTGAGCCTTGATTGGCCATGATTTAAGAATTGATGTAGAAGTAAATTATACTAGCAAGCAAAATCTCTTTTTAAAAACTTTTTTAGTTGTTGATGGACTTTTATTTTATTCATTTATTTATATGTGGTACTGAGAATCGAACCCAGTGTCTCACACATGCTAGGTAAGTGCTCTACCACTGAGCTACAATTCCAGTCCTAGTGAGCAAATCTTTGATGAATGAAAGGTAATAAGCAATTGAGAATAGGTAGATGATCACAACAAAGAGGAGACAAAGGAAAGGCTTTCATAGGAGATTAGAAAAGTAATATTTTAAAGGGACCCAAGGGAACTAGGAGATGCTTTCTTTTCCTTATTCCTTCCAGTAGGCAAAGTATCTTCAGTCTGCTGAGGCTCTTAACCTGGGATCTAAGACCATGACCCCTACTTCTCCAAATCAGGCAGAATTATGCCTATGTACATTTTTATGGGAGCAGATAATAACCAGGATTGGCAAATGAGTCTGTGTACTAGGGGGAGCATTAAAACAGAAATGAATTGTTGCCATGACTAATAAGTATTTGGGATAGGGATGGAACACAGTGTAGAACATGTGCTTACATGTGCTTCAGTCCCTAGCACCTAATAAATTAGATAGATTGGTTGGTAGGTAGGAAGGTACATAGATAGATAGATAAAAGGAAGGAAGATATTTTGGAAAAGTATTTGATCATACCAAACCCTTGTAATGATTTATTGGCAGAATTTGTCTTCTGCCTTATCAAATTTTTCTCATGTTTATAATCCACATTTATTTTTATTTTAGCAAGGAACTAGCTTCAGCAGAGCAAAATAAAAATCATATAAATAATGAGCTGAGAAGAAAGGAGGAACAGTTGTCCAGTTATGAAGACAAGTTGTTTGATATTTGTGGTAGCCAGGATTTTGAAAGTGATTTAGATAAGCTTAAAGAGGAAATTGAAAAATCCTCAAAACAGAGAGGTAAGTTATCTATTTTATATTATCAAGGCATTTTGACACTTCTTTAATTTTAAATGAATTTTTATTCATATTTAACTATTAAGAATGGGAAATTTTAAAACCTTGTTATGGAGTCAAATGGCTTCAACTTCAGTAAGGCTCTATAGCTTACTGTCTGACTTTGGTCAACTTACCTTCCTGAGTTTCAGATTGATCATCTATAAAATAAAGACACCACTACCTACCATCTAGAGTATTAAAGAGAAATAAGTGATATTATAAATGTAAAACCCTGAGAATAGTGCCTGGCACTGTAGCTATCTCTCAATAAATGTTATTCTTTTTGTATATTTCAAAAATAACTTGTACGTGTGTAATGTGTTATAAAGAAAGAGGAACAATCATACATTTATAGAAGAAAATGGATATTTTTCTCACTGGAAATGTATTTATTTTCTTAAAATAGCCATGCTGGCTGGAGCCACAGCAGTTTACTCCCAATTCATTACTCAGCTAACAGATGAAAACCAGTCATGTTGCCCCGTCTGTCAGAGAGTTTTTCATACAGAGGCTGAATTACAAGAAGTTATCAGTGATTTGCAGTCTAAGCTGAGGCTTGCTCCAGATAAACTCAAGTCAACAGAATCAGAGCTGAAGAAAAAAGAAAGGCGGCGTGATGAAATGCTGGGGCTTGTGCCCATGAGGTGAGAATAGGGTTTATCCTTATTGTATGTGTAGCATCTGCCCTGTAAGGCCTGGCATATGGTAAGTGCTTGGTAAGGATGTGTTGAAAAATTAGAAATCAAAGTCAGGATTCTGAGCCAGTCATACCTTACCTTGTGTTTTTTATATGATAGAAGAACCAATGATTTTGTTTAAAGTTAAGCTTGTTTTTAAAACTAGTCAAGAGAATAGATGTAGTCTTTACATTTGTGTGTGGGGGGTGTGTGGGTATGGGTGGTATGTGTTAATTCCTGAGACATGATTTGAAGTTCTGAAAAATTCTCCCAAAAATCAAATTTTAAACAATGTTTTAAAAAAGGATGAATCATAGATTGTTTCTATTATTTTTTCCTATACTTGCATAAGTAATTAATTAATTTTTCTCTTTCCACATTTTATTTATTGGTATGTTGTAGTTGTACATATGATGGATTTTTTTTTGTTGTTACATACACACAATATAATTTGGCCAGTATCACTCCTCAGCACTTCCCCCTCCCTTTCCTCCTCCTACCTTCTCTGGTCCCTTTCCTCTGCTGATCTACTTTTGATTTTCATGAGATGCTCTTGCCACCTTTCTTTTTCTTTTTCCTCTCTAACTTCCACATTTGAGAGAAAACATATGACCCTTGACCTTCTGAGTTTGGCTTATTTTGCTTAACATAATGGACTCAAGTTCCATTCATTTTCCTGCAAATGGTGTAACGTCAGTTTTTTTTTTTTTTTTTTTTTTTGTGGCTCAGTGAAGCTCCATTATGTATATATACCACGTTTTATTTATTCATTCATCTGTTGAAGAGCACCTAGGCTGGTTCCATAGTTTGGCTGTTGTTAATTAAGCTGCTGTAAGCATGTGTCACTGTAGTATGATGAATTTAATTCTTTAGGATAAATACTAAGGAGTGGTATAGCTGGGTTATATGGTGATTCCATGCCTAGACTTCTGAGGAATCTTCATACTGCTAATTTACAATCCTACCAACAGTTGCACAAGAAATTTAGGTGATGGTTTTTTTTTTTTAATATTTATTTTTTAGTTGTAGTTGGACACAATACAATTTATATTTATTTCATCCATCCATCTTTATGTGGTGCTGAGGATCGAGCCCAGGATCCCTCATGCGAGGCGAGCGCTCTACCACTGAGCCACAACCCCAGCCCATGGATGATGGTTTTTGTTGTTGTTATTTGGTTTGGTTTGGTTTGGTTTGGTATTAAGGATTGACATCTGGGTGTTCTACCACTGCTCTACATCCTTGGCCCTTTTAATTTATTTTTCATTTTTTGAAACAGGGATTCACTAAGTTTCTAGGACTGGCCTTGAAATTTTGGTCCTCCTGCTTTAACCTCCTGAATCTTGGGATAATAGGGATGTACCACCATACCTGGCTAAATGATAATTGTCTTTTTATAAATCAAATCAGATAATATATAATGATTGCCCTGATATCTCCCAGATCATAGAGTATAAGCCTGATCACAGAGACTAGTAAGACATGACCCACAAGGAACTAATGGTCTAATTAAAAAGAGGCAAGCTCTCAATATTAGATAAAAAGCTGGGCTTAATAATGTGCTTAAAAATGAACAAGTTTAAAAGAGAGAAGTCAGTGGATACAGAATGAGAAAAATTATTTTGAGAATGAGATAGGAAGGAGAATATGAAGAGTAGAGAATTTGGTATGACTTAGTTAAAAGGAGAAAAGGGAAAAGGGAAATCATAACCATGTATGCACAGGAAGAGCAGTAGGACCTACGCTGCAACTGAAATGTTATTTGGTGTTTGGAAAATTATTTGTAGGAATTGATTCTCATAAGTTGGGAAGATAGGGCTACATTATACTCAGGCCTAGTTATAACATTGTTTCATAAGTTAGAATTATCTTCAGGGATTTAATAAACTATATATTTTAGGGAAGTTGAGTGGCTCGGGATAAAAAATATCTGGGAGCAGAAAAACCAGGAGACTATACTGTCTAGGAAAATCAAGGAGAATTTCAGGAAAAAAGAGGAGGAGAGGTCTAAGAAGATGTGTTTTGTGGCAGCCAGCTGTTAAAGGTGGTCCCCAATGGACTCTGCTTCCTGGTATTCATGTGTCCTATTCTCTCCTGATGTTGCAGGTTTAATCTGTGTAACCAGTAAAATGGGACAAAAGTAATAGCATATCCCTTCCAAGATTAGGTTACCTAAGGTATTATGGCTCCTGTTACCCCGCCCCTTTCTGGGAGAAGGTAGTGGCCATGTTGTGAACATTCCTGTGGAGAGGCCCATATGGCAAGAACCTATAGCCTTTGAACAAGTAAGTTTGGAAGCAGATTTTTGTAGCATTTAGTCCTTAGACGACTGCATCCTTGGCAGACAGCTTGACTGCACTTTATGAAAGACCCTGTGTCAGAAGCATATTTCCTTATCCCATAGCTGTGAGAAATAATAAGTGTTTTTGTTTTATGCTGCTAAGTTTGGGGTTATTTTATTATGCAATAATAGGTAACTAGTATAAGTATCAGTTCAGTGATGCCACAGAAAAAATTTGATAAGGAGACAGAGCAGTAGTTGAAGACCCTTCTCAGAGTAAGGTACCTGTCTTATTCATTGTTTTGTCTGCACAATTCCTCATATGTTATAACTTTGATAACTGATGAGTGAAGAACTGTAGGATCTGTTCCACTTATTTATTGCTGCATAACAAACATCCTCAAAACTTAGAGCCTCACAGCAATGATTTTTTTTAATGATTTTTGTGAAGTGCCCAGGCTCAGCTGAGTGGTTCTCACCTGGGGTCTTTCAAGTGGCTGCAGTCAGAGACTGGCCATACTCATCTCAAGGCTCAACAGGGCTGGACATTCAAGACAGTTCATTCCTGGCAACAGTGTTGCTGACCGCTGGCTGATGGCTCTGAGTTCAGCTGGAGCTGTCAAACAGGATGCCTTCATGTGGCCTCCACATTGTGTCGGAACTTTGGCAGCATAGTGGCTGGGCTACCAAAGGAAGTTTCCCAAGTGCAGGTATTCCAAGAGACAGGAAATAAAAGCTGCAAGTCTCAAGGTCTGGGCCCAAAACCAACACAATGACAACTGCTGCCATTTTCTATTGGTCAGGGTAACCAAAGAGCCTGTCAAGATTAAATCATAGGAGATACTCTTCCTCTCAATGGGAGGAGAGTCAAAGAATTTGTGACTGACTTTAATCTACCTAATAACCTTAGATCTATAGCAGCACCTTGTGCCATTCTGGTCACCACATATTAAGAGAAGAAGCTGAGGCTGGGGTTGTAGCTCAGTGGTAGAGCACTTGACTAGCATGTGTGAGGCACTGAGTTCACTTCTCACCACCTATATAAATAAATAAATAAATAAATGTTCGTTGACAGCTTAAAAAAAAAGAACCTGAAGTTAGACAAGTTCCAGAAGAAACACTAAAAAGAGACCAAGGTGTTATAGGGCTTCTAAGTGAAAACATGGTGAAACCATTTTTATTAAAAGTACTAAAACATGAAAACCAAAAGAGCAAGCTAATGATTGCTCCTAGATTGTTTTCCTCCAGTGGGATGCCATCCTGGAGAATAATGAGATTAGCATCTATGAGAGAGGGCTTTCTCTCTCCAAGGAAATAACATTATGAAAGATCTAGGCCTTAATTTTCCCCATATAAAGTAAGGGGGTTGACTTAGATGACCATTAAGTTTTTTTCCAGCTCTGGTTGTATAGGATACTACTATTATATGCCTCCTGGGTCAGCATCATTTTTGAGATTGATTTGTCATCGTCACTTAGAGACTTATTTATTGGTGAAATAGCATATAAAGTGAGGATGATTATTGATGTTGAAGTAATGAAATAACAAGAAAGGTTATATGTAGCCAGTACATACTTAATAGATACTCTTCTGGGGCACTGGTAATGTAGCAGTAGACAAAGTAGACAAATCCCTGCCCTCATGGAGTTTATATGCTAGTAGGGAAAAGACAGTAAACAAATAAGTAAATATACAGTGTACTAGTGATGATCAGTGCCATGGAGAAAAGAACAGTAGGATAAGGGAATACCAAGTGGCTAAAGGGTGATGGGAGGGAAGTTGCTGATGAAGGTAGCATTCGAGTGGATACTTCAGAGAACTGAGGGAGCCAGGTACACATTTGCCCAGAGCAAGAACATTTCAAGCAGCATAAAATCTCTGCAGCATGCTTGACCTGACGGCCAAAGAAAAAGTAGTGAAAGATGAGCTTAGAAGGAGTAGTAGGAGACCAAATTATGCTTCTCTTCTTTGGGGAAAATAATATTTTCATTTAAAGCCCTACACTTAATTTGAGACTGCCATTGTGAATGAAATCTTAGCTGAAAATACATCTGTTTATCATTTTCTCTAGTACTGACTCAGGTTCATTTATTATAGAACCTCATTTAAATAAAAACTCATCTAACATTTTCCATTGCTCCCAAAGTTTTTTCCCCCACTTCATTATCATACTTTTGTGTGCCCTTTTATGTACAGTGCCTTTGGAACTGTCAAAAATAGGTGAATTGGGGCTGGGGATGTGGCTCAGGCGGTAGCACGCTCGCCTGGCATGCGTGTGGCCCGGGTTCGAACCTCAGCACCACATACAAACAAAGGTGTTGTGTCCGCCGATAACTAAAAAATAAATATTAAAAAATAAATAAATAGGTGAATTGAGTTTCTCGCGAAAAAGAAAAAGAAAAAAAAACCCCTAAAATAAGTTTTAAATGTCTTACCATAAAAAATAATAGGCAAGGAGATAGATATGATAAATTGATCTAATCATTCTACCTTGTATCCTATATGAAAACATTGCATAGCTCATAACTATGTGTATTAATTATTTGTTGAAATATTATTAATAAAAATTGTGAACCAGGAGAAAAATGAATAGCGGAAATAAAAAATAAAAATATCATAAAAATGAAAATAACTCAAGAGAACCCTAACAGATCTCAGTAGCCCATTCTCCAGGGAAGTTTCTTTACTTTTTCTTAGAACAGTTATTTTAGCATCTTATATCTGTTATCAAAAAAGAACAGACCAAGCAGAGTGTGGGGGGACACAACTGTAATCCCAGTGACTCAGGAAGCTGAGACAGGAGGATCACAAGTTCAAGACTAGCCTGGGGAACTTGGCAAGACCCTGTCTCAAAATTTTAAAACTAAGAGGACTAAGGATATATTGTAGCTCAGCAGTAGAGCACCCTTGGGTTCTGTCACCAGTACCAGCAGGGAAGAATTGGGACACCAAAACCTGCACCTCATTGATAAAGGGCTTTGTGTGTATGTGTGTGTCTGTGTCAGTGTGTGTGTAAATATAAAAAATGTATGCCTATAGTTTTTCACAAAGACACCCCAGTTTTGTGAATGCTTGACCTTCATTAGGCTCTCTATTTGTGTCAGTTTTCAGGTACTGAGAACATAATGTAGGACCAATTGGTCTGATAACAATATTCTGTAAGTAATATAAGTGTGGAATTAATTGCTCATCACCTGCATACCTTCATACTTACTTACATATAAAATAAGAATACTTAATATTTCTGTGATATTTTAAAAAAAATCTGTTACCACATATCAATTCAGGTTCACATTTCTTGGTCATATCATAGTACACATTATTTTTTAACCATTGTATGATTTCAGTATGTAAGAGCCAGCCCTTGAGTTTCTGGGTTTTCTTTTCCTTTATTAAGATTCCTGTTAGCAATTACTTTATTATATCACTTTAACTTACTGTACTAACTTTAAATAAGAATTTGGAATTTTTCTGAAATAAACTTTATTTTTTAAAAAGATTTAATACAAGTTCTATTGCTTCAGAGGTGTTCACAAAAAATATGTTATGGAGCCAGTACCTGTCTTAGAGGCAGCAGTTCATTAGTGACAATAAAAAGGGTTGACAGTTTTTATATCTTTAATCTTTGTAGTATTTGGCTGAGTGGCTGGCTTCTTTCCTTCCTCTCTGTAATTTTTTTAAAAATTTAAATTTTGAAATAATTTTCTACTTAATGGAAAACTTATAAAAATGGTATGGAGAATTCACA
The DNA here is from genome assembly GCF_045843805.1 of Urocitellus parryii. Taxonomy (NCBI): domain Eukaryota; kingdom Metazoa; phylum Chordata; class Mammalia; order Rodentia; family Sciuridae; genus Urocitellus; species Urocitellus parryii. The sequence continues at coordinate 136,939,301 of NC_135531.1, read as the reverse complement.
TAGACCCCTCGCCCAGCTTCTCCTGATATTAAAAATTTACATAAACATAACACAGTTTCAAAATTAGGACTTTAATTTTACTAAATAACAAGTCATATTTGAATTGTAACAATTTTTCTATTACTCTTCTTTTTCTGATTCAGGATACAACCCAGGATCCTACATTGTATTTAGTTGTTATTTCTTCTAAGGCTTCAGCAGTCTATAATAGTTCATCAATCTTTCTTTGTCTTTTATCACCTTGACACTTTTTATTTTTTTTTTTTTGGTACCAGGTATTGAACCCAGGGATGCTTGACCACTGAACCACATCCCAGCCCTTTTTATTTTTTATTTTGAGAGTCTCACTAAGCTGCTTAGGGCCATACTTAGTTGCTGAAGCTGGCTTTGAATTTGTGATCCTCCTGCCTATGCCTCCTGAGTCTCTGGGATTATAGGTGTGCGCCACTGCAACAAGCTGACCTGGATATTTTGATGAGTATGGTCAGTTAATTTGTAGGTTCTTTTTCAGTTTGGCAGGCAACCCTAGTAATAATTATTGCAAGTAAGATTGGTATTGGTAGCAATGGATACTAAAATCAGTGCACAGAAGTTTGAGAAGCAGGATAGTTACATATTCTCTTTATGTCTATTTCTAAGATTTTTTATTTACAAAGAGAAAAATAATAACTTTACAGTGGAGAAATCTGGCTGAGAACCACCTTAGCCAAGTGAATAAGATTAACATCACCAGTAATAAGACTTAGTGACATCGAGTAGCCATTGTTATAATGCTTAGAAAAGGAACAACAACATTTGTATGGTATTCTTGCCAAAAATGCATAGCCTCAGTCTAACTATGAGAAAACTTCAGATAGATTGTTTTTAATTGTTTGTTTTCTGTTAAGGCAAAGCATAATTGATTTGAAGGAGAAGGAAATACCAGAATTAAGAAACAAACTACAGAATGTCAATAGAGACATACAGCGCCTAAAGAGTGACATAGAAGAACAGGAAACACTTTTAGGTACAATAATACCTGAAGAAGAAAGTGCTAAAGTATGTCTGACAGATGTTACAATTATGGAGAGGTTCCAGGTAAGTTTATTGTAGTATAAGGCAGAATAAAACTTATTTCTTAGTGACACAAATGTGAAATGTAAGAGTGTTAAAAATAGTATCTAGTTTTCAGGTATATATATCATGTTTAGAATTCCAGGTAGCCTCAGGGAACATTTGATTGATTTATATTCTTTTTTAAAAAAATTTTATTTATTTATTTTTAGTCATACATGACAGTAGAATGCATTTTGATATATAATACATACATGGAATGTACATACATCAATCATATTGTCTATTCTATTCTGCTGCCCTTCCTATCCTCCCTACTCCTCCCCTCCTCTCCCATCCTTTCTTGATTTATATTCTTGAGTTTAAATTTTTTATTCATAGATTATAAAAATTAAGACATAATTCTGTTTCTCATTTTTAGTCAACTTCCTTTTTTTACCTCATTTGAGTTGCTAAAAATTAATTTCGCTTTTATACTATTAAACTCTGCTTAAAAGCTTTTGAAATATAATGCAATAAATTTCTTAGAGGAAATAACTATTTTGTTCTCAAGATGGAACTTAAAGATGTTGAAAGAAAAATTGCACAGCAAGCAGCTAAACTACAAGGAATAGACTTGGATCGAACTGTTCAACAAGTAAACCAGGAGAAACAAGAAAAACAACACAAATTAGACACAGGTAATATAGTCTATTTCCTCAACCATAAAGATTTCAACATTGCCAACATGTGCTTTTATGGTGAATTTTATACCTGTTACATGGACAAAGAACTTTCTTCTTTTAGTCCAAAGTATGTCCATTCTCGTTTTTTGAAAGCATCACTTGTTTGTTCCCTTGCTTTTGAACAACAGATTCAGGGATGGTAGGGGAGTGTTGAATGAACTGTACTCTTTCTCAATAACATCTACCCTGGGAGTTTTACCTGTGAGTAGTCAGGAGAGGACAGCAAGCAGTTTTGGGAACTGGAGGGGTTCTTTTTATACTTTTGATGCAGTCAGTGGAGCCCACAGAAATTCAGCCTTGGTGGATTCCACAGTACTATAAAAACTGAAAGGATGATGCCAATAGTATTTTGTGTGCCCTTTCACTAATCATCACGTCAATGTTTTTGTGTAGTTTCCAGCAAGATCGAATTGAATCGTAAACTTATTCAGGACCAGCAGGAACAAATTCAACACCTAAAAAGTACAACAAATGATCTTAAATCAGAGAAACTTCAGATATCCACTAACTTGCAGCGTCGTCAGCAACTAGAGGAGCAGACTGTAGAATTATCCACTGAAGTTCAGTCTTTATATAGAGAGATAAAGGTATAATAGTTCTTACATGTTTGTTTTTAAAATTAGTTCAAATATATGAAATCATATTTATTGACATAATGACCAGAACTGTAGTTGCTGTGAGGATCAAATGAAAATGTTACAATTTTGTGCTTCCTGAGTGACAGAATTTGTCTTAATAAGTAAAGATTTCTGGAAAGAGGAGTTTGGCCATGGTAAGAAGTACCAGCTGCTTGGTTAAGCAGTGAACTTCATGTTATTGGAAGTAGTCAGGTTGTGGCTAGATTAATCTATATAAAGGTTCCTTTCTGTGTGAGGTATTTGTGTTATCTGTGGATACCATGTCCATTGTAGACACGTACCATCAGAGCATTGTTTCCATTGATTCTAGATGTGGTCTCAGACTCCTTACCAATACAGTGTAACAGGCACTGAGTTACCACATGTACTGGAATGCATTTGCCATGCCTAATATAGATTATTCGTATCTAAAACTTAACCTACTAAATTATGAACAGTCTAGAAATGTTAACCTAGGTTTTTTTATTTTTATTTTTAAAATATTAATATTATTATTATTATTTTTTTTTTTGGTACTGGAATTTAATCCAGGGGCATTTAACCACTGATCTATATCCCCAGTCCTTTTTATTTTTTATTTTGAGATAGGGTCTCGGTAGATTGCTTAGGGCCTTGCTTAGTTGCTGAGACTGGCCTTGAACTTGCAATCCTCCTGCCTTAGCCTCCTGAGTTGCTAGGATTACAGGTATGCGCCACTGCACCCAGCAGTTTTCATAATTATACATGATCATTCAGTAAATACTGAATAAATTACTGAATCCATTTATCACTAATTACTATAAATGTTTTTTTAGTTCTTAAATAATTTTGAATACAGATTATCAGAGGCTTAGAATATAATGTAAAAATAGTATTACTTTGCATTTATTATTTTTTTATTCCTTATAAATCACTTTGATATTAAAACATTCAGTGTTTTAGCCACACTGTTGAAACAGATGATTAAAGCTTCTTTTTGTAGTAAAAGAAATGGATATTTTCAAATGTCCCATGAGTTGCCCAAGTTCACGCACCTAATAGGAGGCAGCATTGATTTTCAGTTATGTCTTCTTATACTGAAGACATTTGACCTCCCACTACACCATACCACTTTTCACTATGAGAAAATACACCTACAGTGAAGTAATCCTAAATAATTATATCTGTCTTTATAGGTTTAGTAGATATTTCAAGATCATAAGGTGGTTGAGAGTCATTTTTTGAATAGTGGTTATTATATAAATATGTTGTACAGATGTTCCAAGGATAAATAATGGGGACTTCTGATCAGTAAAATAGTTTATTACTTGAAAACTCCCTTCCTTTCACATACCAACATGAGTATACTTTTATTACCATATAATAACCACTTAGCAGGCTTAAGTGTAAAGACAAAAGTGGTTTTGCTGTCATAGTCCCATGTATAAGAGAATCGTGAACCAAATGAGCTTTTTTTTTTTCCTGTTCTCTAATCACACAGAGCTGACATCAGCCCCTATTAAACTCATGAAAATGCATGCCTGAAGCCACATAATAGTAGAATAGGGAGCACACAGCCTCGACCAAGAATCAAGTCAGTGACTGAGGCAGTGTTGCATAGTGGTTAAGAGAATAAACTCTGTAGCTAGATTGGGTTAGAATCTTGGCTATATCATTTACTGTTTTAACCCTGGACACATTTTTCTCTGTGCCTGAAGTAAAGGGATGAAAATAGTGGTAACTTTCTCATAGGGTTGTCAAAAAGAGCAAATGACTTGACTTTAAAGCCTGGCACATAAAAAGGGCATTTATTAAGATTTCTATTTTTTGTTTTTTTAGGATGCTAAAGAGCAGATAAATCCTTTGGAAACAACACTGGAAAAGTTCCAGCAGGAAAAAGAAGAATTAATCAACAAAAAACATACAAGCAACAAAATAGCACAGGATAAAGTAAGATTTCATTTATGTATTTATTTAGAAAATATCTTTATTAAACTTAGATTTACAGCACTATCATTTCATGTGAAATTAAATAGCTTGATAAGATTAATAGTATTTTCAGATTCATTATATATATGTATATTATTTTTAAGAGGAGGAGAGGTACTAGGGATTGAACCTAGGGCTTTGTACATGTTAGGCAGGTCTGTACTATTGAGTTAAATCCACAAATAACATTGATATTAAAGATACTTGTTAGAATAAGAATTAAAATTTAATTATGCCTCTTGATCTAAAATAGAAGTTAAAAATTGAGACTATTTAATCCATTCCCATTGGTAATAAAAGGACTTACTTAAGATCATAAAATTTTATAGTAGTGGAAGTTGGAACTGAAGATTCCAACTTCCAAGCCACTGTTTCACTGTGCTACTTATTAAGTGTCCTGGTCCTAATTAGTATAAATTTAATAAATACTTTTCCACAGCTGAATGATATCAAAGAGAAGATTAAAAATATTCATGGTTACATGAAAGACATTGAGAATTATATTCAAGATGGAAAAGATGACTATAAGAAGGTAATTTAAAACTTAAAATTATTTATTTAGTTATTTTTGTTTCATGCACTTAAAAGTTTTTCTTTTTTTGTAGCAAAAAGAAATTGAACTTAATAAAGTAATAGCTCAACTAAGTGAATGTGACAAAAACAAAGAAAAGATAAATAAAGAAATGGGAATCATGAGACAAGATATTGATACACAGAAGGTAGGTCTTTTTTGCTGATGGTATCACATAAACATTCTTTTCTCTAGTTTTATTATAATAGAAGATCCCATTGAGTATAAATGCAAATAGAAGGCAATTGTAATTACATGTTCTTTTTGTTGTTCTTTATTTTTCATTTTTATTTCCAATAAAAGGCCCATCTGGTAAATTTTTAAACATGAAGACAGAAGATTAAGTGTCCTTTTCCTTCTAATTCCCAGTTTCATTTCTAGATGTCTTTATTGTTGCAATTTCTTATTTGCTCTTTAAGTTTTTTATTCATATACCAGCAGATAGAAAGATAGATAAGTTTAGATTTATTTATATGTATGTTTAAATTAACTTTGACAGATGGGATCATACCATTTATTTATTCTGTACCTTTTATTCACAGAATTTGATCTTCCATGTGAACTTACAGATATATCACTTTCTTTTTAATGATTAAAAAATGTCCCATTTTGAGTATGTACTGTAACTTGATTACTTTTTTCCTTATTTTAAACTCTATAGCAGTGAATATTCTTCTACGTGCATCTGTATGTTGTTATTATTCTAACATATCTTTGGGTAGGATAAATTCAGAAAAGAGGGATTAAAGTCTAATATATTCCTTTTGGGGGCAGGGTACTGAGGATTGAACCCAGGAGTACTTTACCACTGAACTATATTCTGAGTCCTTTTTTATTTTGAGACAGGGTCTCATTAAGTTGCTGAGGGTCTAAGTTGGGGAGGCTGACCTCAAACTTGCAGTCCTCCTGCCTAGCCTTCTGAGTCACTGGGATTATAGGTGTGCACCACGATACCTGGCTTTAGTGTATTCTTTAAAGTTATTTGTAAGGGGGATTAGGACCTGCCTTTTTTGGGGTATAATATAGAAGTCAGTATAGCTAAGAACCTTAGTTGGACAATCCCTGCTTTGTTATGGAGTTAGTATGTTGAGCTCCATGTAGCTGTGAGGTGAAAATCCCGTAGTCAGAATCATTCATAACAGTCAAATCCAATGATATTATATATAGCTTAAGGTCAGTGTCCAGTTTTATATTACTCTGCTCTGTTCATTCTGTGTTTCTATGTGGTGTCTTTTTTTCCCTTTTATTTCACAGGAAATTCACTAATAATTTCCTTGTTTCATTTCTTGAGTCAAAAAACTTAAGATCATTAATGTATTCTTTCTGAAGGATTCATTGTTACACGTGGTAATGTAAGACTTCTGTCATGCATTAACTGCAGATCATGCAATACAATCACATGATTGATACCATAATTTGAATTGGCTTTTTAAATTTTATGCTCTGAGGGTGCTATTTCACTATATTGACAATATTTTGACTTAGTTACTATATTGAATTGCTTATACAGGTAAGGGAAGATGTTGTGTACCATCTTGAACTATTGCAGTCCTAAGAAAAATATTGAATTTATGGTTTAACCTGGGGTAATTTTTACCCTTAAGAGTCCTTAGAAAACTCTGACCTTAACATTCTGATCTATGCATGGCCTAACATTTTTTACTTTTGTTCTCCTTAAGCACAGCTGAAATAAGCCACCATTTAAAAAAAAAAATACTAAGGGAGAATGATAAAAAATAATTTAAAAAAATGAAAGATATATTACCAAGGGTTGCACATTCCTATCCAGTTTTGATTGATATGAACAGAATTAACATAGAGGGATTTTGCCTGTGTGTGAGATTTATTGGATTTACTTGGGCTAACTCAAGGGCTGGCACATATCTCTGGCAATTTAAATATCTGTTTTTCTCAAAACCCTCTATGCCTTTTGGTTTCTGCCCCCATAGACTTCCATCATTCACTCCTTCATATAAGGAGAATGAAAAATAAAAGATAAGTTTTGTGAGGACCAAAAAAAAGTTACCTGTGAGGGAAAATATTTATAATATTAAGTCATTTCACAATTGATTTCCTTTTTCACTTATTTCTCTATTAAGAAAATCAATTTCTACAACGTAATTAATACCACATAGAGATACTATCTTCAACTTGTCTTAGGCAGCCATGGTTGTTAATGTCATGGAAAACTGCATAATTTTTCTGTTCCCATATTTTAAACAAAATTTTCCATTTGACTGTTATAATCACTTGGTTATAAATGATTAAAAATCTTTGAAGATTATCCAGATCAGCTTTCTTCTGAATCTCTGACTATAACAGGAATTTCAAATACCAGTCAAAGGTAAATTGGTGACCTCATAAATGCCAAATACATTATATATTTATGAATTGTGTATTATAAAGAACTTAATTATCACCAGTTTATATATGGGTTGACTATATAAAACTATATAAAATCACAATCTATACAGCTCCCTGCCTCTCTGTATGTATATACTTATATACAGACTTATTCAAAAACTTAATATTTATCAATCTGTGATCTTTTTCAAATTGGTGGTCTGAGCTTAGTGAATCTGATGGCATCAGTTTTCTTTGTAACCTGCCTTATTAACAGAAATTATTTACAAATACATATTCAAATACATATTCAGTTAAGGTAAAAACAAAGTGATATAAGGACAAGAAGGTAATGAAACCAGGAGAGAAGTGTATAAGTGTGTATAAAGTGTCTGTGTGTATTTATATATATAAATGAAGTCTGGCCAGACATGGTGGCACACACCTGTATCTCAGCAGCTTAGGAGGTTGAGACAGGAGGATTGTGAGTTCAAAGCCAGCCTCAACAACTTAGCAAGGCCCTAAACAACTCATCGAGACTCTATCTCTAAATAAAACACACTTGGGGAAGGGGGGTGGGTTGGGATGTGGCTCAGTGGTTAAGTGCCCCTGGGTTCAATTTCTGGTACCAAAAAAAGAAAAAGAAAAAGTCTAATATGCTTGCTAAAGATTCTAGTAGTCCAGTTAAGAGAGAAAGTCACAATTAGTTAAGATTTCACCTTTTATCAAAGCTAAGAGGAACAAGTTCCCCCCACTAAGATCAGAGAAAAATGTCTCTGTTCCTCTGAAAAGAGGACTCTGTGTAGACTAATAAGAACTGTGTCTTTTAACAAACTTAATTGGGCTTTTATTTTAAACATGTGTCAGCATCAGCTCTTGAGGAAGAGGTTCTAGAGAAAGTGATGTGATTGAAACTTAAAATACATGTTACAGTGTTTTGAAAGCAATGATTCTTAGCTAGGGCCACCCATCAAAATCATCTGGGTTCTTCCACTCTTAGGCATTGAATCAAGAAATTGAAAACATATGTTCCCATGAAACTGGTACAAGAAATGTTCTTAGCAGCATTATTCATAGCCGTCAAAATGTGGAAGCGACCCAAATGACTATCAGCTAATGAATGGATAAACATAATGTAGTATATGACTGTAGAGGGATATTTTTCAGTCATAAAAAGGAATGATGTATTAGTATCTTCCATGACATGAACCTTTAAAACATTATGCTAAGCAAAAGAAGCTAGTCTTAAAAGACTACATATTGTATAAATGTATTTATATATGAAATGCCCCAAATATGGCAACATTCCCTGTGGTGGTCAGCCAGCTACCTATTGGCAGTTTGATTATATTGGACCACTTCCAGCATGGAAGGGACAGTGCTTTGTTCTTACTAAAGTAGACATTCTGAATGTGGATTTGCTTTCCCTGCAAGTAATGCTTCTATCAAGGTTACCATCTACGGGCTTAGAGAATTCTTTATCCACCATCATGGTATTCTGCACAGTACTGCTTCTGACTAAGAAACTCATCTTACAACTAAAGAATTATAGCAGTGGGCTCCTGCTTATGGAATTCAGTGGTTTTTAACATGATCCTTATCATCCTGAAGCAGCTGACTTGATAGAACTTTGAAATAATCTTTGGAAGATGCATTTATAGTGCCAGCTAGGTGACTTTGCAAGATTGGGGCATGGTTCTCCAGAAGGCTGTCTGTGCTCTTAAAAAGGGAACAATTTATAGTACCATTTTTTTTTTTTCTGTAGCCAGGATTCATAGGTCCAGGAATCAAGGGGTAGAAATGGAAGTAGCTGACCCTTATCCCTGGTGACCACTAGCAAAATTTTTGCTTCCTATTCTCCTGACTTAACGTTCTGCCGGTTTAGAAGTCTTAGCTCCAGAGAAAGGTATACTGCCACCAGGAGACAGAACAGTCATTTCACTGCACAGGAAATTAAGATGGCCACCCTGTCACTTTGGGCTCTTTATTTCTCTGAGTCAACATATACAGAAGAAAGTTACAGTACTGGCTGTGGTGATTGATCCTAACTAACAAGGGGAAATTGGACTACTGTTCCATAGTGAGGGTAAAGAACAGGATGTCTGGAACACAGGAAATCCTTTTAGGGTATCTCTTAATTTTACCATGCCCTGTGATTAAGGTCAAATGGAAAATTGCCACAACCTGTTTCACTCAGGACTATGAATGACTCAGACTTTCAGGAATGTGAAGATTTTGGTCACCATACTAGGTAGAGAACCATGGTCAACTCTGAGCAAAAAGAATAAATAATGGTAAAATGAATAAGAGAAGGAAGTTTTGAATGCCAGCTATTACCATGTGACCAGTTACAGAACCAAGAACTCTAATTGTCATAAACATTTTCTTCCTATTTTGTTAATAATATGTTTGTATGTGTGTATATATATATATATATATACAGTCAAGCATCACTGAATGATGGGGATAAATTCTGAGAAATGGGTCATTAGGCAATTTTATTTTTGTACATATATCATAGAACATATTTGCATGAACTGAGATAGCTACATCATTACAAGGCAATACAATCTTTATGAGACCACCATCATATCATATGTGGTCTATGATTGATCAAAAGGCTGTTATTTAATGTGAAAATATACTATTAATTTTACAACATAGGGCTGGGGACGTGGCTTAAGTGGTAGCGCACTCGCCTGGCATGCGCAAACACTGGGTTCCATCCTCAACACCACATAAAAATATAATAAAGATATTGTGTCCACCTAAAATTAAAAAATAATAAAAAATATTTACATCATATTATTCAAGTTATGGGATATCAGGACAGGAATAATATTACCCAAAGACTTTACCTCCTTGTAAAGTCTCTGGGGAAGAGATTTAGTGAATTTTCAACTGAATATAGGATATATTGTTAGGCAGAACTATAATCTTGTTGTCTTTATTTGGAGATATGAAAGTATAGTTTAAGGAGATATGTTTGGATGCCAAGTTGAGAAGAGGTGGGGTTCTGATGGTTAATTTTAGGTGTCAGTATGACTGAATTAAGGTATACCTAGAGAACTGGCAAAATGTTACCCCTGAGTATGTTTGAAGGTGTTTCCAGAGTTGATTGGTCTGTGAGTCAGTGGACTGAGTATGGAAGATCTGCTCTTAGTGTGGATGGACACAATCCAATTAGCCAGAGACCTGAGGAGAACAACAGCAACAAAAAAATCCTCTTTCTTTCTCTGGAGCTAGGATACTCTTCTTCTTCTGCCATTGAATATGAACTCTGGGCTCTCTGGCCTTAGGACTCTGGTTGTAGACCAATGGCCCCCTGGGTTTTCAGACCTTTGGCCTCCCACTGAGAATTATACCATTGGCTATTCCACTGAGCTCCCTGGTTCTGAGGCTTTACTCTTCAACTATGCCATACTTCCGGCATCCCAGGGTCTCCAGCTTGCTATCATGAGATTCCTCACCCTTCATGACTACACAAGCCAATTGCCCTAATAAATCTCTTCTCATGTATCTATACCTATATATCCTATTAGTTCTGTCTTTGGAAAGACCTAATACAGCAAACTGCCTGCATAATGTATCATCTGAGCTAACTGATTAGGATTGCTATTTTTTAAATGTTATTTTATTTTTTATACCTTTATTTTATTTATTTTTATGTGGTACTGAGGATCAAATCCTGTACCTCACGCATGTGAGGCAAGTGTTCTACCACTGAACTATAACCGCAGTAGAGTTGCTGTTTAAGAACTGGGAAAACTAATAATATTTGTTTACATGCTTATTTAAGCCCTACTAAATTTAATCCTAAGAATAAAATAATTTGAAAACTAGTAACTGCCTCCCTTATTTTTCAAATGAAGGGCAATATCAAAGGGCATGAAGGTGATCTGACTTGACCAAGGGTACACAAGTAGCAACAGATTTAGAACTTGACTGTACATTGTCAAATTTCTAGTGTAGTGAAAAACTGTACTGGTATGCTATCACTGTATCTGGTTTTCTTTCCTCCCTTTCTCTGATATTTTATAAGATATAATTAGAATTTTCACAGCTTAGAGTTAAAAGGATAAATTTGACCCACAAGGCTTTTACTCTCAATTATTGAGCCAAGCACTGTACTGATTACAGACACTAACTTAAGTAACCTTCACAATAGCTCATACATGTTACAAGCAAACTGAGGTTCAGAAAAGTTAAACTAATCTGTCCAAAATTATTGTGTTTAAAAGTTATAGTACCAAAATTGGAGCCTAAGTATACCTGACTTCAAAGCCTATGCTTTTTGGGGAGTGGGAGCGGTGGACTCTGGGGATTGAACTTAGGATCACTCAACAACTACCCATATCCCCAGCCCTATTTTGTATTTTATTTAGAGACAGTCTCACTAAGTTGCTTAGCGCCTCGCCCTTGCTGAGACTGGCTTTGTGCTGGGGATCCTCCTGTCTCAGCCTCCTGAGCTGGGATTACAGGCCTGTACCACCATGCCCAGCAAAGCCTCTGCTTTTTAACTACTGCACTATATACTGTCTTTCAAAGCTAACTAGTAATAGAAGCTGACCTAAAAGAAAGAAATGCCTGCTTTCCTGGTGATCATGCAGGAAAATAGACCACAAATATCATTTTTTGCCAAAAATCAGTCTTACTTAACATGTGATAGCACTTTAACCCCAAGTCCTCTCATGTAGTTATGAAAGCAGATTCAGGTATTACATAGTATCAGATGAAAACAGGCATTGGGACATTTTCTTTTTCCTAATGAGGAAATATAGTATAGTTTCCCATGGAAGAGCTTTGAGGAGGTGTAGCAGCTAACTACAGTGCTATAGCAGCTACCTATAACTACATATGGTGGTTGTCTCAGCCTCAGAGAACTTTTAAAACCATGTCATTCTAGCTACCTTTGCTTATAATATTGCCATTAGCAAAATTGTGTCTATTTATAATATTTTCAGGAAAATTGAAAGTAGCCTTAAATTTTTGAAAGTTTTTTAAAAAAACATAAAAATGGTGATTTCTAGATAGTCAAGGCTGGACGTGGACATTGAGCATGTGAGAGAAATTCTTAACTTCCCTTCTTGCTCCTACCTGCCTTTCTCCCTGACCTTCATTGTTGGCAGTAAGGTATTACCAAAAATCTGACCTTCCCTCCTTGGCTTCCTGCATCACTGAGTTTTACTCAGCTGCAAGGGCTATTATTAGATATCCCACTTTAATATTTGAGAAGTCCTGACTGCAAACTCAGGTTAAATTTTACACATGTGGATTATGGGGGCCAGACCACCATTGTTTCTGCAAGATTTTTTTAATTCCAAAGAGTCAAGTTATAAATTGCTTCCTAGTGTTTATCTCTTGACAATATAATTCATTATATACACACCAGGAAAGCTACTGAGAAAAATTTTTTTTGCTGCCATTACTAAGGGATTATCCTTTTTAAGGAGTAGTAGCAGGTAGTTTTTACAAATTCAATTCAATAGCCAGGAATATATCAAGAAGTTTGTAGACAAACACTACTTTTATGGCACCTCTTACTGCTTGTATGACCATTATAAATTGAGAGTCTCATTTAAAACACAGGAGACCAGAAGTCTTTCAGATCTCAGTCTTTTGATTTGCGATGTTTGCATAGACTTTATTTGTTGAGCAGCCCTAATCCAAAAAATCTGAAATGCTCCAAATTCATGGTAGATGCTTACACTGTTTTTGTAAATTTGAAAGCAGAGGTTGTATCTGACATATACTTATAGAATCTAATAGTCTTGGCACATGGTAAGTATAGGGAGATTTCAGCAGTAGTAGTGATCTCTTGTGATTTTTTAAAATTAGACTTATTTTTAACTGATACCATAAAGACACTAAAATTGTACATATTGATGAGTCTTACTATCTTTTAGATCAACAGGTTCCATCATAGAGTTTCTGGACATAATGTGATTCACTGGAATGTAGATATTAACTGTATAATTTTTTGTTTCATCATATTAAATTCCTGTTTTGCATATGTTTTGATGAACATATTCAATAGCATTTTTAACCAAATACTTCATAAGTAAACAAGTACACAAAGATATATGCTCATATCATTTGTTATGGGACCACCCAGTCAAATAGGAAAATAACTTTTTACATCATGGTCAGGAAAGGGCACTAAAAGCTACATTACAGATGTCCCTCCTGTGACTATTAGCCATCTAGATTAGTATAGGCCTAGAGATAACTTCACACTGGTTAGTTCTCCCTTTGTCCAATTTAACGTGATTCTAAGTAAGGCCGAATTAGCACTACCTGTTGGCATGTTTCTGTTATGTATCTCCTGTTCATAACTTGATTATTTTCATTAACTGACTTAATATTTATATTTAGATACAAGAAAGATGGCTACAGGACAACCTCACTTTAAGAAAAAGAAATGAGGAACTAAAAGAAGTTGAAGAAGAAAGAAAACAACATTTGAAGGAAATGGGTCAAATGCAGGTTTTACAAATGAAAAAGTGGGTTTTTAAAAATAGTTCTTAGTTTAAATAGAGGTGTTTATTATTGTAATGTAAGGAAATTAAATAACTATTTTGTGGAAGAATTTAAGCCTCAGCCTAATATTCTTGGAGACTTAAAGGAAGGTGGACACGGTTTTTATATCTCATAGCCTTAAAAATTGAATTACTGAAAAGTAATATAAAATTGATAATCATACTGCGGGAAGGGACAGTAATTAGTATTATCCCAGGTCCCCAGACTTCTGCTGACCTACTGCACAGACTAGTGGTACTGAGCACACAGAATATACAACTATGGGCCCTACCTGGCTTATAACTTGTACAGTTCATGATATTGCCAGTGGAGTTATTTCCAGAGCAATTTGCCAATGGAGACTTATGTCCTGGTTATAATTTTGTGCCCACTAGAACATTTTGAGTGTATGTGAGAAAGAGAGAGAGAGAGAGAGAGATATTAGCCAGACTCTTCCTTCATTTGGTATTATTGGTATTTATTGTGGGTGCTTCCTTCCTGGTACAACAGAAAAGATTTTGTTCCTTCCTTCCCTGCATTAAAGTTAACTTAAGAATTCTCAAAGAAGCTGTTTGATTCTAAAATACTAGGCAGGTGTAAAAGATTGTACTTGCCATTTTTAACCTCCTCAACAGCTTTAATCGAGGTCTCATTTATTTATTCAGTTCTTCCTTGTTCATTTTCAGAAATCTGAATCAAAGAATGCTTAGGATTTTCTAAAGGATATAGTAAAAGTGAAGTTTTAATTTAATTTATACAGTCTAACAAGTGGTTAAGTACTTGGTTTATCTATTCAAAATTTCTTTGAGATAGCAAAGACCATAACTGGAAGAGCTTATTATCTTTGGCTTCTTCATTTTTTATGGATTTGGACACCAAGACTCAGAAAAGTCACAGAAAAAATTATGATGAAAACCAAGAATATGATCCCAACATCCCTTTAGCTCTCAAACCTCAGCTCTAACACAGTGATATTAGTGCTTTCTTTGGCAAGTTGGAAAAGGAAAGCTTTTAGAAAGAACTTTAAATGAAATAATTTATTCTTTACTACTAAAGACCCAAACCAGATATTTTTAAAATTTCTGTGATTAGTACTTAATAATGCCTTTTACATTCACTCAGATTTCAAATTCATCTGTTCAAATTCATCTATTCTTTTTCAAACCTTTCTTCAACTAGGATACAACAGAAATGTCAACAGAACGTACAATCAGGCCAGCTTTCAGATGTCTATAAACTTGAGAGCAATGTCTAGCTCCTAAGAGGATGTTTAATAAATAAACAATTGTTAAATAAATAAAAAAATTTTAAAGTATACATTGAAGCCTGTATAACCTGCTAGATTATCATAAGATTTTGATTATTTTACTTCTTTTTGGTCAGTGTTGCAGTTTTTATACTTGGGTGCAAGAATAAATTTTTTTTAATAGAGAAGTCTAGCTTTTTCATAAAAATTACTGTAGAAAATTGTTTATTTCAGATAAAACTAGACTGTCTTGGACATATTGTGAACAAAAAAAATTTTCCCTTTTACAGTGAACATCAGAAGTTGGAAGAGAACATAGACAATATAAAAAGAAATCACAGTTTGGCACTGGGGCGACAGAAAGGTTATGAGGAAGAAATTATTCATTTTAAGAAAGAACTTCGAGAACCTCAGTTTCGAGATGCTGAGGAAAAGTATAGAGAAATGATGATTGTTATGAGAACAACAGAGCTGGTAAACAAAGATCTGGACATTTATTATAAGACTCTTGACCAGTAAGTATTAGGCTAGAGATTTTGTTTCCATTGCCATGAATATTAGCTAGCATATTTTAGTCATCTTTCTTCTTTTTAAAACTTATATATGTCATAGAATAGAAGAATATATGTATGTATATATACACATATTTACCTAAATATCATTATCACCAACTGGCCTCCACTTAGATGCACTTCTCTTATCATAACCTTCAATCATCTCCACTTCCTATAACCAGTGACAAAGATTTTTGCTTTCTCTGCTTTTTAAAAGCTAGGTTTATCATAGGTGTATTAATTTTTAAGCTTTGTAAAAATGGCATTATATTCTCAGTACTCACTGGGGATTTGTTTTATTATTTTGTTCTGCTTTTATTTATCCATGTTGCTTATAGCTGTAGCTCATTCATTTGCACTGATGTTCAGAATTTTACTATGAAAATATACCACTGTGTATCCATTCTCCTATAGGGTTTTTCCAGTTCTTTACTAATACAAACTTTGCTGCTTAGAGCATTCTTGTCATATCTTTTGGAACAGAGGCATAGTAAAGTTATAAATGTGGCAGTGGGTTGTAGGGTTTGCTCACTTTTACAGTCTCAAATTGTTTCCCAAAATGGTTTTGCTAATTTACACCACTAGCAGTATATAATGCTTTTCATTAATGCATTCTCTTTCATTAGTTTTGTAAATTTCTTAATATTTGCCAATCTGGTGGCTAATAAATCACCGTGGTCTTCATTTGCAATCCCCTTATTTATTAATATGTAGTAATTGTACATATTAGTGGGGTTAGTATGATATTTCTGTATATGCATAGAGTATGCACTAATCAAATCATACATGTTCATGGGGTTAGTGTGATATTTCCATCTATGCGTATATAGCGTGTAGTGATCAAATCCATCCCCCCTTTTCCAACCACTCCCCCCAACACATATCTTTCCCAATCTCAAGTAATCACTATTCTTTTAAGGTCAGCGTTTTTATGCTTCCACGTATGAAAGACATATGGTACTTGTCTTTTTGTATCTGGCTTTTTTCACTTAACATAAAGTCCTCCAGTTCAATTCATTTTGCTGCAATGACAGGATTCCATTCTTGTGGCTAGTTATATTCCCTTGTGTATACATCCACATATTTTTTTAATCCATTCATCTGTTGATGGGCACATAAGACTAATTCTTAGCTCTTGTAAATAGTGTCACAATAAACTTGGGCATGCAGGTATTTAGTGAATATGCTGGTTTCATTTCCTCTGGATATATACCTAGAAGTGGAATAACTGGGTCATTTGATAAATCTATTTTTAATTTTTTGAAGAATCTTTGTACTGTTCTTCATAATGGCTATACTAATTTTCTTTCCCTCCAAGAGTATACAAACTCCTTTTTCTCCTTATCCTTGTCAGCATTTTTTTTTCATAATAGCCATTCTATGGTATTATAATAGCTACTCAGTGGTATCTTATTATAGTTCTGATTTGTATTTATCTTATAGCTAATGCAATTAAGCATTTTTTCATATATTTTTTGGTTATTTGTGTTTCTTTTGAGAAGTGTCTCTTCAGATCATTTGCCCATTTTTAAAATGGATTGCCGGTTTTTTGTTTTTTGAGTTCTTTATGTATTCTGGATATTGATCCTCTGTCAGTCAGATATTTTCTCCATTCTGAGGGTTGTCTCTTCACTCCATTGATTATGATTATAAAAAACAAAGATTTTTACTTTTATTTTTATTTGTGTGTGGCGGGGTACTATGGATGGAACCCTGTAATACTCTACCACTGAGCTACATGTTCAGCCTTTTTTATTTATTTATTTTAATTTTGCTAAATTGCTGAGGCAGGCCTCAAACTTGCAATCCTCCTGCTATAGTTTCCCTAGTCTCTAGGATTGTAGGCATGTACTACTGTGCCTGACAGAGAAGCCTTTTAGTTTGATGTGATAATCTTAATCAGTTTTTGCTTTTGTTTCCTGTGCTTTTGGGGTCCTTTCCTGAAAACCATTACCTGAACTGATGTTCGTTTTGAAGTTTTCCCCCCATGTTTTCTTCTAATAGTTTCAGAATTTCAAGTCTAACATTTTATTCTTTGAACTATTTTGAGTTGATCCTTGAACATGGTGAGAGAAAAGGTCAAGTTTCTGTCTTTGCAGGTAGATATCCAGTTTTCCTACTGCCCTTTATTGAAGAGGCTTTCCTTTCTCCAGGGTGTGTTTCTGGCACTTTTGTTGAGAATAAGGAGGCATTAGATATGGGGGGATGGGTATTTCTGTATGTCTGCTGTTCTTTGGACCATTTATATGCCAGTGTGATGTTATTTTGATTATCATATGTGTAGTATTTTTGAAATCAGGCATTACGATGTTTCCAGCTTAGGTCTTTCTGCCCGTGATCACTTCAGCTATTCACAATTTTTGTGCTTCCATGTTAATTTTGAAATTGTTTTTTCTAATCCTGTTAGGATGTCTGGGATATTTTGATTGGGATTGTTTTGCATCTGTATATCAATTTGGGTAGTGTGGTCGTTTTAACAATATCAAGTCTTCTGATCCATGAATGTAAGAGGTCTCCTGTGTGTGTGTGTGTGTGTGTGTGTGTGTGTGTGTGTGTGTGTCTGCCTGCCTGCCTGCCTGCCTGCCTGCCTGCCTGTCTTCAGTTTACTTTATTGGTGTTTTGTATTTTTTTTTTTTTTGATTGTAGAGGTTTTTAGTTCCTTGGATGCGTTTTATTTCTAGGGAGTTTTGTTGTTGTTTGTTATTTCATAGTTATTGTGAATGAGAGTATTTTCATGATTCCTTTCTCAGCAAATTCATTATTGGTATATAGAAAAGTTACTGATGTGTGTGTGGGGGGTGGTGTGTGTTTATCCTCCTACTTTACTGAATTTGTACATCAGTTTTTATAGTCTTTTGGTTGAGCTTTTAGTTTTTCTGCATATATAATTGTCTGCAAATGGATAATTTGACTTCCTCCCTTCCTAATTATATCCCTTTTCTTTCTTTCTCTTGCCTAATTTTCTGGCTAAAACTTCTAGTAAGCAGTGATAGTGGACAGCCTGTGCTCTTGTTCCTGATCTCAGGGGTACTGCTTTCAGCTTTGCTTCATTCAGTATGATGTTAGCTGTGGGTTTGTCATATACAGCCTGTATTATGTTAAGGTACAATCCTGTATCTATTTTATGTAGAGCTTTTATCATGAAGTCATGCTGAATTTTATCAAATACTTTTTCTGCATCTATTGAGATGACCATATGATTTTTATTCTTTTTGATGTTATATACTATGTTTATTCATTTGCATATGTTGAATCGTCCTTGGATCATATCTAATTTGATTATGGTGATTGACCTTTTTTTTTATTATTATGCTGCTGAACTTGATTTGCTAGTATTTTTTTTTTACACTTGCCTGTTGTACATCTTTATTGTTTCTAGTTGAGCTCATTACAAATAAATCAGCCATGAACATTTGTATGAACATATATATTTACTTTTCTTTGGGGTAAATATTGAGAAATAGAGTAGCTAGATAATGTGATAGGCATTAATTTAAAATATTAATAAACTATTGAAGTATTTTTCAAATTAGTTGAAGCATTTTACACTCTTATCAGCAATATAGTTCCAATCTTCCAAGTTGATTTGCTAGTATTTTTTAAATTTTTTGTAGTTGTAGATGGACAGCAGGTCTTTTTTTTTTTTAGTTATTGATAGACCTTTATATTATTTATTTATATGCAGTGCTAAGAATCAAACCCAGTGCCTCAAAAATGCTAAGGATACATACTACCACTGAGCCACAACCCCAGCCCCTTATTTGTTTATTTTTATGTGGTGCTAAGGATCAAACCCAGTGCCTTACACGTGCTAGGCAAACACTCTTTGACACTGAGCTACATCCCCAACCCTTATCTGCTGCTATATTGTTGAAAATTTTTGTATCTATATACATGAGAGGTATTAGCTGATAGTTTTTTTTTGTTGTTGTTATTGTTTTGGCATCCTTTTCTGGTTTGAATAATGCCGCAGTCTGGCTGGGCACAATTCAGGAGCCACTTGTCAAAAGAAACAAACTTTATTTTTAAAACTACAAACGCCAAACAAAACAGCTCCTCAGGAAAAACCCTCAGAGCCCAACTACCACCACCGGCTTCCACAAGCCTCTCACCACACAAACCACCCCACCTCCCACAATCCTCCTGCTCTTGAGGCCGATTGGCTGGGTCGCGTGGGCGGAGCCAAAGAAGTCCCCCAATGAGCAGTTCCGTAGTCTGAAGGGCAGGGAAACAGCCCAATGAACATCACCGCAGAGGAGCCAATCAGCTAGATGTTGCTGGGGCCGCTGTGAGCCAATCATCAGCCGGCAGCTGGAAGTTTGCTGGCAGCTGGAAGTTTGCTAGGGCCCCTTTGGCTGTGGCTCTCAACATCTCCCCCTCTCTGTTTAAACAACAAGCATGTGGCTTAGGGACCGTGCCTGCCTTAGGTTGTCCAATACTACATATGGTCCTTACCCGTCTTCGGATGAGCTGACCTCAGGGCGTCAGCCTCCTGTCTTAGGTTGGTACCATTGTAATTGGATCTTACCCGTCATTGACTACCGGTCCGGTATACAGCCACACCTGTGGAGAGGTACCAGCATGACAAGCAGAAGGGAGGAAGATATACCAAGCCAATCGACAGCTCTTGTTGGAAAAATTGTACCACCGATGACATCATCAGCAAAAATACTCCAACACTACCACAAGTCGCTGCACCAACAGATAGTTCACAATGCATACAAGTGAGTTTACAATGCATACAAGTGACACATAGTTTAGGCAAGTTCTGTAAGCGGTTCAGTGATGGCTATTGCAGAAACTGTAGATTAGTTTTTTCTTTGTCTTCACCGGCACAGGGATGAAGATAATGGCTAAAGAAAACATTGTGTAACATTCTAGAAGGTACTAAAAGAAAACAATTTTCTTAACAATTTACATTGTCTTCACTGGCACTGGGATGAAGATAGAAATTCTGGCAATAATGGCTAAAGAAAACATTGTGTAACATTCCAGAAGGCACTAAAAGAAAACAATTTTAAAACATTGTGTAACATTCCAGAAGGCACTAAAAGAAAACAATTTTTAAAACATTGTGTAACATTCCAGAAGGCACTAAAAGAAAACAATTTTCTTAACAATTTACATTATCTTCACCGGCACTGGGATGAAGATAGGAATTTTGGCAATAATGGCTAATATTAATAATTGTATAACATTCTAGAAGGCACTAAAAGAAAACAATTTTCTTAACAATTTACATTATCTTGAAAAGAATTATTAAATATAATGAAAAGGATAGGTGAAAGTAAACAAACAGATCTGATAACCTCCTTTTTTGTTAATAATTCTTAACAGTTATTTACCCAATTTAAATTAAACCATTTAAATCGAGTGAATAATAAAAAAAATTTTTGGATCCATTTTTTTTTTTTTATGAGCGCTCATCATATATGATATATGGACATACGTACATTCAAACATATAACACAAAACACAAGTGTGCACACATATAATACATACAACACATAACATAATAGTAAAGGCCTTATAACTTTTTACAGGTGAAATCTCCATTGCAATGTTTAAAAACTCAATAGTCAAAAAAGAAAACAAATAGAACTGATCAGCAAAACATTAACCTAGGTCTGTATGAGCTCAAAAAACAAAATAGAACTTCATGATATGGGAAAGGGCAATAATAAAACAGATATTGAAAAAAGCATCCTGGTTCTGTCGCAGATGTAAGGATAGCCAAATTGGAGTTTTGGATATCAGCTGTTATTGATATGAGCCAAATCATCTTCTTTTTGGTCTGTAGAATTCGCTTTAGTTAATCTCTCTGGAATCCAAATTGGCTGCTGTTCTCCCTGTGGAAACACACAAACAGACCCCCGACTCCAGACAATCACTGGGTCAGGATTTTAGTTAATCTCTCCGGAATCCAAATCGGATGCTGTTCTTCCTGTGGAAACATATAAACAGGCCCCCGACTCCAGACAATCACTGGGTCAGGACCTTGGTTAATCTCTCTGGAATCCAAATCGGCTGCTGTTCTTCCTGTGGAAACACACAAACAGACCCCCGACTCCAGACAATTACTGGGTCAGGACCTTTCCATTGTCCTGTTAGAATATCTTTCCAAAGTACCTTGGGCTTATGTACATTTTTTGGACACATATGCCTTTCTGCAGCACTAAGTCCTGATGAATCCAAATTTAAAAAGTTTAGAGTAAAAAGGGTTATTTTAAGTTTATCTTTGGGGAATATATACCCCTTCCCAATTCCGTCTTTTTGCTTTAATAAGTACATTTTAATAGTTTGATGAGCTCTTTCAACTATGCCTTGTCCCTGTGGATTGTATGGGATTCCTGTTATATGAGTAATGCCAAATGATGAACAAAATTGTTTAAAAGAAGTAGACGTATAACCAGGGGCATTATCTGTTTTTAACTGTTTTGGAATGCCCACAGTGGCAAAATTTTGTAAGCAATGAGCTATAACATCTTTAGTTTTTTCTCCGGCATGAAGGGAGCCCATCAAAAATCCAGAAGAAGTATCAACTGTAACATGCAAATATTTTAATTTTCCAAATTCTGGCAAGTGTGTGACGTCCATCTGCCAAATATGGTTAGGTATCAATCCTCTAGGATTGACTCCAAGATTAACTTGTGGTAAAAAGGTCACACAATTTTGACATTGTTTTATTATTTGTCTAGCTTGCTCCTTAGTTATTTTAAAACGCTTTTGTAAAGTATTAGCATTGACATGGAACCTTTTATGAAAATTTATAGCTTCTTCTAGTATAGAGAAAATATGTACGTCATGTGTAGTTTTATCTGCTAAATCATTGCCTAAACTAAGGGCTCCAGGCAATCCTGTATGTGCCCTGATATGTCCTTCCCAGTAAAATCAAGAGCAGTCAGGGCATACGTTGATATAATACAAAAATATAGCCCATGGCTTTTTAAGGAGGAGTTGTAAGTTTGTTTCTTTTGACAAGTGGCTCCTGAATTGTGCCCAGCCAGACTGCGGCAGAATAACAAGGTAATGCTATCTCCTAAGATGAGTTTGGAAGAGTTCCTCCCTTTCAGTTCTGTGAAATACTTAGAAAAGAATTGGCATTAGTTCTTTTAAAAGTTTGATAAAGTATAATCCCAGCTATTCAGTAGGCTGAAGCAAGAGAATCACAAGTTTAGGGCCAGCCTTGGCAACATAACAAGACCTCTCCACATCACTAGCACCCTCCCACACACAAATAAATGTTTGATAATTCAGCAATAAAGTTATCTGACCCTGGGCTTTTCTTTGTTGGGAAACTTTATTACTAACTCAGTCTCATTACTTATTATTGGTCTAGTCATGTTTTTTTCCAGTCCTCATGAATAAATTTTGTTAGGACATAAGTGTCCAGATATATGTCCATTTCTTTTAGGGTTTCCACTTTCTGACATGTAAATTTTCGTAGTCCTAATGATCCTTTGTATTTCTGTAGCATAAGTTGTAATGTCTTCCTTTTAATCTTTAGTTTTGAGTCTTCTCTCTTTTTCTTGGATAGTGTAGATAAAAGTTTGTCAGTTTTATTCATCTTTTTCAAAGAACCTACTCTTTGTTTCATGAATATTTTTGTTTTTAATTTTTTTCTCTATTTTACTTATTTCTGCTCTGATCTTTGTTAATTTCTTTCCTTCTAAAATTTGCAATTTGGTTTATTCTTGCTGTTCACAATCCTTGAGGTGCATCATTAAGTTGATTGAAATATGTATTTTTTAATATAGGCATTCAATGTGTAGACTTCCCTTGTAGTACTTAACCTGCTTTTGCTACATTCTACATTTTTGGAATGTTGACTTTTTATTTTCATTTTTTTTCAAGAAATTTTAAAATTTCCCTTTTGACTTCCTCGGTTCAAAAATCCATTGTTCAGCAAGTGGATGCTTTCGTGCGTGAGGTCAAGTGTTCAATCTCCAGCACTGGAAAAATTAAGTGTTGTTAATTTCCATACATTTGTGTAATTTCTAAATTTTCTTTTGTTGTTGACTTTTGGTTTCTGACCACAAAATACACAGGATATGATCATTTTTTAAAATTTGTTAAAACTTGTTTTTGAACCAGTACATGTTGTAGAGAATGTTTTATGTGCTCATAAAATAATTTGTGTTCTGTACTTGTTGGGTAGAATGTTCTGTAAACGTCTGTTCAGTCCAGTTGATCTATAATAGTATAGATTCTCTGTTTCTTTGTTGATTTTTGTTGTTGTTGTTGTTGTTGTTTTTGGTTAGGGTGATCAGTTCATTGATGATAGTGGGATGTTGAAATCCCCCACTTTTGTTGGAGCCTGTCGCTCCCCTTAGGTCTAATACTTTATTTATAAAATTGGGTGCTTGGGGAATGAAATTGACAAAATTATATTGTTCTATTGTGTGCATGTATGAATATGAAATAATGAATCCCATTATTATATATGATTACAATGTACCAATGTACCAATTAAAAAAGGAAATTAAAATAAACTTTTAAAAATCGGATGCTCCAACATTAGCTGCACATAAACTTATAATCATTCTTATTGTTGAATTTATCCCTTCATCATTTTATAGTGACCTTTGTTTCTTTCAGTTTTTGTCTTAAAATCTATTTTGTCAGATATAAGTATAGCTATCCTGCTTGCTTTAGGTTTCCATTTGCTTGGAACATCATTTTCCATACTTTTACTTCTAGTCTATGTGTTTCCTTGCTGGTGAAGCAAGTGACTTATAGGCAGCATATTATTGGGTCTTATTTTTTATCCATTCATCCAATTAACAACACTTAGTTTTTCCAATATCTGTTCAATTGAAGAATTTAGTCTTTACATTTAAGAATATTATGGATATGTAAAAATTTATTCTCATCATTTTATTGATTTTCTTCTAATTGTTTTGAATATTTTTTTTGTTCTTCCTCTGTGCCCTTCTTTTTGGTTTGGTGGTTTACTGTATTGCCAATGTTTGATTCTTTTCTATTTCTCCTTTTTGTATGTATTCTTCTAGTGGGATTTACAATTTCACTTGCTTTCAGAATGATTTCTTTATCTTTCCTTTCTGAGTGTAGGAATCCCTTGCACATCTTTTGCGTGGTAGACATGAATTCCCTCAGTTTTCAATTGTCTTAGAACATTTTTATTTCTGAAGGATAGCCTTGCTGAGTATAGTAAGTTAGGTTGGGAACTATTTTGATTCATGACTTGGAATATATCATTCCATTCCCTCCTTATCTATAATGTTTCTGCTGAGAAATCTGTTGGTCTAATGGGGATCCTGTAAATGTGATTTGGTGCTTTTCCCTTGAAGATTTTTTAATTCTTTCTTTAACTTACACTTCTGACAGTTTGACTATATGCTATGAATATCTTTTCTGACCGTGTCTTTTGGCAGCCCCATAAGCTTTCTGTACATGGATATCTATGTTTTTTCCCCCAAGATTAGGGAAATTTTCTATACCTTTAACTTTTTTCTCCTTGCCTTTGCTTATTCCAAAAATAAATACAGGTGTTTATACATTTAAAGTGTCTCATAGGAATGAATGTGGCATAATTTTCCTGTGTACTATATGAAAACACCACAGTGAATCCCACCATTACATCCATAAGAATGGGACTCTAACTAGAATAAGATGTATTCCATGCTTGTATAATTATATGAAAATGGATTCTGCTGTCATGTATAACTAAAAAGAACCAATAAATAAAAATAAAGTACGTCATAGATCTTGAATAATATTCCCTCCGTTTCTTCATTTTTCTTTTCTTTCTTTTTTTTTTTGTTTGTTTGTTTGTTTGTTTGTTTGACTCAAGATACTTCTAATGACCTGTCTTCAAGATTCAAGTTCAAACATTTTTTTTTCCACTTGGTATAGTTTGTTGTTGAGACTCTGGCAGGTATTTTTTGTTTGTTTGTTTATTTTCAACCTGTTGAACTCTTCGTTTCCAGGATTTCTGTTTGATTCTTTTTCAGAATCTCTATTTGCTGAATTTTTCACATATATCTTATATTGTCTTCCTAATTGTATTTATTTGTCTATATTCTCATGGATCCCTTTTAGCTTATAATTGTAACTTAATTTGTAGGAATTTTATTTATTTCTACTTTTGGGGAATCTGTTTCTTTGAAAGCTGCTACTAAGAAGGACACCCTATTAAAAGTGGTAGAGTTAACAATCCACCAGATGTACAAATCTTAGTGTAGGAGCACAAGAAGTATGGAAAAATAAGGTCATGTGAAGCCTCCAAAAGAACACAAATTATTTTTATTATTCTCAGTAGCAGTTTTCTCCTGAAGATATGTCTTGGGGTATGGGTTTGTTATACAGTGTTGGCTTTTTTTTTAAGACATTAATATATTTATTAATATGTTTTTGATAATTAATTTTTTATTTGTTTTAATTAGTTACCCATGACAGTAGAATGCATTTATGCACTTTGATATATCATACATAGATGGGATATAATTTCTCATTTTTCTGAGTGTACATGTTGCAGAATCATATTGGTCATGTAGTCACATATATACATAAAGTAATAATGTCTATTCATTCTACTATCTTTCCTATCCCCATATCCCCTCCCTTCCTTCACATCTTTCCACCTAATCTAAGGTAACACTATTCTTCTCTAGTGCCCTTATTATGAATTAGCATCCTCATCCTCATACTAGAGAAAACACTCGGCCTTTGGATTTTGGGGAATTGGCTTATTTTGCTTAGCATGATATTCTCCAACTCTGTCCATTTACTGGCAAATGCCATAATTTTACTCTTCTTTAAAGCTGAATAACATTTAATTGAGTATATATCATATTTCTTTTAATCATTTATCTACTGAAGGACACCTAGGTTGGTTCCACAGTTTAGCTATTGTGAATTGAGCTGCTATAAACATTGGCTTGGCTGAATTACTGAAATATGCTGATTGTAAGTCTTTGGGTATAAACTGAGGAGTGGGATAGCTAGGTCAAATGGTGGTTCCATTCCCAGTTTTCTGAGGAATCTCCATACTGCTTTTCATAGTGGTTGCACCAATTTGCAGTCCCACCAGCAATGTATGAGTGTTTTTTTTCCCTTTTTCCCCACATCCTCGCCAATATTTATTGTTTTCTGTATTCTTGATGATTTCTATTCTGACTGGTTTGAGATGAAATCTTAGAGTAGTTTTGATTTGCATTTCTCTAGTTACTAGAGATGTTGAACACTTTTTCATATATTTGTTGATTGATTGTATTTCTCCTGTGAAATGTCTGTTCAGTTCCTTAGCCCATTTATTGATTGGTTTATTTGTTTCTTTTCGTGTTAAGTTTTTTTTTTTTAGTTCTTTTCATATTCTAGAGATTAATGCTTTATTGGAGGTGCATGTGGTAAAGATTTTCTCTCAATCTGTAGGCTCTCTCTTTACATTACTGATTATTTCCTTTATACTGAGAAGAAGCTTTTTAATTGGAATCCATCCCATTTATTGATTCTTGATTTTACTTCTTGCACTTTAAAAGTCTTGTTAAGGAAGTCAGATCCTATGCTGACATGATGAAGATTTGGGCCTATTTTTTTCTTCTATTAGGTTCAGGGTCTGTGTTCTAGTGCCTGAGTCTTCGATCCACTTTGAGTTGATTTTGTACAGGGTGAGAGAGAGAGGTTTAATTTCATTTTGCTACATATAGATTTCCAGATCTGCCAGCATGATTTGTTGAATAGGCTATCTTTTCTCCAGGGAAACTTTTTAGCACCTGTGGCATAACTGTATTTATGTGGGTTTGTCTCTGTGTCCTCTATTTTGTACTATTGGTCTACAAGTGTATTTTGGTGCCAGTACCATTCTGTTTTTGTTACTGTAGCTCTATAGTTTAAGGTCTGATATTGTGATGCCTCCTGCTTCACTTTTCTTACTAAGGATTGTTTTAACTATTCTGGGTCTCTTATTTTTCCAAATGAATTTCATGATTGCTTTTTTGAGTTCTATGAATAATGTCATTGGGATTTTAATAGGAATTGCATTAAATCTGTGTAACACTTTTGGTAGTATGGCCATTTTGACAATATTAATTCTGCCTATCCAGAAACATGGGAGATCTTTCCATCTTCTGAGTTTTTTTTTTCAGTTTCTTTCTTTAGTGTTCGGTAGTTTTCATTATAGCGGTCTTTCACCTCTTTTGTTAGATTGATTCCCAAGGTTTTTTTTTTTTTTTTTTTGAGGCCATTGTGAATGAAGTAGTTTTTCTAATTTCTCTTTCAGTGAATTTAATGCTGAAAATGTATAGGAATGCGTTTGATTTATGGGTATTGATTTTCTGTCCTGCTACTTTGCTGAATTCATTTATTCTAGAAGTTCTCTGGTGGAATTTCTTGGATCTTCTAGATATAGAATCATGTTGTCAGCAAATAGTGATAGTTTGAGTTCTTCTTTACCCATTTGTATCCCTTTAATTTCTTTCTTTTGTCTGATTGCTCTGGCTAGAGTTTCAAGGACTAGGTTGAATAGAAGTAGTGAAAGAGGGTATCCTTGTCTTGTTCCAGTTTTCAGAGGGAATGCTTTCAATATTTCTCCATTTAAAATGATGCTGACCTTGGGTTTAGCATATATAGCTTTTATAATATTGAGGTATGTTCCTTCTATCCCTAGTTTTTCTAGTGTTTTGAACATGAGGTATGCTGTATTTTGTCAAATGCTTTTTCTGCATCTATTGAGATGGACATATGATTTTTGTTTTTAAGTCTATTAATATGAATTACATTTCTTGATTTCCAAAGTACCTTATTAGAAGAGCCCACAAAGCCATACACAATAAAAACAGACTTACCAAGTCACATTTGTGTGAAATTTAAGAATAATCAGTACAGATAAAAGATCCTAAGTTTCCATAAAGAAAAAAATTCAAGCTGGGTGTGGTGACCCATGCCTGTAATCTTAGAGATAGGGGGCATTAAGAAAGGAGGATCGAGAGTTCAAAGCCAGCCTCAGCATAAGCAAAGTGCTAAGCAACTCAGTGAAACCCATATGTTGAACCAACCCTACATCCCTGGGATGACTTGGTCATGGTGCACTATCTTTTTAATATGATTTTGTGTGCGATTTGCCATAATCTTATTGAGAATTTTTGCATCTATGTTTATCAGAGATATTGGTCTGAAGTTTTCTTTCCTTGATGTGTCTTTGTCTGGTTTGGTGTCAGGGTGATATTAGCCTCATAGAATGAGTTTGGAAGGGTTCCCTCCTTTTCTGTTTCATGAAAATTTCATGGAATACTTTGAGGAGTATTGATGTTAATTCTTTGAAAGTCTTCTAGAATTTGGCTGAGAGCCCATCTGGTCCTGGGCTTTTCTTGGTTGGTAGGGTTTTGATGGCATTTTCTATTTCTTTACTTGAAATTAATCTGTTTAAATTATGTATTACCTCCTCATTCAGTTTGGGTAGGTCATATGTCTCTAGAAATTTGTCAATGTCTTCAATATTTTCTATTTTATTGGAGTATAAATTTTCAAAATAGTTTCTAATTATCTTCTGAATTTCAGACATGTCTGTTGTATCTTGTATTTTAGTAATTTGAGTTTTCTCTCTTTTTCTCTTCATTAGCATGGTCAAGGATTTATCTATTTTATTTATTTTTTCAAAGAACCAAGTTTTGTTTTGTCAGTTTTTTAAATTGTTTCTTTTTTTTATTTCGTTGATTTCAGCTCTGATTTTAATTATTTACTGTCTTCTACTGCTTTTGGTATAGCTTTGTTCTTCTTTTTCTGGGGCTTTGAGATGCAATGTTAGGTCATTTATTTTTGACTGTTTATTCTTTTAATGAATGTACTCAATGCAATAAACTTTCCTTTTAGTACTGCCTCCATAGTGTCCAGGAGCTTTTGATATGTCATTTATCAGTGTTCTTATTTACCTCTAAGAATTTTTTTTATTTCATCCTTGATTTCTTCTATTATCCATTTATCATTTATTTAGTACCATTTGTTACAGTAGCTTGTATTTTTTTATCTTATCGTTGATTTCTAATTTCATTCCATTGTGGTCTGATAGAATGCAGGGTATTATCTCTGTTTTTTTGTACTTACTAAGAGTTGCTTTGTGGGATAAGATATGGTCTATTTTAGAGAAGGTGCCATGTGCTGCTGGGAAGAAAGTATATTTGCTCAATGATGGATGAAAAATTCTATATGTGTCTGTTAAGTCTAAATTATTGATTGTATTATTTAGTTCTATAATTTTCTTATTTAGTTTTTGTTTGGAAGATCTGTCCAGTGCTGAGAGAGGTGTGTTAAAGTCACCCAGTATTATTGTATTGTGGTCTGTTTGACTCTTGAAATTGAGAAGGGTTTGCCTGATGTACATAGATGGTCCATTGTTTGGGGCATAAGTATTTATAATCATTATATCCTGCTTATATATACTTCCCTTAAGAAATATAAAATGTCCCTTTTTGTCTCTTCTGATTAACTTTGGTTTGAATGAGAATGGAAATCCTGCTTGTTTACACAATCCATATGAGTGGTAAGTTTTTTCCCATCCTTTCACCTTTAGCCTGTGGATGTTTTTGCCCATGAGGTGAGTCTCTTATAGACAGTATATTGTTGGATCTTGCTTTTTAATCCAGTCTGCCAATCTGTGTCTTTTGATTGATGAGTTTAGGCGGTTAACATTAAAGGTTATTATTGAGATATGATTTGTATTCCCTGTTGTTTTGATTTATTTCTGGTTTTTGATTTGTCTTAATTTCTCATTTGGTTGAATGTCCCTGTAATGTAGCTCCTCCCTTTCCTAGTTTTCACTTTTTTCTCCTACTTCATCCTCATGGAATATTTTGTTCAGAATGCTCTGTAATGTAGGTTTTGTAGTTGTGAATTCTTTCAATTTTTGTTTATTGTAAAAGGTTTTAATTTCATTGTCAAATCTGAAACTTAATTTTGCTGGATATAAAATTCTTGGTTGGCATCCATTTTCTTTCAGAGCTTGAAATATATTATTCCAGGACCTCCTAGCTTTGATGGTCTGGGTTGAGATCTGAATTGGTTTCCCCCTATACATAATTTGATTTTTTTTTCTCTCGCAGCCTTTAAGATTTTATTCTATGTGTAAGTCATTCTCATTATAATGTGTCTTGGTGTGGGTTTGCTATAATTTTTGTACACTTGGGGTCCTGTGAGCCTCTTGTATTTGATTTTCCATTCCATTCTTTAGGTTTGGGAAATTTTCTGCTATGTTATGATTGAAAAAAACTGTGCATTCCTTTGTTTTGTATCTCTGTTCCTTCATCTATTCTGATCATTCTTAAATTTGGTCTTTTCATGTTATCCCATAATTCTTAGATGTTCTGTTCATGATTTCTTACCATCTTCTCTGCATGATCAACTCTCTTTCAAGATTATATGTTTTGTCTTCATTGTCTGAAGTCTGTCTTCCAAGTGGTCTAGTCTGTTGGTGATGCTTTCTATTGAATTTATAATTTGGTTTACTGATTCCTTCATTTTGAGGATTTCTGCTTTTTTTTTTTTCATGATCTCTAACTCTTTATTGAAGTGGTTTTTCATTTCCTGTATTTCTTTGATTTTACTCCTTATATATCCTTTACTTCACATACCAATTTAACTATGTACAATCTGAACTCCTTCTTAGACGTTTCTTCTACTGTGTTATCAGTGGCTTCTGTTGTTGAGGCATCTTGGTTTGTTTGGGGCGCTTTATTCCCTTGTTTTTTCATGTTGTTAGTGTGTTTTCCCATCTAGATGTATGGATGTAAGGGAGCATAAATTTTACCCTGAAGGTTTCTAGCACTTTTCCTTTAATGGTGAGACCAATATCAACAGCACCCAGTGTATACAATATATAGCTTTAAACTTAACAGCTCCCACTAAGTTGTCTACTGCTTTCTCGCATTAAATCAGAATGAATTCAACAACTATAGTACAAACAGAAAATTTGTTAAAACAGTTTACAATTTCAAATGGTGGATGAGAGAACAGACGTGGTGTAGTATGCAATATTTGCAAGGAAGGAAGAAAAGCTAGAAGTAAAAATTCACAGGAAGAGTGGAAGAGGAGCAGAAAGACAGTGGCTGTGGGTTGGAGAAAAGTTGGAAAGAAAATAGACAAGAGAGGAAGAATATGAACAAAGAGAAAAAAATAAAGACATAAGAATACAACAGAAATGCAAAACACCATTCATATATCATTGTCCTCCACACACTGATGCATAAAAAACATCCTGTTCCAAATATGATTGAGAGATTAGTGAATCAAAAAATAAAATAAATCTTGCTGGAAAGTCGAACTGTCTCTATCAGTGTTCATCAGTTTCTCAGCTCTGTCTCTGTTGTCTCTTGGGATCACCAAACCCAGATCAGCCCTCCCAAACCCAGTCTCTGTCCCACTGATCTGGGCTTTAGATACCTCAGCCTCAGCCACGCTGCAGTCCCAAGATCTCAATGCTGCTCTTACTTGCAGACAGATCTCTAGGGATATACTCATGCAAAGGAGCAACCCCAAGATGCAGCAGCAAGACAAGGGCCACCAGCACCCTCAGCAGGAAGACCCCAGGCTTCTCCAAACCCATAGGCACCCCCACACTGGACCTGCAGTTCCTGGGTAGATGCCCCAGATAGAGGCTTTAATGGTGATGAACCTGCTGGCACCCAACTTTTCTCCATCCCGCAGCCATTCTCTTTCGGGTCCTCTTCCACTCTTCCTGGCCGTGGTGGCAGCAGTAGTGGTGGTGGTTGTTGGCAGCAGGCATTGGGTTAGCAGCATCAGTGGCTGTAGCAGCTGCTACAATTGCAGCTATGGGGCAGCGTCACCAGGCGATCTCCAGGGATCAGCTCCAGGATCAGCAGCAGTGTCGGCTTCAGTTGCATCCAGGGCAGCAGTGTCTTCCGTGGCAGCAGCACCCAGAAAAAAGATCTCCAGGTGACTTCAGGCTGACAACAGCAGAATCAATTCCTGGTACCAAATAAATAAATAATAAACAATTATATATATTACAAATATCTATTCAAGCTTTGTGCTTTTACTTTTTACTTGTCTTTTGATGACACTTGATTTTAAGCTAATTGAATTTATCTATTAGCTCTTTGTATATCTTGTTCAGAAATCTCCCTATTCCTTCATTTTCTTCTAAAAAGTTTAAAGTTTTATCTTTTCATATCTAAGTACATTTAATTATTTAATTTTAAATTTATTTTTTTAATATTTTAAGTTGTAGGTGGATAGCATGCCTTTATTTTGTTTTTTTTTTAAACTTTATTGTTTTTATTTATTTTTATGTGGTGCTAAGGATCGAACCCAGTGCCTCATGCATGCTCGGCAAGCACTCTGCCATTGAGCTACAGCCCAGTCCCTTAAATTTAATTTTATGTACAGATGTAAAGTATGAGGTAGGAATTTGATTTCATTTCTTCTCTTAGGAATTACCAGTTGTCCTGGTTCTATATATATAGTAAGTTATTATTTTTTTCTCATCAATAGGCCACATTATTTCTGTAATATATTAGAATACCATATGTGCATGGTTTGGTTCTAGGTTCTCCTTTCATCGGTCACTTTGTCTATCTGTGTGCCATTACCAACATGGTCTTAATTACTGCAACTTTATAATATTTCCAGTATGTGGCAGAACTTTTTAGTTGAGTCTGACTGCCTTTTTTTAATATTTATTTTTTAGTTGTAGTTAGGCACATTTACTTATTTTTATGTGGTGCTGAGGATTGAACCCAGAGCCTCCCGAGGCTAGGCAAGCGCTCTACCACTGAGCCATAACCCCAGCCCCCAATCTTTATCTTTTACTGAACTTATTCCTTTCGTATTCATTGTAATTACTTAATAGAGCTGGATTTATTTCTGCCCCCCTTTTTTAATCCTTTTCTACTTTTTATAGAATTAATTTATTCTGTATTCCTTCTTTTTCCTTTCTTTGGATTGTAAATGATTTATTATACTTCGGTGATTTGGGTACTTACCTTTAAATATTTTAACATACTTATTTGACTTCAGGTCAAACACATTAACTTTCAGAGTGGCCCTGGAACAACATTGTCCTCACCAACTTGGAACTCAGCCTCCAACTCAGACTCTTTAGATGTGGTGGGGATCTGAGATAGGAGGATTGCAAATTCAAAGCCAGCTCAGCAATTTAGCAAGACCCTGTCTTTAAATAAAAAATTTTAAAAAGCTAGGGATGTGGCTCAGTGGTTAAGGCCCCTGGGTTGAATATCCAATACAAAAAAAAAAAAAAATTTTTTTTTTCTTTTGTACTGAGGATTGAACCTAGGAGGGCTTAACACTGAGCCTCATCCTCAGCCCTTTTTTATGTTTTATGTTGAGGCTGAGGCTGGCTTTGAACTTGTAATTCTCCTGCCTCCTTAGCCACTGGCATTATAGGTGTATACTACCATGCCCACCTAGTTTTGTAATTTTTTAAAAATTATTTTTTGGGGGCTGGGGTTTTGGCTCAGTGGTAGAGCGCTCGCAGCATGTGTGAGGCCCTGGGTTTGATCCTCAGCACCACATATAAATAAATAAATATAGTTTAATAAAATAAAATTATTTTTATTTGTTCTATTTAGCTGTACGTAACAGAATGCATTTCAATTCATTGTACACAAATGGAGCACAATATTTCAGTTCTCTGGTTGTACACAGTGTTGAGATGCACCATTCATGCAGTCATACGTGTACCTAGGGTAATGATGTCCATCTCATTCCACCATCTTTCCTACCTCCATAACCCCTTTCCCTCCTCCCCTTTGCCCAATCCAAAGTTCCTCCATTCTTATGCCCTTCCTCCATCATAGATCAGCATCCACTAATCAGAGAAAACATTCAGCCTTTAGTTTCTTGAGATTGGCTTACTTCACTTAGCATAATACTCTCCAACTCGATCCATATACCTGCAAATGCCATAATTTTATTCTCTTTTAATACTGAGTAATATTTCATTATGTATATATACCACAGTTTCTTAATCCATCCATCTATTGATGGGCATCTAGATTGGTTCTACAATTTAGCTATTGGTGTGGCTATGTCACTTTGGTATGCTGATTTTAAGTTTTTCGGGTATAGAATGAGGAGTGGGATAGGACTGGGACAAATGGTGGTTCCATTCCAGCTTTTCTGAGGAATCTCCACACTGCTTTCCAAAGTGGTTGCACCAATTTGCAGTCCCACCAGCAATGTATGAGTGTATCTTTTCCCCCACATTCTCTCCAACACTTATTATTGCTTGTATTCTTAATAACTACCATTCTGATTACAGTGAGATAAAATCTTAGTTTTTTTTTTAAGAGAGAGAGAATTTTTTAATATTTATTTTTTTTCAGCGGACACAACATCTTTGTGGTGCTGAGGATCGAACCCGGGCCGCATGCATGCCAGGCAAGCGCGCTACCACTTGATCCACATCCCCAGCCCTTAGAGTAGTTTTGATTTGCATTTCTCTAATTACTAAAGGTGTTGAACACTTTTTCATGTATTTGTTGATTGCCTGTATATCTTTTCCTGAGAAGTATCTGTTCAGTTCCTTAGCCCATTTATTGATTGGGTTGTTTGTTTTGGGGGGATTAAGCCTTTTTGAGTTCTTTATATATTCCAGAGATAAGTGCTCTGTCTAATGTGCATGTGGTAAAAATTTGCTCCCATACAGTAGGCTCTCTTTTCACCTCAGTGATTGTTTCTTTTGCTGAGAAGAAGCTTCTTAGTCTGAATATATCCCATTTATCGATTCTTGATTTTATTTCTTGTGCTTTAGGAGTCTTGTTAAGGAAGTCAGGGCCTAATCCAACATGATGAAGATTTGAGCCTACTGTTTCTTCTATTAGGCGTAGTCCCTGGTCTAATTCCCAGGTCCTTGATCCACTTAGAGTTGAGCTTTGTGCATGGTGAGAGTGAGAGGTTTAATTTCATTTTGCTATAGATCTAGGATTTCCAGTTTTCCTAGCACCATTTATTAAAGAGGCTATCCTTTCTTCAATGTATATTTTGGTGCCTTTGTTTGGTGTGAGGTAACTGTATTCATGTGATGTTTATTTCTGTCTTCTATTCTGTACCAGAGGCCTACATGTCTATTTTGGTGCCAATATCATGCTGTTTTTGTTACTATTGCTCTTTAATATAGTTTAAGATCTGGTATTGTGATGCCTCTTGCCTCACTTTTCTTGCTAAAGATTGCTTTAACTATTCTAGGTCTTTTAATTTCCAAATGAATTTCATGATTGCTTTTTCAAGTTCTATGAAGAATGTCATTGGGATTTTAATAGGAATTGCATTAAATCTGTATAATGCTTTTGGTAGTATGGCCATTTTTGACAATATTAACTCTGCCTATGCAAGAGCATGGGAGATCTTTCCATCTTCTAAGGTTTTCTTCAGTTTCCTTCTTTAGTGTTCTGTAGTGGTCATTGTAGAGGTCTTTCACCTTTTTTGTTAGATTGATTCCCAAGTATTTTATTTCTTTTGAGGCTATATTGAATAGGGTAGTTTTACTAATTTCTCTTTCAGTGGATTCATCAATTATGTATAGAAATGCATTTGATTTATGGGTATTGATTTTCTATCCTGCTATTTTGCTGAATTCATTTATTCTAGAAGTTCTCTGGTGGAATATTTTGGAACTTGTAAATATAGAATGAGGTCATTAGCAAATAGTGATAGTTCTTCTTTTTCTGTGCATAGCCCTTTAATTTCTTTTGTCTGTCTGCTTGCTCTGGCTAGAATTTCAAGGACTGTGTTGAATAGAAGTGGTGAAAGAGGGAATTCCTGTCTAGTTCCAGTTTTTAGAGGGAATGCTTCCAATTTTTCTCTGTTTAGAATGATGTTGACCTTGGGCTTAGCATAGGTAACTTTTACAGTGTTACATTGATCCTGCTATTTCTAGTTTTTCTAGTGTTTTGAACATAAAGAGGTGCTGTGTTTTATTGAATACTTTTTCAGCATCTATTGAGATAATCATGATTCTTGTCTTTAAGTCTATTAATGTGGTATTACATTTATTGATTTCTGTATATTGACCCAACCTTGCATCCCTGGCATGAACCCCACTTGATCATGGTGCACTGTCTTTTTAATACATTTTTGTATGTGATTGGCCAGGATTTTATTGAGAATTTTTGTGTCTATGTTCATCAAGGATATTGGTCTGAAGTTTTCTTTCCTTGATGTGTCTTTGTCTGGTTTTGGTATCAGGGTAATGCTAGCCTCATAGAATGAGTTTGGAAGGGTTCTCTCCTTTTCTATTTAATGGAATAATTTGAAGAGTATTGGTTTTTCTTTGAAAATTTTACAGAACTTGGCTGTGAATCTGTCTGGCCCTGGGCTTTTCTTGGTTTGTAGGCTTTTGATGGCGTCTTCTATTTCCTTGCTTGAAATTTATCTGTTTAAATTGTTATGTCCTCCTGATTTTGTTTGGGGTATATGTCTCTAGAAATTTTCAGTGTCATTGAGATTTTCTATTTTATTGGAGTATAAGTTTTCAAAATAGTTTCTGATTATCTTCTGTATTTCAATAGTGTCCATCGTGATATTTTGTTTTTTATCGCAAATTTTAGTAATTTGGGTTTTCTGTCTCCTTCTCTTCATTAGCATGGCTAAGGGTTTATCAATTTTATTTATTTTTTCAAAGAACCAACTTTTAATTTTGTCAATTTTTTTGAATTGTTTCTTTTGTTTTGATTTCATTGATTTCAGCTCTGATTTTAATTATTTCCTGTCTTCTTATTTTATGTGGTGCTGAGGATCAAACCCAGAGCGCTAAGTAAGTGCTCTACTGCTGAACCACAACCCCTGCCCAGATCTTCTTTTTTTAATCCAATCTGCCAGTCTGTGCATTTCTGATGAGTTTAGGCCATTGACATTCAGGGTTATAACTTAGATATCGTTTGCATTCCCTGTCATTTGGTTTATTTTTGGTTTTTAACTTGACTTGGTGTCTTCTTTGATAGGATTTTCCTTTAGTTTAGTTCCTCCCTTTGCTGATTTTTATTGTTGTTTTTCATTTCCTCCTCATGGAATATTTTTCTGAGAATATTCTGTAGTGTAGGCTTTCTTGCTGTATATTCTTTTAATTTTTGTGTATCATGGAAGGTTTTTATTTTATCCTCAAATCTGAACTTAATTTTGCTGGATATAAGATTCTTGGTTGGCATCCATTTTCTTTCAGAGCTTGGTATATATTGTTCCAGGATCTCCTAGCTTTGATGATCTGGGTTGAGAAATCTACTGAGATCCGAATTAGGTTCCCCTTATGTATAACCTGAAACTTTTCTCTTGCAGCTTTTAAAATTCTATACTTATTCTGTGCTTGGCATTTTCATTATAACATGCCTTGGTGTGGATCTTTTGTAATTTTGTGCATTTGGTGTTCTGGAAGCCTCTTATATTTGATTTTCCAATTCATTCTTTGTGTTTGGGAAGTTTTCTGATATTATGTCATTGAAGAGATTGTGCATTCCTTTGGTTTATATCCCTGTGCCTTCCTCTATCCTGATAAGTCTTAGATTTGGTCTTTTCATGTTGTCTCATAATACTTGAAGGTTCTATTCATGGTTTCTCACCATCTTCACTGTGTGGTCAACTTTATTTTCAAGATTATATATTTTGTCTTTGTTGCCTGAGGTTCTGCCTTCCATGTGATCTAGTCTGTTGTTGATGCTTTCTATTGAATTTTTTATTTGGTTTATTGTTTCCTTCTTTTCAAGGATTTCTGTTTTGTTTTTTTCAGAGTCTCTCTTTCTTGAAGTATCTTTTGCTACCTGCATTTCCTCTCTTATCTCTTTGTTGGAACAGTCAGTTGTTACCTGTATTTGGTATCTTAATTCATTCTGTGCTTCACATATCATTTTCATTACGTGCATTCTGAACTCCTTCTCTGACATTTCATCTACTGTACTGTCAATGGAATCTATGATTGCAGCAGCTTGGTTTGTTTGGGGCACTTTTCTTTCCTTGTTTCTTTATGTTGTCCATGTGTCTTCTTCTCCAGCAGTGTGGATTCACAGTATTATAGTTTCTACCTTATAATCCTGTAGTGTCCCTGTAGGTTTCCAATACCTTGCCTGCAGGAACCTGGATGATGGTCTTGTAGGTCTTGGCTATTATCACTAGTTGGAAGCTGGGAGGGGTGGCAGGAGGGGTACCCAGTGGGAGGACCCAGCCCAAGCATTGGTAGATGTGGCACTGCTCCTACCAGGTGGCAGGCAGGTCAGGGTTGCTCTATTCCTACTCCTTGGGCTTGGCGGGTGGACCCCAGTTTTGTCATTTTTTGACACATATAAATTGTACATATTTATTGAATATGAAAAGATTACTTCATGTGATGTTTGATACATGTATATATTGTGTAATGGTCAAATCAGGGTAAACATACCTACTCTTCCTACAGTTATCATTTCTTAGTACCCATTAACCAACTTTTCCCCATTCCTCCATCTCCCCTGTCTCTCCAGTCTTTGGTAACTACTATTTTATTCTCAGCTTCTTTGAGATCAACTTTCTTAGCTTTCATGTAAGTGAGATCATATGGCATTTTTCTGTGTCTGTTTTATTTAACTAAACATAACGATCTGCATTTCCACCTGTGTTGTTGAAAATGACAGGATCTCATCCTGTTATGACTGAATAGTATACCATTGTGTATATTCACCACATTTTCTTTAATCAGTTGATGGACACATAGTTGATTCATTTCTTAGCTATTATGAGTAGTACTGCAGTAAACATGTGCATAATGTCCTTTTGACATATTGATTTCATTTCCTTTGGAAATATACTCAGTAATAGGATTGCTGGATCATATGGTAGCTCTATTTTTAACTTTTTGAGGAACCTCTATACTGTTTTCCATAATAGATTTATTATTTACATTTCCACCAACACTATCTAAGGATTTTCTTTTCTCCATATTCTTACTAATCTTTTGTCTTTTTGATAATAGCCATCCTAACTAGAGTGAGATGATATCTGAGTATGCTTTTAATTTACATTTTCCTGATGTTAATGGTATTGAGCATTTTTTCATGCACATCATTGACCATTTGTATGTCTTATGAGAAATATCTATTTAGGTCTATTACCATTTTTTAAATTTTTGTGATATTTTTAAGGGGACTTGGGGGGGGTTGTTTTGTTTTTGCTATGAGTTGGGTTCCTATTTCTGAGTATTAACCAGTTGTGTAGTTTTTACATATTTTCTCCCATACCATAGATAGTCTCTTCGTTCTGTGGATTGCTTCCTTGTTGCACGGAGCTTTTTAGTTTGATGTACTCCCATTTGTCTATTTTTGCTTTTGTTTTCTGTGCTTTTGGGATCTTTTCCAAAAAATCTGTAGATCTCTTGCCTATTTCAGTGTCTTAAAACACCCCTGTGTTTTCTTTCAGTGAAGTGGCACCCCCTTTCTCCACAAGGAAAGTCTTAACTGGGCTTCTCCAGAAATCTTCACCATGACTGATTTTAGGACTGTCAGCAAAAGAGTCTCTGCAAAAGAGTTCAATGTAGATAAACTTCCTATTTTCATGTTGCCCTATTTTACTTGGCCACTGGCCAAGAAGATACCAGCGCTCCAGATGCTGGACACCCCCTTACTAGTTTTCCATAATAGATGTATTATTTACATTTATCATGTATACATGTATTATTTACATTTAAATAATAATAATTATTTACTGCTGTCTTCAGTGCCTTGCCTCATCTGTCCCTACAACATCAGTAGTTTCATAGTTTCAGGCTTTAACATTTAATTATTTTATCTATTTTGAGTTAATTGTTGTAGAGGATAAGAATAGGTCTAGATTCATTCTTCTGCACGTGAATAGATATCCCTTTTTTGCTAGGTAGATAGCACTATCTATCGAAGAGACTGCCCTCTCCTCAGTGCATATTTTTACCACCTTTATTGATCAGTTGACTAGAGATGCATGGGTTTACTTCTGAGCTCTCTATTCTGTTGCATTGGTCCATTTGTATGGTGTTTTAATTATTATAGCTTTGTAATATATTTTGCAGTTAGTTCAGCTTTGTTGTTTTTGCTCAAGTTTACTTTGCCTGTTTGGGGAATTTTTGTGGTCCCATATGAATTTTTAGAAAATTTGTGCTGGTTCTAAAATATTTTGATAGGGATTGTATTGAATCTATAGATCTCTTGAGGTAGCACAGACGTTTTAACAATATTGATTCTTCCATTCTCTTAACATAGGATATATTCCCACTTTTCTTGTGTCCTTTTCAGTTTCTTTCATAAATGTTTTATGGTTTTCTTTGTAAAGATTTTTTCTCCTCTTTCATGAAATACATTGCTAGGATTTTGTTTTCATAGCTGTTGTAAATAATATCGCTTTCTTGATTTCTTCTTCACATAATTTGCTATTGGTATATAGAAACATTACTTATTTTTGTGTGTTGATTTTGTATCCTGCAACGTTGGTAAAAATTAAGGTTTTAGAACAAGAAATAAGCAAGACTTATTAAAGAATTCTTGCCCAGTAAACTACACATATTCATATTTTTCCTTTTTTTATTTTTTCTTCAGTAATTTTCTTTAGACTTCTCCTATGCCTGCAGGAGACATTTTACTTTAGTTCTTTAGTAATAGTTGTTACAAATCCAAAAGACTCACACCAAACATTCCTTGAACACTAAGGAAGGGTAGGCCCAGGTCCTGCTGACAAGGACATTTTTAAGTTTACTTGAAGAAACACAATTCAAAACAGATTTCTCTCAGTAAGAACCTACTGAATGGGGTAAGATAATTTAAATTGGTTGTGATAGAAAAACAAAACAAGGAATTACAAAGCAGAAGTGGACTTTGTGTGAAAGTTGATAAATTTTGCCTTCATGAAGCCTCAAAATTCCATAATACATGGTTAAAAGTACTATCCCTTAAAACTGAATTTGAATTCTGTTATATTAAGCAAATTATTTATATACCCCAAGTTTCCATTTCCTTATTTTAAAATGGAAAAGAACGTTTTAAATCCTTAATAGCATTCAGAATGGAGAAAGTTAAAAGGAAAATTCAGGGGTAGTTTTGAGTTTAGTCCATCTTTCTTTGTCATATTCTATTCTTTAATATGAGGGTTTTTTTCATATTGATTATGACCTTTTAGTTTCTGATTCTGCTTCTTTTTTACAAAACTTAAAGATTATTGATTTTACCGGAAATATTGTGTTCAGTATTTAATCCATTTTCTTTTTAAAGCTGTTCTCTTTTTTTCACATTATTTTTTGATGCATTATAGTTGAACATAATGATGGGATTTGTTGTTACATATTCATATATGCCATGATATAACAATATAATTTAGCCAATATCACTCCTCAACACTTCCTTCCTCCCTCCTTCCCCCTGCTCCCTTTCCTTTGGTCTACTGACCTCCCTTTGATTTTCATGAGAGCTCTGCTCTTCCCCACACCTTTCCTTTACTTTTTCTTCTCTTTCACATTCTTTAATGTAAGTTCTTAAACTGTATTCTTTAATAGCACTAATGAACTCCACTGGAAGTAAATATAGATTTCTTTTGTTCCTATTTGAATTTTCTTAAAGTTTAATTGTCCCAAAGTTGGCTATGCAAAGGAGACACTAATATTAATTGCATATTTACTGTGTGCTTGCCATAATCTAATTTAATTGTTATGTCTACCCTGTAAAAAAATAAGTATTTATTGGCAAGATTAAGTAGACTGCCCAAGATTACACAGCCAAATGGCAGACATAAAATTAGGTCTCAGACCTAAGAGTTGTGCCTCCTCCCCTGCCAAGATTGCTATCATGGTAGCCCATTTTATAATCTCTTAAAAAGTAATTTTTATATAATAGGGTTATAACTTTACTGAATTCATACTTCCTGATTTATAGCCACAGAATCAACTAATTTTTACATATTTTATAACAGTTCAGTGAGGTGTATCCATGTGTAAATATATATTTCATTATATTAAGATTTTGAGTGCTTATATCATTGTTTGATACTATTCTGGATATAAGTAAGCAAATAGGAATGAAGAAACAGAAAATTAAGAAAATAACAATGATGGTAGGTGTTATAAATTAACATTATGAGAATAACTGAGGGGCTATTTGAAGGTTTTCCTAAGGTAAGACACTCTCTGAGAATGTGACATCTAAGTTGGGACCTAACTGATGTGAGAGAGCAAAATAACAAAATTCAGGGAGCATGTGCTCCAGGGGTAAAGTATGTAATATAGTGGTCCCAAGACCAGTATGAAAGGACATGTTCAAGGAACATGAAGAAGGGAAGTGTGGTCGAAGAGAATCAGAGGTGGATTACTGATGGAGTATGTCATGGCTTGTGTAGCCTTGGAAAACAGTCTGGTTTTATTGTAAATGGACTTGGAAGTCACTAGAGGGGTTAAGGCAGGAAAGTAATATAATCCAATTGATAATTTGAAGAAATGGTACTGGCTGCTATGTAGAAAACACATTCTAAGGAGCGTGAAGAAGACTGCTATGGCATCCTAGGAGATGGCAGTGGACTTGGGTTGTAGTAATAGAATTGGAGAGAAGTAATGGACTCAGGATTTGTTCTGGGGATAGAGTAGACAGGCCTTGCTTCTGAATTGAATGTAGAGAAGGAAAGGAAAATCAAAGATTACGTGTACCATATTTTTACTTGAACAACAAAGCATTAGGGAAACAAGTTGCC
This sequence comes from Urocitellus parryii, assembly GCF_045843805.1. Lineage (NCBI taxonomy): Eukaryota > Metazoa > Chordata > Mammalia > Rodentia > Sciuridae > Urocitellus > Urocitellus parryii. The sequence goes on along the minus strand of NC_135531.1, from coordinate 136,896,057 downwards.
ATTCTTGAAATAGAAAGAATTTGGGAGGGAAAATGAAGAATTGTGTGTCAGACACTTAAGTTTGAGGTGTCTATAGACTTCTTCTAAGTAGAGAAGTCAACAAGCAGTTGGATATATAATTCAGTCTAGAGTTCAGGGGAGAGAAACTTGGGAATCATTGGCATAAATGTGGCATTTAAAATCATGGAATGAGATTACATATGAGTAGACAGAGAAGGGAAGTCAAGATTCACTATTACAGATAAATCAGTAAATATAGTAAATTATTGCTAATGAGATGGTAAAATATTTTTAAAGGTGCAGGATATTGAAAACCAAGTGGAAAGAAAATACTTCAAGAATCTAATTAGGGCCTGGGGGTGTCACTCATTAGTGAAGCACTTGCCTAGCATGCCAGTCTCTGTGTTCAATTCCCAGCACTGAAAAAAAAAAATGCTATTGAGAGGTTGAATAAGATAAAGACTGAGACTTGACCTTGAATTTGACAAAATGGAGATTGTTAATGACTTTAAGCAATAGTGAACTGAGTTGGGTAAGCAAAGTTGGTTTTGTTTTAAATTCAGTTATAAGTATTGTATTCTGCAGCAAAATCAGTTTCCTTTTACTATGCTTTCCAGCAATTTTGGCCAGCTTAAGAAACAAAGCTGGGCTGTTTGCTGAAATCTGTTATCTGGTAATCAGATGGATTCTTCTAAATGAAAAGAAAAGAAGTAGTATAAATTTCCCCAAAACAGTGTCTTTGTGGGCTTATACTTCCAAACAGTGGACTTCTCAAGGTTTATACTATGAGCCTAAATTTGCCTTCTTCCCCGGAAGAAAGTAAGGTCTAAAATTTCCCTTATTGTTTCACATCTTAGAATAAGGCATACTGTCAGTGTAATTGTTGCATTCAGTTGTCTATTTAAGGTAACACAGGAAATTAGCAGTGCATTTTCAAGAAAAGCTGATTACCATCTGTTATTAGTAATCATCTAAAAACATCACTAAGTAGAAGCATTGGCAATGGTCAGAGACACAGCAGACGAGAAGAGGAAAACATGCATCATTTAGAATGTATTACCTCATAGAATACATCCACTTAAATTATTTTGGAATATTATCAATAAAGGTATAATGTTCTACCCTATGCCCAAAATATTCTACACATTTTTTCCTAGATATGGAACATTGCATATTAGGTCATACTACTTCTGAGACTCAGAGAAACATGCAACTTTGACAGTTTTGTGTCTGAAGCAGCCATCTTTCTATAAGGCTGGAGCATGGGTTCCTGCATTCAGAGAGAGCTTCGAATTGAGGTCTTTATTCAGAGGTCATTTTGTGGCCATCATTCTTGTCCAGACTATGGGTGCAGTAAGATTTCACCTTAGTAGTATCCTACAGAGGATAGATTACAAAATGAAAAGATAGCCATTGGGAATTCATATCTTCTGAATGTTATTTTAATCAAACCTTTATTTTGCAATAAAGGTTGTAACATTGTCTAAATTTGAAAAGCTTATGTTTAAGAGTCTAGCCACAGGAAATTAGTACTTTTCAGGGTTTTATCTTGAAAGAGTCACTTTCCTTTTAAATGTACAATTTAAGATTGGCAAATTAGGGATTTTGAATTTTGCTAAATAAGAAAAGTCACTAGTAAGTTGGAACAAAATTGTTATGATACCATTTTCCTTATGCAAGAGGGCTTTCACTGACCCAGATGTAGGGAAGCAAAGACAGTCCCCCAGTGCTAAGTTCCAGGGCAGTAGGGAAGCATAGCAACCGTAATAAGGAATAATAATCATAGCCAGTTTTTCAGCAACCTGCATATCTAAGAGTTTGGAACAATTTTAAATACAAAGATAAAGATAATATATTGTTGGGAAATGACTTTTGTAAATATAATATTTACTGCTTTTTTTCCAACTTGTTTAATTTTTCATTATGTATTTTTTTATCATATTTCAGAATTAATAGTTTATTAGGAAAAAAGTTCATAGGTGTTTGGCCTTTTCAGATAATGTTCTAGTCTGTGAGATAGCTTTTGAGACTACAGGGAAATCCAGTCAAGATTCACTTTTCTTGTGCACTTCTGATTTTGAGCATCAGGTCATATTTTGCACAGTTTAGACAATCTTCTCAGTACCTTGAGCCCTGAAGATGGTTTAAGTATGGAAAGAAGTAAGAGCTGGACAGGTCTTCTAAAAGGTGAGGTCTTGGTCTGTTTGGGTGATGCTGTTCTAATCCCTTAGAAACTCACTCTCTCATGGTGTGTCTCAGGCATTCAGTTCCATACTAGTGGCTAAGTTCTGAGATGGCCAGAAAAGTGGTCTTCACAGTAGGAACAAGAACCCTAGGTGGGTGTGAGCCTGCACTTCTGTAATCCCAGCCAGTTGGGAGACTGAGGCAGAAGGATCGCAAGTTCAAGGCCAGCCTGGACAACCTACCAAGACCCTGTCTCAAAAAAAAAAAAAAAAAAAAGTTTAAAAGGGCAGCTCAGTGGTAGAGCACTTGCCTAGCATAAGTGAGCTGAGGTTTGATTTCTATTACTCTAACTGCTTTCCTGGGTAGGCTTAATATGCTGCTTCAATTGTGACATGAGGCTGGAAGCCATGTATGCTTAGGAAGAAGGTAACTCAGAGGCTCTGAAAAGCTTTCCCTTAAAGGCTAAGTATGGGAAGCATTGGATACCAAAGTTTAGAACCAAAGGGAAAATTTTCTTGATGCTGGGGCAGAAGCTCTGGTTGAAAGAGGTGTAAAGAATAATAGAGTCATCTAGGCATTTAAAGGTAAAGGGCATGTCTGCATACAGAGGGAAAAGGGACACAGATGGAAATAGCTCCACCACTGGTACATGTCTGTGTTGTGCTTTGTTTTACAGTGCTGAGATTCAAACTTGTGGCCTCATATACATAGGCAAGTGCTCTACCACTAAGCTTCATCCCCAGCCTGTTGTTGTTTTAATAGACTTTATTAGAGCAATTTTAGATTAACAGCAAAATTGAATTGAGCCGGCAAAAAAGTAGAGATTTCCCATGTGCTCCCTGACCTCACACATTAGTAGTATCCTACATCAGTGATACATTTGTTATGCTCTGTGAACCTATGTTGACATACCATAATCCAAATCCATTGTTTGCATTAGTTCACTCTTGGTAGTATATGTTCTGTGAGTTTTGATGAATATCCAATGGCGTTTATCTACCAGTATAGTATCACATAGAATAGTTTCACTGGCATGTGTCTTTTTGTCTTTCTGGCCTCGTGATGCCTCCTTTTAAACAGGAAACATATTAGACCTTTGTCATTTGTGGGGATCACATCCTAAGACTTTCATAGATCACCAGAATTATAAATGCCACTAAAACCAATATATGTCCTCAGCAAATGCAATATATTTTTGCAGAATTCTTAATGAAATCTTTTTTAGACTCTTAATGAGTATTTAAATATAAGACTAAAGTAATTTATAAACCATTATTTTCATAGATATTAGAGCTTCTTGATTTCTTTTGGGAACCAGGTTTCACACACACAAAAAAAGCATAGCACTTCACATGAATAGTATGTGTAATTAACTGAGAGATGTGCACACTGCCGTGGTGGGGCTGATATATGTGAGATAACTACTTGCCTCCAACAGTATCTAGCCCAGGAAATTCAAATCTTTGCTTCAGGAGAAGGTCATAGACTTTCATGGTTAATCTTTAAGGTATTTAATACTAAATACCTACAAAAGCCAGGATGTAATTCAGTGGGACAGCAATTGCTTACCATGTGTGAGGCCCTGGATTCAATCCCCAGCAAAAAAAAAAAAAAAAAAAAAAATCACGTGTTCAATGTGTATGAAGTTAATTGGTCCACTGTCAGTCAGCAGTCAGGTCCCACAGGGTTCTTGACATGGTACTGTTTCACAGCTGCTCTTTCCAAGGCCTCAGCCTAACTCTTCCCTATCACTGGTAGCCTCCTCTACCTCTGATCTCTTACCACTCCTTACACCCTTACATACACTCTCTTCTGTTTCTACCAGGTTAAGCTTCCAAAAGGTGGCAGTCCCTATTCCTTTCATTTTAGGAAACAATTCCATACCTGGCTCTTCCCATTTTTAGCTCTCACTGTTCACTGTGTTCCTAAGCAATAATTTTGTTCCATTAAGGTGCACCACATTTTCCTATGCCACTTCTCCTCCTCAAAATACTGCCTTGATGAAACCCTTTCCAAACAGATATTTTTTCCTTCCTTTGTACAACACAACACTTTGTACCACTAAACACATTCAGCTTTGTATTACAGTTAATTTCTGCCTCCCCACACTTCATGACTATGCAAATCATAGGACACACTTCAGACTAGACTTAGCTTTATTTCCATGACAGTGTCTGCTGTTTATTCATCACTTCAGTATTACATCAGTGACGTATTTTCATTTCCCTCACAGTGTCTTTACATGTAGTATTCAAATATATCTGTTTTGTTTTTATGTGAATGGTATCATGTTTTTCTGTTGTCCTTTTTCATTTAACACAATTCATTTATATTCATATATGTTAGTACCTCATCACTTTTTTTTAAGAGAGAGAGAGAAGAAAGAGAGAATTTTTTAATATTTATTTTTCAGTTTTCGGTGGACACAACATCTTTATTTTATTTTTATGTGGTGCTGAGGATCGAACCCAGCGTCCCGCGCATGCCAGGTGAGCGCGTTACCACTTGAGCCACATCCCCAGCCCAATACCTCATCACTTTTAATGGTTTCATAATCTAAATGGATATTACCTACCTTATTTAACTATTGATGGACATACGAGGAAGCTTTTAAAAGTTGGCTACTACCAATTTTGCTGCAGTGTGTATCTTTGCACACTTATGCAGATATACCAGAAAGATAGCTGAAGTTACTGGGTCAGGGGGTATTTACATTTTTAACTTGTTAATGCCTAATTACCTTCCAAAAACATTTATTAAATTTATTTTTCCACCAGTAATATATGAATGTGATCGTTTCCAAGTCTGCCTATTATTATTGGCCATTTTGGTTTTTGCTAGTCTTTTGCACACAAAAAATGCTTTCACTGTAATTTACATTTCCCTCCTTATTAGTGAGGTTAAATTTCTTTTAACTTTCTTTATGGTGTCATTTGTGACTTTTAATTTTTACATAGTCAAATCTTTAGTCTTCTTACTTATGGCTTCTTAATTCTGTGCCTTAATTAGAAAAGTCTTCCCAATCTAAAATTACAGAAATGTTTTCTTCTGGTAGTTTTACTTTTTTTCTTTACTTCTTTTTCTTTAAGATGGGTTCTAACTTGTTGTCCAGGCTGGGCCCAAATTCCTGGGCTCAAGAGAGCCTCTTGAATAATATAGCTACAGACCTGTGCCACTACGTCCAACCTACTTTAACATTTAATCATTTTCTTTTTGAGTTTTATTTTGGGTTTTGATGAAGAGTAGTTATAGCATTTTATTTTTTTAATTTTTTCCAGCCATGTTGAAAGTTTTTTAGTTGGTTTGAAATGTCATGACAAAAGTTTTATATGTATTAGAATTATTTCTGAATTTTTTTCTTGTCTACCAATTGTTGTTTTTTTGGTACCGGGGATTTAACCCAGGGGTACTTAACCACTGAGCCACATCTCCAGCCAGTTTTCTATTCTTTTTATATTTGAGACAGGGTCTTGATAAGCTGCTTAGAGCCTTGCTGAGGGTGACTTTGATAAGCTGCTTAAGTTGCTGAAGCTGACTTTGAATTTGTTATCCTCCTGCCTCTGCCTCCCCAGCTGCTAGGATTACAGGCCTGGCTCTACCAACTGTTTTATTCTTATTACCAAAATTTTATTCTTTTGCATTGTTTCTTAGAATTTTAGAATCATACTGTGGGTTCTATTAAATTTTTTTTTTTTTTTTTTTTTTTACTTTTGGGATTTCTGTTTGGGTTGCATTTTGTTTATGGATTACTTGGGGAGAATACATATCTTTGCAATATTGAGTCTACCATTTTGGACCTTTTACTAAAAGTCTCTTAAATCAAGTTTTTGTCCTATTATAATATTTTATGGCTTTTTCTTCTAGATTATATACTTTATTGCTGGATTTTTATGTATTTTATAGTTTCTATTGCTATTTTAATAGGATCCCTGTTTTTCAATTGTCACTTATAATGTTGTTAGCTGTTAGAATACTAAAACTATTAATTTTGTGTATTTATTTATAACCATCTTATTAGTCTTAATTTTTTAGTTGACTTTCTTGGATTTCCTAAGTATACAATTGTATCACTTGTAAAAACAATGATCGCCCTCCACCCCCATCATTTATGCCTCATTTCTTTTCATTGCCTTACTTAAATAAACTGTTAGAGATCCCCAGGACATCATTTTAGAGTGGCCATAATAGTGAGCATTTTTCTCTAGTTCTTAGCTGTACAAGGAATGCTTCTGTATATTTTAAATTAAATTGATAGCTTGCCATAGGTACCTGAGAAAGGAATTTTATCAAGTTAAGGAAATTTTCTATTTTTTCTCTTATTGAAGATTTTTAATCAAAACTCAATGTTACATTATATCAAAAGCTTCTTTGACATCTATTAAAATCATTTTTTTTATGTTGTACTATTCTTACTTTCTTGGGACAAATACCACATGGTCATGTGTTCTTTATATTACCCTCACTTACTAAATCTTGTTTTATTTTAGAGTGTTTCTTTTTATTTTCATATATATAATAGGCCTGAACTTCTTTTGACCTCTCTTCACTTATGTTTTTCCTTGCTGTTTAATACTTTATATAGATGGTTGGGAGCTAGGTCTGTCTTGAGGATTTGATAATACTCATAAATCTGAGGCTGGTAACTTTAAAAGATGAAATATTCACTACCAGTTCAATTTTTGCTACCATAATCAAGGACTGTTAATATCATGCCCACTTTTCTCTGATCTGAAACAACTTACTAATTTTTCCATTTATTAATGGTAAGTGGAGATAAAATCTAACTCCTGGTATTGTTGTCAAGATCCAATGAGATGATGTGGCCATTTAGCATTGTTGTGGCTCAGATAAATGTCCATCAGTAATAACCACTATTATTGTTACTTCATTAGGTTGATTTTATCTTAGTCATCTCCAACTGTTGCACAGTATGGTTATATAACCTCCATAGAAAGATAGAGGACATAAAGATTAGCTTATGATCCAGCCAACAGTGGCAGACATCAGCTCCCTCTGACACATGCCTGGTGGGTCTGGATTTTGTGTCTTGGCAGACCTACCTGGCTGGAATGCACCACCTCTGCTGTGTGCCTTGGACACTCCTGCTCTACCTGGAATTTGTTTTCCACATTGGGCATGCTTGCTTACATTAATTATTGAAGATTTTTAACTCGAATGGAAAAATAACTTTTTTTATAAAAAAGTTCTTTGAGGGCTGAGATGTGGCTCAAGCGGTAGCGCACTCGCCTGGCATGCGTGGGGCACTGGGTTCGATCCTCAGCACCTCATAAAAATAAAATAAAGATGTTGTATCCACTGAAAACTACAAAATAAATATTAAAAACAAATATTCTCTCTCTCTCTCTCTCTCTCTCTCTTAAAAAAAATCTTAAAAAAAAAGTTTTTTGAAAAATCAGGATCATAATGCACAATGCTATGGAAAGACAGTCTTTTTTATACAATTGGCCCAAGCATAGTGTGTGATTTTTTTTATTTTGACTTTTTAGGAAATTCTTAGATGTTTCATCTCTCTTTTTTTTTTCTTTTCTTTCCTTTTTTTCAATATTAGGGATTGAACCCAGGACCCCATACATCTAGACAAATGCTCTACCCCTGAGCTACATTTCCAGCCCCCATTTTTATTTTATTTTGAGACAGATTCTTGTTAAATTGCCAAGGCTGGCCTTGAACTTGTAATCCTCCTGTTTCAGCCTCCCACATAGCTTGGATTACAGACATGTGCCACCAACCCCCAACTTGTCTTTTTGAAAGTAGCATAAAGTAGAAAATGGAGACTTGTTGCATTCTCATCAAGAAGCAGAATATGTTTTTTTTCCAGGGTTCACTACTTCAATAATCCCTCATCTGATATTTAAAATGTATTTACGTTGAGTCATTTCTTTCTCTTTTGCTGGTGAACCAAGAGATCATGAAATGATTTTGCAGAGGCAGTAGCATTACGTTCAGTTTCTTTTTTTGTATATATCAGATAAGAGGCCTGCAAATGGAAGTAAGTCCGACTCACATCCTTTGTATGGTGATGGCAGTGATGTTTGCCTTTTAATCATCGGAGTGACATTTATTAGTTCATAAACCTGCTTCCAAAGAACCTAAGGTCTTTTTGATGAAAGGTGACTATAAAAAGACTATTAAGAGGTTTTTGACAGGCTGCTTTTATTTTTGCAAACATTCTTCTTTTTAGTGTTTAGCAACTACTATCTTAAAAGAAATTTGGGGGCAGGGACATGCCAGAACCAAATGGAAGTTAATGCTCTCGTTTAGGATTAGGATTTCTGAATCTGTAATTAGGAAGGCAAAATAAAATTTTGATTTAAGCTTCTAAATCACCCTCTGTGATTTAGAAGAGCCTCCTTCTAGTTGGAAAAAAATTCACAGATCTGAGGAATAGAAGCAGCACAAGGGGCCTGGCTTTTGGTAAACCTTAATAATAAGAGAAGAGGAACCAGGAAGTAGTTTCCTAGATTCAGTACTAGTGGAACAGCAAGGTTTTGGTCCTATTTATTTTTTTCTAGTTCTTTTGTTTTGTTTTGGGGTTTTTTGTTTGTTGGTTGTTGGTTGGTTGGTTTGGTACTGGGGATTGAACTCAGGGGTGCTTAACCACTGAGCCACATCCCCAGCCCTATTGTGTATTTTATTTAGAGTCAGGGTCTCACGAGTTGCTCAACACCTAGCCATTGCTAAGCCTGTCTTTGAACTCCTGATCCTCCTTCCTCAGCCTCGCATGCTGCTGGGATTATAGGCATGTTTTGAGCCCAGCTTCTTTTTCATATTCTGTTTTTATCACTCAGAGTTTTAGGGAATTATTTCATGATATTATGTTATTTGTATTATTATATATAATTATATATTTTGACATACATTAGTACAAATAATTAGACATCTTTTATATATAGTAGTACATATTATTGTTCCATTAAAGTACCAATGGCCTCTCTTTCCAGAGCAATAATGAAATTTCACAGTATGAAAATGGAAGAAATCAATAAAATTATTCGTGATCTTTGGCGAAGTACCTATCGTGGACAAGGTAATTAACATGGTGTGTCACAAACACTCTTCACAAAGCCTTCTTCATGACTTCTCCCCGTATGATCTCTCATTGTGCAAGTATTACCTCCTTGGACCCCTTTCTGAACATCTCTTTGAGATTTTCTAAGAAATCTTATCTTGAAACATAGCAAAAAGAAAATGCAAAGTTTTCTATTCCAAAGCCTGATAGGACTTACATCCTTGGCTGCAGTAGGCATGATATTTAGCTAATGACATAATAGGTTCTATTGAAGTGTAGATAGAGATAAACCCTGATGCGATAAGAAGAAAACCTGCCCAAGGAAACTCTTAGAGAAGCAGCAGAGGGGTTGGGTATCCAAATTGCTTCTAGCCAGACTGCCAGGATCTTAAATCTTCCCAGCCAGAGAAATAAGTTCAAAATCAGCCAGTATTTTCCCCAGATGAAATCAACTTCATGTGTTTCTCCTAGGCTTACTTGATGTAGAAAATGACAAAAGGCTGCAGAGGGTAAAGTATTTTACACTAAAGTATTTTTCTTTCTGCATCAGATATTGAATACATAGAAATACGATCTGATGCTGATGAAAATATATCAGCTTCTGATAAAAGACGGAATTATAACTACCGAGTGGTGATGCTGAAGGGAGACACAGCCTTGGACATGCGAGGACGATGCAGTGCCGGACAAAAGGCAAGTATCTTGGAAGTCTGACAGGAAGAGTACCAGAAAGCACCCAGGGCTGTCCTTGATGGTAGGAAGCTCTTTTCAGCATCTGTGGTTACCCTCTCCTAATGCCAACCAACATTTCCTGCAGCATTCTGTATAGTGGCTTTTAAGAGAGTTGCCTAAAGGGTCTCAGGATAGGCTCGTGTAGAGAAAGAGGCTGAACCCATTATCATTTCACAGCATTCCTTCTCAGAGTAAGGTCACTCAACTGCCTTATCTACTACTCTTTAATGTGCTACCAAGAAAGAAAAAGATACTTACAACTGTAAGACATATTCTGATTTCAGAGAAGTAAAAATTCAAAATTAATATTAATTATATTAGTAATAGTAATTATACTATTAATCATAGTAGTGTTAACAAGCCAGATTCTAGGCTGAGCCAGATGAGACATTCCAGTAAATGAGAGAATCTTCTTGAGAAAGTAACCCCCATATAGAACCAACCTTCTACCACCCTAGCCTAGCTTCTGGACCCACAGACCTCAAAAAGAGGGCTCTTGTCATTCAGTTGCCTTGATGCCCACAGGGGTTTCTGTCACCAGCACCACATACACAAGACACAGTTGTCAGGTCAGGCCAGCTGGCTCCACATGAAGTCTCTGGGAGGACAGCCCTGCTTGGATATGGAGCACAGAGCAAAATCACAAAGAAGAATGATATTTTAAAGAGTCAGGATAATGGGGTCTGCATCCTGGGGTATAAAGCTAGGTCCTTTCACTGTGCACAGGTTTCTACCAAACACTTCTCAGATTAGAAGCAGATTATACTTGATATACCTCTGGACCCTGATTTTCATAAAATTTCAAAAAAGAAAAGTATGCCCATGTTATCTTAATTACTTCTATAGTTTTTTGCTTAAAGAATATACCATGCAGCTAGGCATGGTGGCACACACCTATAATCCCAGTGACACAGGAGAGTGAGGCAGGAGGGTCGCAAGTTCAAAGCCAGCCTCAGCAATTTAGCAAGGCCCTAAGCAACTTAGTGAGACCCTGTCTCAAAATAGAAAGCACTGGGGATGTGGCTCAGTGGTTAAGTGCCCCTGGGTTCAATTCCTAGTCCCCCACACATAAAAAAGAATAAACCATGCATGTGTGTATCATCAGCCCAGAGAGCTGATAGCAATTCAAGACATCTGCAGATTACTATCTAAATTGTAGTCTGCAAAAATGACAAATTTATGATCTATAATCAGTATCCCTACTTGCTTTTGTGATTTTTTACTGTTAATTATAAGTGAATTTGAATCAAGATACCTCTAGATTTAAAATGCTTTCAAAATTACTTCCTTTGTATGTGCATGATACTGGGAATTGTCCCCATGCATGTTCTACCACTGTGCATCCCCATCCCTTTTTATTTTTTGAGAAAGAGCCTAAGTTACCAAGGCTGGCCTCAAATTTGTAGTCCTCCTACTTCAGCCTCCTGAGTAGCTGGGATTACACGGTTGCCTTACTGCACCCAACTCAAAAATACTTTCTGAGCAAAAATAGATTTACTGTAGATAGTAGTAATTGCTTTGTAGTAGTAATTGCTTTCTTGGCATTGGGAGAGAAGGAAAAACAAATGGTTTGGTGGAGGTGGGCCTCAACTGTGCCTAACACTGGCTTTTGCTGAGGCTTTAGAGGCCATTGTGAGTGGGTGGTAGTAAAGTTGGCAGCAGGGGGATTCAAAGGCAGGAAGGAAGTACCTGTCCCGTTCAAGCAGTGGCCCTCGTTTCTGCAAGCTGGCCTCCCTGGCCAATATGAGAATGTGTGTACTACTACAAAATCAACTCACTCACAAATTCAGTAGGAGAAAGAATTTATAACTCACATAAATGTACTTTGTATTTCATAGAATAGTCCTACACTCTTAATTCTGTGTTCCTTGTACTCTCAGTTGGCTTTATTTGAGTCTGAGGGTTTTAGTATTAGGTTTCTGTTAGTCATGAAAGTGCCTAATAGTTCTAGTTACTTGGATTTCCTGCAGGTAAGCGTAAACAAAACCACACTTCTATACTCATCCTGATACTGTGACCCATGATTGTTTTTTCCCTCTTACTTTCTCAAAATTATACACACAAACATTTCAGTGTGGACCAGAACACAATACCTGGTACCAAGTCTCTTTGTCAGAAAACCATAAAGGTCAGGTGAAGACTTTTTAAGATCATAAATCTTATACCTTTATTAAAATTATTTGTTATAGCCAAGTGGTAATGCATCTCTGTTGTGAGCCTGTGATTTCAAGTTTTGATTATAGCTGATATGGTTTTTTATTGGAGGGCAGGGGGATGATCAGTGTTGCATTTAGCATTTTATTTCATTGCAAATGATGGGCGTGCGCATGCAGCTGATGGCTCACCTTCCAGAGGGACATAAGAACCTGGTTGCAGGCTGGGCTCTCCCACACAACAGCAATTTCTCTAATGTCAGTGACTTTGTGACATTTACTCACCTTTGCCTTCTGAAGCAATCGTGCCAGTCTGTGGTATGCATCTCACTCCTGGGCTTTTCCCCAGGTATTGGCCTCACTCATCATTCGCTTGGCGCTGGCTGAAACTTTCTGCCTGAACTGTGGCATCCTTGCCTTGGATGAGCCAACAACAAATCTTGACCGAGAAAACATTGAATCTCTTGCACATGCTCTGGTTGAGTAAGTGTCTCACATTTGGGAGATAGTTTTGATCAAGAGAGTTGTGTGGGGTGAACTCCACCTAGATGTGTCCTTCTTGGGGAAACCAGTTGGTGACAGACACTTTTGACAGACACATTTCCTTTTGATAGTAATTCTTCAGATTCCCTTGAAAATGAAATAGTGAAAGCAGCCCCAGACCTGTCCTCCTGTGAACCCACACGTCGCAAACAGGAGTTGGTGTGCCCTGCTGAGATGTTTGTACATGGTGGTAGTGGGTTTAGGACTGTCTCCCAAGCTTTTTACAGTGCGTCAAACAGCTCTGAGGAACAACAAAACTCTTATTCAAAAAGCACACTAGTGATTAAGTAGACTGCCGAGGGCGAAACTGCACACACCTTTTACCACATTCACCTGTGTGGGCGCAGGCTCCAAGGTTGGGCAGCTTTTGCAAAGGCCCTCAACCCTGAGGTAGAAGGGGATGTTTGGGGGCACTCCCGACTCCAGGAAGACTTTCTGGCAGAGGTGATATTTCCTGCCTGACGGCACAGCATGGGCCAGGGGCCCTAAGCAGCAGGGCCATCCTCAGTCTGCTCTCAGTAGTCAGGCGGGACCAGCAAGGAAGGGCTAGTGCTTTAGAAACTCAAGTGCATCCAGCTTCAGGCAAGAGATAAATAACTGGTTAGTCTTTCAGGTCTCAGTCCCAAAGCTGGTTACCTCATCATATAGATGAGCAAAAAAGTGTTCCCAGTGCACCCACTCAGGTCTCCTGTGTGTCATAGAACAGATGCATCTAGTGACTAGTGGTGACAGAATTCTAAGTAGACTCAGCTCTGAAGAAAGCAGTGTTATTCCCCTGTCTGTCATCTTTTTTTAAAAGAGACAGCTAGCATTAGAGTCAGGAAAATGTAGGGGAAGAAGTTGAGGAGTTGAGGCATTCCTCAAACGCCTCCATCTTCTTTAGTAGGAACAACTTTGCGATCTAGAAGAGCAAGTCCAAATTCTTGGCCTGGTTCTTACGGGTCCCTAAGGTGGAATCAGCCATGCATCCCCACTGCCTGGACAGGAGATGGGACTCCTGCCTTACGGGCTGAAGGCCCCTGACCACCACCACCACCTCAACTTCCTGCAGAGTAGCCAGAGGCCCTTACATACACAGCACAGGAAAAACTTAGTTGCCACATGTAGCAGCAGTTCATGTGTCTGACAAGGTTTGTAGTGACTTTTCCAAATTTTTGCTCTTAAATCATAAAATATTCTAAATATATTGTTTCAGGATAATAAAGAGCCGCTCCCAGCAGCGCAACTTCCAGCTTCTGATAATCACTCATGATGAAGATTTTGTGGAGCTCTTAGGACGTTCTGAATATGTGGAGAAATTCTACAGGATTAAGAAGAACATTGATCAGTGCTCAGAGATCGTGAAATGCAATGTTAGTTCCCTGGGATCTTATGTTCATTAGCTGCTTGTTTTTTTTTTTTTTTTTGATTTTGGGTTGTGTGTGTGTGTGTGTGTGTGTGTGTGTGCGCGCACGCGCACAGAGGATTGAACCCAGGGCCTTGCAATACTAGCCAAGTACTCTACCAACTGAGCTACAATCCCCACCAGCTGCTCACTTCTGATATCAACTGAACCAGATGAAGAAACATTCTTTAAAAAAAAAAACTTGTGTCTAGAATGTTGAATGTTTAAGAAGTTCTGAGATCATAAAGTTGTTTCACATGAAATTTGGACTGATTTCCTAAACTGTGTCCCCCTGCAGCAGCCTCTAACAGCCTACAGGGCTCAGCAGCTTTACAGTTGGACTCAGTCACTCTGCTTCCCTCCATAGGATAAATAATGTCCCCCTCCCCCTTGCTGTTAAGAAGGATGGGCTCCCTTAACTATAAATCTGTGCAGGTGACCTCTCTGCCTGGGCCTTGGTTTCTCCTAAATCTGAAGTAGTTGAATGGGGTCTTAAGTTTTGACAGAAACCTTAAGTAGTTATTTCATTGAGTACCCATCATCTTCTCTCTCCACACACCTGCCAGATAGTCATCAAGACTCAGGGCTCTCTAGAGAGGAAATTGCCCACTTGAAGCCTGATCTGTCCACCATGCAGAAGGCAGTCATTCTCCTCTGCATCTCCTGTGTATCAGCTCAGCCTTACCGTCAATCCCAGCTACTCTTCAAGGGCAGGTCCCAGTGTGGAAGGCAAGCCAGGCTCACTCATACTCAGGTCCTGCCTCCAACCAGACCTGGAAGAACAAGCCTCTCATTTCCACTCTCAATGACAATTCTGATAAAGCCCAATACACTTTTCCATGGAATTGTCAGCTAACATCTTGAAGCCATTTGCAATTATTCTAATGCTTCCAAGTCACACTTTAGAATTCCACTTTGTGGAGTTTTGTCAGAGTCATTCAGAACTGTGTTAGACCTTGATTCAGTCAAGCTTTGCAGATCTGGTAAGCATATTGTGTAGACCGCCTTTCTCACCCAGGGTCCAGAAGCGGATTGAGCCCTAAGGTCCTATATTATCTGTGCTCAAGCTAAATAGTGGCCCCCAAAGACATCCAGGTCCTCATTCCCTGAACCTTTGAATATTACCTTATATGGCAAAGGTGACTTTGCTGAAGTGATGGAAGCTAAGGATCTCGGAAATATATTATCCCTGGGGTGCTGCTAAATGTAATCGTAAGTAACCTAATAAGAGGGCGCCAGAGGGGAGTCAAATTACAGGAGGTGATGTGTTGGTGGAAACAGACCAGAGAGATGCACTTTGAAGATGGAGGAAGGGCTGTAATCCAAGAGATAGAGGCAACCACTAGAAGATGGAAAAAGTAAAGAAGCATTCTCCCAGAAGATGTACATTAAATAGGGATGAGAGGTGGGAGGGAAAGGGAGTGAGAAGGGAAATCGCATGGAAATGGATGGCGATCCTCAGGGTTATACATAAGGACATATAAGAGGAAAGGAGGGGTAAGACAAGATAATACAAATCGAAGAAATGATTTACAGTAGAAGGGGTAGAGAGAGAAAAGGGGAGGGGAGGGGAGGGGAGGGGGGATAGTAGAGAATAGGAAAGACAGCAGAATACATCAGACACTAGAAAGGCAATTTGTCAATCAATGGAAGGGTAACTGATGTGATTCAGCAATCTGTATATGGGGTATAATTGGGAGTTCATAACCCACTTGAATCAAATTGTGAAATATGATGTATTAAGAACTATGTAATGTTTTGAACGACCAACAATTAAAAAAAAAAAAAGCATTCTCCCCTCAGAGCCCACAGGAGGAGTCAGCCCTTGACTTTAGTTTATTGAAACTGATTTTGAGTTCTAGCCTTCAGAACTGTTAAAAGAATAAATCTGTGCTGTTTCAAGATGGTATATTTTGGGTAATTTACTACTCAGCACTAGGAAGTTAATATAGAAATCAGTTTCACTGCATCTAAAATGATACTAGTTATCCTTGAAAGAATTGAGAAAGGAATTGCTTAAATCATGTTCTGAGGTTCATATAAGAAGCCTAATTGAGAAAATAAGGTCCAGAGTCTCACCCAAGCTGGGGAGAGCCAGGTAACAGGGTATACTACTCCAACCATCCAGCTCCTGCCTATTCCAAGGCCCATCTTGTGATAAGGTTCAGTCATCCTACTTAGTTTTTTTTTTTTTTTTTTAATGACACAACACCTTTATTTTTGTTTGTTTTCATTTTATTGTGGTGCCGGGTATTGAACACAGTGGCTCATGCACGAAAGGCAAGCACTCTACCACTGAGCCACAACCCCAGCCCCCATCCTACTTAGTTTTGACAAACTAAAAATAGCCTCTTAACCAAACTCACATAATCCTGACAAAAGAATCACTAAAAAGAAGAGCAGATCACTGTCACAGTGAGCACAGGCCCAGTGACTCCTGAATGCAATAAAAGCAAATCAACTCCATTCATATATTAAAGCAAATATCTATAGTAACCAAGGTGTGTTTATCCCAAAACACAGTAATAAATAATAATAAATCTTGAGAAAATGATAAATCCAA
This sequence comes from Urocitellus parryii, assembly GCF_045843805.1. Lineage (NCBI taxonomy): Eukaryota > Metazoa > Chordata > Mammalia > Rodentia > Sciuridae > Urocitellus > Urocitellus parryii. The sequence continues at coordinate 136,879,468 of NC_135531.1, read as the reverse complement.
TTACAAAATACCAAGGATAATAAACCCAAAGGGGAATAATTCTTACACATGCCTAACATTTGATAAAATTCGTCTCCCAGGTTTAGCATATTTGTAATTCTGTAAATATTTTCTGAATATTACTTTCAAGTCAAAAACAATAACAAATGATGAAATATTTGTCATTTAATAAAACCAATTACCTCCTATCAGTGTGTTCTGAAAGCTCTGATCTTTGCAATAAAGAATGAACAAAATGCAATACAAGTTAAACATAGTGAAACCAGAATTATGATTTACAAATTAAAGACTTTCCATCTAAAATCTAGGCCACACCCTCACAGACCTTTTGAGTGGCCCTTTCACCCTATAACACTCCTTTCAGTGGGCTTGGAAATGAGAGGTACCTTCTTTTCGTTGCTGCTTGGAAACCATGCTCCATTAAATGCCTCCACCCCCAAATGAATGGGCATTGCAGTTTGGAAGTTAACCATCTAGATTGCCTGGACTTTAAATTCCAACACCACCACTAATCAACTGAGGGACTTTGAGCAAATTAGTTATTCTCTTTTTGCCTCTTCTTCCATACCTATAAAGTGGGTAAATGGTACCTTGTCTTGTAGGGTTGTTATAAAGATTAAATGACTTAGTATTTATAAACTGCTTAGACCTGCTTGACACATAGTAAGCACTATTTTAGTGTGTTCAAGAAAAACTTCACATCATCAGTTTATTCGTTCTTGTTGCAGTATCCTAGCACCTGGGCTAGTCACCCATAACCGTAAAGATTTTAGCTGCCTTTTCAGTGTCACTCTTTTCAAACTACTTTCATAATCACTGATGATTTCAATATCCAAATAATGATTTCACATAGCAATAATGACTCGAGAGCTCCTGTTCTTTCCTCTCCCTTGAGAAGATTCCCCCATGGTCTTACTTTGGAGCCTGATTCTTTTAATAACAAGAACTGCAACCCTCTATTGGAGAGTGAAGAATTTCACATTGGGGTTTAAACTCCTCACTCTCCAATAACCCCTCTGTGTCTACAAGTCATTTCTGGAGTTGTCAACCCAGCAATTCTTTGATCCCACCAAGGTTGAATTCTACCACCTATTGACAATTCATTTCCTTCATGCCTTCACTTACACAATTTAAATGCTATTGTCCATCATTATCACCCTGCTCTTCTATCCTGGGCCTTCCTGACCACTCCAGCCCTGGGTAGGTCCCCCTCTCCCCTTCCCTGCACATGCCGCTTTCTTTGCAGTTTCCCTGATCTCTTGCTGCTGCATCACTTCAGTGCTGAGACTGAATCTGCACCTTTTTTCTCTACACCCACTTATTTTGTGATATCTTCTATTCTCATAACTTTCAAACAATTTTCTCCCAGAAGCAGAACCTGAAACAAGGCTTTCAAGTGAAAGTAATTAGCAAGAGATTGGGAAAATTATATAGAGAAGAGAAGGCAGCTATTGACACGCCTGCTACCAAGCAAACAACAGGAGTTTAATCCTACAGGGGAACTCTGGAGAATTTGGCAAAAACATGTGACATGGCATTATTCTGCCTGTGGGGCAAGAATATGGGATATTTATATTGCAACTTCCCAGTTACAATATAAATATCCCATATTTATAATGGACTATTCTAGCACATATTAGGTAGCAGCAAAGCTACTTTCCACAGATGAAGAAATTTTCAGACAACAGTAGCAACTGGCCAGGGGCGGAACACAGTGGTAGTCCTAGGATTGGAGCAAGGCATAACAGCCCTTGTAGCAACCACCTGTATGCTGATGACTCATAAATGTTTGTCTCCAATCCTAAAACACCCAACTCCTATCCAGCTGCCTGTGGACAACTCGACATCTAGATGCACTTAAATATTTAACAGACATCTGAAACTTAAAATGATCCAAACCATTCTTGCCCCAGAACCCACACCCCCTACAGGCTTTCAGTTAATAGCAATTCCATTCAAACAGTTGCTCAAGCAAAAATCTCTCCGTTAACATCCTTGATTCTTCTGTTTATCTCACATTTCACATCCAGTGCATCAGTTTAATACTATGGATTCAACTTTGAAAATGCATCCAGAATCAGAGTGTGCCTCGCCACCACCGCCCCGGTCCAAACCAATATCATCTCTAACCTAAGTGGTCTGAGTAACCATCTAACTGCCCTTACTTATTTCTTCTCTGCACTGTCTGTGCTTAACACAGCAGCCAGTGATCTTTTAAGATGGTAAATCAAGTAAATGTGTTTCTCACAGGGCCATGAGGGAGCAATTCTGAAACTATTATGTACAGATGCTTCTTCATGTACAATGGAGTTACATCCCTCTAAATCTATCATACGCTGAAAATGTAAGTCAAAAATGCACTTATCTTCTAGGCACCGCGGCACACACCTAAAATCCCAGTGGCTCAGGAGGCTGAGGCAGGAGGATTGCAAGTTCAAAGCCAGCCTCAGCAACTTGTCAAGGCATTTAGCAACTCAGCGAGACCCTATCTCTAAATAAAATATAAAAAAGGGACTGGAGATGTGGCTCAATGGTTAAGCACCCCTGGGTTCAATTATCAGTACCAAAAAAAATGCATTTATCACCCCTAACCTACCAACGTCCTAGCTTAGCAACCCAGTGTAGTTGCATAGTATTAGTTTTTTCCCCTTGAGATCACTAGGCTGATTGGGCTGATTGCCACTGCCTAGCACTGTGACAGAGTACCATACAGCATATTGCTAGCCCCAGAAAAGTTCAGTTTAAAATTCAAAATGTGAAGTGTGGTTTCTATCAAATGCATACTGCTTTCACACTATAAAATCAGACAATCATAAGTCAAACCATCCTAAGTCAGGATCTGTATGTGCTAAAACAATACATATGTATTCTGTAGATAATAAGAATCCAGTGTTCTGAATACATGTATAACATATATTCAGTTAGTAATCAACTAATTTAAATAATCAAAGAAAACCCAGGCTTCATGGATAAACTGATGGTTTCTATCATATTTAAAGAATACCATCAATCCTTTAGAATAAAAAGTTAAAATCACCATAGGAGCCATCAATTCCACTCCTGAGTATATAGCCCAAAGAATCAAAAGTAGGGGGTCTCAAAAGATATATGCACACCTTTGTTGATAGCAGCATAGAAACAGCTCACATATTCATGGACAGATGAATATTGGGTATTCATGTAATGGAATATTGGCCTTAAAAAGGAAGGAAATTCTAACATGCTGCAATGTTGATGAACTTTGAGGACATTATGCTAAGTGAAATAAGCCAGTCAGCCAAGGAAAAATGCCATTTTATTTCACATATATGAGGTACCTAGAGTAGGTAAATTCATAGAGATCAAAATAAAAGGGGTGTTCACCAGGGGCTGAGAGAGGGGAGGATGGGGGTTTGTTTAATGGGCACAGTTTCTGTTTTGTAAGATGGAAAGTTCTGGGAGACTGGTTACACAACACTGTGAGTGTACTTAAAAATCCTGAACTATACACTTGAAAATGGTTTAGATGGTAAGTTCTATGGATGTTCTACCACAACTTAAAGCTTTAAAGGAGACAGAACTAAGTACACACCAGCACAAGCTGGTCTGTGCACATATTCTACTTCTGTCCACTGAGGGTGCCTCAGTAATAATGAGCACACCTACTGCCCTAATTATGATCTTGATTTAACTTTTATATAAGGAAATGAGGCTCCTTGGAGAAATGGTTGATTCTAGGGCTGTAGCGTGGAAAAATACAAAAAGAGCCTGGAATACCTTGTGGTACCATTGTGTGTGTGTGTGTGTGTGTGTGTGTGTGTTTTCCGAAGAAAAGGGTTTGTTCAGAGAACACAGGACCTCACCTGAAGTAATGTCTTTTTGAGAAACAAAGACAGTATGACAGTATAACCCATAGAGAGACAAAAACCTGTGAGCACATACTGATATAACAAGTACTTAACCAAAGTGGGGAGAAGGAAATTGAAAAACCACCATCAGGCAAATAACCACAGTAAAAGAGTCATTGATTGGTGCTAACATTTAAGGAGAAATGATTTTATATAGTCTCAAACTATCTCCCTCAATATATTTATTAACTAGAACAAGAGAAAGGTGTTAACTTTATAGTGGAAAAACCTGGCAGAAGCCATCTTAACCAAGTCAAAGTCAATACCCAATGAAGAAAGACATGACTCCTATGACATGATGCACTGAGAAGGACACAACTCCATTTCTGTGATATTCTTGCCAAAAATGTGTAACCTCAATCCAATTACAAAAAAAATGCCGTAATTTTCTCATAAGACACATCCAAACTGAAGAGCATAACTGGTCAATATTATTAGAAAATACAAGAATTATGAATGACAACACTGAGGGACCATTCCAGATTTCAGGAGACCAGGGAGAATTAACAACATTGTGAGATCTGGGTTGGATTTTTTGGCGGGGCCGGGGATTGGACTAGGGCCCCATGCATGCCAAGCAAGCACTCTACCACTGAGCTACATTCCCAGCTCCTTCTGGATTGGATCTTGAAACCAATAAAGGACATTAGTGGAAACACTGGTGAGATTCAAATAAAGAGTGTAGTTTGTTCAGTAAATGAGTGTTTTTTGTTTTTGATTATTGCACTAAGATTCAGTGTCTGGTGAGCACTTTCTGCATTTGGAAGGTGTCACCATTAGGAGAAGCTGGGGAAGGGGAAATGTGGAAACCCTAATATTTTTTGCAACTTTTCTATAAACCTAAAGTTAATTCAGAATGCGGGTCTTTTTTATTTTTTTAACATTTATTTTTTAGTTGTAGTTGGACATAATACCTTTATTTTATTTATGTATTTATTTTATGTGGTGCTGAGGATTGAACCCAGGGCCTTGAACATGGTAGGCAAGCACTCTGCCACTGAGCCATAACTCCAGCCCCAAGGGTCTTTATTATAAAAGAAAAAAAAAAGTAAATTGAATCATGCTACTACACTACTCAAAACCTCCTGTGAATCCCCATATCACTGGTCACAGAAGCCCCAGTTCAAACAGTGGCTTAAAAGACTGTTCTGGGCACGTTGACCACCCCACTCACTCCCTCTGCCTACACCAACTTCCTTGCTAAATCCTCAACATGGTATACATCCTCCTGCTCAGGCCTGCTATAGTCTGAATGTAGGTATCCCTCCAGAACTCCTCTGTGGAAATGTTACCCCCCCAGGGTGATGGTGTTAAGAGGTGGAGCCCTTGGGAGGTGATCAGGCCATAAGGATTCTACTGTGCAGATGGGATTAGTGCCCTTATAAATGGGCTTGAAGGAGAGAATTCACCCCTTTACCCTTCTGCCATGGGCAAAAGAAGCAAGAAGACACCATCTTGGAAGCAGAAACTGCTCACCAGACACTAGATCTTCTGGTATCTTGCCTTGGACTTCTCAACTTCCAGAACTGTGAGAATTAAGTTTATGTCTTTTTATAAATCACTAATCTCAGATAGTGTGTTGTAGCAGCAAAAAAGGATTAACACAGGACCTCTGTCCTTGCCCATACATTCTACATGGAAACTTCTTCCCCCAAATATCTACATAGTTGCTTCCTCTCATCCTTAAGGTCCCTCTACTCAATCAGCAGCTTCCCAGTGAGACTTTTCCTCACCATCCCTACACAAAGGCACACTTTCTGTAGCCTACCTGTCCCATCTTCCCACTGCCCTTCTGCCATGGGCCAAAGAAGCAAGAAGACACCATTCTGGAAGCAGAAAGCGCTCACCAGACATTAAATCTTCTGGTGTCTTGTCTTGGATTTCTCAACTTCCACCATTGCACTTCGCACCATCTGCCATGCCATACAGTTATTCTGTCTCCACCCACTACAATACATCTCCAAGAGGGCAAGAACTATGCTGTTTTATTGGATGCCCAGCATACAGGAAGTATACAATAAACATTTACTTAAAAAATAAATGAACTTGTAATTGTTGTAAGAATTTCTTGTAATTATTTGTTTCAAATATGTCTTCCATACCAGACTGAATTGTTCCACTGAGCTGCATCCCCTATCTTCACCCAAAAGGGGGTACACAAGATCTTGCTAAATTGCCCAGACTGGTCTTGAATTTACTATCCTCTTGCCTCAGCCTCCAGAGTTGCTGGGATTACAGGTGTGCTCCACCCTAACTAGATATTCACAAAGGCAAAGGTTTCCATTTTCTCTTCACACATCTATCTACTAGAATACTAGAGTGACCGCTACTAAAATATTACAGTGATGATTATCTTTGGGTGCTGGGATTATGGGGGCTTTTTATTCACTTGTGTCTCTGCATTTTACACAAGAACATATTTTGCAAAAATCTTTTTTTAAATGCAGAATACTGACATTAGAGAAAAGAGACAAAAAAGTTATTCAATAAATCATTCCAGTTTTGCAACAAAATACAAATGTGTGCAGCAGAAGGACTGGTAATAACTACAGAGTCCAAGTTAAAAGGGTGCAAGATTCGTGTTGGCTTCTTACTGCTTGTCTCTTTTTAAAACTTTCTACCTTAAAAACATAAATTCCAAGTGGAAACAATGGAATGAATACACACTACTGCCTGGATAACCCAGGAAAATGACAATACTGAATTTTTCAGTTTTTAGTAACACCAGACTGGGAGAGGGAACAACCACACTAGCAATTTATAAGGTGGAGAGCAGAGGGCCAATGGGCAGGCACTTACTGACCCGGGACAACAGAACTGTGAACCAGTCACAGGGAACCTGAGACCTACTCTGCTGTGCAAAATCCCCAGTGCTCAGGAACGGGCAGAAGACCAAGTACCTCTCTGAAAGGGGAGGGCTGCGACTACGGAAAGGGAGCTGAAACTCTAAGCAGCAGTCAGATCATTCCTACTCCTCAAAGTCAGCTGAGCCCCCTCCAGCAGACAGAAGCCCTTCCTGGTACCTGGACCCAGAAACACGATGCACACCTGCGGGCAGCCTGACTCTGCTCAGACTGGGGCACCAAGTTAACAGACGTGGAGACCCTCAGCCCAGCTGTGCCCTCTGTCTACCTGTGGCTTCTAGAGTGCTGGCAGCAGGCAGAGTCAGGGAGAATCTTTGCTGGGGAAGCTACTTTCTCTGCAGGAAAAAAGGACTTAAGATACTGGTAGGGCAGGTCCCCTGTGGCCCTAGAGTGAACACCCAACCACATCCACACCCTCATATGGACAGACAATGCAGGGTCACCTGACACCCAAGGAAAGTCCATACATGAAAGAGAGAAAAAAAAAAGGCAGAAAGGGGCTAGTGACTTGGCTCTGTGGCAGAGCACTTGCTTGCCCAGCATGGGGCAGGAGGGAGAATTTGGAGAAAATAAAGACTAAATAAAAAAACACTACCAGTAAAATTCTTATATTGCTAAGAATTAAACAAGAATGTGGTGCTATGAGGACATACACATGTTCCGATAAGAATAAAATACTCCTGGGACGAAAGATAAAGCCATGAAAATATAGAAGAGGAGAGGAAATTTTAAATGGAAAATAGAGAACAGAAAAAAACTAGACTATAGAATATAAAAACTAGAAAATATGTAAACTAGAATTATAATAACAATATTTTAAACTGGTGATTCTAATAAGAGAGAAGAAAAAGTCATAAACTGTCCCAAGTTCTATCACTGTGGATACAAAAATAATTTCTTACGAAGACAAGTAAGAAAAAGCAAGGTGCAAAGTGTCACCTCACATATGCAGACAAAATAAGTTGCTTATATTTCCAGAAGCCCCAATAAGTTACACAAAAGCACAGTAAAATTCATTTGCAGTGGGGAGTAGAGATGCTCCATTCAAATATACATTGTTTTGATTTTTTTGTATCATGTGAATGGAATACCACAAATAAGAACTAACATAAAATAGCCAAGCTTTTGTTTTGTTTTGTAAGAAAGAAAAGTTCCCTAAACTTAATGACACGCTTTCTGTTTGAAAAGACCCTCCATGTGTCTGGCACACAAGATGAAGACAGAACCATTCCAAAGTACATCACTGTGACATTTGGAACCCAAGGACCAAGAACATTCCTATACATTTCCAGAGAAAGGGTGAGAAAAGATTTAGATTCAGAATGAGTTGGGTGCTGTGGCGCACACCTGTAATTCCAGCTTCTACCAAGGCTAAAGCAGGAGGATCAAATGATAAGGGGCAACTTAATAGGACAGGGTCTCACTAAAAATGAAAAAAAAAAAAGATACTGGGGCGGGGTATAGCTCAGATCGCTTGCTTAACATGTGGGAAACTCTGGGTTCAATCCCTAGTAGGGGTGGTGGTGGGGTTGAAACAAAATTGTCTCTGGAAGATAAAACTCTTAAGAACAACTGATTTAATCAAATCTCTTGAGAGGGAATTTATATAAGTGACCAAGAATTTAGGGTTAAGTCACTGAGAACATAGAAAACTAAACAAATGGGAAAACAAGACAACTCCAGTGGGGAAATGGTTTTAGGAAAAATAAAAATGATCATCATTAACCACCTGTGTGCTGTGAATATATTAGAATAATTGTTTAAACAGAAACAAGGTTTTTGACTGACCCAAATTATGATCCTACCTTGGTAGCAAAAGGGAAAGAAATCATGGAAGGAGGGAAGAAGAAACATCTATCCTAGACAACAATGCCTACACCTGAACATCAGGGAATAGCAACATGTTTAACTTAGAGACAGGAGGGAGGTAAAAACCAAAACAACTTGTCAAAAACGGAAGGATCTGAGATTTTTCCCTATTTACAAGCTTTCAAGTCAACATGTCACAGTTTCATAGATGCTGGCAGTAGACACAGGGTTCTTGGCTCAGAGACAAAGACATTTATTACGCACAGAAGCAGTAGAATATCAACATTTTTGTTCCCAGAATCCCAATGCTCACAGGGTGGTGCAGAGAGGACCAGAGGGCACCTGTGCACCCAGTGGGTTGCATGACAGGAGAGGAAGTCCTAGCTTAGGAAACCTAAACTTTCTATAATGAGCAGAAGGTGTGCCTGCCTTTTGCTCTGGAGGAAGCAAAAGGGCTGGGGATGTAGCTCAGTGGGAAAGCACTTGCCTAGCATGGAGGCCCGGGATTCAATTCCCAGTACTCAGGACGGCAAAAGGAAGAGATAGAGAGAGAGAGAGAGAGAGAGAAAAAAAAAAAGTCCAAGTAAGGCAGTCAGTGCCTCACTCCACTAAACAAGCAGAAGAAATGCAAGAGACCCGTGGAGAACTGTTAACCAACCTTGGCGGTTTTCATGATCAACCTTTAGGAATTATTTCAATGTATAAATTACTAGCAAGTGTAACTGTCCTAAAAGTCTAACCAGTAGTTTTACTTACTAAAACAATTCGCCCAGCCTTTCTCCCAACTGCGAATCTTTCTCTTTACAATGGAGACCCCCAAAGAGCAGGAAAATTGATAAAGACACTCCCAGCTTTCCCGATTGTGCAGGGCGATCTGATCCCAGGGGAAGACTGTCCCACTCCCAGCACCCAGAACAAGAACCAGGTAAATCGGCTGCCGACCCCTAGGGGTTCACCACCAAAAAAGCAGAAGTGGGTGGCCCACGCTGCGGCTCTTAGCTTAGAAGCATGCCATGTTTGTCAAGTACTCAGAGATGGGTTTTTTTTCCATGTGACAGGTGAACGGACCACAGCTGACAGTTAAGAAACATGCAACACAAGAGCACTCGACGCCGCGAGCCTGGGTGCTCCTCTCAGCGTGGCTGTGGCTGGGACGACGCCCCCGGGGGCAGGGCGGGAGAAGGGCGGGTCCGGGGTCCCGGCCCAGCACAGTCAGGAGCTGCAGCCAGAGCGCTCCCTGGCCTGTGCGCACTTTGGGCGTCCGAGGGCGCTCCGGGCAGGCTCTGCCCCCGCTCACTTCCACCTTAGCCTCCCCCTCGCTTCCCCGCGGCTCTGCGCCCTCAGCCCTCCTTCCCGCACTGGCCACCTCCGGAGGCCGCGGGGGAGGGCCGTGCCACACGGATCCCGCTTATCTGCCCCATCTCGCGTTACATAAGGCCGCTCCCCTATCTCCGCGGGCCATCGCCGCGCCAGCGCGCCTGCTCCCACGCGCTGGGGCGCCTGCCCACCGCTGTCCGCATGCCTTCTGCTGGCCAGGAGGGGTAGGGGCACGTTGACTCATGCATGCGCGGTGCTCTGGGGACTTGCACAGCCCAAGGTGTTTTCCCCATCATTCCTCCACCACGGAGACCCCAAAGGAGATGACATTGGCCCTTTGCTACAGATGCGGAAAATGACGCCAGGCACTGCAAGGCCTCTCTGGGCAGGGGCGGGCTCCCAGGTGTCAGGGCCTGTAGTTGGGCTGCAAAGCTTTGAGTGTAGGCCAAAGACTGGGAATTGTGTTCCCAGCGGGAAGGGGAGCAAAGCAAGGCTGGGAGGCATCTAAAAGAGTGAAGGGTCTGGCATTCCTGGGAAGACCTTTGTAAAGTTGAGCCACACGGAGGAGGGGACAAAGGGAGCCTGAGCAGACCAAGAGGGGACCTGGAGTGGCAGGTGCTGGCCTAGGAGAGGAAGTGGGTAAGGGAGTGAGTGCTCTCCACATTAGCACTCAATAAGCAGATACTGTAGCCTGTGCTGTGGGGGTTTCTGGAGGAATTCTAGGGAAATGAGGGAAGAGCAGGAAAAAGGCTACAGGCCAGCGTCCCTGCAGGGATGCTGCTTACAGGGGACAGGCCCAGAAGCTCCCTCCACAGCATTTATTCTGTAAAAGGGAAACGGGAGGCCCTTCGCAGCAGGGGCTGCTCCTACAGAGACTGGTGGGCAGAGGTAGTGCCCCCACCCAGTCTCATTTGGCTCTGAGAACAGTTACACACCAGGTCCAGGGCTGGGGCTAGGGCACTAAGGCCATGGTGAGCCCCAGAATTCAGGCTGCTCATACCTAGAGTTACCACCAAAGCATCTTTAAAAAATTAAAAGTCCCAAGAGGAACTTAACCCTGGTTGGCTCTTTCAGTGAAGACCTGGGAGTCTGACCTTTTTGAATCCTTCCTGTGGTGGGGCCAAGGAGGAATCATGTGGGACACAAAAACCCAACTTCAGTCTCTCCTTTTGTCTTGATTGAATTTTGTATTGAAAATCAAGCATTACTTTGGTAATTTAAGAAAAACTACAAGTCCCAAATTCCCATAGCTCATAGACCTGTCACAGACCCAGTGCCACTTGGACTGCCCAACACTTCTGGTGACCCAGAGGGGTCTGAGGACAGGAGTTCAGAATTGGTTTGGCTGTCCAGGAGCTCAGGATGGTCACCAGGTGGAACTGCTGCACTGCCGATGCCAGCCACTCTCAGGGGCCCCTCACCAACACCTGGGATTCAGCCATTCCAACCTTGGAAATTCTGTACCAGATCCTTCTCGATAAATCCACTAGAAATCAAGATCTTTCCTTTATACGATGCTGGATTTTCCACAAAGTAAAATCAAGATTAGTAAAGATGTGGTTTCTAGATAGTGCCCAACAAAGCGGAGGCCAGGGTATGGGGCGTCACCATTTGGGCCTATAAAAAGCTGCCACAAGAAGCAAAGGCCACAAGCCGCTCAGCTTTGACCAGCACATGACACGTCTGTTCCTCTGTTCTGTGCTGGCTTTGGGTCTCATGGCGCTCTGGTTGACTGTGGTCCTCACCCTTGCCTGCCTCGGTGGCCTCGCTGCCCCAGGCCCAGTGCCTCCTCCATCCCCAGCCGTCAGGGAGCTCATTGAGGAGCTGGTCAACATCACGCAGGACCAGAAGGTGAGTGTGGACTGGCCAGGCAAGGCTCTGAGGGGCCAGGAGGGCACTATTAGGAAGAGGTCATGAGCAGATTGGGCCTGGACCTGTATACCTGTGGGTGAAGAAAAGCCCCGTGGACGAAGGGCCAGGCCAGGCCATAAGGGGTGGGGTGGGGGGGGTGCAGCAATATGGAGCTCTGAAGGAGTCCAGCAGAGCTCCTAGGGACCAGCTGCTCCCTGGTCTGGCCTTACCACTGACAGCTCCTTTTCAGCGTTGTTAGCAGAGAAGGGTCAAGGTCCTCCTAGAACCATTTGGAATTTGCCATCTGGGTTTTGAACACAGTAAGCCAGCCATCATTGTTAGCGGTGGGTGAAGCCCACTCTGTGGGAGGAGTCCTCACAGAGTTGGCCCCTCTCCTCACTGGCATTGGCTCACACCAGGCCCACTGCTGGCTGCTTAACATTTCATTGTATTGCTGGCCACACCTCCAGAGGAAGGCGCCATGACCCCATTTTGCTAAAATTCAGTGAGGTTAATTGACGGAGGCCAGGTTCAAACCAGGCCTGGTGGACACCAGAGGGTTCCTAACTGTAGTACCCCTACTGCAGAGCACAGGTACTTAATTCCCCAGACCCCACTGCCCCCCATCTGAATTGTCCTGATCAACCGCAGACTGAGCCACCACCTCCCTCACCCAACCTGGCTCAGGGCCCTTCTCTGCAGGTCCCCTATCCTAGGTGTGGCAAGCTTTAAATAAAGCTTATCGCTTATCAGTTTTTCTCCCTGAGCTCCAGGACCCTCTATAATGAGTCCCCAGCCCCTTATGCAGAGCAGAAAATGAAGCTCAGGAGTGCTGAGGGGTTGCCAGGCCTGATGGTGCCATACCAGGGGTACTAGTGGGGACTATCCTGGTGGGGACCTGGCCCCAGGCTGGCTGGGGCTCTACCAGCCATCTGCTCACTGTCACTTTGCTCCCTCAGGCTCCCCTCTGCAATGGCAGCATGGTGTGGAGCATCAACCTGACAGCTGGCGAGGTAAGGTCCTTTGGCGACGGGTGGGGAAGTGGCAGCAGCTGTAGGCCTTGGGATCGTCTTCTCTGAGCCTCACTCACACTCTGGGGCTTTCCCAATGAGCTTCAAGAGCTACCCTCTCTCCCTTACCACTGGGGCTCTTCCCCCCAACCCAGACCCACCTCTGCCAGGCTCTCAGGCCCTCTTCCTGTAAACACATCAGCCTCCCCCCACGAGGCCTGACACCTGTGGTCTTCTCCCACAGTACTGTGCAGCCCTGGACTCCCTGATCAAGGTCTCCAACTGCAGTGCCATCCAGAAGACCCAGAGAATGCTGAGTGGCCTCTGCACACACAAGAACACTGCGGGGGTAAGGCTCCCCCCCACACCCCAGGCCCCTCCCACACCCACTCCCGGGTCCCAGGGAGCTCCCAGGGAACAAGGCTGAGTACCTGAAGTGTGTGTCCACCCAGGATGTGGACAATAGGAACAGGGCCTTTGGGATTGACAGGCCTTGGGCTCAAGGTCTCCTGCTTGAGCCTCAGTTTCCACTTCTGTAAAGTACAGATAATGGCAGTACTACCTCGGGGGACTTTCGTGAGGATTAAACAAGACAGTCCCTGGAAAGCCCCTGGTTGTCCTTGCCCATGACATCCACTAATGCGCTGGCTTCTCTGTCCTGCAGCAGGCTTCCACCGTGCCCATCCTGGACACCAAAATTGAAGTGGGCCAGTTTGTGAAGAAACTGCTCAGTCATTTACGGTGTCTTCTTCGCCATGGAAAGCTCCCCTGAAGCATGAGATATGCAGAAATGGGCCCTGATTATTGAAGTTGCAGATTCATTTTCTTACCAATGTCAGGAACTGTGGGGGACATGGGGAGGAGGGGGGGGAGGGAAAGATTGCCTTAGCTTAGACCTCAGCCTGTGCCACCTGCCTTCAGCTGTACCAACCCTTGCCTGGGTGCCTGGGGCTCAGCCTAGTGGCCTCCTTTGTCCAGGGCTCTGAGCTCAAGGGACCCGGAGTGAAGACACTTCCCTGCACCTGGACCCCTCCCTAGGGCAAACTGTAGCATTCCAGTGGGTGCTGTTCTTGCCAGACAGGGACCTGCTTCACACAGGGTGACTGACTGAAGCAGAGACAGCTCAGGCCCATTTCTTCTTAGTCTTATTTATTATTGTGTGTTATTTAAGTGAGTGTCTGTTAGTGTTGGGGTGGGGGAGGCTTTTGCTGCCTGAGTGCCTATGACTTGGGGCTCTAGCGGAAAGCAGTGGGCATTGATGGGGTCCCTAGTAACAAGTACTGTGCACACAATCCTGCTACCTCACTGGGGCTCTGGGGCCAAGGAGTAATTTATTATTTTGTCCTCATATTTAAAGTTAAGTATTAAATATGTTAGCAAAGAGTTAATATATGGAAAGGAGGCCTACAACAATGAAGGCCGCGTGTGTGTGGACTGGGGGAGGGGGGTCACTGAACAAGCTCTTTCATTGTGCCAAACTGGAAACCAGAAATAAAGATGGTGACAGATAAGCCTGATGATGTTTGCCTTTTTTTGGCCTCTGGGGACACCTGTCTGGTTACAGAACTTCGAGGAGCTCTGTGAGAGGCAGGCTGGTGGGAGGAAGGGGAGTGAGGTGCGAGACCTGAGCTGGAAAGAGTAAGCAGACCCTTGGGATTGGAGGCACATGGCCTTGGGGTTGGGGGCTACCCACAGTGCAGAGAGGAAGCTGGAGCTGGCATGTCAAGGTTCAAGGAGGGTGTGGAATGGGTGGAAGACCTCCAAGATGAATCACTACCACGATTCCAGCTGTGTCCAGCTGTGTCCGGCACAGCCCACACACTCTCATGTCACCCTAAAGGGCAGAGGAGGACTCTGAGGCTCAGGAGAGTAGGTGGCTCACCCAGGGTCACTAGGGATCAAAGCCAGAGTTTGAACCCAAGTTCACTCCAAGTCCAAAGCCCATGTTCTCAATGGCTCCGTCTGCCTGAGTGCCATCGGTCTGAGGGCACTATTTCCCTGTCATCAGCCTGCTGGGCACCCCCATTGACAGGGAGTGAACTGTCTGCTTCCTGGGACAGCCCCTTCCATGTCTGGACACCACTCAGGAGAAAGTGCTCTCCACCCCATCTGTGAACAAAGAGGCATCTGCTCGCAGCCTCTGGACCAGGATGGACCAGAATGGGCGCAAGGGTCCCAGCTGCCCCACTCCGCAGAGCAGGTCTGTTTTACTCTCCTGTAGGCTCAGCGTCCCTGGAGTCTGGAAGCAACAGCCCACAGCTGAAGCCTTGCCTCTCAGCCCCTCTGGGAGGTGCCCAGAGCAGAGGGTGGCTCCAGAGGACGAGATGCTTTGCAGCATGGGTGGAGGGTTACCAGGGCAGTCTCACACTGGCAGGCAGGCACCCTAGGGTGGTGTGTCTCCCAGCAAAAGGATGGCTGCAGCTGAGTACTCAGGAACCAGCCCTTCCATTCCTTACCTCACTGCTGCGGGGAAAGGAGAGGGAAGAAGGAGTGGAACTGGGCTGGGAGCTGGGGATGCTCAGCCAGGGGGAGAAGGCCTGGGGAGGGACACAGGAGTGTGGACAGGGCTGGGACTGGCTCTCTGGGGTGCCAAGGAGGTCACAGGACCTAAGTCCCATTACATTGGCTGAGGACCACCTGTGGCCCCACGGGTATAAGCCACCTGGGCTGCTGAGGACCAGGCATCACATGGCCCGAGGCTTGGCACCACAGAGAATTTAAAAATGGGGAGGCTGCTCTCCCTTGGGAGGCCCCCCAGCCCTCTGGAGGTGAGGCTTCACTGCTTGCTGGGAGGTGGAGGAGGCTGGAAAGCACCACACAGTGGAGTGGGTAAGCCAGGCTCTTAGCGTCCCTCTCCATCCACAGTCCGGGACTTTCAGACCAAGAATATTTATGAGAAAGTAATGTTTTTTCTCTCTTAAACTGAACTTAGTGATCCATTCTCCAGTAGCATGGATTTCAAACTTATCTTTTCCGCCCCTCTCCATGACCTATTATTTGGCCTGTCTGTTCAAAAAGATGGAGACTCATCCAGTGAAATTTCATGGGAATCCCTCAAGAACTAAGACTGGCATTTGGGTCCCTGAGGATTTTTTTTTCCCTGGATGCATTCCAAGCCACCCACCCATTCAGGCTGTATTGGGGGCTGGTGCACAGAGCAGATGGGCTGTGCCAGGCCCTGCCACTAGGGGTCCACAGCTTGCCACCTCCTCAGCCCTGCCAAAGCTGCCAGTCTCAGGAGACTTGTCCCCCAAACAGGGGAACCTGTGGTTCCCAGAGGCGTGCAGTGGGCTGGAGTAGGTACAGGGCCTTCCAGGGAAGAGGGATGCCTTTCAGAGGCACAGAACCAAGCTGCTGCTGGTGACAATAGTGAGGTGGCCCGGTCAGGAATGAAAGAAAAGAAACAGAAAAAAAGGCAGGTGTCAGCCACAGTGCCTGGGAGCATCGTGGCCTGGGGACCGACTCCTGGGTATTTGCTGAGTTTTCAGGATAAGGCCTGGCCTCCTCCATAGACAGGGCAAATCCTTAACAGGACCAGGAGAGAAGGGTTGAGAAGAGATAAGGGTAGTTATGAGTGGGAGGCAAATGGCAGCCGGGGGCCCAGGGTGGGGAGCCCCTTGGTGCCACCTGGAACCCTAGGCCGGGGAGGTTTCACTGGAAGAGGGGCCAGGGCTCAAGTGAGAAGCGAGACACGATCGTGAGTTTCCTGTGAAACACACCTCTGTTTGCTGCTCAGATGAGGTGTCAGAAAACACTGCAAGTCACCTCAGGGGTTTCTCTGAGGCCGGCCCCCTGCAGGCTCAGGATGAGGAGGAGTAGGACCAGGGGACTAGGCCAGCTTTTGTGTCCTGTGGCAGAGGAGCAGCCTGAAGGCTGGGGTTATCAGTCTATCAGCTTATCACGTTTTCATTATGGTCAACGGGGAGGTGAGTCTCTTCAGTCAGTGAGCTGGTCAGGTGTAACAAACCCAAACCCTGCTCCTCCCTCAGCCTGGCCCCCTTCTGGGATGGCCATCGGTGGAGGCTGACGGTGCTCCAGGAGGTGTGCCCAGCCTGGACACTAGGGCCATGTCAAGCTCCCGGAGATCCAGGCTAGTCAGGACAAGGCGTATGTCCACAGTCGGCCTCCCACACAATGCCCTCTCTACCCTGAAAAATAACAAGTCATGAGGCATCATTATCTTCATTCATTTCTCAGCTCCACCCAAAAGCGACAGGGTGCATGGTTTGCAACGAACTTTCCCAGATCAACTGATTTCTCAGCAGCCAGGGAGGGCCCCATGACGAAGCCATTTGAAATCCCAGAAGCAATTTTCTACTTACGACCTCACTTTCTGTTGTGCTCTCTCCCTTCCCTTCCCCGGGGCCTTCTCTTGTGGAAAGTGGTTCTCTCTCAGTGTCGCTCAGAAACGCCTCCAGCCCAGTGCACTGCCTCGGCTGCTGTGTGGTCAGAGGTGACGCAGACACCCAAATTAAATATAGCAACTCTCGTCAGCTCGAACTCTACATCACTATGGACAAGACTGCGGGGGCCGCACGGCTTTTCCAGAAACCCACGTGGGGAGGAAGGCCCAAGTCCTCCATGGTGGCCCCTATGACCTATTGGCTGCCCAGACCAGAAGATCTATGAACCCTTGCCCAGCCCCAGGCCTACACCAGAGGACCCAAAGTGAACATCACACCAGGAAAAGCAATTTCTCATTGATTTACTCTTCTTTCTTCTACTCTTTGTTTCCCACAAGTTCTATAATAAGCATACATTTATTTCCCAATGGGGAACAAAGAAATTTAAATTTAAAAAAGTGACAAGAACCTGAGATTGGTATCTGATCCCTGGAGAAGCTGATTAGGACTGGGGCAGGTGAAGGGCCCAGCAGGATTCTCCTGACCCTTGGCTCTCCCAGGAGAGGGGCTGGGGACCTGCAGGGGCCTGAGAGGCAGCACCTATAGCCTGGCCAGGGGCCCACCGCTTCTACCTGGGCTGGGCCTCTTGGGCCAGTCATACCCTTCATTGACCTAGAGAGAGGAGGGTACTCTATTCCTGGGGATCTTCTCCTGGCCCTGGCCTGCCAGGCTGGGTCAGAGGAGCCAACG
Source organism: Urocitellus parryii (assembly GCF_045843805.1). Lineage (NCBI taxonomy): Eukaryota > Metazoa > Chordata > Mammalia > Rodentia > Sciuridae > Urocitellus > Urocitellus parryii. The sequence goes on along the minus strand of NC_135531.1, from coordinate 136,861,637 downwards.
GGAGGGAGATGGGAAAGGGCCCGTGGCCAGTCCAGCTCTGAGAGTGATCCTGGGGCAGACAGAAGATTTCTGCTGACTCTTCAGCAGACTCCCCTCTCAGGAGAAAGACTTCCACCTGCTTCTCAAAGAACAGAGGACGGCAGCCTGCGCAGCTATGTGTCCACCTGCTCACCGAAGCCAGAGGCCAGCCGTACCCACCTTAGCTCCTGTGCCCTGGAGCAGGGTCCTCCCTGCTGCATCTGTGCTCAGGGTTTCTTCCCCTGCCTTCTTAGGGATGTGGGCAGAACATGCAGCCCAGGGCTTGCAGCAGGGACTCCCCAGTAAAACCAGCCCTGACTTGGAGTCCCACTGTGACCTTGACTTCAGCTGTTGTCTCTTGGGCCACATCTCAGTTGCCCCTCTGTGAATCGGAGCTCCATCCACTCACTCATTCAACAAGAACTGACTGAGACCTTGCTAGATGGAAGACACTGTTCTAGGTGCTGGGATCCATGATGAACAAAGCAAGGTTACTTCTAGTGGGGGACAGAATACATGAAGCAGCAGCACAGGGCATGTCAGGTGGCCCAAGTGTGCTCCAGAGGTGGCCAGGACAGTCCGGGAGATCCTCCCCCATGAGAGGGATGAGAACAGAGGCCCAGGGAGAGGGAGGGAGGCTGGGAGAGAGCCATTTGCATATGGGAGGAAAAGCATCCAGCGAGAGGGCACTGCCAATGGCACCCGTTTCCTCCACGTGGCTGCAGCCCAGGATGGTGGCCGGCAAGGGCCAGGAGACCCGCCAGGCCTCCCCCGCTGGGAATCCCTCCGACAGAACCATTCTGGGTACTGTGAGAAGTAAGGAAGGTGGGCCATGAGGCTTCCAAAGAAATCCAGGCAGGAAATGAGAGGAGACATGGTGGTGGGGGAGTGAGAGGTAGGAACATTCTGGAAGATGTGTGTGTGAGAGTGTGTATGGATCAATGTAAATATCAACACACATATTTACATAAATATGTAAGAGATTATGGATATAAACGCATACAAATGTGTACATGACATTAAGAAATATTAAATACATTGAAGTTTGCTATCCATAGAAATTTTTGTTGTTATTGTTGTTTTGCTTTTTGGGGCGCTGAGGATTGAACCCAGGGCCCGGCCCATGCTCAGCAAGCACACTATCATTGAGCTATGCTCCCAGCCCCATTAAGGCTTTAAAGTCTCTTATTATAGAAAAGTTGAACGATTTAAGCCAGGTGTGGTGGTGCACGCCTATAATCCCAGGAACTTGGGAGCCTGAGGCGGGAGGATCACAAGTGTGAAGCCAGCCTCAGCAACTTAGCGAGACTCTGCCTCAAAAATTAAAAAGGGTTGGGGATGTGGCTTAGTGGTTAAGCTCCTCTGGGTTTGAGTCCTGGTGCCAAAAAAAAGAAAGGAAAAAAAGAAAAGTTAAAACATTTACAAAAGTAACTTCTTGGAGTCCATTGTCCTACCTCATCAGTTAGTGACTGAAGGCCAATTTCGTCTCATCCCTACACCCTCATATCCCTCCAACAATATTATATCATTAAGTCTGAACACAGCACAGGGGCTGTGAGGAGGTTGGATGTGGGTGCGTGAGATTTTTAGGAGCAACTTGAAGGATGGAGTTGCCATTTGCTGAGCTGGGGAGGCCTGTGCTCCAGAAGATTCCATCGAAATGCAACTATCAACCAGGCCTCCACCCCCCTTGCAGCCTGAACCCCAGCAAAGTCTGCCTTTCACACACCATGGGCTCCTTCCAGCCTACATCTGTTCCCACTGCACTCGGAAACCATCTCACAGATGTCACCACTTATCAGTTCATTGCTGAATCCAGCTGACAGTCTTGTGCCTTATCTTGCCTCACCTATGAGGACCATCTGATGTGCTGACCACTTGCTTCTCCTTTCTGAGACTCTCATATCTGGGTTCTTAGCCTGCCCTGCCCAGGGCCTCTTGTCAGGCCACCTGCCCCCTCTTCTGCCTCATTACTTCCCAGTGTTCTGGTGTATCTTTCGTCATTTCTTGTCCTGCTCTTCCCTTGACCCATGATGATACATTTTCCCCCTGTAGCTTAGTCTATAGACTAAGAATTTCTTCCATGCTCAGAGCTGTGGTCACCCCTCAATTTACCATTCCAAACCACCACCTGCCCTCCTAAACCACCATCTTTTTGAAGGGCAGCTCCCTGAGCCAGGAACCTGGGGCCCCATGATTCCCCACTCTTCCTCACCCTGGGTGAATCTGGATTTAGCCGATTCCAAATGCTGGTGCTTATATCAACAGCTGGCTTTTTTGATTTGCCAGGCACCATGCAAATAGTTTCTATGTATAACCTCACACAATCGCCCCATACCCCAATAATTAGGCCAGGTTATTTATTTATTTATTTATTTATTTATTTATTTATTTATTAATACCAGAGATTAGGTACCCAGGGGTGTTTAACTACTGACCCACACCCCCAGCCCTATTTTGTATTTTTCTTAGAGATAGGGTCTCAATGAGTTGCTTAGGGCCTTGATAAATTGCTGGGGCTGGTTCTGAACTTGTGATCCTCCTACCTCAGCCTCCTGAGCCACTGGGATTATAGCCCAGTTTTATAGAGATGCTTGGACGGGGTAGATTTTCCAAGGTCAGAACTAGCTGGGCACCCTCAATCCTAGACACTATACAACTGCTGATTGACAAATCCACAGTATTCTTTCCCATAGCGCTTTTTCCAGTCCAGCCATGCCAGCTTCTCTGTCCAGGGATGACTCCCTGCCATGGCTCCAGTCCCCACCCTGCCAGCCCTCTACTCCTAGCAGAAATATATTTATTCCAATCTCCACTTAAACATCATTCATGCACAGAATTATCATTTCTTTAATAAGCCTGTTAGGAGCTGAACAAGGTTCTTGCCACCTAAGTAAGGGAAGAGGAAGGAAGGTGAGAGCCACAGGGCACAGGTTGGGCAGGGGCTGTGGGGATGGCTGCCTAGGCAAGCCTGAGCCACCCAGGTGCCTTGCTGAACCTCAGTTCTTCTCCCCTTGTAGGGTGCCTTCCAATACTGCAGACTTGAAGGAGCACAGTGACATTTCTCAGACTCCCTGAAGCGAGGGTCTGGATGCAAACTGGCTTCTCCAACGAGCTGTGGATGGGAGAGGAGAGGTCATCACCATCCTCCTTTTCCTTTGGGCTGTGGGGAGATAAGATTTTCTCCTGGAGCAGTTGTGTAGGTGATGGGAGGCTGTTGGGGCAGCATCCCCACATTGCAGCCCTGAAGGGTGGGGTGCCAATGACCATCGCCTCAGAGGCAGGGGCCCCCCTGTGGGTCAGCTCTTTAGAATCCAGAGCCCAGGCTGGAGACTGCTCCTCTCCCTCCCAACACAGTTATAGCACCTGCTTAAGTCCTGTTCTGACTAAAGCATCCATGGCAGTGTCTATTTCCTGTCTGGAATCCAGCAACAAGAGTCTGAGGGCTGCAGAGTAACAATCATAACTCACCAGAAACAAGGACAGGGATCCACAGGCTAACAAGGAGACACCTGGGAGGGACAAGTGTGGGTAGCATTCATGAGGCTCCGTTGCCCAGTCCAGCCTTGGATTTGCTAACATCTGGCCAACCAAGAGAGGACTAATGATAACAATCTTGCCACTCCCGGAGGACTCACATATGTGGGCATTTTTCTAAGTACTTTAAGTTTTAACTGATTTATTCCTCATAACAACCTCAAGAGCCAAGTACAGCTGCCCCTCCCCCACACTGTACAGAAGATGCTGAGGGCATGCTCAAGGTCATCTTGGGAGGACACAGTGCAACCAGGCCTGATGGGCTGTGGAGCTGAGCCCCCTCTCTTAGCCATGTGAGCTCGGGCAGCCTCTGGGAACAGCCACCCTTTAAAGAGTGATGTGTGCCAAGTGCTAATCTCTCCTTCACTCCTCAAAGGAATCCAAAAGGAAGAGCGACACCATTCCTGAGGAAACCGAGGCCCAAGGTTAGGGATCCGCCCATGTCACAGAGTCAATAAGTGACGTGTTTTCTGGATTCCACCACCCAGTGCTTGTGACGGCTGTTTCAGGGTCTGAGTGGAAAGTTCTTTGGCCAGGGAGAAGCTAGTGCTGGTTCTCAGCTTGTCTGAAGGGCAAGGGCAAGGGCAAGGGTCTGAGATGGATACTGCCAGAGCCCAGGAGCATCTTTCTGCTTCTCTCCTCAACTTTGGTGCCCACCTACCCACCTGCCCACCAGTCACTGTCCACAACTCCCGCTGGCTTGGTGGTTCCTTCGTGGTGATGGCTGCTGCTGTCCTCTTTGTCTGTGATGGTGCAGACATCCGTCTTCCCAACCTCTGCCTGGCCGGCCACACTCACAGGTGCCATGGTGCTGTCACTGCAGGGCAGGACAGCCACTTTCTTCCCTTTGAGAAGGGAAACTTCTGGTCACTTTCCAAAGTTCATCCTTTTTTCTCTTGCCTCATTCAACAAACAGAACAGTCAGTATTCTGCTTCTGAGCTAAAGGCTCCCATATTATATTCCTTTTCTGACTCACCTCCCACTGCCTCTGAGATGCTCCAGAACCCAGACTGCCTCCAGCTCTGGCTCTGCAGCCTGGCCTTTCCTTGAGAATCTGAGTTATTTAGCAGGACTCCTCTAGCGTGGCAGTGCTCTGAACAGACTTCCTCTGCTCACTCTGAGCCGCTACCCTGCCTCACTCCACACAAGGGTTAATCTGAGCTGATGTCCCCACCTGTCCTGCAAAAAACCTCATGTTCTTCTCACAAACTCTCCCCTGACTTCACCCAGAGAGGTCTGGCTCTTGGTCCAATGGCTACACCCCTTGGAATAAAGAATGCAGTTAAAAGAATGCAGTTATTCTTTGTCACTAGTGCCTGGAAAAATCCTAAATCCATGGGATTTCCTGAGCAATAGGCCTATCTTTGTTATTCATGGTGGGACCTGATCATTTGCGCCAGTCAAGAGACTCCTCATGGACCCCAAGATACTTTTTGCTAATGAGACGAATCAGGATGAGATTGGCCACACCACTGAGAGACTATGGTCTTGGCTTGGCCTCTGCCAGTGGAGGGGTCCCAGAGAATGGATTCAACTGAGTGACCAGTGGTTCAATCAACCATGCCTGCACAGCACAACCCCAGGAAAAACTCTGGATACCAACACTTAGGGGAGTCTCCCTGATTCGGAAATACTCTGAATTCTGTCACACACTGAGGAGCTGAGAAAGTGAGGCTCTGGGACTTCATGGGGGAGAAGATAATGGAAGCTGAGTTTGGGTCCCTCCTAGACTTCACCCTCCACTTCTCCTCTTTGGGCTTGTTCTCATTTACATTTTTTGTTCTAAAGAAAAAAAAATTGTGCCAGGTGCAGTGGTGCACGCCTGTAATCCCAGCAGCTCGGAGGGTGAGGCAGGAGGATTGCAAGTTCAAAGCCAGCCTCAGCAACTTAGGACCTAAACAACTCAGTGAGACCCTGTCTCTAAAAAAAATACAACAAAGGGCTGGGGATGTGTCTCAGTGATTGAGCACTCCTGAGTTCAATCTCCAGTAAAGAAAAGGAAAGAAAGAAAGAAAGAAAGAAAGAAAGAAAGAAAGAAAGAAAGAAAGAAAGAAAGAAAGAAAGAAAGAAAGAAAGAAAGAAAGAAAGAAAAGAAAAGAAATTATGACTTTATGTAGCACTTTCATGATTCCCTGAGTCATTCTAGCAAATTACTGAACCTGAGAGCATAGTGGGAACCCCCAAATTTGTAGCCAGATGATCAGAAGTGAAGGTGGGATGAGGTCTCCCAAATTTGCAACCAGTATCTGCAGGAGGGTGGTCTTGTGGAAGGCTGTGCCTTTAACTGTGAATTGTGGCACAACTGCAGGAAGCTGACGTCAGAAATCATAGCACCGAGTTTAGCAACGTCATTGCATGGTCCCAAGAGAAGGATCCTGAACAAGGTCTAAGGATCCTCCTGACACATTTTCCAGAGTCTCAATTTCACAGAACCTGAGACACTGCAATAAGTTCCAAAGCTGCATGTGCACAACAGAACGCTATTTAGCCTTAATAAAGAAGGCTACTGGGACACCTGTGACAACGTGGATGACCTGGGAGGATGTCATGCTTAGGGAAATAAGCCAGGCCCAGGACAAATACCACATGATCTCCTTTACTTGTGGAATCTAAAAAGTTAAACTGACAGACACAGAGTAGAATGGTGGTCAGCAGGAGGAGAGAGAGGGAAGGCAGGGGCGATATTGGTCAAAACATACAAAATATCTCTTATACTTAATAACAATGCATTGTATTTTTTATATTTATTTTTTAGTTGTAGTTGAACACAATACATTTATTTTATTTACTTATCTTTATGTGGTGCTGAGGATCGAACCCAGGGCCTCGAATGTGCTAGGCAAGTGCTCTACTGCTGAGCCACAACCCCAGCCCCAATGCATTGTATTCTTAAAAATCATGGACCATAGGTAGATTTGAAGTGTTCTCACCACAAATGAATACTGTGTTGATTGCGTGCTTAAGCAATTCCACAATACACACATTTTTTAAAAAAAATATTCAGAAGCCCATCTGAACAACTCAGTGAGACCCTGTCTCAAAATAAAAATAAAAAAGTGCCAGGAGGTAGCCCGTGGTAGAGCGCTTGCCTCACATGTGCAAGGCACTGGGTTTGGTCTCTAGCATCACAAAAAATCGAAACAACAATTTCATATGCCATAAATACACGATTTTTGTCTTTAGGCTGACTAACAGCGTGAGACAATGTTCACCTCACCAGAGCCACAAGAATTAGATTAAGACAGCATGTGGGTGATGGGGTATTCACAAAGAGAACTGATGGGTGACTTGGAAGATTATAGTCCCTTTTCCTAAGTAGCTGGGAAAGTGTTCAAGTTTCTCTTATAAAGTGGTCACTCCTGAAGCCTCAGGATAGACAACCTTCAACCTTGCCCATGGCCTTCTTCTTGGTATAGACCTTAAAGGACCTGGTGGGACCCAACCTGGGCCCCACCTGATGTTACTTGTCCCTCACTGAAGACATCCACTTGCAAAAACAGCAGGTGCTATACTAGGACAGGAGAAGGCCTGGGCCTGTTATTCTTCCACTCAGAGAAGAACCCAGGTCAGCTTTCCCATGACAGGAGAGTTTCCAAGATTCCCCCCATACCTGGAAGAAGCCAGGTAGAAACACCATGCAAGTCAAACTTTCCTGACATTACTCGATCTTTCCCCAGGAGGATGGCACTAATACAAATTCGGACACCTGTGGCCTCTTCCTTCTATGCAAAGTAAAAAGCCAGCAACCACCCCAAGCTGATAAGATTAATCTACAGAGCAAATTATGGTGTAATTTCCTATGCTGAAACTTTGTAGTTAATTTTAAAAAAAGGTTTCATTTTCCTACTGGTCTGATTTCACAGGAACATTTTACCTGTTTTTATGAAGTATTTTTTCTCCTGGAAGAGAGGCGCTGATTGGCCTCAAATAACTGACAATCTGGTGTAACGAAAATTTCCAATGTAAACTTATTTTCCTTTGGTTTCAGCAATTTTAAATCTATATATAGAGATATGTTTGTCAGAATTGCATTGTTAGCCTCCCCTGATAAACTAATCGTCTCACACTGTCACTGCCAAAAGACACCTATTGATGGGTCTCACCCCCCTGCTGATTGCCACTCTCTTCTGTCTCCTAGTATGCCCTGGCAACTTCACCCACGGATGCGACGTTACCTTAGAAGAGATCATCAAAACTTTGAACACACTCTCAGGGAAAAAGGTGAGTAGCCTATCTGGTACCATCTCTCCAGATGTTCTGGTGATGCCGTGGGTAGTTCCAGATCATGAGAAAGACATAGTTTGTGGGAGAAATTGATAGTGGATGTTGGTGGCCAGGCAGGGAGCATAGCAAGACTTTTCCCTGGCACTTTCTTCTGGGGAAGTCTGGGAAGTTTTCCCAATGTGAGGGAGTGGGAAATGCTTATGAGGGATTTCTCTGTCCTGTCGGAGGCTAACTCTGTCTCTTGCTCTCTCGTTCCTCCTTGTGCCAAAGACTACATGCATGGAGCTGATGGTAGCAGACGTCTTTGCTGTCCCCAAGGTAAGAGGCTGTTCCATGGTCTGCTTTGGCAGATGAGTGACTTGGGAGAGGAGGGCTATCCACAAAAGTTTGAATGGAATATTTCTTTAATGAAAAATGAACAGGCGCAAATTAATTATAGGGTGTTAAATGTTTTCATATAATCGGAATTCTGATTTTTTACTCTTAAGCATGTTTTGAAGTTTTCGGTTTCACTTGTTTTAGAAGATACCTAATAGAAAACTTGAAGTTTGTAATCCTAATTCAGATCTTGTCAAAGAAAAGCTCTCTAGGATTTAACTCAGCATTGGGTATAATACCTGGAACACAGGAGGCACTCAATACATGCCTGCTGAATGGGAGAACTTTTTTTTTGGCCCATGCAGTTTTGAGAACCAAATACTCTCACAAAAACAGATATTGAGATTACAGGTTGAGGGCGCTTTCACTTTGTCTAAGAGACTTCCTATGGCAACAGAGAAGGTATTGCCAGAGCCCCTTCTCTCTCACAGCCTGGTCACCTAGCAGTCTGCTGGGATCTGGGGATGGCTCTCCAAAGACCTCAGCTTGCTTGGTCCTGCCAAAGCTCCTGCAGCCTGGTCTACCTCCATCCTGCCAGATAGAGTCCAACATATTCCTGCTTCTTACTGCTTGGGCATCTCGCCTTTCTGCCTCCTGCAGTCTCACCACCCCCCATCTGTAGTGGGAGGAGATAGATGTGACAGCTGATAGTGCATTTTCTCTGACAAACACATGACTATAGCCATATCAATAGCTTTGTGCACTTCAGTTCCTGTTTTCATGGAAACACACAACTGAGAAGGAAAGCCCCAAAGCCTCAATTCACCAGTGGTCCCTTAGCTACCTGCTTGCCATGTGAACTAAGGGCTGACTTGGCCAGCAGGGAAGCCCCTGTTCAGCACCCAGGCCATGAACAGGGCCCCTCCTACTCCACAAGGAAAACTCTTCTTCAGCTTTTTATCTGGACTATCGCATTTCACTAAAGATTATTCTGAACTCTGATGCAGGATAAGATTCTGAAGGATAATATATATATATATACACACACACACACACACACACACACACACACACATATATATATATTTACACACACACATATATATATGTACACACATATATGTAATTTTATATATATATATATAAAATCTCTAAGTCCTTCCAACCCATATGGTACCCACTGGAAGCCAAGAGTCCCTGGATTGTGCCTTGGGTTCTCCCATGGCCTGCTGCATATGGAGAGGGCTGTACCAAAGCCAAGGAAAGGGACCAGCTCATCAGCATCTGGCCCTCATGGAGGTAGGAGGGTCTGGAAGTGAGAGAGCCTGAGATTTTAGCCTCAATTCTGCCATTAACTATCTGTATGGCCTGTGACAAGTCTTCACACCTCTCAGAGCCTCAGCTTCCACATTTAAGGATATGAAAGTGATCTTGAAGGTGATTTGAAGGTTGATTGGAATGTAGCTCTTGAGTTAGTGGAGAGGGTTAATATAAGATAATATAACCGTGATTAAAGTCACAGATTGGGTTGTAGAGAAGTGATGATTCTGAGGAGGTCCAGCAGTTGGAAAAAACTTAAAATATAATCTGCACTTCTGAGGAGGTCCAGCAGTCACAGGAGGTCCCCCTGTGATTCTGGACTGCATCTAGATGACCCCTCCCCACCTGCTGACTCCTAGTTCTCACACACAGGGTGTCTTGTGTGGCTGCTTTCTTGCTAACCCATCTCACAGCCTTACCCCAGACTGTGTCTTGTCCTGCTGGAATTGACAACCTCACTTTTCCATTCTTTTCTTTCCCTCAGACACTCAGCACTGCCTACTTATATATTAAGATGTTTCTGAGTGGAGAAAGAGTATTATTTTCAAAATCCCACAAAGTAGTATATGGTAGGAAAAGCTACTTCTTTGTGTTCCCCAAACATAATATCTTTCTAAAACCAAGCATATTCATTTGATTTCTTTTGGGAATCAAGAATTCCAGTAGTTTGGCCAGGTGTGATGGTGCACACCTGTAATTCCAGCAACTCAAAAGGCTAACGCAAGAGGATCGGAAGTTCAAAGTCAAACTCAGCAACTTAATGAGGTGCTAAGCAACTTAGAGAGACCATATCTCAAAATAAATAAATAAAAGGACTGAAGATGTAGCTCAGTGGAAAAGTGCCCTTGGGGCCAGTGGTCACATTTTGAGTCTCTTTTTTAGCAGGTCTGAGCTACAAAGTGTGCTGGGTTGTCAAAGTATGCTCTGTGAGCCACTGCCAGACCCACTGAGGCAGGAAGTTCCACAGGCAGATGACAAGAAGTCAGGGATGGGGTGGAGTGTTGTTCTTTGGCGGCAAAACCAATAAGCTAAACTTTTAAGGTCTTTAACCAAAACTGCCTTTAGAATTAGTTCCTTTAAAATTTTTCCATTTGATGCAGATTCTTTTCAATTACAATTTTATCTTAATTACTTTTAGAAAGTTCTTTGAAAAATATTGTTAGAGGGTTTTTTTTTTCCTATATGATGTAGCTATAGACTGATTTAAACTAATAGGCAGTTTAATTCCCAGGTTCCAAGCCAAAGTTCCAGAAAAGTCTCACTAGGTTTTGATGAGGAAATAAGCAGAGGGGCTCTTCTTTCTGCCCCCTCGGATCTCAGGTTCTCTCTTCAGCAGCAAGGGTCTTGCCCCTCCTTGCTCACCACACAGCCCGGAGCCCCTGGCACTGCTCTCAGTTGGCAACTAGAGTCAGAGACCAGGAGTGACTTGCAGCTGGTTAACTAAGGGTTCTTCCATCTGCCTGCCCCTGGGACCCCAACCCCCACGTGGGAAAGGAGAAGCCTGTGTAGTCTGGGGTTCTGGTGCCTCAGTCTGGTTCTAAGTCTTCTTGGAAAAACCTTAAAATATAATCTGCACTTCTAGAATTTAGTCTTCAGAAATGAGATGAATGCAGAATCACTCACTGCTACATTATTTACAGAAGCAAAAAACCTGCTACCTTAGAAGATTGACAAATCATGGTACAAATACATGGGAACAGTGGGTTCCTATGTAGTTCTCGGTCCCACTTATTATTTTTTTTTTATGCAGTACTGGGGTTTGAATCTGGGAGTTCTTCACCAATGAGATTCATCTCGAGTCCTTTTTGTTTTTATATTTTAAATTTTGAGACAGGGCCTCACCAAGTTGCTCAGGCTGATCTCCGTCTTTCTATCCTCTTTCTTTGGCCTCCCAAATCGCTGGGATTACAGGCATGTGTCAGCGCACCTTTCCTAATCCCACTTTCTTAAAAGACTTAAATGGCTTCAGAAAGTGTTTTTAGTGTATGTTGTGTGAAAAGATTATGAAACAGTTAGTTCCTATTTGGGGAAAAATGTGTTTTAAAAAAACCTGGGAAGATATTTACCAAAATATATTAGTAGTTATATCTGGCTGGTGGGTTGAATGAATTTAATTTTGTTAATGAATGAGGTAATGTTACATTACCTTGATAATTAGGGGGGTAAACACAACTGTAAGAACTCAGATGCTTCTCATGTAAATTCCGAGGGGATCTTGTCATCGCCCACTCTGACTCAGTGGGTCCAGGGTAGGGGACGGGAGTTGTGTTTCTAAAAAGTTCCCAGGTGATGTTCATGCTGCTGGTTTGGGGACCGAACTTTGAGTAACAGGGGCCCCAGGCATGTCCTGGCAGAAGCTAGAAGCAGCTTTTCATCAGACTTGGATAAAGAAACTGGGCCCAAGCTAAGACCACTCTGGGCTCTGTGCCTGTGTTCTTTAATGGAAAATGGGAGAACACTCAGGCCTGGTATAGACTAAAACACAGTTCCTCTCCCAGGTTCCCAGCAAGAGCTTCTGTGCTGCTTGTACATTCCCTTTTCTAAGGCTCAATGTCCCCAAGAAGAGCCATGTGGCCAGACCCACATCAGCACTGCCAGCATCCACTCTATACCATTTTATGCCCAAGCCTTGTTATAGCAACTCTTTCCAAGTCCTAGCTCAATGGTGTCTTTCCAAGAAGCCTCCCTGATCTCCCCAGACCAGACTCCTGGGCACCTTTCCCAGAACTGGGCACCTACCTCATGCTGCCTGGGGACATGCCTGAACTCCTCACTTGGACCATGCCTTTTACACACACGCTCTATCTCACAGGGAGGGTCACGTGGAAAAGGCTATGCAGTGCAGGCCAAGGACAGGCATTTGTTTATCCAACAGGTATGTTGGATTCCAGGGAAAGCTGGATTTTAACCCCTTGTAAGAATGAAAGCACCTAAGAGCTCACGTGGGCATTTCTCATGGTGCATAGACGCGGCACCAGATGGCCCTGCATTCAAATCCCCACTGCCATATACCTACTTGGTGACTTTATTCAGGTACCCCATCAGCAAAACTTTCCAAGGGAAGAGAAACTTGGAGGTTCAGAGGAGAAGGTTGCTGCATCTCCAGGTAATAAATAGAGGTTCTTTATAGAGATTTATGACTGACACCAGCCTTTATTCATGTCACAGAAAGACTTGAATGTAGCTCCACAGTTGAGCAAATTCATCTCCATGTGTTTTCCTAGGAGGAGGAAACAAGGAGGAAAAATCTCTCTCCCATGCTCAGAATAGTGTAGCACATGGCTCATCTAGGCCATTTCTTGTTCTAGAACACAACCGAGAAGGAAATCCTCTGCAGGGCTACAACTGTGCTTCGGCAGACCTATCAAGACCACCCGGTGTCTAGGTGTTTGAACAAAAATGGAAAACTTGACATTCTCAAGCTCCTGAGAGGACTCTACAGGAATCTCCGAAGCATGGTCCAGTTGGTAAGCTACACTGTCCTACTGGCGGGTTTAGATTGTAGCTGCTGGTGGACAGCAGCCTCTCTTGTAAATGACTCTCCTTATTAGTTGTAATGCCCTTGATTAATGAACCCATTCATTCAGCAAGTATTTGTTGAGGCTTTACAAGTGCCAGGTGCTGGCCTAGGCACTGGGGATAAAGTGTTAAAGATCGGGGGGCAGAGTAGGGACTCATGAAATATTCTAGTGGGGAATTAGACAAAAGAATCAGATGTAATCAGATGTCTGGTTGTAATACTGGCTATGAACGAAAATATAGGAATAAAGAACATAGGTCATAGGAGGGGGGTTAATTTAGGAGTCAGTGATATATTCTGAGCAGATACTTGAATTAAGTGCGGGAACAGGCCACATGTCTTACATACAGAAGGAATAGCTCTTCAAAGGCCCTAAGGTGAAAATAAGCTTCAAGTGTGGCTGCAGCAGAGCAAGCGAGGGAGGTTTACTAGATCAGCTCACACAGGCCTTTGGATCCTGCCCCAGGTATGGTGGAAACACCTGTACGGGTTCAGGCAGGTCACTCTGGCTCCCATGTGAATACACTTGAGTAGGAAGTGAAGAACCAAGGGACTGCTGAGAGGCTGCCACAGTAGACCAGGCTGAGACCAGAGAGGTGGTTCGATGTGGGGTATAATGAAAAATAGACCCCAAAGGATTTGCTGACAGGTCAATTGTGAGGGTTGGGGGAAAGAAGTAAAAGGTACCCTCTTGTTCCCCGCCTGAACTCCTTTGGGGATTTATAGAGACATGGAAGACCTGGGGCAAAGCAGGGTTGGAGACTGAGCAGAGAAAGAGTTCAACATTGTTCATAATGAATGCAAGGTACCGAGTAGAGGATATGGCTCAGAGGTAGAGTACTTGCCTAGCATGTGCAGGGTCCTGGGTTCAAACCCCAGTACTATACCTCATCCCCCCCAAAACTGAGTGGATAACAAAGTGGAAATGGTTAAAAAGGCTGGAGCTTAGGGGAGAAGTCAGAGCTCATAACATAAAATGGAGAGTCCTCTGATAAGTGCTAAAGTACAAATGAAAGAAAATAGAGAAAGCAAGAGATCCAAGGCCCCATTCCAGAGGCGTATATAGAGGTCAGGGAAGAGGAGGACTGAAGACTATCACCAGTGAAGTGGGAGAAAATCAGAGTGTGGTTTCAGCCCTGAAGGGAAATGAAAAAACCCCTGAGCAGGGGATGGACCATGTTCAACATCCTGACAAATCAAGTGAGATGGAGGGAGGGTGATGGCCACAGGTCTGGTGTGATGGAGGCCATCAGTGATGCTTATGTAAATGGAGAGGAGGGATGAAAGCCCACCTGGAGTAAGCTCAGTAGAGCATGGGTGGGCAGAGGTAATAAAGAAGGCACAGTGTGTACGGAAAACTCTTTTGGGGTGTTTTGCTATAAGGTTGCAGAGAAATGGAATCGCAGTTGAAGGGCAGTTGCAGAATGAGGAAGGTTCTTGAAGGTGGGGTCTGTTCAGCATGTTAGTATCCCAATGGGAATAATCCAGTAAGAAGAGAGAATGGATGCCACAGGAAAGATGGAGAGTAGGGCCAGAAGTCTTGCAGCCACGGTGGGTGTTGTCTAACGCCAAGTGGAGGACCTGGCTTTCGAGAAGGGCAGGGACATTCATCCCCACACTGCCTACTGCTGCATTTCAAAGGAAAGCTAATGAATAGGAGCTGGCACAACACACATTTTCTTTTAATTCTCTTAATTAATTTATGAATTAAGCACTATTGTCTCCACCTTACAAAAGGAGGAACTGAAGCTTTTATAAATTAAGTCGTTTGTCCTAAGCTATGCAATTAATAAGTGGTAGAGCTGAGATTCATACTGGACTGGAGGCTGAGTGGTAGAACAGCTACAGCTGTTCCATGGGCAGGAGGGTAACATGACATGTCTCGTCACCGTCCAGGTGGCCAGGCAGTGGCACCGGGCACGTCACATTACTCTCTCTGAGCCTCTGCTAGCTGTGGCACACTGTCCAGAGACTGTTGCACACCCTGAAGGCAGGCAGGGGTTGGTGCTACAGTAACCAGCTCTGGAAGTGGAAGTAGCATCCTGCTGGACTCCCAATCAAGCTAGAAGACAGGAGGTCTCAGTTTGCCAATTGTTCAGGCCACGTGAGCTTGACCAAGCAGACAGACACAGTGGAGAGACTTGGATGCCTACTCATGCAAGCTAATGTAATGTTTCTTTTGTAGCACAACTGTCCCGTGAGTGAATCCAAGCAGAGAACATTGAAAGACTTCTTGGAAAGCCTAAAAAGCACCATGCAAAAGAAATATTCACAGTGTGGAAGGTCCAAGTTTTAATTTATAAGTTTTTAATGGCTTTATTTTAAAAATATTTATATATTTATAATTCATTATAAAATAAAGTATATGTAAAACCTAAAATGATGTTTAATGGTATTGGCTATGTTTACTCAGCAAATGAAGTTATGGTTTGCAACTTTTAGGGAAACTGATTTAATTTTTACTGAAAAGCAACAAATGGTATAGCAACAGACCACTTTCTTTTCAAGGAGTTCCCTGTCTAATTGGGGACATAAGGCACAAGATAGCTAAAGAATAAAAGGTCACACGAGATATAAGTGATTAGAGTGAGTCTATGATTCCTCCTGACTACCACATTTTTCTGAGTCACAAAAGTATCAAAGGGATGCTTAGAACATTCTTCTCCCATTGGGACAAGGAGCATTTTATTGAATCTGTAGGAAAAACAAGTAATCCTTACACAATATATGGCTCTGAGGTGAATAATAAAGTCATAATAATGCACTCTCTTGATTTTCAAATCCAAGAACCAACCAACAGACAAAGCCCAGAAGTTATGGTTAGAGAACAGGCTCTACCTGACAACACAAAAGGCATAGCCCAACATGGTCAGAGCAGAAGCAAAGAAAGAGGTGCAGCACTAACACCCCCAGTCTCAGCAGGGAGGGGCTCAGTTAAACAATAATAAAGTTGATGGAACCAGACCAAGAGATTAAGGTGCTCAAAACTGCAGAGATAATAGAACTAAAAATAATTTACTCAAAAAAATTTGGAAAGGAAGTCAGGCATGGTGGTGCATCCCTGTGGTTCAGCTCCTCAAAGTCTGAAGAGGGATGATCACTTGAGCCCAGCCTGGGCAACACGGTGAGATCCCATCTCAAAAACAAAACAAAAGCAAACAGAAAAATACTTGGAAGGGATAAATTAGGGGTAAAGCCTCATTCTTTCAATGGGGGAAATATATAATATTTGAAGTTGACAAAAATAGAAAGAGTGGTCCTAGGTTGACAATTGTCGTAGCTGGGGATGGGGATATGGGTCTGCTTTTAAATCTACTTGAAATTTTTGTTTAAAAAAGTGAAAAAAAAACAATAATGAATCAAGAAATCTTTGGATTATGATGATAACCACTAGAACAGAAACAAAGGTAGGATGGTTCGCTTGGAAAGCTATTCAGATGGGAGACTATTGCCTTTCGTGTGTGTGTGTGTGTGTGTGTGTGTATGTGCATGCATATACATAAATGATTGCATGTATTTTAAAATAGAAGAAGAAATAAAAACCTAACAATAACTAGTGTGGGAGAAAATGTGGAAAAACTGGAACACATAGCTGGTGTGATTGGAAAGTGCTGTGGCCACTTTGGAAAACAGTTTGGCAGTTCATCAAATGCTTAAACCTAGTTGATGGGCTAGCAATTTCAATCCTATACCTCCCCCAGAGACCTGAAAACATATGTCCACACAAATTCCTCTACACAAATATTCACAGTAACATTATTAACAGCAGCAAAAGGGTAGAAGTAACCCAAATGCCATCAACTGAGGAATGAATAAGCAAAATGTGATATATCCATACAATGGAAGATTATTTGATGATAAAAAGAAATGAAGTACTGAGACATGCCCAAAATGGATAAACTCTGGAAACGTTACGTCAAGTGAAAGTCGCCCAGGTCCAGAAGGCCATGCCTGGTAAGATTCTAATTATACAGAACAGGAAAATACACAGTGGCAAATAGTAGGTGGAGCAGTAGATGGAAGAAGGGGGAGTGACTGCTAACAGGTATGGAGTTTCTCTGGGGGGTGATGATGATGTTCTGATTTAAGACAGTGGTATAGGATGTACAATTCAATAATAGAATAATAAAAACCACTGAAAATGTGAATTATATCCCAACAAAGTTCTTTATTTAAAGAAATTAAAGGGAGAGAAAAACAAAATCAAGTGTCAAGACATCAAAATTTTCCTTTTGATGCATTCGTTGCAAGAGTATGGAACTTGTAACAGTGATTGAGTGCTTTTCATCCTCGCTTACACATGTGACAAAATTAATACTAGTTCTAAAATTACACCAAAATATACAACATCTTTTTAACCCTTTCAAAATAAGGGGAAAAAATCAAAAGCTTAAAGTCTCACCCTGACCACAGCCAGTTTCACCCTGCCCACATAAAATACCAGCATGCCAAGGGCAATAAGTAACAGAGAGAGTCATGGAGGCTTGTAAGACCAATCGGAGAAGATACACGCTGAAAATTTTAATTTCCTTTCTCCTTTGATTGAGGCTCATTTGCATTCAATGGCTAATGTGAGCTGTAGTCTGCCACAGGATATGAATTGTGGGTTACACTTTGGGTATGAGGCCAGGATGATAAAGGAGAAGCTGTCAAAAAGAAAGAATTAGAATAGGCCACAGAAAGGACTCGTGCGCTCGAGCCAGGGCTGTGATAAGATGAACTTGGATGGTCAAGGCGTAACTAACATTCCTGTTTACTTCCGGACAGGAAGTCCTGGAATCTGGATTTAAACATCCCACAATGACTTTAAATTTACCAAGAATACGAATCAAGGATACACATTTTTAAAAAAGTGAGTGAAGACAAATTGGATTAAGATGGCATTTGAGTAGTTACTTAGGCAACTTAGTGGCAGCCAGTGCCTGCTCAATGGGACAAACCTCTTGTCTGTGCAGTCTGTGACATTGACAGCAAAGACCAAACTCCACCCTTGACTAGGCTACCTTTACTTTTGGCCCAGGAAGTATTTACCTCTGAAGTCTGGCAGTAAGTATTTATTGAATGAATGAATGAAAAAAACCATTGGGCTCATATCTATAACTACATGTCTCCCTGAAATATTCTTGAGTCACAATTAGAAATGCTGTCCTCTAATAAAAATGCCACAGGGACTTTGTTTTGGATCTGTCCATGCCATGGACTCTGACTTTGGTTTTCCTCTGCCTCTGCCAAGAGTCTCAGCTAGCTGCCAGAGAAGAACACTGAACATTCACCTTCCTTTACCTCAGCCCTCAATGTGTTCATTCTCCAGTTTTGAGGCCACCTGCCCTCTGAGGGAGGCTGAGTTTTGCAAGGGCTGGCATTCCTGTGTTCCCAAAGACATTCTACTCAGCATAGGGCAGGTGCCTAGTAAGTAAAAAGGAGATGTACATGTACAACATAATGGGCCAAAGCAGAAGAGACACATTAAAAAGAGGACAACTTTTAAGTAGAAATCAAGGCAATACATACTTGTAAGGCAAAACACAGTTTGTAAGGCAATACACAGTTTCTGTAATGACTCTGGCACTTTTGGATTGGATTAAGCAATATCCTCTTGCTAAGATACGTATCAACCCTGAGAAATTTTATTCAGTTTGTAAAGTCCCAGTTAAATTCTTTTGTACAATTGGAGAAATAAGAGCCTTTGATTACAAACTAAAATTTCCCCAGCCCTTTAAAAAGGGATGGGGGAGGGGAACAGGTGTGGAAGAATGTCTGATCTGTCATATTCTGTAGTGACAGCCATAAACGTGTTTGGGTAAGGCAATCTGATGTTCTGATAACGTTGATAGAAGTAACATGAAGATTGGGTCACAGGAAGCCCAAGATAAATGCTGAGAGGAAACAGGTTCTTTTTGAAGTAGCCTCTTCATAATCATTTTCCCACACATTTGTTCAACTTCCGAAGGAAGAACGAATACCTGATTTGCTTTGCAAATGAAAGAGCTTAAGAACAAGATATTCAGCTAATATTGTAACAAGTGTGTTTGGAGGCTGCTCCAGCTCCCTTTGAATTCAGGTTGGGGCTTCAGAGCTGTGCTAACTGTTCCCATAAGACAAAGGCTGTGGTCTTCATTTATTTGGATATACTTGTTTGATAGTTGGATTAAAAATGACTTATTGAAAAAGATTAGAGCAGAAAAATAACAAAAATGTTATTAGGGGAGTAGAAGTAGAAAGGGAGTAGAAGTGATGATCCAGAGTCACACAGATGGTACAAGAGGCTACCAAATTTTATTGTCCCATCAGCCAAAGCAAAATTCTCATCATTTTACCTAATTCTTGCTTTTACCTAATACTTAGCTTTTAGAGATTTAATGAGATGACATGATGGACAATGTGCTCAGCCACCGCCTAACGAAACTGGCAGTTGCAGAAAGGAGCACCTTCGTGGTATTTCGTGAAGCTCTGAAATTGAGGGGAGGGGCAAAGCTGCAAAGGTGGCCCTACTTTTTACCTTGCTAAGGCCATGGCAAGCTTTTAATTTATTGTCATGTTCTGCATGCATCTAGGAGTTTTATATAAGCTGGCCACTGTGAAAAGAAAGAGAGCAAGCTCTAGAGAGGCCAGAGGAATCTCCTCCTCTACATGAAAAAAAAAAAAAAAAAAAAAAAAGTACACTTTAAAAAATCCTTTGATACTAGCCATGGAAGGCTCAGGAGTCTGAGGCAGGAGGATCACGAATTCTAAGCCAGCCTTAACAACTTAATGAGGCCCTAAACAATTCAGCGAGACCCTGTCTCTAAATAAAACACAAAAAAGGGATGGGGATGTGGCTCAGTGGTTAAGCGCCCTTGAGTTCAATACCAGGTACCAAAAAAAAAAAAAAAAAAAAGTCCTCCTTTGAAACTAGTCCACAAATCCAAAATTTCTCCAGACCCACTTTGAATTTCTGATAGCTGCCTGGCACAGTGCCTAGTAATTGGTGTTTGTCAAAAGAACATGTGATTGAATATAATCCAAGAACTATGATTATTTTGGAGATGCTCTAAGCTTATGAAGAGTTTTGAAATGAGATCATGGTCTTGTTACCAGCAGGCAACATTACCCCTGACTTTCCATGGGATACTTTCTACATACACATTTCTTCACGTTATGACCTAAGAACTGGTTTTTGTTCTCCAAAACCTAATGAAAAGGATAACAAAAATTGGCTAAAATATTTTTGGTGAAAAGGAAATTTTATCAATGAGAAAAAGTACATTTAAAAATACTTCTGCCAGGCGTGGTGGCATATTCCTATAGTCCCAGTGGCTCAGGAGGCTGAGGAAGAAGGAAGGATCACGAGTTCAAAGCCAGCCTCAGCAAAAGCAAGACACTAAGCAACTCAGTGAGACCCTGCCCCTAAATAAAATACAAAATAGGGCTGGGCATGTGGTTCAGTGGCCAAGTGCCCCTGAGTTCAACCCCAGTATTCCTCCCCCCAAAAAATTTCTTCCAAATTTGTTTCATAATGATTTCTGTTTAAAAGACCCACAACATTAAGAATTTCTGGGTGTGAAATTAAAAACACAGGCCTCTTTTAACCACACAAAATTGAGATGTTAAGCACAAAGAAACTGCTCATTAATGTCAGGCTCAAAGTAAACACAAAAGTAGTTCAGAAAAAAAGACCATCACTACAGGCTTTATAAAGGTAAAAGATTTTATTTCTTATCTAACCATGCTGCATGTGTACATACAATAGTGATATATACAACTTGAACAAATACAATTTATACATGAAATACCATGAAAGTGTGGCTTTTAAATTTAACACAACAAACTTGTACAATTTGTAATTTTGGCCAGTATACAGTATTGTTAGTAATGCTATTGAAGTTATTAAGGATTTAAATTACACTAAAGTTAAGTTCAAAGGCACTAGAAAAGATCTATGTTTTCTTGTAGTATTTTACGAAAAAAGAAAAGTTAAAAAGGAAAATAAATGCATACATTAAGAAATTGGGCAGACACTGGCGTGCTTAAATGTAAACTCTACCCATTCCTTAATTCACAGCCCTGTAGGAAAGAGAGGGACTTTCCTTAAAAATTAAGGGGAACACATGTGCCACTACATAATGACTATATACTGTATAATTACTTATGTTCTAATTTTAAAAAAGGAATTAAGGGGAAAGATATTAAAAACAGACTAAAAAAAGAAGCAAAAACAAAATCCCCAAGCTATAATAATTTTAAAAACATGTTACAGATGATATTATAACACTTCCTTCCCCCAAAGTAATGTTAAATTTTTTGAAGAAAAAATTCTTCTTTTTCTAAAAAGTACATGAAGTAGCTTGTCAAATGAGTTCTTACTTGTGCAACAAATGTGTAGATGCAGAAGTCCGCCACCCCCCTTAAGGAATCTTACACTTCACAAGAATCTAAGCACAAATGGGGAATACCATTATATTTTAAATTACAACTATCTATATATATATAATTACAAGGTTTACTGAAGACCATACTTAAACTAAACATGGTAGCAAGGCCCCTTTTAATAAATAAATATTGCTTTTTAAATTAAAGGGAAAGAGAATATTTATTCAATAACCTATTATATACTTGTGACATTTTAAATCTGCACATTTACTTCAAATAATGAGCAAATTTTGTTGGTGTATATTATTTTAGGAAATTAACACTGAATTTATAAAATATTTCATTTGTGAAATAAAACACAGTAAATGTGGAAAAAAAACAGAACTACTGTGACTGGAGCTAAATGAATAGCTCTGAAGTCAGTGTCCTATATATTCAAATGGATATTCAGACCTGGCTTGAATATCTAATTTTGGTATATTTGAATATTTAATGTCCATCTGGCAGAATCAGTTCTAGCATTAATTCTTTTTTAAAAAAATTGCTAAAGCAGACTGCTCAAGAATTTCTCAACATTTGACACTTCATAGATTTCTTTTTGTTCTTGTGTTGGGGTGGGATAGAAAAAATATTTTACATACTGTGGCTTAAATTTCTATAATGTTTTAAGCTTAATTCAAAAGGTATTCCTTTCCTATTAAATAAACTGTTGAAGGCTAGAAACATGGACTTTTAAAAAGAAAGAGCATTGGTCACTTTTTTCCTTCAGGTAAAGATATCTGTAGACTAATTACTAAAGTTAAGTGTGCATCATCAAAAACATTTTACAATTTCCAAGATATTCTACTCACATAAAGTCTTGACAAGACATACTCACCTCAAGTCTTCACAGTACCTAAACAATGCTCCTCAGAGCAAAGTTATATACTTCTAACTCTCACACACACTACAAAGAAAATGCTGCCAAGTGAAATGCAGTTCTAATTACCTAGCAAATACCACACAGGACATTCAGGACTCCACTTCCAGAAAGCACTTCAAACATATGGACACATTTTTACTACCACCTCACCAGTATTCTACCTCCACTTACCACCACTCTAACAGAACTCTAACACCCCAGTATAATTAGTAAACTAATGTTTAATCAAACTTATTTAAATAATGTTAATTTAATAAATCCTAACTTGAGAAGTCTCAAAACCTTTGCAACTAACACGTGTCAGGGGTGATTATGAAATTTTAAAACTCACAGAACAGAAGACTAAGTGGTTTAAGAATAGAAAACTTTTACAAAAAAAAAATTAAAATTTTGTTAAGTAGCCAACCAAAAACAAATTATCTATTTCTTAGATTACTATGAAATGAATAAATATAATTTTTATATTGAGAGGAATATGGTCCAACTGGGCATATCAATAGAAGAAATTTAGAAAATATTTTCTTTTATAAAATATTTTAAAAAATAATAAAGTGGTGTTTAGTTTTTGTTTTGCGGTACTGGGATCTAATCCAGGGGCACTCTACTACTGAGCTACCTCCCCAGCTCTTTTTATTTACTTTTTAAAATTTTGTGACAGGGTTTTGCTAGGTTGCTGAAGCTGGCCTCAAACTTATGATCCTCCTGCTGCAGCCTCCTGAGTCATTGAGATTACAGGTGTGCACCACAACATTTGGAAAAATAAAATGTTTTAAAGGTCAAGGATTCAAAAAGATTTTTCTGGCTTAGTTGCATTTTCTGGAAAATAAAAGCCCTTTTCAATTGGGATATAGGTAATTTCCATCAAAATTTAAAACTTATACAAGGGAAAGCATACCCAAATCATACTTCAGAGAGAATTTTTAAAAAATAGACAATACAGGCAAAGATACTCCTTTACGTTTGTACAATTCAATGTTTCAAGAGAAGATGATGCCATAACAATAAAAAAGTGTATTTAATCGAACTCAAAGTAGCAAAAAAGGTCAGAAGAGATCGAAATGAAATATATTTTCAATATTTGGTTTCAAAATGTATACTTGCGAGGACTGACCATTGAATTACAAAATTTTCTACAGAACATGAATAAGATCAGTCATCTCATACTTAAATTCAATGAATATTAATATAAAAAATAAAATATATATGAACAGGCCAACAGGGTTGGTGTTAGGACGGAGTCATTTCTTACATGTGCAGCCCAACATTTACATATAGCAGCACAATATGGGGTAATTCAACCTGCTACTTTCTACATGCAAAACAGGACATACTTTTTTTTTCCCCTGTACTTTGAAATTATTTATCTAAATATAGAGTAGTTGGGTAAATAGCTAACAGACTTACATTACATCAAATTGCAACTCTATAGCATGAACTGCTCCCCCAACTTTCTGGTACAGTACAGTTCAAGAGTAGTATAACAATCTGAACAATCACCAATTGTACAATTTTAATATGTTAACTTAATGTATATGTTTAAAAATTATGCAAATCATTGTTTCCAAGTCTTATATCATGATAGTTTTCATTATTTGAAATTACACAGAAGTCTTCAGTGTTTTAATTAAAGATTTGTCCAGGCATAGGAACATCACTAATTTTTATTGTAACTTTGATTCTATAACATTTACTGAAGTAAAGAACCAATTACTGTCTCAGGCTTTGCAGAACGCTTTCTGTTTGAAGAAAAAAAGAAAACATGAATGCTTTTAAAAAGACAAAAATGCAAACACTTTACAACATGTAGTAGAAAAATAATGGGGTGGCTACAGAGTCTGGAAATTGGCTGACATCACACCCCAGTACACAGGGTAGTGAGAGATTGGGGAGATGCTAGTGTCCAAAACTGGACTAGACAATGTGGCCACATCAAGTAGGTTGCACGCTCCAGTTTGGAATCTCTTGCTAATCTCTTTTGGGCTATGCTAATGGCACAGGTGGATTGTGTAAGAATCAGACACAAATCATCTTAAGCAACAACTCACATACCTATGTAGGGACTGATGGAAATGCTATATTATTGTACTATTTATGCAATTAAGCCCAGCACAATGAATTATGTATTTCTAATGAGGACTATCACATTGAACACACCATGTAATATAATATTGATGAACCATTTATTGTATATATTTGCCTAGATTTATGGCTATCTACAATTTTTATGATACAACAGGATATTTCTGGTATACAAAGATGCTGACTTTGGCTCACATAATGTTAGCCCACACTGTTTTTTTTTTTAGCTTAACCTAAAGCTAAGCTAAAAAAAAAAAAAAAGGTACATATTTAAAAATGAACATTATGGAAGCCATATCCAAACAGCTCATCAAATTTGATGTTTTAGGTCTACAAAATAAAAAAGTAACTAAAAACTGAGGGATCTCATGTAAGTAATCTGAATTTCTTGCTTCTCCTTAGAAAAGAGAAGATCCAGAAATAACGGGCCCTCTATTCCCACAACTAATTAGGAACTTTTAAAAGCATAGCTCTCCAGCTTGCCCCAGTCCCCTCAATTAGCTACTTTCTACTATGCCAGGACCAACTATCTTACCATCATACTTGTAGTGTCATATTTCCTAGTAACTGCAGAGTTAAGAGGAAAATATTTCTAGTAAAAGTGGAAAAGTAAAAGATCTAAAAGAATTTGTGTTTCTTAGAACTGATTTGCTTCATTCCTTAATACTGCATGTGTGTCTTTGGTGGGCACATGAAAGTTTTTAAACCGCTTATCTAAATGCTGAAGAATGCAAAAATTTGTACACTTTAAATGTGTAACTGATTTCCCTACCACTAGTTCTATTACCTCAAGTTTAAAAGTATTAGGTTATGTCTATGAGATTGTATAATAAAAAAAATTAAAAACACACAACTTCATCTATTATAGAAAAGTACATGAAATCAAGAAAAAAAAGAAGCTCGTTATCTGCTACAATTTCAGGAGCTCCGATGCAATTAGCCTAAACAGGCTGCACAATACTTGACATAGGAAAAATGGAGAACAAACTCCAGCCCAGGACTGATTTCCTTGGGCTTATGTGATAATACATGAACATTACCATGGTCATAACCAACTATCTTACTATCATACTTGTAGTGTCCAAAAAAGTGGGTAAGATGATCAAAGATTCCATTATGAGAGAGGAAATAAAAGTTCTTGGGGTTGTGTTTATGATAGAAAAACTAACCAGCTGAACACAGTAATTTGGGAGTCTAACCAGGCAAATTAATTAACATCTTGCTAGAAAAACTAGTGTAAGAATTAAGCAATTAAAAAAGATAGTGATTCATTAAACATTTGGAAAGATCAAAGTGGATTAAAAATAACTTATATTACTCTAGAGGGCTAAAGAAGTTGGAAGACCTTAATTCTTTAGTCAGATTTTACTTGCTCAAATTGTGACTACATAAGAAATTTGATTTTTAACTTATCAACTAAAATATTTATCATGCTAGATAAATTTTAGTTTCCTCTAAGTGTATTAATCATCATTTTATTGGATTCAAGGATGGTCCTTACCTTCTCCCTGTTTTTGGCCTTGTTTTCCCCTTTGATGTCCGTGGCCTTTCTAATTTCATCAAAGACTGACGCAAACTCTCCTCAGTATAGGCAAGATACACATGGGAAAGATCTACTTCAAAGGGCTAGTGAAAGAAAAATTAAACCAGATACTCTTTAAAAAGTTAAACCAGATTTGGGGGAAGATATAAAATACTGAACAAACACCTAGCCAAAAAAAAAAACAGAGAAGATAAAACTAAATAAATATTTAAAGACTTCTTCTAATTCCAATATCTGAAATGTATTCACCAAAGTTTGGTGAATTAGAACATCTGAAACACTATAAATTTCCTCAGACATAAAGAAAAACTATTACTAACTTCCCCAAACCTTGTTCCTCTTCTTGTTGACCTAGAACTAGAACAAGCTTTGAAAGGGAAGGCAGATGCATTCTAGTCTCTCACCATATCCCCATGACCTAGAGAGGTAAAAAGAAGATTCCAAAGAGTCTCTCCAGGCCATTCTTGTGACAGAAATAAGCTGGCCATCAGGATAAGCCTGAGAGTGAGCAGAACTGTCGTAACAACTGCTCCATCCTAGAGGAGCCCACTTTTCAGCAGAGCTGATTAACAGATACCAGGTTAATAGCACACTGTAATGACCCACATTCCTATAAAGAAATATATGTAATTTTTTTAAAAAAGTATTCTTACATCTTTCTCCTTTTTATCAGGTACTGGTGTTTGCTTCCTCATGTTATTTCCTGTATAGGCAACACATTTCTCAAAAAAGGAAAGGGTGGGGAGGAAGAAATGTCTTAATTAGTAATTAGTACTGTGAATTAGGCAAACTACTGTGAGATATCCTGATGTTTCACTAGTAAAACATGATTTGAATGTTGATACAGAAAAGGAACCAGAGGTCAATCAGTTCCATATCTCCTGACCTAGGCCATTTCTACCACATGATCTCTGTTACAGTTAATTAGAAAATCATCTTAAATGCCCTACTAAATTCTCATCTGATTCATCCTCTGGACCACTTCCCACCTCATGGCAGCCAGCGCAATTTCTAGTCCAGAGAAAAAGTAGTTCACATTATTTCATGAAAGGATGAAGATAATACTCACTAGCTGCCATTCTCCTATGTCTTCATTCCAGTGTACATAGTTTTCAATCATTTCCTTTCAAAAGTCAAGGACAGTTCATTTTTAATATTTAATAGCATTTAAATTATTGAAAAATAGTCATAGAATGCTTAAGTGACAAAAGTTTCAAGACATTATATTACATGATACTATTTCTATTAAGTTTTAAAATATACATTCTTAGGAACATGTGTAGGAACTATTAAACTATATAAAAATAGGGCTAGGGATATTATTATTCAGTGGTACAGCACTTGCTGAGCATGTATGAGGCCCTAGGTGTCATTCCCAGCACCACACACACACTCTCTCACACACACAAATATGTTATACTGTATGTGTACACTATTGTGTGTGTGTGTGTGTGTGTATATACATTTACATATATACATATGTCAAGAGAATGAGAACACAGGAATCAGAATGATGGGTACATTTGGTTGGAAGAAGCATGGGTGGAAGAATGTGGGAAGCCATTTGGTTAAAAGTAGGTTACTGTCAAGGTCCTAGCTTTTGTTTTGGGTGATGAATTCACTACAAAATAACTAACTAAATTAAAGCAGACCATCCAAGGACAAATAAAAACAGTGGGCTATGTATCCAGTATTAATTTTATACACCTGAGGTCCAAAGGAAAAAGTACTAAGGCTTATTTTCAGACAAATATTGGGAATTCAAAACAGATTTTTAGGAAAATCATGTTACAAAGTTGATTAAAATGAATTGCAAAGAGAATTTTTGGTTATGAAAAAGAGGATAAGATTTTTAAATTATACTTGACTAAGAATCATCATACATTTGGAGATGAATGGTGGTGATGGCTGTACAACAATATGAATATTCTTAACATTGCTGATCTGTACACATTAAGGATGGTTAAAATGATAAATTTCATTTATGTTCATTTTACCAACCAGACACACAAAAATTAACATCCATAAATAAGGCAAAATAGCCTAGGGGTTCTATTTACTGGACCTATACCTTGATTCTGATTGCATTTACATGAATCTGAATTCTCCAAATGAAAGAGAAATTCTTAGATACTTACATATTAAGGGAACCTTAATTAGATATTTAGATATTAAGGGAAGTTAACCGAAGTTAACTGGCATTGTTCAAGAAACTTTTACAGATAATAGCTAAATTAAATTAAATTACAAATTTCATTTCCTTTATTTAACCCCAGTCCAGTGACTAACATCTAGATTAGAGAACTTCCTGCTTACCTGATAGTCCTGAGGTATGAAGTTATCAATAATAAGCATTTGAAGTCGAAGCTCCCGGCTAAGTTGCCGAATGTTTTCCAGTAGGCCTTCAATTTCCCTCTGATGTTCTTGTTGGAGATCTGCCATCTACCAGAAAATCCATAAAAATATTATAAATAAATAAGATTTTGAGTACAAAAGTTCCTCTGACATAGGACATTGGCTTGTCAGACCTTATGCAGTTCTTTTATAAAAATAAAATAGACTGACACTATCACTATGTCAAGTTATTAGTCAAAACTGGGGGAAAAAAAATTAGTTTGATAGCTAAAACTAAAAATTGCACATAAAGGCAAAGTATTTTATTTATTTCTTTAAAACTGTAAGCTCATGTTATGATTACATATGCATTCTTAATCAAAGGAATTTCTTCTTTAAAAATTCAGAACTAGGGCTGTGGCTGTGGCTTAGTGATAGAGCACTTGCCTAGCATGTGTGAGGCATTAGGTTCGATTCTCAGCACCAAATATAAAAAAATAAATAAAATAAAGGTCCACCAACAACATCAACAACAATAAATATTTTTAAAAAATTCAGAACTACATTTGTAGATCATTCTAAGAAACCAACCTCTGACTTTGCAGCCATCAGCATAGTCCAAACTTTCTTTAATTTCTTGGTCTTTCCCTGTGCTTCCTCTTGTAAACTGGTATATTTTTCTTCAATATCTAAGCGTTCTTGCTATGATAAAAATTGGTAAACTTCAGAATCACTTTAAGACACAAATTTAAATTATTTTAAAAAGTTAGTGACTATTATCTTCAAAATAAACCATACATCTGCTTTTAGTGCCTGTCTCCCAGTTATTTAGGAGGCTAAGGCAGAAAGATCACAAATTCAAGGTCAATTCAGGCAACTTAGTGAGGGCCCATCCCAAAATAAAAAATAAAAAGGGCTGGAAATGTAGCTCAGCATTCTGGTTCAATCCCTAGAACCCCACAACATACACCCTATTTCAAAATTTTATTAAGATTATAGATATTAAAAGATAAATAACTTAGGCAACGAATATTAAACTTAAAGCAAAAAGTCATATCACCTCTTTTTCCTCAAGTTCTCTGCGAAGCTGCTCTGCTCTTTTCCTCCTTTCTTCCAGCTCCATGTTAGATTCTTCAAGAAGTTTTTCTTGTTCCTCAGCTTTGGCCAATAAATCAACACCACCAACAATTACTTTCTTCTCCAGAGCAGATAATTTTTCCAGCAAAGATTGATGCTCTTGTCTATAGATTCAAATGAGAATACTCTAAATTCACTGATCAGCTACTGTTCTAATAATGGCATTTCCCAAAATTTGATAAGAATTTTAGGTGTACAATTTCAAAATTAAAAAATAATTATATAACATCTCTATGAAACTATACCTCTGTGTAGTTTTTAATTCATTAACCTCTAATTCAAACTCACCAATATTTTTCCTCCCACAGAGATTAAATAATTGAAACAGATTTAATCTTTAGAAATATATCACATACATGGCATTTTCTACCCCAGAACAGCTATACTTGAAACAACAATCAAGCTTTTAGTTACTATTCAATTTCCCTGCTCATATATCTTATGAAAACTATTAGAAATTTAAATCATGAATTCATCTCAATTCAATAAAACTCACTGAGCTTTAAGAAGATCTTTTTCCCGCTTCTCTAATTCAGCTCTAGCCTTGTTTCTTTCTTCTTCTTCCATGTCAAGCTTTGTTTCAAGTGCTTTTCTCTCCTCATCAATTTTTGCTTGCATTTCAACCATCTTATCTGGAGAAACTTTCTTTTTACCTATTTGAGTCATTTAATTGCAACAATCACTAAAACAAGTGAGTATTTCAGACATGTAATTATCTTTGATACAGAACTGACTAGACTCCTCAATAATACAAAATATCAACATTTTAAGAAAATTAAACTGATAGTATCACTCATTTCCATTTATGTTCTAGAAAAACTTTTATTTTTTAAAAATATTTTCTAGTTGCCGATGGATTTTTCACTTTATTTATTTATATGTGATACTGAGGATCAAACCCAGGGAGGGCCTCACACATGCCAGGCAAGTGCTCTACAACTGAGCCACAACTCCAGTCCTAGAAGAACTTTTTAATTCACTGCTAAATTCAAATTGTTGTTCAAATGTACAATTATATCTAAGAACAAAAGTAGGTTAAAGAGAAGCAAAACAGATGGGCTGAAAATAGGGAAAGAAAGAGTAATAGGAAAGCCAAATAAAATAGCAAAAATTTCTGTGTCCCCAAACAATACATATAGGATAAAAAAGAAAGCAAAATGATTCTTCAGTTTCTTTCTCCTGATAATTAAGTACAATCCACAAGTGGCTTCTCAAAAACCGTCTCCCAAATAACATAAATTAAAGACATATATAGATATAAAATACAGATAAAAAATATCAGAATTTCTATCAGGTAGATTTTAATTTATTCTTGAGAGTTTTAAAAATTTATTATTCAGGGTTTTTCTAAAACTTTTGTTTAATAAAATTATTAGAAAGTATTTTCTACCACATAGTATATTTCTAAAGAAAGAAATTCTATAATAATTATACAAGTTACATAGTATTAACCAAGCATTTTATAGCTGATTAGCTGTCATGATTATCATCAGATCCTAAATGAGCAACTAAAATGCTCATTACTATGTCAAACTCAGGATCCTAAATCTCCCTAACTCAGATTAAATAAGTGTCAAATATAAGCAGAAATACTACCAAATAATAAAGCTGAAACATAACTTCCAGTTGATCATTTTGATTATAATGTCTAAAAGTGTTTTATATACATATAATAGGTATTCAATGAAAGTTTACTGATGAATTTCAAAAATCATGAAATTCATATGTAAAATCAAAAAGAAAATAAAAACTAGCTTACTAAAATGGTTATGGAACTGAATCAATGACAATTCATTTCTGGCAACTATTTCTCAGAATCATATGTTCCTTCAGAAAACCAATCAAACTTTTCACAGAATTGATCTGAGGCTCTCCTGAAAGCTTTGTCATTCTTAACTTCCTTCCCAAAGGACTGTAGAAGAAAAGGGTAAACCAGAAGAGTTTATAAATTGTTAATGCCTCTACCCCAATCCAACCCCTTCACTAATAATGAGGAAAAAAAACTGAAAATAATTATGATGGTAACATATATCTGAATATATCCTTTGAAGAACCATGAGAGGAAGAATCATTCATAGGCTTCATTTAAATCTTCAGGCCAAAATTATATTAAAAACAAACAAACAAGGGTTTAAAATACAATATCCTTCATTTCTACAGATCTGTAAGTTCAAAGCAAAATCTAAGCCACAAAACAAATTAAAATAAAAGCACTGATCTACATGCTTTGGTATGGTGTGATTCATTGCATTCCAAAAGTCAGGATGTGGACCTGAATCTGTTGGCTTGTTTATCACAGTCCCCAGTGTGGTACCTTCTGGGTTATATGGTTAAAAAATAACTTTTAAAAATAATTTAACTCCTTTTCTCAATGAATACTTAGAAAGAATTTCCCATAAGTGATACAATTTCTCAGAAATTTGAGGGACAAAAGATAAATTTAGGTGTGTGCATTTAAAAACCTGTAACTTCCTTTCCACCTCAGAATTACAAATATTTAAAGAAAAAAATGGCAAATATGTTAAAAGCAAAACAACACAGGTATGAAGACATGGATGCTTGACATATGAACATGAATATTTTTAGGCCTTTAGGATTCTAATTGTTTTTGTTAATAGTTAAAAATAGTTTTTACAGGGCCTGGTGGCACACAGGTAATCCCAGCTACTTGGGAGGCTGAGGCAGAAGGATCACAAGTTCAAGCTCAAAGTCGGCTTCAGCAACTCAGTGAGACCCTGACTGGGGATGTAGCTCAGTGGTAAAGCACCACTGGTTTTAAACCAAACAAAACAAAACAAATAAAAATAGTTTCAAAACCTATAAAGTGGTGAAAAAATAAAAAGATTGAATATGTAGAAATATAAAAATGCATGCCTCTTGATGAATTAATACCATGCCTGAATTATATTAGTAAAAACCATCTGGTAATGTTTTTCAAAGTGATGCTTTTGTAGCAAAAAAACACTACTGTGCTGCTCTTGTAACATTTTCATGAAGATGACCATGCATATATAATCAGTATAGCTAGAATCAATTTCAAAAGTCTGATATTTACCATGTTAGTCTAGCCAGAATCACTTTGATAAATCATTATATTTCTTCAAATAATACTTTAAGCTAACTTTGAATATGTTCCAACTCTCCTAACCAATCATTTTAAAATGAGGCATTACTAATAGTCACTTTTACATGTACTTTTTAAATTAATTAATTTATTTTTACCCTGTTCTTTATGATACAAACAAGGTTTAGCCTCCAGGGGGCTGGCCTGTGGACTCCTGGGTTAGGGTTAAGGTGCTTTAGTCTGGGGGAAGGTGGATACCAGGGGCAAGAGCCTGGTATCCAGGAGCACAGAGGTGATCTCCCCTCGTCACCATTACTGTTAAGTAGGAACTTTGATTCTTCTAACTACAAATATTTTAAAAGACTTTTTTAAAGGGTATGGGAGTAAGGCTGGGAAGTAAAGCACTTGCTTAGCATTGGTAAGGCCCTGGGTTTGATCCCTAACAACGTACACACATAGCCTCTTATAAACAAAGCCAGTTAATTAAAAAAACAACAACCACCACCCCATAACAACACAGTTTCTAATATTACATGATAAAATTTCAGCACAAAATTTCAGGTAGGTAAATTTTAATAATGCCAGAATAAAGAGTATTTAATTAAGACAAACAGAACTAGTAACATTTTCCAGTTGCACTTTGTCATGTGTTCTAACCAAAACTGTGATGGTGAACTGGCAAGGAAAGTCTGAGGGGAAGAACTTCAGGGAAGTATTAACTGAATTCATTTCATATTATTAAATGAGTACCCACCAGCATAGCTCACAGGCACTTTATTCTTGGCTTTAAAAGAAAAGAGTGGAAAATGTTTGTGAAATCATTTATAATTGTATTTCTAAAATGTGACTTTAAGAATTTAGGAAAAAAGAAAGTTTTATTTTGTTTTTGGTATCTGGGCTTGAAACCCATAGTGCTGAGCTACATCCTCAGTACTTTTTTTTTTTTTTTTTTTTCATTTTGATACAGGTTTTGCTAAGTTGTTTAGGGACTCACTAAGGTTGCTAAGGCTAGCCTTGAACCTGTGATCCTCCTGCCTTGGTCTCCCAAGTGTTTTTGTTTTTTTTAAGTTGAAGTTGAAAGAATTTTTGAATACAAAAAAACGGATACTTACCTTGCAAAAAATATTAAATTAAAAAATGCTATTTAATTAACAAAGTTCTTTATAAGATAAATAACTACTAAGTGGAGTGCAAATCAATCACACCAACCTGCTTGATCTTGCAATAAGAGGTGGTAAGCAAATCGTAGACAGGAAGCATATGCACAGAGATGAGGAAGAAAAAAAGGAAAACATTATTTCCTTTGTAAAACAAAAAAAAAATGTATAATAGCATTTACAGTATAAGTAGAGAAATAAATCAAATCATTATCAAAACGGAAATAAGAGCCCATGTAAAAAGAAAGCATATTGAATATAATGAGAGATACAATTTAAGCAAGGAGAAGATTACTTTACTCTTAAGATTACAACTCAAAGAGCTCACACTGACTCCCAAATTCCTGCAAATGTAACAATTCAGCATCATGTGGTTATGTTAAATGGTAGACAAAGAATTGGGAACCTGTTAAGACCTGGGAAATTCTAAAAGAACAAAGCAGAAAATTAAGCCAATTTTTAAAATTAATAAGTTGAAAGTAACAAAATTCACATTGTCCATTTCCAAAATTTCCCAATTCAATGTGTCTCCTAGTACAAAGATCCATTACAGGTGTGCCCCATTTTAAGAAAATTCAACTCAAAACCCTGAATCAACAAGAGATAAAAGTTTATAATTTTCACTATTTGACAAAAAAATTTTATGAAGATTTTTTAAAGACAGCAAGTTCACAATACACTGTTTTCCAAATTGATTTATAAGCAATGTTTTCAGAGGAAAAAATTTACTACATAAAATGGAGTACACCTGTATAGTAACAAACTTACATTCAACCTATTAGTAGATTATAGAAGTAAATGACAACTGATGATTCAAGCAAGGGACACCTAAAAAAAAAGGCCACTCAGGTTTTATAAAGGGAGGGTACATACATAACAAGTTACACACAGCAACCACATGCTTGGGACAATTATCTCTCCACTTCACCAACCTACCCATGTTACAACAACAACATATTTTATGTGCTAAGTATGCAAATAGCAATGAAAACTTCTTGAATTGAACAAAGTACAACTCATTTCACACTGTAAGTTCATGTAACTATTCTTTAAGAACAAAGATAAGTTTTGCATTAGAAAAAATGCAATGTTTCCTACTCAGATATTTCTCATATTTCAGTTTATAAAACAAAATTAACCTTTATATGGTCTCTAAAGCAACATCATGTATTTTTTTCAAATTATCCTCTGAAGTGAATCATTTGGTAAATTGCTTAAGAATCGTCAATAGACAGATTTTTGCTATTCTTGGATTCTTCCTCTAAAAAGCTAAATGCATAAGAACAATAAGCAATTATTTTGTTATTAGTTTGGGAAAGGTAAGAATATAGATAATGCTTTAAAAAGACAGTAAGCTGCAAGCTGGTACAAGAAGGTATCATCTCTCTTCTGAGAATAAAATATGAATAGATAAAATTAAATAATACTTTTCAACTTAATTAAAGTTTAAGAAAAAGTCTTTAAGTCTGAAATAAGTCTAGACAGATCCTGAGTAAACTTCATGTGGTTCTTAATTATTTAATCACATCTTAGAAAAATTCTTAAAACCTATCAGGTAATTAGAAATGGAGATAAAGTCCATTTGAAATAAAATACCACTCAATTTATTTTTACTTGCTTGAAACACTCCATTTTTCTTTATTTGGGAGTCTTTAATCTTAAGCTACTGCTAAGAATAGGACACCAAAGTGTAAAATTTTTATAACTGTATGACATGTTATAATGGGTACTGGTATACTGCCAAATGTAATTGGTACTAGAAATTCAGGATTTGTTGTTACATGTCCCTTATACTGACCAAGATTAAACATTTATAATGAAACATAAAAAAACAACCATAAGAATTTTTCTTTTATACAGCTTACTAGCTCTCTTTACATTATCTCAACTGCAAAAGCATGAATCTCTCTTCCATTGTCTCAAACATAAGCTAAAGCATATGTTTTAACAATTATGGTTAACTGGAAGCAATGAAGGGGCATGGGGGATCATCAACATGCTTTGTTCTACTGAGAAGTCCAACATGTATTCTTCAAATAATGACAGGGAGCGGTGCAGCATTGCTCAAATGAAGCCCATGGGTTATGGAGAAGCCAAAGCTCTGTTAGAGAATTTAAGAGCTACCACTCACTAGTCAAGAACTTATCCAGAGGTTTCTCTATGACAGAACATGTGGAGTCTGAACTACTGCTGCTGCTACTGCCTGGAAGACAAAGAAATGAGCCCAACGCCAACCAAAGAAAGAAAAAACAGGAATATGAACACACATATAGAGAAAAATTCAGTTCCAGAGAAAGAATTTTAAAGGACAAACAAGCTTTGTATTAAAGAATCAAAACTTAGTTTCCCTTAAAACCAGTTTTGGTAGTAGTCTATCCAATGTTCTCTACTTCCCAAAGCCATATGGGGGGATTAGAAACTGTATTTAAGATTCACTGTGTGCAAATTTTACTACTCATTTAAAACACTGCATGTTGAAATGACAAGAATAAAAAATATGTTATTTGGTGACATTTAAGTCTATTTAAATTATTTAGGTTGTAAGTTAAAGGAAGTTCTAAAACTTAAAGTCAAATTCAACTAACGTTATAGGTCTGTCACCAATTTCCCTCTCTCCCCTCATGGCATCAAACTATCAAATATAAATATTTATGTTTAAGGTATGACAGCAAAATTGAAAAGGCTCACTAAAAAAATTTAAATTTCTAAGCCTGGAAGGCATATTATCATTAAATATTTTAATATATTAAATAGTGGCATTTTTCTACATAAAGTTTTATTCTTAATAAATCTATTATATGCTTTATAGCTTTCTAAACAACAGTTCATTTTGTTAAAAAAAAAAAAACTAGATATGAACAAAAACTACATTTCTCTAAGTCAGGGTTTGGCAAACATTTTCTGCAAAAGGACAAATAATATGTGTTTATAGGCCATAAGCCATGTGAAAGCAGCCACAGAACATATGTAAACAAATGAACATAGTTGTTTTAATAACATTTTATTTACAAAACAGATATGGGCTAGACTTGGCCAGCAGGTTGTATTTTACCAACTCTTGCTCTAAATCATGCTTTTCCTCTCTTCTGAATTTATACAATCTTACAGTTTTTAAATTTGGGACTTCTGATCAAACAGTGATGGGTTTATTTTCAGCAACATCATTTAAATAAGACAAGCAAAATATGCACCAGCTGGAAAACAATGATCCACAATAATGGAAGAGAGTTCTGAAATAAATATTTAGGATAAATAGGCTTGAAATGCAGGCCATTATAATATGTCCATCTCTTTTGCATGTTATCTATAATCTTAGCATGACAAAGTCTTAATTCACACATGATAACATATGCCCCACATTGGGGTGAGAATGAGCACATATTATAAAGAAAAGTAATTAAATTTTAAAATACAATACTTAAACAAATTTATTATTTAAAAATCTAATGAATTCTAAAGATTAACCTTACTTGAGGAAAAACTCCACATTTTCCTAATTTATTAAAATATGTAGGTTCCTAACAGATCCAAGTCCTCACGTAAAATCAAAACTCTACCTAAAATTTCAAAATGTTATATCCACTCTCATAGTTTTATAATTCTAAAAAAAAAATCCAAACTATTCTGAGTAAGCTAAGAACAGATTAGTGGAGAAAAAAACAATGCAAAGTTAACTAGGTATATGGCATACATCCTCTATTCTAATTGTTACCATAACTATAAAAGCAAAATAGAAGGCATGCACTCTATTGTCTTAAAAATGTGAAAGCATTATTAGGTAGCAATCCTAATTATTTCTACCAATTAGAATACTTAACAGAACTTACCCCTTCTCTTTTTCCTTTTCTCTCCATCTTCTCCAACCTCACCCTCTTCATCCTCTTCCTCCTCTGACCCACTGATATCAGAGCCTGATATTTCTTCTCCTTGGATAGAAATTTAATGCAATGATTTTAGTCTGTACAAGTCATTTGTTATTTCAGAAATACTTATACCAATTTTCTTCATTAAGCTTTTTTTTTACTCAAATATACTTCTTATACTTTTTGCAGTACTGGGATTGAACCTGGGCAGGGGTGCTCTATCACCGAGTTACACCCCAGTCCTCTTAATTTTTAATTTTAAGATAGGGTCTCAATAAGTTGCCCAAGCTGGCCTCAAGTTTGTGATCTTCCTGCCTTAGCCTCTTGAATAGCTAGAATTACAGGAGTGTATCACTGTGCCTGGCTCAAAATATAAATTTAAATGTTTCAGTGCTCCTAAATAGTATATCAGTTGTGCTAATCTCAGAAATAGCTAAGATGTACACAGAGACTTTATTTTTCCAAAGTTCCTAAAAAAGTTAAAATCTGACCCATTTAAAAATTCAAATAATTATTTTAAATAGAGTTCTAAACATATACAAAAGATTATGTGTTAGAATTATTAGTTCAGTCTTTTAAAATGTGATCTCTTTGGGGGAGTATCTTCTCCTTGTTTCCTGCTTAAGATTTCAAATAATTCAATCTGTATATTTTTTGAACCACAAAACTGTCAGTTAATAAATACAGTGATCCCATATCTAGGATTATATCACAAAAAATTTTCAAAGACAGCTTTATCTGTACAAAGATAATGTTAACTACATATTCTCTTAAAGACAAAAAGTCAATAAAATGGAACCATTAAATAGTAATACAGAGAAGCACTAAATTAACTTCAAATTAGTTATTTAAAAACATCATTGTCCATACATGAAGTTTTTAAGAAAGCAAAGGTAATTGGGGGAAAAAAGTAAAATACATACAAATTGCAACTAGATTATATACTTATAAATAAAGGCTGGAAAGAGAATAGTGTCTTAGGTAAAGAAATCATTTAAAATATTTTATTCTTTGAGACTAGAAACAATGATGCCTTATCAGCAATGACCATACATAGTGTCCCATTCTATATACCATTCTTCAATAAAAGAAACCAGGGAGAAATGTATTTTAAGATTATGGTAGGGAAGATACAAAATGAGCCTAAAACATTATCTCGAAGGACCAGAAAAACAAGCAGGTGCCTAAAAATAACTTGATGAGAACACCCTGAAAGAATATAGGAACTACCCCACTAGAGCTCCTAATAGCCAAAACTGTGACAATATGAGCAACATAATAAATGATAAAATACTGGATTGTAACACACAGGCTAAATAAAATAAAAATTTGAATAAATAAATGGAGATTCTTCTTCCTAGTAATAGAATTCCAAACACTAAATAAAATGAATGATGAGAATAGAAAAATCATCATTGAACAAATGCAACAGAATTATAGTCACAGGCAAGAACTACTGATACATGCTAAAATCAGGAATAAGGTACTTATTTTCTCCTACTATCTCTTAGTAGGAGAAACAGGATATTTGCAGAATCTCAAAGTATCTCCCCACAAGATACATATTAATTGCAAATGAAAAAAATAGTAGGTTTATAGTGGAGGAGGCTTCAGAGTAACTATGAGAGAACTGCAGACTAGTCCAAATTAAAGGACAATCTAAACATTCAGGACCAGCACTCTTCAGGAAAGTCAAGATTCTTCATTTTCTTTTTCTTTTGCAGTGCTGAGAATCAAACCCAGGGCCTTGAACATGCTGGACACATGCTCTACCACTGAGCCATATTCCTACTACTGAAGTGTCAAGATTTTGAAAAACAAAAGGTACTAAGGCAATTGGAGAAGATTTAAAAGACAGAAAAAAAATATAGACTAATAAAATTATTGTGTGTGATCCTGGATTGAGTCATAGACTAAAATAAGAAAAAAAAAGAGGCATTGGAAAGATAACTGGCAAAATTTGAAACAGCATATAGATTAGTTGGTGAGATTGTACTGATGTAAATTTCCTGGTTTCAATAATGGTACTGTGACAGATGTTAACATTAGGTAGCTGGATAAGGGTAATGAAGGGTATCATAGAAACTCTGTACTACATAAATTTTCTGTAAGTCTAAAATAATTTTAAAATAAAAAGTTTAAAAATTACTTTAATGCTTTTGCCTACGTTTTATTGTTTATATGATCAACTCTATTAACTAAGTTATAAAAACAAAAGTTCGGAGCAAATAAAATAAAATGTGCTGAAAATAGTAACACCATATGATCCAGCAATTCTACTGTTGTTTTATACCCAAAACATTTAAAACAAGGACTGTCTGCATCCATGAACACAAAGTAAGTCACAGAGGCCAAAAGATGAAAGCAATCCAAATATCCACCAATAGATAAATTGATAAACAAAGTGCAGTGTGTGTGTGTGTGTGTGTGTGTGTGTGTACACATACATACATACACACACATTGGAATACTTTTCAGCCTTAAAAAGAAAATAAATTGTGACATGCTACAAACATGGATGAATCTTGAGGTATTATGCTAAGTGAATAAACTTACATAAAAATTAAACTTAGATTAAAAAAATCATTATTTAACAAGTAGACATAGGAAATCTACAAAATACTGTATGATTTTACATATCTAAGGTACCTAGAATGGTCAAATTCATAGAAAGTAGTACAGTGGTACCCAGGGACTTGGGGGAGAAAGGAATGGAGAATTAGTATTTAATGGGTACAGAATTTCTGTATATGGGATGATAAAAAAGTTCTGGAGATGAAGAGTAATAATAGTTTGCACAACAATATGAATGTATTTAATGCCACTAAACTGGTTAAAATGATACATTTTATGTTTCATATATTTTTGCCTTCTAATAATGTTAAGACAGCAAAATAAAGGTATGCACTGAAAATCAACATAACCAAGAAATTTAAACTCTTTAAAGCATAGTGGCTATAAATACCACCTAGTGGTCACATTTAAAACACCAAATTTCATTAGTTCACTCATTGCTTTTTCTCAATTATCTTATGCTAGTTGATTGAATTAGCACCTTCTCCAAACATATGTGATGGGGTTAGCATCTCTAAATTTCACCTGTGATGGAACTAGTTTCCTTCCCCAAAGGCTGCACAAGTGCAGTTTCTAAGCCCTCTATTTACGTGATACACAGAGGAGTTCCTTGCCAATAAGAAGGACCTATCTGTCCCTAACAATGAAGGTGCAGGGAGTGACTAGGTACTTAATGATGACTGAGATGAATAAGATCTTTAAATTTCTCAACCATTTTGCATTATCATGTTAGAAAATAATTTCCAGCCAGGTGCAGTGACACATACCTGTAACTCTAGCATCTGAGGCTGAGGCAGGAGGATCACAAGTTCAAGGCTAGCCTTAGCAACTCAGTGAGACCCTAAGCAACTCAGTGAGATCCTGTCTCAAAATAAAAAATAAAAAAGGCTGGGACTACAGATCAGTGGTAAAGCACCCCTGGGTTCAATCCCGTGATTTAAAAAAAAAGAAAGAAAGAAAAAAAAAATTTCCCCTCTCACATTCAAATTTGAGTATGAAAGCATATTTTAAGGCTATGCAAAAACAACTACTATCTTTTTGACAGCAAAAACAACTACTATC
The DNA here is from genome assembly GCF_045843805.1 of Urocitellus parryii. Lineage (NCBI taxonomy): Eukaryota > Metazoa > Chordata > Mammalia > Rodentia > Sciuridae > Urocitellus > Urocitellus parryii. The sequence continues at coordinate 136,820,615 of NC_135531.1, read as the reverse complement.
TTTCCTTAACAACAGTGAGAGGACTGGGGCTGTAGCTCGATGGTAGAGCACTTGCCTAGCATGTGTGAGGCCCTGGGTTCGATCCTCAGCACCACATAAAAATAAATAAATAGAATAAAGGTATTGTGAAAAAAAATCTTAAAAAAATAATAATAGTGATACCAATCACAAAGCCAGAACTTTCACAATACACACACAGTAGAATGTGCTTCTATACATAGATAAAAATTTATTATTTAATAAGTAAACATAAGAAATTTACAAAAGGTCATGGGAATAAAGATGACAGCTTTAATTTAAAAAAATACAAATGTTATATAATTTATACTTAATTGAAAATGCTAGGTATCAATTGTTTTTCAGAAATATTCTTTTAAATATTAATGTTAGAAGCTTAAAAAAGTTTAATAGGTGATTTCTGTTAGAATGCTTCTCCGTTAACCAACATACTTTTAGCCAAAATTAAGATTTATATTTTTCAAAGAATTTACCTTCTTCCAGCTTTTTCTTCAGTTCTTCTATTTCTTTCTGAAACTGGCGAAGCAGAGCATCCTTTGGATCTTCATTAATTCTAGCTTTATTTTTAATATTCTTAGCACGGTTGGCGTACCGTAATGTACTAATAGTTTCATCATAATTATAATCTGATGGCCCAATATTCGCACACTGTTGAATTAGAAATGCAAATCATTTTACACTACCATTAATTAATAGTACAACTACAAATATATCAGAATAGATGTCTGAAGTACATAGGCACTTTGACCTTCTTAAAAAAGAAAGTGTCAATTATATGGGTTTCCAAGTGATACTACTTCAAACTAATACACATGATATATTACAAAAAGGATAATCAAAAATCAAAGAAGTAAAATAGTTAGTTTTTTAAAAATGAATATATCCTTTTTTATGTATTTATTTTTTTATGGTGCTGAGGTTGAACCCAGTGTCTCACATGTGAGAAGTAAGTGCTCTACCACTGAGCTATAGCCCCAGTCCATAATAGTCAATTTTAAAAATGTTTTTTATATTACTTATGGACAAGTTAGAATCTTATATTTGCTGGATGTTAATGATACCACAAATGAAGTCTTACCATCATGGTTTTTGAGTTTCCTCCTAAAGAATCCTGAAGAAGACGAGTCAATTTAGAGTTACGATAAGGCACATGAGTGCTTTTTCCATCAACCAAGGCAGAAATTACATTACCAAGGGTGGAAAGTGAAAGATTGATTTTTGTAGCTTCCTTCAGGCGCTGTCCAGTAGCTCCAGTTTTTGCTTGTCTTTCTGAGCCCTAGTAATATACAGAGACAAAACTCAAGCTAAAATTATAATAATAATACAGAATATTCTTTTTAAGGATTTTTTTAAAACGCAATTTAACAGTAATATACCTTATATAACACCCGAGATTCACTTCAAAATAATTAAGGAAAGGAAAAAGTGAGCAAGAACAGATGAAACAAGACTGGCCACGAGTTGATAACTGTTAAAGTTGGGTGACAGGAACATAAGGAATAATTATGCTAGTCTACTTTCACATACATTTGAAATACTCCATAATAAGTAGTAAGTTAAACAAGTCACAATTTTAAAATCTCATGTAAATCACACCTTTCCACATTAATTCTTATTTATGAGATAAATGTAAGTCATAGTAAGAGTTATTCCTTAAGTAGGATCCTGTTACTTACAGCAAGATCTACAAGATGAAGCTTCCCCATCCTGACATGCATATTACCATCGACACCTTTTTCACTGCACTCTATAGTAATTGTAAAGATGGCATGCGAACGGGAACTGTGTTCATTCATATTAGTTGCACCAACAGAACCTTTAATAAAGGAAGGAAATCCTTAAAAACTGTAACAGAGATTATGTACAGTAATAATTAAATACCCAGAATAGTTCAAAATACTTAATGTCATTATAATAAAAGCCAGAGAACATGGCTAGACCATAAAAGTAAAGGTGTGCATTTAGCCATTATATGAAGTTTCCCTTACATTTTTTTTTTTTTTTTTTGGTGGTGGTGGGGATTGAACCCAGGGCCTTGTGCATTCAAGGCAAGCACTCTACCAACTGAGCTATAGCCCATTCCTCTCTTACAATTTTTGTTGAAATAAATAATTTACAAAGCCAGACAGGGTGGTGTGGTGCCTATATAATCTCAAGTACTTGGGAGGTTAAGAGAGGAGGATCCCTGATACCAGTAGTTTAAGACCAGCCTAGGCAATATAGTGAGAACCCCCTTCCTCCCACTCTTAAAAAAAAATTACACATAAAGAAGAAAAGTGTTAAATAACTGGAACAATTATTGCTGATTCAGCTCTCTCTAAAGATAATTATGTTCTAGCAAACTAAACCATGGAAATTCTTGCAAATATGTTTTAGGAATATATAGTGTAACATTGTTTGCAACAACGAAAGACCAGAAACAACAAATAGGATAATGGCTAATCAATTATAGAATAGTCGTACTTTGGACAACTAAGCAGTCATTAAAAAAAAAAATAGGCAGAACTGTATCCAACGATGTGAAAGATGCCCACAGCATTTAAATTAGGGTTTGGATCGTATCCAGGATTGAATCCAGGGGCACTTAACATTAAGCCACATCCCCAGTCCTTTCATTTTTTCCATTTTTTTAAAAAAAAATTATTATTTATTTTTATTTTGAGACAGGGTCTCACTAAGTTGCTTAGGGCCTCACTAAATTGCTGATGCTGAGTTGAAACTTGTCTTGCCTCAGCCTCCCAAACTGCTGGGATTACAGGTATGCACCACCATGCCCAGCTAGCATCTGACTTTTTAAAAGTCAAGTAAGAGAGGAATATATAGTTTGATCCCATTTATATGAAGCAAAACCAAAAGCATCCGCTTAAAATATACAAAATATTCATGTACTTGTACATTTTTACATGAATATATTGCATAAACATGCTTTTTTTTACAATAGTCACGTGCTAATTTTTTTCTTAAATTCCAAAGTATTTTAAAGCATTAATTTCTATCTTCCTACTATTTATGCAGAACTTCTCTGTGCAAACATTGATTTTAGAAATGAGACATTAAAAGAGTATATTAGCGTGTGGCTATATTAGAAGTCATATAACTGGAATGTAAACTGCATTGATAAAGTCCAATGAAAGAAAGTAAATGAAAAATCAGTGAAAGAACAAAGAAATAATTTATATGAAGAATAGATAGAATTAATCAAAGAAAACACAGGGATCTGCGATTCTATGTTTTTCTATTTTCTTTTAAATTAAAATATGAATTTTCTCAAAAAATACAACCATTAAATTTGATACCACTTTTCAAAAATCATCTAATCAGTCAGTAGCAATATACAACCTTCTACAGTGTGTTAGGTTTCACTTTATCTTGTTTTTCCCTCACTTAACATTATCTCTTATGTATATAGTATTTTTGTACCATAATTATAAAAAAATAGTGATTTATTGATGGTTAGATTGTTTACATCTAAAAATATTTTTCTAGACTATATATCAAGAGTTAGAAATACTAGATCAAAATGAACATTTTTTTTAAATGTCAACAGATATTGTTAATATTGTCCTTCAAAAATGCCATATCAATTTCCACTCCCACCCCAGTGCCCATTTCTTCAAAGCATAAAATAATCTGGAGCGAGGAGAAGTGACACATGCCTATAATCCCAGTGGCTCCGGAGGCCGAGGACGGCAAGTTCCAAGCCAGCCTCAGCAACTTATCGAAGACCTAAGTAACTTAACAAGACTCTGTCTCAAAATAATAAGGATTGAGAATGTTGTTTAGTGGTTAGGTGTCACTGAGTTCAATCTCCTGCTACCTGCCCCCTGCCAAAAGCATATCTCTTATTATTGTTTTAATCTGCATTATCCTAATTACTTATGAAGTAATTTCATGTGATCGTTGCTCTGTATGATTTTTCTGTGAATAACACATTATCTTTTGCTCATCTTTCTGTTGAGATTTTGTCATTTTCTTATTGATAATTTTTCTGTTTATGTATAAAAATTGAATAATGTTTAATATCTTTGTGTTTGCTAGGTCTATAGTCAAGACACAAAAACTTAATATTTTCACTTTCTATGTTCTTGTCATTTATTTCTAACTTCTAATTGCTTTTGGTAACATCACTAGTACTAGGCTTTGGGCACCTATATTTTAAATATTGCTGAAGTTTCTTATTCTTTAGATTAAAAACATAAAACAACTACTAAGATAAATGTAATTTTGATAAGATTTTGTTTTGCTTTCCTTTTCAACAAAACGGAAGCAGTATAGTGCCTGGTTAATACTAATAGCCTACATTCAAATACTCATTCTGCCACTTAGGAACTATACTACCATAGAAAAGTTACTTAAACTAAGCCTCAGTTGGTCATTCAAAAAGTAGGACTTTAGTATCTCCACAGACTACAGTGAGGATTAAGAGATCATCTTCATGAAGCACTGAGCACAAGTGCTTCCCACTTATTAAGTGCTCAAAAAATGCTCTCAATATTTAGTGTAACTAATAAAAAACAATTATATGAGAGTTTCAAAGATTAGCACAATTAAAAAGAAAAATTTTGGTCAGCATGGAAAACAATCTGATATCTTTCATTCATTTATATTCTCTACAGAGTAATCATCAAAGGGAAAGAATTTTCAAGAAACCTTAAAGTTCAGTCTCTATAGAGCAAAGAATCACACTGTTTTTGTCTCTCAACCAATCTGTTCAACACGTAGACATTTAATCACAATTATGCACTATACTTACGATTTTTATGGCCTAGTGTCATAATTCTATCCATATCATCAGCATTATTTACCACATAAGCTGATAAATCTTTGATATAAACTCCCACATCAGGCCTTTCTTTAACCTAAAAAAAAAAAGTAAGACTTTACTTACATTTATCATAATAATTCTTCCACAATTTGTTATTTATCATTTGACTTTCAAAAAAAAAAAAAACTATGGTAGAGGACATGTACACTTCTAATCTGGCAAACTAAAATCTTTGTAAAATACAAAAATACTTGGATGCAATGGCAATGTCAAATTGCTATGGAAGTTTTTAAGCACTTTCTGTGTTCACATTACTGCCAACTGGAAACATTCTTCAAGTTCACATCTGTTCGTGAACTATTGGTCTTCATGAACTTTAAGGTCTTTTCCAATCACATATTAATTCAAAATTCAATTAATAACTGATTAGCTATGAAAGATGAAGAAATAAAATACAACCTCGAATTTGTTAAAGTTAAAAACTGAGAATTTGTTAAGGTTTTAAAAATATGCTTAATATGCATAAGGCCTTGGGTTCTATTCCCAGCACCAAAAAAAAATTTTTTTTTAATGTCAGGAGCTGTCCATGGGTTGCATGTGAGTCACCACGCATAGAAGCCTCATGGTAGAGACATCTGGTGTCTGGGAATGACCAGTGGACATTCTTCTGGTCAATTACCCAGGGACAATGTGAATCTCTATCTGGCTCTGCAATGACCCACCACAGCACCTGAGATGAGTGTGACCTGCGAAGACGTCAATCAACCTGCTGACTGCAAGATATCACCAAGCAAGACTCCGCCCTTGAAACTTTATCCCTGCTTTTGATGTACCCCCTAAAATAAACCACCAGAGCCATTTTTATCATGTCTAGTTCCAGAACCCATGAGCACTAGATCTATCAGGGGCTTTACTTTCTGTAAATATATTTCTGAGTATTTGTGCTTTGTTATTCACTAATTATTTGAGATTGATTATAAATCTTAGGGTGGCTAGGATTATCCTGGGCAGGAAGAAGAACCCCTTAATGAGATGTTGGCCGTTATTCCCCTGATAATTTATCATAAAAAATTTAATTTCTATAACAATACAGTTATAGTGGGGGTGTTTATGGTTTACTTGAAACACAATTAGTATTTATAGGCAAGGAGCAAGGATACTAAACATTCTGAAATGGGTGGGAGGGCTCACCCAAAGAACAACTGTCCCATATAAATTTCAAAGTCCTAGTAGATATTTACATGGATTAAAAAACTATTCATAATTATCTGAGACTAAGATATAAAGACAAAGGTCTTTTCCATAATAGTAATAATAATAATATAAAAATACAGAAAAACTGAAGAAAGAATTGTACTTAATTTTTCTCAGAACTCTACCAAAAGCTAATCACTGTTTTAAAAGACCATGTCATTGACAATGACACCAATCAAGTGTTCCGGTTACTATTACAACATACCTGTATGTTATAATATTCTATATCTGTAGTTCTTGCAGTCATGGTGATTCTCCATGCCTCTAACTATTTCATTACATCCTCAACTGTGGTCCCCCATCCAAGCATTTCCACATTGAAGTACTAGCATTTTATTTTTAAATTACTGTTATTCTCCTTTTTATTACAGTAGGGCAGTATACTAACTTTTTAAAAATTATGTCTGTTGGTAGATTTTATCACCTGTGAATTTCATTTCAGGATAGTCAAAAGGGCATTACAAAATGTTATTTAAAAAAGAGCACAAGGTCTAACAGGGTTTAGAATCACTGGCAAGAATGTTCCTGAGAATAAATCTGATCTATAATTCAAAGTACAAAAACAGAAGTGTTCCTTCTAAATAATTTTTTCCCAAAAGTTTGAAAAATAAAACAACAAAGTTTTCAGAGGCAAAAACACTAAAAGATAAGAAAACTAAAGATGACAACTAGCAACAACAAAAAAATTGTTTCTACAATTTGCTATGTACATGTTATCATTACAGAATAGCCTTCATTATTCAACAAATAATTATTTTTTAATATTTTTAGTTGTAGATGAACACAATACCTTTATTTTACTTATTTATTTTTATGTGGTGCTGAGACTCAAACCTAATGCCTCACACATGCTAGGCAAGCTGAGCTACAACCCCAGCCCAACAAATAATTCTTAATGCTCCAATATGCTGTACCAAAACTCTATTTATATAAGCTTAAAATGAAAAATGCTAACAAATATTATTACGTGTCAGACACTGACTTAAACACTTTAATTTGTTAATGTTGGCATCAATCCTATGAAGTAGATCCTATTATTATTTCCATTTTCATGTGACAGAACTAAGACTCACAGAGGTTAAGTAATTTGATCAAGATCAAAGCTAGAATTCAAGCTAAGAGAGCAGGACCCCAGAAACCATCCTCTTAATCCTAAGTGATATTACAATTCACTTGCTACATGACCTTGAGCAATGGATGAAACCCCTGTAAATTTCAGTTACCACATCAGGAAAAGTAAACTGTTGGGAAGATTAAATGAAATGAAATATCACTACTACCAACTGCCATTGACTACATCAAATGTCTACACAATTGGAAAGGCTCAGTAATGATGGCTGCTGCTATGCTGCATATATTCTTCACCATCCTACAATGGCAGCTATTGTAATTCTACCCCATTCTACTGTTATTCTGCATATGTTATTCACCTCTATTTTACTGAAAATGCAAGTTCAACACAAAATTTTAATATTAATATTTAAAGGCTATTCTTTCCTTGTTATTTGTCTCATATTTTACAGGGTTAAAAATTTGACAGTACTTAACAAACTGACATCATTTACTACTTGACTCACAAATCTTGCTTCAGTAACTCCCCATCTCCTTTGTCTAAATTTAATAAGAAACAAATGTACAAGGTTATTTAAAACCTTAAAAGTATTTTTTATACAAAAAGGTTCTTAATTTAGTAAATATTCTATTGCTTTGGAAAGTATTCCAATTTCAGTTACCCTTACCTCTAATCTCTGTGTCTGATCCTTGCCCAAAAGGTCACGAACTTCTTCATTATATATTTCCAAATATGACACTCGAACCAAAAATCTATAAATAAAATATTTTAAGCACATAAAAAGCAGTGATATGTTTATGGGACCCGTTTTAAAATGAGTTCATAACTGCAAAACTTTCTTGTGTTTGTATTTCTTATTAATAGAAAATAAAAGAATTCCCTTTTACCTTGTATCACCCTCTGCCTTTGCAATATGACCAAATATGTGAGCAAATGAATTGGGAATGATTCCTCTAAGTTCAGGAACAGCTCGAACACCTTCCATGGTAAAAGTTTTGCCTGTTCCAGTTTGTCCATATGCAAAAATAGTTCCTGAAAATGATCAAGATAATCAGCCACTTTTTACAGCCTGATGTGACAGAACAATAACTCTTAAAATTAATTCCTTTGATATTGTGATGTAATTTCTTCCCTGAATTCAAAATTTGCTCTAGTACAGATTCCATCTTTATTATCAACATGTACAATATGAACTCCGTACCACATAAATAAAACACTGCTAAAGCACTAGTCAATAAGATATTACTAATTAATAAAAAAATCTTAAACCCCAAATGCAAGAATCTTATTCTTAATTATAAGAAATTTCTTTTAATATGTATTATTTATTGTAGACATTAAATTGTAGAAGGCAGCAGAAGAACACAGGATCTGGAGCAAAAAGACTTCAATGTGAATCCATATCTGCCCATTTTTAGCTACTTGACCTTGGACAATTTATCTACCCAGAGATTGTCTCCCTGATGGTAAAACAGGGTTAAGAATATTCTATATTGATAGTTAAGAATAAAATGAAACAATTTAATTCAAATAACCAGGCTGGGGTTGTAGCTCAGTGGTAGAGCACTTGCCTAGCATGTGTGAGGCACTGGGTTCGATTCTCAGCACCACATATAAAACAAATAAATCAATTAAAGTCCATCAATAACTAATAAAAATATTTTAAAAAACACAAATAACCAACCCTGTGCCTGGTAGAGAGTACCAGTAAATGGTGGAGGTTTTTCCCCTTATTAATCTTAAATAAATTCATTTTTTAAAAATTGTTTTAAAGTAACATTTATAAGAAATACGGGGTGTTAACTAAAAAGTGACAATGCAATTCTTACAGATTAACTAGAGACACAACTTAAAACCTTCCAAATACCTAAACTTTTTCATCCCACAAATATTTATAACACACCTGAGTGTGGCATTGTGCTAGGCACCAGGGCCAGAGTCACAAACAAGACTAATAAAATCCTTAATCTTAAACTGCTTATAATCTTAGGGAAAAGATACTGGCAAAACAATTTTTAGCCTGATGAGTACTGAGAAAACTGTTCCAGATGAGAGTAGGATATAAACCAAACCAGGGAATGGATAGGAGTAGCGGTCAGAAAAGGCTTTCCAGAAGAGGTACGATTTAAGATAAGATCTGAAACACAAATGAGATGGGAATAGAGTAGAAGAGGCAAAAGGGAAGAAAGAGAATGGAGGTTTTCAGACACTGAAATGAGATCAGAAAGCAAGAAACATGTAAAATGTAAGGTAGATACATAGAGAGCAAGAGAAACTAAACTAGTAATGTTCTAATCACACAGGGTCATGAAAACTGTATTAAAGTTTTTAGGCCTTATCCTGAAGCAGAGTGAAGCCATAGAATGATTTTTCTATGGTTATATTGTGGACAGTTGGAATAAAGCAACGGTAGACATAGAGAAACCAGTTAGAGAGCTGGAGTCAGGAGATGATATGGCATGAGAAGATAGACTAGGATGTACAGCATAAATGAAAAAAAGTTCCTTAACTATGAATACTCTATTTAGTTAACCTCAAAGGACACCATCATTTTCAGACATTTTAAAAAATAAATCAATCACACCAGAAATAATTTTTTACACATTGGAATATAAAGTCTCAGTTTTTTCAAACTGGCTATTTCAAATTCTGCCATTAGGAATGTAACTTATTACATTCAAAGGATCTGAAAATATTGTAACCCTTATAGAGACACAATGAATTACTAAATAATAAGCTCTATCATGATATAGCTACTATTTACTGATCATTTCCTATGTACTAGGCCATGCACTTTACATGCAATGATATTTCTTTTTTTTACCCCAATCCTAAGGGATAGACACTATTGTATTCACATAATTTATTTAGGGAAATAGAGGCTTAAGTTTAGTAATTTGGTCAATGTCATAAATGCAGAGACAAGGTGTGAACATAGTCCATCTGGCTACAGAGCCCATATTTTTTCAACAGTATGCAATGGCCAAAATTTTTTTAACTCAAAATTAGTTCCTATTTCAATTTCTGTGATTGCATTAAATACTTAAAATTTACTAATTAAAAAAAACTATTAATCTATACTTTTTACACCTGAGAAAAGAAGATCATGGATTTCCTATAATAAGAGAATCTCATCTCAATTTTAGAGAGTCAGAATTTCTGGTTTTAAAATGTCAAACTTAAACAATTCTAATGGCATATAGTTTCCTTCAACATGAATCTCTTAAAACTTTACTTGTTAATATCGAAAACTATGCTCAGGAGGCTGAGGTAGGAGGATCACAAGCTCAAAGTCAGCCTAGGCAACATTAGTAAGACCTTGTCTCAAAGAAAGAAAAGAGGAAAAGCCAAGTATGGTGGCACATGTATCAATAAACCCAGGAGGCTGAAGCAGGATTGTGAGTTCAGGGCAGCCTAGGCAACTTAGCAAAACCCTATTTCAAAATAAAAAATGAAAAGGGTAGATGATTGGTAGAACACTCCTAGGTTCAATCTGTAGCACCGCAAAAAACAAAACAAAAAAACTAAAACTGGATTGAGGTTTTTACTCAGTCTTCTCATTACCGTCACATATTAAAAATGGTAAAAGATCCACATAAAAACATGAACATTAATGTTCGTGGCAGCTTTATTCATAATTGCTAAAACTTGAAAGAAACCAACATATCTTCAGTAGGCATAAGGATATAATACCATCCAGACAATGAATTATTATTTATCACTAAAAAAATGAGTTATTATCAAACCATAAAAGAGAGTATGGAAACTTAAAAGCATATTACTAAGTAAAAGAAATGACTATATACTATATGATTACAATTTTATCTCATTCTGAAAAATACAAAAGAGGCAGTAAAACAATCAGTGGCTGCCAAGGTTAAAAGGGAGGGTGGGATGAACAGAATTTTTAGGGTGATGAAACTACTATGCAAAAAACAAGGGTAGGTAGATATTAGCATTAATTTATCTAAACCATAGAATATACAACAGGGAACCCTAATATGAGCTATGGAGTTTGGATATAATGATGTTTTGACACAGGCTCATCATTTTAACACATATGCCAACCTGGAAGGGGATAATCGATTAAGAAGGAGACTGTGAATGTATGGGGATGAGAGTTATATGGAAACTCTCTACTTTTTGCTGGGAATTTGCTATGAAATTAAAAACACTTAAAATAAAATTTATTAATTTCTTTAAATTGTTTTATTTATTTATTTTGTTTTATTTATTTATTTTGGGACTCATTATGTTGTCCAAGCTGGTCTCAAATTCCTAGGCTCAAGTAATCCTCACATCCCACCCTCCACAGTGGCTGTGATTACAGAGTCATGCCACTGTCCCTGGACAAAATTATTTTAAAATGGTAAAAAGATTATATACTTGTCATTGAGAATCCAAGAAGTTATAGCTAAATCATATTTCAATAATGGAGAGTACACTGCATTACATATTATTTTGGTCCTTTTTTATGTTTTCTCTTGTTAATGACAATTTTCAGTCAGACATTGAAAAGTAGGTATAAACTCTTGATAGTCGAATACTATTCTCTCTATATATTTATTTTTAAAACACATAATTCTGTTATTTCAAAATTAAACTAGTGATATTTCAGTTTCCAACCAAGATAAACAAGGACTAAATTAACCTACCTTCTTGGCTAAAACTAAAAGTATATAAAAGTACACAAAATCAGTTTAATTTTTTATACAATACCTTTATTCTTATTTTTATTATTTTTTTATGTGGTGCTGAGGATCGAACCCAGTGCCTCTCACATGCTAAGCAAGCATTCTATCACTGAGCTACAAACACAGCCCCCAAACCACAGTTTTAAAAACAATGAACATTCATAAACAAAGGACTGTGATTTCTAAAAAATGAGACACAAATGAGGTGGGTCTCTTGATTTCCCATCTTACTGCCTTAAGAGAAAATCCAAGCCATGGAGCAGGAGGGAGAACTCAGAGACCAGAAGATACCCTGAGCTAAGAAGAAGGTGCTGAGAAGCTACAAAGCAAGTCCAAAGAGGCAAGAGTTTGGAGGACACAGTACCAGAGAAGAGAGAACTGAATAGAGTGAGCTCTGTACATCTGCCCAGGGTCCTCCGCAAGTACTCTGCTGAAACTGATAGGCTTATATGAGGAAACTATCTAAATAGGGGGGATGGGAGAATCAGCTAGACAGATTGTAAAAAAGAATACTCAGCATTCACACAGGCCAGGAATAGTATCTATTTCCACAGGCAGACTGGAAAAGCCCATGACAGGACACTAGGTACAAGTATGCAAAAGGGTCTTTGCCTCAATGAGGAACAGTTAACCTCAGATTAAACACTGCTCTGATACTTACTAACAAGTGTTAAAAGAGTGATCTGAATGAATCAAATTGTTTTCAAGTCACTCAAAACTCATAAATATTTATAGGAATAAAAAAAATCCAAGACCCAAGGTAAATTCAGAATGTCTTGAATCCAACCAGAAATTGCCAACTTTGCAAAAAAGCAAAACTATATTAGCCATAATGAAGAAATGAATCCATCAATTAAAACTAACACATGGGGTTGGGGTTGTAGCTCAGAGGTAGAGTGTTTGCCTCGAACTTGTGAAACATTGGGTTCTATCCTCAGCACACATAAAAATAAAATAAACAAAATAAAGGTATTGTTTCCATCTACAACTAAAAGAGATTTTTTTAAAAAAACTAATGCATAAATGATACAGATGTGAGAATTAGCAGACAAGTACATTCAAATAGTTATAAAAATTGTATTTCATAGGTTAATAGGCCAAGTAGAAACATGGATGGAAAACATAAAGTCCAAATGAAACTTCTAGAGATGAAACCTACAATGTGTGAAATGAAAAATACAATAAACAGTATTAATAGCAGATTAGGTACTATAGAAGAAAAGACTGGTAAACTAGGAAACACACTAACAGAAACAACCCAGAGAGAAAACAGGGAAAAAAAAGAGAGAGAGAATATTAGTGAGCTGTGCTATAATTTCTAACAGCCTACTTTTTAAAAATATTTTTTTAGTTGTCAATGGACCTTCCTTTATTTATTTATTTATTTATGGTGCTGAAAATCAAATCCAGTGCCTTGCACATGCTAGGCAAGCACTCTACCACTGAGCCACAACCCCAACCCCAAACAGCCTAATTTTTAGCCTTCCTACATGTCTTTGGAATTCCCCCAAAAGGCTGGAGGCAAGGAAAGAAAAAATGTCAAGAAATAATGGTTGAAATTTGTCCAAATTTGATGAAAACTACAAACTACAAATTCAAAATGCTATTTAACAAACCACACACACAAGAACACAAAGAAAAACATACCAAAGCATAGCATAATCAAATACCACATAACCAACAACAAAGAACAAAAACTTTAAAACAACCAGAGACCTACTATTTACATATAACTATAATGCACTAATAAAAACAGTTTTAAAAAATAGAGGAAGAGGGGCTGGGGTTATAGCTAAGTAGCAGAGCGCTTGCCTCATACTTGTGAGGCACTGGGTTTGATCCTCAGCACCACATTAAAAAAAATAAAAATAAAGTAAAGACATTGTGTCCATATTAAAAAAAAAATAGAGGAAGAAGGACATGCTATGTACAGCAGAACAAAAATGAGAATGAAAGCAGCTTTTTGATCAGAAACAATGCAAGTGAGAGGACAAGAGCACAATTCTTTAAAACACTAAAAAAAGAAACCGTCAACCTAGATTGTATAGTGAACATATATTTTTCCTTTTTTTTTTTTTTTTTGGCACTGGGGATTTAACCCTGGGGTGCTTTACCACTGAGTTACATTCCCAGTCATTTATATATTTATTTTTTGAGATAGGGTCTCACTAAGTTGCTGACCTTGATTCAAGAGAGTAAAGTAGGAGAACTGCAAGTTCAAGATCAGCCTGGGCAATTAGCAAGGCCCTCAGCAACTTAGTGAGAATCTGTGTCAAAATAAAATAAAAAGGGCTGAGAAGTAGTTCAGTGTAGAATCCCCAGTGTTCAATGCCTGTACAACATAGACACACACACATGCACACACACAAAAAAAAGTGAAATAAATGCTTTTTTTTTTTTTACTATAGGAGCTGAAAGAATATACGCAGTAATCTGCACTATTATAAATGTTAAAGTTTTTCAAGCAGAAGGAAAATAGTATTAGATGGAAATATAAATCTGCATAAAGCAATGAGTACCAAAAATGATACTATATAAAATTTTTTCTTGGGCTGGGATTGTGGCTCAGTGGTAGAGCGCTCACCTAGCACGGGCGGGACCTGGGTTTGATCCTCAGCACCACATAAAAAAATAAAAATAAAAAAAAATAAAATTTTTTCTTATTATTTAAGTACCTTTAAAGGATAACTAATGGTTTAAACAAAAATAACAATATGTTATGGAATTTACGATATGTAGAAGTAAAATATGTGAAAATAACAACACAAAGTTTGAGAGGAAAGAAATAAAATCTACTGTTAAAAAATTCTTGTACATTGTGGTATAATATCATTTGAAGGTATACCATAATATATTAAAAGTTTATATCATAAATCTTAACACAACCACAGACTAAAACAATTGTGTATTCCTATAAACCAACAAAGATAAAACAAAATGATAAGAATATTTAATTAAAAAAAAAAGAACAAAGAACAAATGAGACAAAAAGAAATAGCAAGATGATAGGTTGCAGCCCAAACACATAATCCCACTAAATGTAAATACTCTTAAAAACCACAGTACCCCAAATAAAAAGCAAAAAATATAATAAAACAAAACAAACACAAAAAAGAGATGATAGATCTGGAGTGCACTTCAGTGGCAGAGTATCTGCCTAGCATGCATGAGGGCCTTGGGTTTGACCTCCAGCACCACACACAAAAAAAACAAAGACAGCAAAACTGAATTAAAAAAGCAAGACTAACTATATGCTGTTGTGCAGAAAAGAACAAAGCCAACCTGAGGCTGCTGTTGTTTGAAAGCCCTGCTTGCAAGACTGGCCCTTGGGAATATGAAGTTAGGGGGTTTCCATCATTCCCTAGCTGAAAAGAGTGCCTCATCTTGCCTAAATAGTTTATACAAAACAATGTCATTTATATATTTATTTTTTGAGATAGGGTCTCACTAAGACCCTATCTTAGCTTTCCTGCTAAAAGTCTGGGATACTGACATGTTCTGGGCTCACGGTTCCTATGTGACCAGCGCTGAGTCTCTAATGAGCTTCCTCAGATAGATAATACTTTATATGTATTTTCATACTGAAAGCCAAAAAAATTAAGCACACTGTATATCCTGGGTGACCAATAGGAAAGAACTCTAAAAAATTTGCATCTAGTTTCCTGGAAACTTTGCTCCAAGCACATTTTACCTTTTCTAATCTTTTTTTTTCTTTTTATAAGTACAACTATATGATCGTCTTGTGAGTCCTCTGAACAATCACTGAGTCTAGGGTGATCATGAGGGTCTCCACTGCACTTACCTAATAGAAATGGACTTCCAATATAAAAACACATAAAGGTTAAAAAAATGGAAAAGAGTCATGCATGTTAACACTAATCAAAAAAAAGCTGGAGGTTGGGGATGTGGCTCAAGTGGTAGCGAGCCAGCCTGGCATGCGTGCGGCCTGGGTTCGATCCTCAGCACCACATACAAACAAAGATGTTGTGTCCGCCAAAAAATAAAAAAAAATTTTAAAAATTTAAAAAAAAGTATTCCAATGGTTGGGAGGAGAGGAAGCATGAGCAAAGTGCAGAGGCATAATTGCCTGTCGATGGGATTTGGGCTAAACTGTAACATAGTACTCTTGAGAATAGGTTTAAAAAAAAAAAAAGCTGGAGTATCTATGTTAATATCAGACAAAGCAGGTTCCAGAGCAAAGAATATTACCAGAGAAAAAGAGGTAATTTCATAATTTCATAGAGAGGTTTTTTCATCAAGATAACCTAAAAATCCTAAGCATCTATGCATGTACGCTTGGAATTTCAAAACACATGAAACAAAAACTAATAGAAAAAGGCTAATCTGAAAATATGTTCAGAAACTTCAATACTCCTCTGTCAATAATTGCCAGACCAAAAACACATGAAACAAAAACTGATAGAAAAAGGCTAATCTGAAAATATGTTCAGAAACTTCAATACTCCTCTGTCAATAATTGACAGACCAAGTAGATTGAAGATAAGTACACAGATGGTTTGAATAGCACTATGAAATTGACCAAATAGACATTTACAGAATTCTCTATCCAAGAACAGAAAAATATACATGCATTTTCAAGTATACACAAAGATCTAATAATAATAAATTACATTCTAGTACATAAAACAAGTCTCAATAAATTTAAAAAGATTCAAGTCAAACAAAGTATGTTCTCTGACTAAAATAAAATTAAACTAGAACCAACAAAAAATTTTCTGGAAAATTTCAAAAAATATAAAAACTAAGCAACATATTTCCAAATAAGTCAGAGATTAAAAAAGGAAATCCAGGGGTGAAGTAAAAAAGTATTTTGAACAGAATGAAAATGAAAACAGTTATAGTTTGGATATGCTCCTGTTAATGCATGAATATTCAGAGGTGAAATGACTGGATTGTGAAATGACTGGACCTGT
The DNA here is from genome assembly GCF_045843805.1 of Urocitellus parryii. Classification (NCBI taxonomy): domain Eukaryota; kingdom Metazoa; phylum Chordata; class Mammalia; order Rodentia; family Sciuridae; genus Urocitellus; species Urocitellus parryii. The sequence continues at coordinate 136,803,878 of NC_135531.1, read as the reverse complement.
TCATCGTAGTTTGAATGGACTCATTGGGTAGTAACTATAGGCAGGTGGGGTGTGATTGGAGAAGATGAGCCACTGGGGTATGTTCTGAAAGGTGCATCTTCCCTGGAGCCCCTCTCAGTTTCCTGACCCACCATGAGCTGAGCAGCTTTGCTTACTGAGCCCTTCTGTCAAGGCATGCTGCCTCACTTGAGCCCAGAACGGACTGAGATCTCTGACACCCAAGCCTCAAATAAACTTTTCCTCCTCTAAGTTATTCATGTCAGGTGTTTTGGTCACAGTGATAGAATAGCTAACTAAAACACACAGTATGACAAAATCTGTGAGATGCCACTAAACAGAACTTGGGGAATAATTTATGCCATTGAACTCCTATATTAGAAAGGAAGAAAGTTCTCAATTATCTCAGCTTCCACCTTAAAAAAGTAGAAAATAAAGAGCAAATTAAACCTAAAGTAAGTAGGAGAAAAGAAACAATAAAGATCAGAGCAGAAATCAATGAAATAAATACAAGCCAGATACCATGGAGTACACAGATAATCCCAGCAACTTTAGAGGCTAATGCAAAAGTATCACAAGTTCAAAGACAGCCTGGGCAATTTGACAAGACCTATCTCAAAATTTTTAAAAGAGGACTGGAGGAGACATTGGGTGGTTCAATTACCAGTATCACTCGCCACCCCTGCCAACCAAAAAGAAAGAAAGAAAATAGAAAAAAATAAACCAAAAGCTGTTTCTCTCAGAAGATAATCAAATTGATATAGCTCTTATCAGTGTAATTGGTTAAAAAAAAAGAGAGAGAGAGAGAGGAGATACAAATTACAAATATACCAATATCATGAATAAGAAAGGTTACACACTATATTTTAACATACTAAGAATAATAAAAGAATAATACGAACAAATTTTTGCCAATAAATTGACTTCAATGAAACGGAGGAATTCCATGAAAGACAAACCACTAAAACTCAATAAAAAAATGCACAACCAGAAAAGCCCTATATCTATTACAGAAACTTGATCTGTGGCAAAACTTACAAATCTTCCCACAAGAAAACTCTAAGACCAGATGGCTTCACTGATGGATTCTATCGAATATTTAAAGTATAAATAATACTAATTCTAGACAAATTCTTATAAAATTTGAAAAGAAGGGAATACTTCCTACCTCATTCTATAAAACTAGAATTGTTCTGATACTTAAACCAGATAAAGACATTACAAGAAAACAACATTCTTATATGCCTCATGAACACATATACAAACATTTTAAACAAAATTTTGGCAAACAAAATCTAACAATATTTGAAAAGGGTAATACTTCCTGACCAAGTGGCAAAGCTGGTTTCACACTGAAAAACTAGTAATGTAATTGACCACATCAACACACAGAAAAAAAGATTATTTCATTAGTTGCACAGAGTAGGATATAGTAGTGCACACTTGTAATCCCAGCTGTTCAAGAAGCTAAGACCGGAGGACTACTAAATTCAAGACCAGTCTTGGCAACTTAGACCTGTTTCAAAAAAGAGGGTAGAGGACAGAGGCAGAGGATGAGGCTCCGTGGTAAAGTGCCCCTGGGCTCAATCCCCAATATTTAAATAAATATTTAAAAATATAAAAAGGGCCGGGGTTATTAGCTCAGTGGTAGAGCATTCCTGAGTTCAATACCCAGTACTGGAAAACTTTTTTAAAGTTTCCACATTTGAAAAAATTCAATATACTTTCCTTAAAAAAAAATCAGCAAACTAAGAACAAGGGAGACCTACCTCAATCTGATAAAGGATATTTATTTTAAAAAATCTATATGTAATATCACATTTATTAATGAAAAAATAAATGCTATATGAATACCTAACCAGTGAAACTCCACATCATGTACAACCACAAGAATGGGATCCTAATTAGAATACGCTACACTCCATGTATTATGTAAAAAAACACTCATCATGTATACCTAAAAAGAACAACAAAAAAAAAAAACAAAGAAGAATGCATTTTCCTTAAGATCATCAACTAAACAAAATGTCCACTCTCACCATTTCTATTCAGTGGAAGTTCCAGTCAGTGTAATCAAGCAACAAAAAGAAATTAAAGTCATAAAGATTGGAAAGAAATTAAAAAAACCTTTATTTGCAGACAACATAATATTATATGCAAAAAAATCCTACAGAATTAAAAAAAAAAGCAGCAACAAAATATAGTGGCTAGTAGTGTAGCCCAGTGGTAGAGCACTTGCCTAGTATGTGCAAGGTACCATCACCAGCACTGCAAAAAGAAAAAAGCAAAACAAAAAAATCTACCAGAATTAAAGAGCAATTTTAGCAAGGTTGCAAGATACAAGGTCAATATAAAAAAAAAATCTATTGGAAATCATAATGAAATACCACCTTATACCCCTTGGAATGACACTATCAAAAAGACAAGTAAAGTAAAATTGTTGACAAGGATGGGGAGCAGCTGAAAACCTCACACATTGTTGGTGGGAATATAAAATGATGCAGCCACTCTGGAAAATGACAGTTACTCAAAATGTTAAACAGAGTTGCCACATGACTCAGAAATTCCACTCCTCCCTATATATTCAAGAGAATTAAAAGCTTATATTCACACCAAAAGTTGCATTAGAATGTTCAAAGCAACATTATTCATAATAGCTAAAAAAGTACAAACAATCCAAATGTTAATCCAAAAGAATGGATTAACAAAATGTTATATCTATATAACATATGAGAATATTTGGCCATAAAAAGGAATATAATACTGATACATTCTTATGACATGGGAGAATTTTGAAAACTGTATGTTAGAGAAACTTTGAAATATGTTTGTGCATAGATGTATAAATGAATGTTCATAGCTGTGTTATTTATCATAGCCAAACATCTATATGCATAAACAAAATTGTTGTATTCATACACTGGAAGGCAATTCAGTAATAAAAGGCTACAAACTACTGGTATATGCAAAACATGGGTGAACTTCAAAACATTATGCCAAGTAAAAGAAAAAAGATTAAAAAGATGACATTTCATTTATGTGAAATTTTGAGAAAAGGTAAAGATTGTAGTGACAGAAGGAGACCAATGGTTGCCTGGGGGTGGAACTGCAAAATGGCACAAAATAATTTTGGTGGATGATGGAAGTGCTCTAAAACTGTATAGTGATGGTTTTACAACTGTATATATTTACTATAACTCATCTAACTGTACTATTACAAGAGATAACTTTATGGGACATTAATTATGCCTTAATAAAGTTTTTTAAAAATAAACTATATATTCACTTACCATTGTAGCCTTCAAGAACAGAATCAATAATAGGTCTTGCAGTTAAGTTATAAACATCAAGTTGTTTACTTTCTGGTCCAAAAACAGTATCAAAAGTAAATGTTTTTGGAGGTTCATTGGAAGAATCAGTCTTATGTACAGTGATAGTTCCCCTCATCTCATCCACACTGACAGCCTGTTTGTAACACATGGATTTTTCTCTCTCATTGAGGGGACGGCACCTAACAACGACCTTCACATTATCGCAGCTTTCCGGCTTCTCTGATTTATTGATCTGTGGAGACAATATTTACAAATAATGAAAAGAACATTTGCTTTTGCCATCAACCTATTAAATTTATAATTTAAAAAGGACTGTGTTGCCATCTCAGTGTTCTGCATATGTTAGGACTTCATAAGTCTTCATTAAATGCAATTAAAGATCTCATATATATACAGCAAAAGCTTATTAAAAAGACATTAAGGGGCTGGGGTTGTGGTTCAGTGACACAAGCGGTGCCCTGGGTTCAATCCTCAGAACCACATTAAAACAATAAATAAATAAAATAAAGGTATTGTGTCCAACTACAACTAAATATAAATTTATTTATTTATTTATTTATTTTTTAAAAAGATATTAAGTGGGGCTGGGATTGTAGCTCAGTGTTAGAACATTTGCCTGGCACTCATGAGGCACTGGGTTCAATCCTCAGCACCATGTAAAAATAAAATCATTGTGTGCATCCACAACTAAAAAAAGACTTAAAAAAAATATATTAAGCTATGGGGCTGGCTGTTGGTAGAGTGCTTGCCTAGCATGTGTGAAACACTGGGTTTGATCCTCAGCACAATGTAAAAATAAAATAAAGGTATTGTGTCCATCTTTACTATTTTAAAAAAAAATTTAAGATATTAAACTAGGCCTGGTGTTATACACCTGCAATCCAAGCAACTTGAGAGGCTGAGGCAAGAGGATTGCAATTCCAAGACACACCTCTGCAATTTATGGGGGCCCTAAGCAACTTAGTGAGACCTATTCTAAATAAAAAATAAAAAGGGCTGGGGACATTGCTCAGTTATAACGTGCCTCTAGCTTTAATCCTCAGTACCAAATAAATAAATTAAAAAATATTTTCTTTACAATGCAAAAGAGGGGATAGAAAAACTAATTTATTCTATAGTAAGCGCAGAAAATGAACTAGTATATTATTGACTGTCTTTCTGCACAAAGTCCCTGACAGCCGGGAGCAGGGGCACTTGCCTATAATCCCAGCAGCTTGGGAGGCTGAGACAGGAGAATCTTGAATTCAAAGCCAGCCTCAGCAATTGTGAGGCACTAAGCAATTCAGAGCAACCCTGTCTCTAAATATAATACAAAATAGGGCTGGGGATGTGGCTCAATGGTTGAGTGCCCCTGAGTTCAATCCCCAGTAAGAACAACAACAAAAAAGTCCCTGACATTCTGAGTTTCCTGCTTATAAGAAAACACAAGGAGCATGAGCATGGTTAATAAATTTAATTCAAGAATATAGTGTGGGGGGGGGCAGGCCTGGGTTTGTGGCTCAGTGGTAGAGCGCTTGCCTCATACGCATGAGGCACTGGGTTCCATCTTCAGCATCACATAAAAATTAATAAATAAAATAAAGATATTGTGTCCATCTACAACCAAAAAAATATTTTAAAAAAAGAAGATAGTCAGTCCTTAGTTCCCCTGACACATCTAGTTTTATTTTCTATAACATATTAGTAAAATTATTTTAAAAATATAGTTCCATGCATGGCTTATCTTCTTTATATAAGACAACAGGAAGTTAAGAGTGAAAAAAAAAAGTACAACAGCAGACAGAGAAACATGTCTTAGAATGACCTAAACTCAAGAAACTTGTATATACAAAGTTTCAATTTTTGAAATTATAAATCAAAATACAATTCTATTACTGAAATGAAGCTTAATATTTCCATTGAACATATACTTATCAAATTCCTGTTTTTGATACTCTTATAAACATTAAAAGAAACATGTAAGCCATTGACTTTGAAATTGTCATTGACAAGTTAACAGATAATACCAATTCAACACATTTCTCTCCATCTCTACCTTCATTACCACAATCTAAGACCCCATCATCTAGGCCCTTTACTCCTGTAGGATGTCGAATTAGATTGTCCTACAGTCTGTACTCCTGGCAGTCAGTATCAACACAGATCTAATCATGTTGACTCCTCTACTTTAAATTCTTCAATAGTTTCTCATAGATCTTAGGCTAAAAATTTTTAAGGTGGTCTGTAAGATCTGGCTGTTGCCCATGTCTACTTCTTCTCCAGGCTTATTTCACAAGATACTTCACCTGCTCTCAACTACATCCACCCTGGGTTTTATGGTCTTTTCTAATCACCATGCTTCTCTTTTACCACTGGCTTTTCCTTGTGGTATTCCTTCTGCCTAGAACATTCCTTACCCCCCTCTTCATTTAGATAACATTTACTTATCTTTCAGAACTCAACTCAATAGCCACTTAATCTGGAAACACTTCTTTAATTAGGTCAAATGCTTTTATAGGCTCTCAGAGCACCCTGCTCTCTTTTCCAAGGACCAAATTTTACTCTCTTCCTTATTTGATTAATGTCTTTCCCTCTGTCTACATCAGAAATGCAAATGAATAGTCAAGGGACTGAATTCAGCCCATAAATATCTTTTATCTCACAGTACTTTAAAATATTAGTTGGTAAAATTTCACAAGCACACAATTTCTAAAGTCTCTTAAAAAACAGTTGATCCATCTCTAATAAAAAATACACAATTTGATATCAATGTAGGCTAGCATTCCTACATGGTAACACTTTCCAATCACTAGTATACACTAGTTTCTACTTTATGCCACCCACTCACTTCATGCTTTAAGAATGTGTATTATCTCTCTAAATGTGTATGACTTTCACCTCTACCTAAGAAAGCAAGTCTTTTTTTTTTCCAAATTCAAAAATGCGTCTGGTTTTGCTCAATACTGTATCTTCAGTGCTTAACATGTGGTTGATGCCCAACATTGACTGAATTAATAACTTGAAAACAATAAAAAAGATATAGAGTAATGAATGCTAAATGTCAAAACTGTTCTTCGTCTCCTGTGTATTATCTTATAGAAACCCCACGAAGAAAAGTTTCATTATGCAGGAACTAAGAACCCAGACAGATTAAATAATTATCCGAGGCCGCATAACCAATAAATAATTCTCCAAGGCTCAAGTTTTCTCCATGACCCTTTATTGGACTTAAAAAAAAAAAAAACCTTATTAAGAGAACGGTAACTATGTATATCCACCACATACACACACAAAGACACCTACAGGTTACATTCTGCACGGTAACTACAGCGCCACAAGAGGAATGACAGCTCAAACCTAGGAAAACGCAAGTCAGGGCCCTAAAACAGGGACTGGCAACCTTCGCCCGGCCACTTTCCGGGGCGTATCTCCGCTGCGCAGACCCCACCTGGCGCGGAGCGTACGAACGACCCTCGGTGGCCGCCCCCAGACGCCCTACCCAGCGGGCCGGGCTGGGAGCCAGGACGCATCCTCTGGCACAGTGCCTTTATGTCAAACAGCGCAGGCCCCATGGGATGCAGCAGGGACAAAGGCAACAGGGCCTGCTCCCGAGTGCTTCCACAAGAGGGCTGGACCCCCACGGGCCCTGGGCCCACCTGCCAGTTCCCTTAATGGCCAAGACCCACGGGGTCCGGCCCTGCCCCGCCCCACCCGGGCCTCCCGCCTGCTCCGCGCTTCTATGGCAACGGCCGCGCCCCCGAGCCAGGCCGCTGGGATGAAGAACCCTAGCGGCTGAGTGGCTCTCCTCACCGGCATCGTGGCCCACTCCCGTGCCCGGGAGACGTCCCCAACCGGGGTGTAGCCCAACGACACCGGGTCCGCAGGAGAGGGTGGCCAGAGTCTACTGAAACACCTCCTGGGCGCTCTCGAGACTGCGGCTTCTTCGACTAGAGTGTGCAGTGCGCAAGCGCACTCCAAATTCGCCCCGCCCAATCCCAGGTTTCGGGCTCCCTTGGCCTCTTGAACTACGCATGCGCGGAGGCGTTTCAAGTCCATCTCCTAGGACACCAGACTGAGGCCGCGCCTGCGCAATGGTGCCAATCCCCTGTGCTAAAGAATCGGTTAGCCCTGAGGAAGGATACCTGGCAGGGGACCGCTGGGAGAAGGAGGCGCTCCTAGGTCGCAAGGCTCACTTATCTTCTGAGACTTATAATATCCCGAATATTGAAAGCAACAATAGCATTTGTACATTGTCCCACCTGGAGAGCTAAACACCTTATATACGTTACCTCGCTTGATTGCTAACTTGTTTATGACCTGTTTTACCATTAGGAGGTGAGCTTACAAGAGTCAGTATTCCTGCGTTTATTTCCAGAACCTAACAATAAAACTTGGCACAGGGTGGGATATCAATAAATATTTGTGAAAGAACCAATGATTTGGTTTTTTTTGGTCCGAAACTCTCCTCTCCCCTGAGCATCAGTTTACTTGGATGTGTAACAAACATTTGGAGTTTAGCACAATCAAAAATGTAAATCCTCATCCCCTCTCCACTTGCCTCCCAGACTCTTAATCTTAAGCCCCTAAAAAAAAACAGATAAAATAAAATAAAAATAAAAATAAAAAAGGCTCCTCTGACTCATCTCAACAACTAGACAATTGCTCAGATTAAACTGCAGTCTCTTTCTCACACCCAATATCCAGTCTACTGGACCTATCTTCAAATTTAAGAACCAGAATATGATCACTTACCATCAACATCTTTCATGTGCATTATTACAACATCTCAGAACTAATTAATGTCCTTGATTGCATCCTTGACCTCTTTTAGTATACAGTCAGGCCTCCATATTTGTGGATTCTGCATCGTTGATTCAACCACCAGCAAATCAAAAGCATTTGGGAAAAAAAATTCGCATCTATACTGAACATATACAAACATTTTCTGTCATTATTCCCTAAAAAGTATAGTGTAACAATTCTTTACATAGCATTTGCTTTGGACTAGGTATCTAGAGATAATTTAAAGTATATGGGTGTGTAGGCTATATGCAAATACTATGCTGTTATATGAGACTCAAACATCTAAAGATTTTTATACAGAACCAATCAGAGGGATGACTATATTTTCAACACAGGAGCCAGAGTGATGGTGTTGAAATATGAATCAGATCTTTTCTCTCCTCCAAATCCTCCATTGATTTTTCACCTCACAGAGTAAAAACCACAAACCCTCCCTCCACCTCCTATGGTTTTTATTCTTGGTTCTTCACCAGCCCCACCAGGCCTCCTTGAACATTCCAGGCATGCTTCTATCTTAGCATGCAAAGGCTGTGTGCTTGCAGCAGAAACTAATGAAAATAACTATAAAGCATTTTCTTACTGCCAGTGTAATGTTCTAAGTGCTTTATTTTCTTTTTTAATCACTTAAGCCACACAATAATCTTTCAAAATAGGTAGTATTTATTATCTTTATTTTACAAATAAAGAAAGTGAGGCACAAGGCCAATAAATAACTTTTCCAAGGTCACACATGTGGGCCATGATGAAGTCCAGCTTCAAACTTAAGCAGCCCAGAAGCTCTTCTCCTTGATACCTCACTTGCTTGCTCCCTCACCTCCTTTAGAAAGATTTTGTTCACAAGATACCTTCTCAGTGAGCCCTAACATGACCACCCTATTTAAAATTTCAAAACTTAGCTCCAGTTTTTCTTATTTCCCCTCTCTACTGTATAGTTCTCCATATTACTTATCATCATCTGATATTTTATATATGCTGGTTATACATGCCAACTTCATTTGGTTTTCAGGCCCTGGAGATCAAACCCAGCGCTCTATACATGCTAAATGAGTTCTCCACCACTGAACCACATTTCCAGCACTTGAACATATGTTTTTATTTCCCTCGGGTATGTATACCTAGAATTTTTGCATCATTTCATAACTTTAATGTTTATAACATTTTGAAGAACTTCCAAGTTGTTTTCTACAGTAGTTGCACCATTTTAAATTCCCATCAGCAATGTATCAGGTTTTCAATTCTCTATACACTCACCAACACTGTGTAAAATAGTATCTCATTTTGGTTTTAAATTTTTCATTTCCCAGGTGACTAATGGTGTTCAGCATTTTTTCATGTATTTATTGACTATTTATAAAACGTTTTTGGAAAAATATCTGTTCAAATCCTTTACCCATTTTATTTGTCTTTTCATTGAGTTCTTTATATATATTCTGAGTGCAAATCTCTTTTCTGATATATGATATACAAATATTTTCCCCATTCTGTGAGCTGTCGTTTTACTTTATGATGATGTCCTTTGAGGTGCAAAAGTTTTCAATTTTGATCAAGTTCAATTTCTATATATTTTCTTTTGTCCTTGTGATTTTGTTGCAAATTTAAGAAACCATTCCCTAACTCAAGCTTGTGAAGATTTTCTCTCCTCTGGGTTTTCCATTTTTAGCTCTTATATTCAGGTCTATGATCTATCTCAAAGTAGTTTTTTGTTTGTTTGTTTAATTGTTTGTTTCATTTTGTTTGTGGCGCTGGGGAATCAAATTCATAGGCTTGCACATGCTAGGCAAGTGCTTTACTATTGAGCTACAGCCCCAGCCCTCTACTTACTGTTGTATATTGATAGACATGGGGATCTAATTTCATTCTTCTGCATGGTTCTCTTCCAGCTATCCCAGCACAGTTTGCTGAAAAGAATATTCTTTTCCCTACTGAACTGGCACTTCTGTTGAAAACCAATTAATCATTCCTAAACTCTTGGATCTAGTTCACTGACCTATACATCTGTCCAAATGCCAGTACCACACTGTCTAGAGGAATGTAGCTAAATTTTTAAATCACATAGTCTGAGTCTCCAACTTTGCTCTTCTTTTTCAAGATTGTTTTGGCCATTTTTTTTAATACCTTTGTTTTATTTATTTATTTTTATGTGGTACTGAGGATCGAACCCAGGGTCTCACACATGCGAGGCAAGTGCTTTACCACTGAGCCACAACCCCAGCCCCTGTTTTGGCCATTTGATTCAGGGATTTTCACCTTGCATCTCCAAAGGAATTTTAGGAACACATTTGTCAATTTCTGCAAATAGGCAACTGAAAATTGAACAGTGATTCTGCTGAATCCATATATCAAGAAGTTTCGCCTAAAACAATTTAAGTCTTCCAATGCATGAACACAGAGTGTCTTTCCCTTTAGTTATGGAAAAAATATATATAATGTTCCACTTAATTTTAGCAATGTTTTCTAATTTTCAATGTACAGAATTTGCATTTTTATTACATTTACTTCTAAATATTTTATTTATTTTTATGCTGTTGTAAATGGAATTTTTAAAAATTTCATTTTCAGATTATTCTCTGGTAATGTACAGAAATCAAGTTGACTTTTTTTTTTCTTTTGGTACCAGGGGTTGAACCCAAGGTGCTTAAACACTGAGCAACATACCCAGCCCCCACCCTTTTTTTCAAACAGGATTTTGCTAAATTGCTTAGGGCCTCATTAAATTGCTGAGGCTGTCTTTGAACTTGTGTTCCTCTTGCCTCAGCTTCCTGAGCCACTGGGATCACAGTGTATACTACACCTGACTCAAACTTTTAAAATATATTGATCTTATGCTTTGCAAATTTCCCACCTTCTTTATTCTTCTAATAGTAGTTTGTGTGTGTATTCTATCCTTAAGATTTTCTATGTACAAAATCATATCATCCAAAAGTAGTGTTTGTTTTACTTCTTTCTGTTTAGTCTGGATCCAAACCTTTTCTTTCTTTTTATGATCTAATTGCCTCCTATACAATATTAAACAGAAGTAATGAGAATAGACATCCTTGTCTTTTTCCTGATCTTAGTTGGGAAGCATTTGGTCACTGTTAGGCATGATGTTAGCAGTAGGTTTTTCATAGATGCTTTTTATCAAGTTAGAGAAGTTCCTAATTTGTGGAGTGTGTTTTATTATGAAAGAGTATTGGATTTTGTCAAATGTTTTTTCTGGCTCTATTGTGATGCTTGTGCATCTCAGTTGTCCTTTATCAGATAGGTGTACATGTGTGCATGCATGTGTGTGTGCGCGCGCGCGCACACACACACACACACACACACACACACACACATTTTGGGATATTAAACCAAGCTTGTAGTTTTTGTTTTTAGAAGAATCTTTTATTCATTCATTTATTAATTGGTTATAGTATCAGGGTGATCCTGGCCTCATAGAATAATCTGAGGGTAGGGAGCAGGTTCTTTTTAGAAGGGTACCAATCCTACCATGACAGCTCTACCCTTATGACCTCATCAAACTCTAATTACCTCTCTGAAGCCTCATGTCCATAAACTATAAAATTGGAAATTAGGGTTTAATTTTATGAATTTTAAAGGGACACAAACTTCCAGTTAATAATACAATCCCTATATACTAATACAACTGTTTAATCCACTTACAGTTAATATTATTATTAATACTATTCAATTTAAGTCTTCTATTTTGCTTTTTGTTTTCTGTAATGTCATGTCTTTTTTGCTCTGCTATTCGTTTTTCATTTAGTTAATATTGTCTAGTTTAACCTTTGAATTCTTCCATGGTTATTTTACTGTATTTTTTAGTTATTTTTATTAGTGGTTGCTCTAGAGCTTTATATGTGTGTGTGTGTGTGTGTGTGTGTGTATACACACACACATATACATACATATATAATATTTATCATGAACAACTTCAGATTTATACTAATTTAACTTCAGTGATATATCTTTTAAATGGTCTAAAGAAGCTGAGAGGAGAGCTAAGCTTAAATTATAGTTTGTTACATTAACCTTCTTATTTACTATTTTTATTTCTCTTCATTTTTCTGTGGATTCAGGTGACTATCTGGTGTTACTAGTATTTTATGGTGCCATTTCTATCCTTTTTTAGCATATTATTTACATATTTCAAAAAATTGTCTGGTGGTTACCTTAGACTTTTCAATGTACATTTAAAACTAATGCATTTAGGGCTGGAGTTGTGGCTCAGTGGTAGAGCACTTGCCTGACATTTGTGAGGCACTGGGTTCAATCCTTAGCATCACATAAAAATAAATAAAATAAAGGCATTGTGTCCATCTACAACTAAAAAAAAATTAAAAACTAATGCATTTAAAATTAATCTACTTCTAACATTTTACTGTTTTACAGGTAGTGTGAGTACCTTATTACAAAGTATTCTTTTTTGAAAATATTTTTTAGTTGTCAATGGACCTTTATTTTATTTATTTTTATGTGGTGCTGAGGCTTGAGGCCAGTGCTTCACACATACCAGGCAAGCACTCTACCACTGAGCCACAACTCCAGCCCCACAAAGTATTCTTAATTCTGCCTTTACATGCCTGTATCATTGTTGCCATTTATTTTGCTTACCCATAATCTATAACTATATAGCCTATATGTTTTAATTTCAATAAATTATTAGATTAGTTAACAACAAAAAGTTTATTTTACCTTCATGTATTCCTTAATGTTCTTTTTTCCTTTATGTAGATTTTTGAGTCTATGGTCTATATGATTTTCCTTTTTCTCTGAAAAAAATATTTTTAAATATATTTTTTAATATTTATTTTTTTAGTTTTTAGGTGGACACAATATCGTTATTTTATATTTTATGTGGTGCTGAAGATTGAACCCAGTACCTCATGCATGCTAGGTGAGCACTCTACCACTAAGCCACAACCCCAGCCCCTGAAAAAAATTCTTTTAACATTTTTTTTCAGGACAGGTCTACTTGTGACAAATTCCCTCAACTTTATTTGCCTGAGAAAGTCTTTATTGCATTTCACTTTTTAAGGCTAATTTCAATGAATACAAGAACTCTAGGTTGGTGGGGTTTTTTCCTATCAGCACTTCAAATATTTCATTCCACTATCTGGCTTGCATGATTTCTGAAGACAATTCTAATGTGATTCATATCCTTGCTCCTCTATAGATAAGGGCTCCCTGCCCCTGGCTTATTTCAATTTTTTTTCTTATATTTGATTTTCTAAAAATTTAATGTGAACACCTAGATACATTTTTTTTTTTTTGCATTCATCCAGCTTGGTGTTCTGTGAGTTTCATAGATTTGTGGTTTAGCATCTAACATTATTTTGGGGAAAATTCTCACTCATCATTACTTTAAATATATCTTCTGTTCCTCTTTTTTCTCCTTTAGTATTCCCACATATTTTAATAATCCCATACATTTAATGGGATTAAATTTTAACAGCATGTAACTTGCATAAGAAAATGTATAAATCACAAGTATAGACCTTGATCTGTTTTCACAAGGTAAACATACCTATGTGATCAGCATCGAGATAAAGAAATAGAGCATTACCAGCCCCCCATGAGCTCCTTGTGTCCCCTTCCAGTCATATTGCATTCATCTCCAAAGGTAACCACTTTCTCCATTTAAACAAGGTAATGAGTTTTTCTTGTAAGGCTGGATACAATGGAAGGCAGCTGTCATCTCAGCTACTAGGGAGGCTGAGCCAGGAGGTTCATTTGAGCCCAGGAGTTTGGGGTCAACCCTGGGCAATGTAGCAAGACCCCATCTCTTAAACAAAATCTCATATAAACCAGTCATACAGTGTTTCTGTTCCCTTACACTCAGTATGTTTGTGAGATTCTTCCATCTTGCTAAGCATAGTGTAGTTCATTATTCTTCAACAAAATGCAATATTTCATGGTGTGAATATACCACAATCTATCTATCTCATTTAGCTCCTGATGAGCAGTTCAGCTAGAGTTTGGGCCTTAGCAAATAATGTGGTTCTAAGCATTATGTGTCTTTTGGTACACACATGAACATTTCTGTTGGGCCTATACCCAAGAGGGGAATTGCTGGTATTTGTGTGTGTGTGTATATATTTTGGCACCTGGGATTGAACTCAGGGGCACTTAACCACTGAGCCACATCCCCAGCCATTTTTTGTATTTTAGTTAGACACAGGGTCTCACTGAACTTCTTAGGACCTCGATAATTTGCTGAGGCTGGCTTTGAACTCAGATCTTCCTGCTCTAGCCTCCAGAGCCTCTGGGATTACAGGTGTGAGCCACTGTGCCTGGTTTATTTCCATATATTCTATTTTTGTTTTTTGTCTCTCTCTCCTAACTGGAATGTAAGTATCATGCACATTTTGTTCACTGTTATGTTCTGGCACCTAACATATAGCAGTCCTTCTATAAATAACTACTGAAAAGATAAATGCATGCATGGATGAACTATCTTTTGAGGGAGGTATCATCACTTTTTTAGAGAAGGAGACTCTGAGAGGTCACACACTCACTGCAGGTTGGAAATTCCATAGCAAACCTGTCTTATTGAGGAGCTGAGCTCCTGATGCTTCTCTACCTGTATCCCCAAATCTGTACTATGAGATAAGACACAGGATGTGTGCTCGGACACGAATGTCCAGGGTCGGCTTGGTCACTAGCCACCACACGGAGGCTAGGAGAAGGAGGGAGAAGGCTCAGGCCACAAGTGGGGAAGAGGCGTACAGAAGGTGTATGTGGAGATGGGAAAGAAAGATGGGGATCTTTCACTCACCTGAGTGAGCACAGGTAGTAGTAGTGCCGGGTGTGCGCCGCCCATCCCCCCCCCCCCCAGCTAGTGCCAAGACCCTGCGCCTCCCGGGCGAGGACTGGGGGTGGGGCCCGCCGAGCCCTCCCCTACCCCGGAGCTCCGGCTGCAGAGTCCCTTGCACTGGGCTATAAAAAGCTGGGTTAAGCCACGACTCAGACCTAGGATCTTTGCCACGCCATGGCCTCAGACGCGCGGCTCCCACCGGAGCGGTCGGCCTCGGAGGAAAGCGCCTTGCAGAGCTCTGGGGGATTTAGCCTTCTCCCGCCTTCTCCTAGCAAAGCCTCTCCTGCCGCGCCGCCGACCTCCAGCGAGTTGCAGGCGATCCTCAAGCCTAGGGCGGCGTCCTTCTCCGCGCCGTCGGCGAGCGGACCCCTGCTGTCCCAGCACCCGGCAGCGGTAGCTCAGCAAGCCGCAGGCGGGGTCCGTGCTACCGCTCCGGCCGCGTCCCCGCCACCCACACAGCAGTCCTCCCAGCGCGATCATGGTGTGCCCTCCGACTGGAGTGGCCTGTTGGACGAGCGCAGGCTGCTCGTTCACCTGCATCTGGCCCAGCTTCGCGAAGAACGTCTGTGGAGGGGCGGCAACCTCCAGGTACCGGTCCTCGGGGCGGGGCCCTTCTCACTGGCGGATCCTCTCCTTCCGCCATCAGGTATCTAAAACTCAGGGTGCCCGGCCCTTCAGGTGCGTCTCCATTCGAGGCACTAGGCGGGATTCCCTGACTTCCCGCACCAGGAAGGAATTTTGCTAATAGTTGCCTCCTAACCGGCCCTATTGCATTTGGGGAATTAGAACCAAAAGCAGGTGCCCTTGGAGTTGGGGTACCAATGGGTGAGACGCCGGGCCACCGGGCCACCGACGGACACTTAATCCCATCCCGGGATTAAGGTGATAGGGCTTCCCATAGCCCCTCCGTTCACCTTAAGCAGGCAGCTCCTGCTACCGGTGGACACGGGCTGTCCCAAACTCTCCCTGCCCACCTTTTCAATCAGGCTGAGATCTGCAATGACTTCCAGAAAGTCGTGTTGTGGCTCCTGAAACGTGAGAACATCTTTCACTTCTCTCAGACCACTTTTAACCTGGCTTTCACCATCCTCAACCGCCTCCTGGTTTCAGCGAAGGTAGGGAGGCCTCTAAGGGATGGTGAGAGATAGTGGGACACGAAACTAACCTTTGTTTCCTATTGCTACCTGAGAAGTGAGTGCTCCATATACATAAACCAATGCATATAAACTAAGTCACATGCCCCAAGTGGTAAAGCTGGGATTAGATCCTCTCCATGGACATTTGTCTGGGTGTCCTGTGATCCTCAGGATTGGACTTGAGGACCTATTTGGGGAAGGGCTTCCTGTTGAAGTAGGAAGTCCTTGTCTGGACCTGTCAAGCTGGGCTTGAGGCAGGACAGGATGGTATTCCTGAAAAAGTACCATATTTCCTAACTCCTTTCATCCCCTAACAAAGAATTACTGACTAGTCACCAGTGATTCTGAAATCAGAAACATCTTTGTTGGTAATATTTAAAAGTGACACCAACTGGGTGCTGATGGTAGAGGCCTGTGATTCCAGCTACTTAGGAGGTTGAGGCAAGAGGATGACAAGTTTAAGGCCAGCCTTGGCAATGTAGTAAGACCCTGTCTCAATATAAAAAAGGGCTGGCGATGTAGCTCAGTGGTAGAGTGCCCCTGGGTGTTAGAGTTTCCCCCTAGGGGAAAAAGTTTGTTTTAATTAAAGAAAATATCCCCACAGATGCTTTGCAGTTTATTTCTGGCATTCATAGTCTTCTCAAATGTGTTCATACTGCAGATAAAAAGGAGGTTACTCCAAGTTATCACAATTACCTCCTTGAGACTTGCTGTAAAAATGAATGAAGAGGAGGAGGTATGCATCCCTGGAAGTCTGCACTGGGCCACATTTGAAGGATAGAGATGTGACACTAGAGCACTTGGGTTTCCTGAAAGGCTGTGCCCTTGGGAATGATGAGCATTTTGGGAAAATCACTTGGGATCTCTTCTGGCCCCCACCCCCGCTCCTGCCTTTTGGCTTGTCAGGCTCAGCCTTCACAAATGGGGAAGTACAAACATCTGAACTCTCCTGACCCAGCAAACCCAGAGGCCTGACCTCCTGGCACATACTTCTGATATTATTGGTAAATGCCATGTGTCACGCCCACTAAATAGAGGCATCTGCTAATGAGAAAAAAAGTCTTCCAAAACCATGTGGCTTAAAGTCTACTCCCAGAAACTATGTCTAAGAAAACTGCTTGATGCTTAAGGACTTGGTTATGCCAATGAACTTAGTCCTTGGGGACTCTGGGATCCTTCTTCTGAGAGGGGCAGGAAGGCTATGTGCTGAAGGTAAAGGAGAGTCCCTGCTGAGTGCTTCAGGTTTGCTTGCTTGGCCACCTTAGTTTCACCATGTTTTTCTGTTTTGGAGGAGACTGTCTTTCAGTACCCTTCCCAGACCTCCCCACCACCTTCTGAGCCCTTCTACTTTGGAATGGGGAAACTGCTGTCCTTTCCAAGGGTCTCCTTTAGCTGATCTCAAAGTCTGAGGAAGCAGGAACAAAAGGCTTGTGTGTCCAGTTCCAAACTTTCAATAAAAATGTTTTTAACCCTTATTTATTATAATTTATGCTCCCTGAACTTTTTTTTGCCCAATGAAAAAATCAAGTAAATAGCCCTTAAAAGAAGTATTTCTGAAAGTTATAGTAATATTTTAAATACCTGAAAAAATAGGACCAAGTTTTTAATGCACTTGATACATCAGTGTTTACTCATAGACAAGTTTTATTATTCCTCTGGACTAAGAAGTCCCTCTGGAGAAAAGTCATATTTTTCCCAGAACTAAACCACCTTCAATGCAGGTTGAAGGGAAGTGTGTCCAGCTGTAGTGGTGCAAAAACCACAGGAGGTTTTGTCAATGTGCCTGCCTGGTGTGGACCAGGAAGCTCATAAGCAGAAACTTTCTATAAGAAACCATGGTAGGGATCAGGAACAAGAATAGTCCAAACCCATGGCTCCCGAAAACCTTTGAAAAGTTCTTGTAGCTGAACACAGGAACTGGAACAGCCCCACCCCGTCTCCAAAGCACCTTTGGGTCTGAGCTGGCATGCAGTTGGGGGATCAAGACCTGTTTGCAGAGGGTGACCATGTGACATGCACTACAGTGTCATAACTTCTGGGGACTTGATAGATAGCCAAGGTCTGATTTGGTTTTTCTTTTAGAAGCATTTTCTGTGGCATGCCACTGGAAGACAACTCTGCTCAGGTTGTATATGCCCAATCCCCCACAGATAAGAAAACAAAAGCTACTATGACATAATGTAGGGCTTTGGCCTCTTTATTTTCTTTTTACAGTTGATTCCACGCATAAAAGACTTCATAAAGCACTATGGCTTTGGCTACACCCCGAATGAGCTGCTGAGGATGGAGCTGGCTATTCTGGACAGACTGCACTGGGACCTACACACTGGGACGCCGCTGGAATTCTTGACTATAGTAAGCATGAGGAGTTTGCCGAGTCTCCCTGAGACTCATTTGTGCCTTTGGAACAGCTGTTCACAACATAGGACAGCAAAGCACAGGCGTGCACACGTCCTTGCACATGCACCACGGTGAGGTGACCCACAAGGCTCACAACATACGGGAGTGAAAATGTATCCAACACCATTCCACCAGACTCCCATTTCTGAAGGACATTAAGTTTACTTGACAAAGATTTTTAAACGGCACTATTATGGTGAGTTTCTCTTTTAAATACACACTGCAAAAATATTTAACTTTCCATTCTATGAATATTGTACATAAATATCTGTCTGCTTTTGCTACACTTTACACACATTCACTTAGCTGTCTTTATTCACCTACACACAATCCTTATTGAGGCTTTAGACCATATTGATCTGGCACTTAAAAAAATATCATACATTAGTTTGGGTTTGTTTTAGTTAGGGGAATGATCATCATTTTCAAGGATATGATTCTGTTAGTAAGGCAAAATTATGCAATGTGAAAATGTCATGGGATTTTGGTCTGTTATGAAGCATGAAGATTAAATTACTAAGGGATGTTTCATTATGAAAACTGACCACTGTTGCCAAGTTGAGTTTCTTCTAGTATCAAGCAGATACAAGTAACTTTTCTGCTACTTTGATCTTGAATAGTATGTTTCTATTTTTCAGATTCGAAACATTGTCATCTAAGTACTTTAGGCCTGCAAAGACTGTCACAAAGCAGACTGTCTTTTTTTCTCTCCAGGGTTGAGGCTCAGGTTGGCCACAGAATGGGCATTAAGCCTCAAGCCCCTCATGGGGCCATGGATGAGAAGGGTTGGGCCACATTTGATGCTCCCTGAAGGAAACGGAGATTGTTTGCACTTTTGGTCATTGATATATGAAAAGTATGGGGTTTTCTGTTCTAACATTAAAAACCATGGTCTCCAGTTCCACTCCCTGGTGGTCCTGAGCCGGCCCCATGTGGTGGAGCTGCTGCCTCAGAGGAATCCTTCCCTCCACGTCGCGTCCCTGACCAGGCAGCTGCAGCACTGTATGGCGGGCCACCAGCTGCTGCAGTTCAAGGGCTCCACACTGGCTTTGGTCATCATCACCTTAGAGTTGGAGAGGCTCATGCCCGACTGGTGGACTCCTATATCTGATCTGCTAAAGAAAGCACAGGTAGACATCAACTTTGCCCCAAGCCTGGCTCTGAGTTTTGCCCCTTTAGAAAATATAGTGTGCCCCTGAAAGAGTACTCATGGCCCTTCTTGGCCCTTGTGAGCTCCAGAAGATGCTCTGGCCTTGATAACTCTGGCAAGAGTCTGCCTAAGGGCTACGCATTCCACACTTGGCCACACTCTGTGGACATCAGTATGAACACCTGCACCTTCACTGGATCAATGCAGGTGGGTCCCTGACAATGAGAAATTTTATCCTCAATGGAAATCCTTAGTGCCAAGAAGATTGGGTGTGTGTGGAGGGGAATGCCCAGCTTAGAAGGAAGCTTAATATTGGGAATTGTAAATTGCAGACCCCACCCCACCCCACCCCAATCTGTCTGAATCTATGGCACCAGGCCCTGGAGGGTCAGAATCCCTGCAGGCAGATAGGTCAGGATGGAGCTGTGCAATTAGACTCCTGACAGTTTACTGAAGTTGGAGAGGGACGTCCCTGACCCAATGGGGTTAATGCTGGTGGGTTGGGTGGTTGGATCCTGCTTGGGTACTCAATTGCCTAAACAGGCTGGCCACTGTTTTAACACAGGTCATCTGTACCGAGCAGTACAGCTGCTGCAAGGAACTTGTAAAGCAGCACCTGGGAAGTTTGAATCAGCCTCCCGCATAGGCAGCTCCGTTCCACCTGCCACCCAGCCTCTCTGCCACTACCCTGGTTCCTTCACAGCATAATGGGAACCCTCCATGAATGGACTCTTATAAATTCTTTGGCTTTATGAATCCTGTAACAAGACAGGAAGAAGGCCCAGAAGAATAACTGAGAAAGATCCTCTGGCCCTAAGAGAAAAATTTCAAGAGAGGGGAAGAGTGGGTCATGATCAACAGTAGCAAGGGTGGTCTGACAGATACTATCTTGCCTTCTGCCTTCTCCCCCCAACCTAGCAGGTAATAAATGCATGCTTCAACTGCACTTGTTTTTCCTTCCTTCTCCAGCAAGGGCTGATATTGGCCCTTCAGAGAGCTGAGGCCAAAGGGTGGGCCCTGCTTAAGCCTGAAAGGCTGGGGCTGGTCCAGATCCTGACTGACCAGTTCTTGCTGTTCTACATGCCAGAGCCAGCCAGGTCCATGTGTCCCAATCTCAGCTCCCTTGCAGCCCCTTCAAAACTGGGACAGTCTCTCCAGACTCATTTACCTTGATGGGTCTTAGCTTAAGTCTTCTCCACAAGGTCCTGATCTTAGAGTAGACCTTATTTAAGGTACAGTAACTAAAAAATGCTTTAAGCACTGTTTTCCCTTTGTTACTGTGAACCAAAGTAGTTTTTTAATCTAAGTAGAGGAATTTCATGCTAATTAATGGAGATTACTGGGTGACACCTGTGAGGGGAAGGCAGCAGTTCTGAGCGCTTTTGTTGGGGTAGACAGGTTTCGAGGCCCAGCCTGCTCCAACCACTGTGCTGCCAGGAAGAGGAGGATGTTACTTGTGTGGCTGAGAGAAAGACCAGCTGCCTCTCTGAAGCCATGATACTATAGGGCCATTCTCTAAGCAGTAGAGCCCAGCTGGCCCAGAGGCCAGCTGGAGCTGTGTAAGCAGTGTTGGGGATTTGAATGACTAGGGCACACATTTAGAGGTGGTTTGTGAAGTCTCTCCACTGTGAATGGTTGTTTTCAGGAATGTGCTAAGCCATGGTGGGTAGGGATATGGTCTGCTACTAGGGGCAATTTGGTGAGAACCAGATATACTATAATCACATCTATACTAAAGTCAGTATACATCTGTATCTTTTCTTGACACAAGTTTGCCTATTGGAGCTTCTGTAAAAAATAGACTTTAATTGCTTTCAACACTGTCTTGAATCTTTTCTTGTACTTACGGAGTACTGTGCATTCAGACTTCTAGAGTCAAATACATTAGGAACACACTCTCCTGGGTCCTATTCATAACTATCCTCCAGGTAGATCCTGGAAGGACCAAAGTGAGAAAATAGGGACTGAGGTTGGGGAGCTGAGAGGCCTAAAAAAAGACTGGTATGCAAACATCTCCCATGAGGGTGTAGGTCAGTTCTACATCTGGTAGGCAGGTGGCAGAGAGGCAGAACCTCCAGTACCCATTTTACAGATGAAGATGCAGCTGCCTGGCCACCACTGCCCTCTGCCTCCTTGCCTCTAATGTGAGTGAGCACTGCAGTGGATGAGGCAGGAGTTCATCCTGAGGACCCACACCAGGCTTTGGGGAACTGCTGGGAGGCATCTGGGTCTTGTAACCAAGTGGCTCTACATGTAAATCTTAGTGAAAGAAGACAGACCTGTGATTCCCGCCTTGTTGTTCAGCTGTTCTATAAATGACGTAACCCTTGTTGGGAAGCTAACACTTGCATTGCCAAAGTACCAATTGTACATTTTTAAAAGTCTGTGCTGGTCGCCCTCCTTGCCTCAGAGTACCAGATCTGTGCTAGTCCCCTCTAACATTTTCCCCTCCTGACATTAGGAATTCACATTCCACTTTGGAGCAGACACTAGGGATCCTCTGTAGGGGGATTAATATGGACACAATCCATCTTTTGTCTCCACCCATACAGAAAGGCGGGGGTTGGTAAAGGACTGAGGCTGCAGAAAATGGGAGGTGGTGGCGGGGGGAGTGTCATGGATTTTTCTTAAACATGTTCAAATGGTACTTCCCCCACATGGGTGAGTCAAGTTGTATAATATTGCTCCTTCCACCAAGGAGGCCCAGCTCCCTCTGGCTTCCTGGAGAGTCTATCCTTCAAAGTCTGGTGAAGACTTTGCCTCCCTTAGGTAGAGTTGAACTACACCTTCAGCAGGGGTGTCAGTATCCAGTCTTCCCGTTGGGCTGTCAACTCCCCAACCTCAGTCCCTATTTTCTCATTTTGGTCTTTCCAGGATCTGACTAGGTCCTAGAAAGAAAGCTTCTCAACAAATGGACCAACCATATGTGTTTGTTATTTTCTCCAAACACAGTTTTGTCTTTCTCAGCCATTTACCTGTATCCGAGGGCTTTCCACTCTACAAAACCTTCCCAGGTCCAGCAGCCCACACTGTCAAACTATATACCCTAACAATGACCACATTTCCAGTCTTCTTACATGAGCCTACTGGGATGCCAAGAGGCGGTTACAGCTTGGGACTTAAGGGTACAGACAACTAATGTTACAATCCCAACTCTTCCATTACTTGCTTTGTGACCTTAGGTAATTACATTATCTCTCTGTGCCTCACCTGTGGAATATGGAGAATAATGGTATCTAATTATAGGAAACTGATGAAGATTAGAGGAGTTAATGCATGTAATGCAGTTGAGAGCACACAAATGTTAGTTGTCCCGGGTCAAGGCTCCTTATAAACTCCTTGAGGGAGTTTCAGTCTCATTTCCTTAACCCAGTTGCCCAATAAATATTCATGCCACAGACTTCATTTTCTTTTTCTTGCAATTCTTTCCTCCACCCCACACCATACAAAAGCCCTTCAGAGATGTCAATAGCAGGATTCACTATTGAAACATAACTTCTGCAGAAGTAACTCTCATGAAGTTCACAGAAAAGACAAGCTGTATCTTAACACAACTGTAGCGTATTAATAGGCTCAGGAAACTTGTTAAATCAAAACTTCTGTCCAAAAAAGACACCATAAAAACTCAAATAAATGCAAAATTTAATGGGGAAAAAAAATACAAAGTGAACTGAAAAGAACAAAAACAGTCAATGAATGGAGTAAATGAATTAACAAGTGAAGCAGTTTTAGAAATGCATGTTAACATAACAGACTAGCAAGCCACACTTCCCTCAGGCCTCTTATCCAGTAAAAAAACAAAACAAAACAAAAAAACAAAAAACCGCCAAACAGGGAACCCACACATGGACAAATAAAAACATAAATGCAATCAATCTGAACAATTACAAGCCTCCTATGCTGATGAGGGATACCACACATTCTGGTTTGCCTGGGATGGTTCTGGTTTATGGATGTTGACCTGGCTTAATTATTGACAGCATCCCTTTTCTCTTTCAAAAGTCCTAGTTTGGACAATAATTTTATGGTGATTCTACCCCAAACCAACATAGTTCAGGAAAGACATAACAGTAAATGCCAACATGATCCTATATGACATCCCTAGTAATACCAACGAATAATAACAAAAAAAAAAAAAGAGGGGAAAATCAGATCTGCACATGGGGGCCATATTACATGAGGGGTAGATTAAATAATCATGCATTATGCTCACCTTGTATACCAAGGATTCATTTGGTCTCAGCTAAAGATGACAAAATCCCAAACACAAACAGGAGCAGGAGAGCACAGTAAGACTTGCTAAAGCTGATGACTGTGGGGGCAGCTCAGACCCCAGAAAATGCAAGTCTATCAGGTCTCCCCAGAGATGTTGGGAAGTCTTGGGCCTACGGGCAAGCAACTGGCCACAAGTATGGCCTTCCAGTATGCCTGGGGTGTGGCCAGCAGGTGTGGTGGACGGGTGGCAGAATCTTCCCTTTCCAGAAGCCTCAGGTTGGCCATGAGCCAGGAGTCCTCATTTCTTACATAACCAATGAACCTGTTGGGTCACTGAACCTCATCGTCAGATATATATTAGCTACAAGAAGATATTTTAAAGGTCATGCTTTGACCCAACTGAATACACTTTCAGATATACAATTACCCCAAGGAGGAGTCGCTCACCATCCACATCTGCCTTAGGTCTGCAGTTGACCTTTTCAGATACCCAGAATGAAGTATCCCTTTCCACTCACAACCAGAGGTGGATTAACTGCAAAGCTGATAAGGCTTAATCTTCAGGGTCCCTTCCAAGGCCCTGTGCCTAATTTTTCATTCACATTCTTTTTCTTAAACCAATCGTCCTAAATAGTTCAAGCTTCCAGCTCAGTGAAAAAGTCAGAATCCACCCCTGGTCATAGCATAACACTTGGAGGATTTTCATAACATTTACAGCATAAATAAAACCTGCTCTACTCTTGGCATATGGAGCCCCCCATATGTACAAACTGCCCCTTTCTGGCTGTGGCTCAATTAGACATACAACAGCTCCCTACCTCCACCTCACTTGGAATGGAACATCATTTTACAAGGGCAGGAGGAATCCCCAACTTGGTCCTGGAAATCAATCAAGCAGGCCAGGGCCAGGTAGAAAGGGGGAAAGAGTGATGGAAGATGGGGGCATGAAAAACTGCCAGCCCAGCAATAAATCAACACAGCCTCCTAAGACTCCTGGTGAGGGAGTGCCTTGAGGAGAGGGCTGGGCTTTCCTCCAGGTGGCACCAGGCTGCACAGGGCTGCAGCAACCTTGAGGCTAGTCTTCCTCTCATCTCTTCATTTTTCACCAACCGATTTTCCCGGCCATGATTTTTAACACTCATATATCCTGGTGGTGCAAACCATCAGAAGCAAAGAAGAATCAGTGCTGCCCGAACGTTAGAAAATGTTCTGTTGTAGAATGCAGCTGAAGTGGGGAAGGCTCCTTGACTGCTAATTTGTTCTCAAATTGTCCTAAATACACCAGAGACCTTCATTCTGTCCTGTGACTCAGCCAGGAAAAAAGAAACAATGAGTTTGGGGCAATAGCTTTTTCCCCACTGGAAATAACTCATTTGGAACACGCAGGATTGGCTTGAGAGCCTTATTTGAAGTCGAACACTTAACACACACACACATGGAGTTGGTCCCTGGTTACAGCACCTTGGGGGCACAGAGACAATGGCTTTGGGCTGCTGTTCCATTTACATTCACAGTAAAAACGCTGGACGTGGTCTCGTTCATGTTCACTTTCATTCCGTAAAGAAATTCCAAACACTGTCATTACAGGAAGTTTATTACCCACCTCTCCCTTTATATTATAGGGGTACTTTTTTACATAAGAAGGTTTAGAGATATTTTTAGTTTTTAAAAAACCAGGAAGTCTGTGTTACTTATGAAAATAACGGGAGAGGATATTATTTGTCTTTACGCTGGTGCCAAAATAAAAATTTAGAAGTGTTTCAAAGTTATTATTGAAATTAAACTCTAGGTTAGAAAAATTAAACTGAAAGGGAATCGGGCAAATTTTGCAGCATGTATACCAGACCACAGGCCACACCTAGGCACCACGTGAGCTGCCATCTTGACGCTGAACAGTTAGGCCTAGCATCGCCGGCAGGGGCCTTCACTAAAGCGGCAATAACTGCTCCATCAAGGAATAGTGACACTGTAAATGGAAGACCAGCCACTGGCTCTGAAAAAAATAAACCTCATCAGTTTTGGATTCCAGCATTCATGGCTTTTAGGTATTTGCATAGAGAGGGGTGACAGGCCAGGCCCAGGGGCAGCCTGGAGCCAGATTGGGGTAGGGGCAAAGCAAGGCTGTAAACACTGGAGTCTGTACCGGCTCCCAGTCCGTCCTCACACCATGTTATGGGAGAAGGGTCACAAGGTGTAACTCAAGCAACTTAACACATGAAAGTCTAAAGTCCGCTCTTGACATGTAAGTCTGTGCGTGCGTTAACTGAAAAATAAAAATAAAACAAACAAAACAAAAACAGACACATTAAAAGATACACAGACCAAATCAAACAGAAGCAAAAGACAGCAAGATGGACACTGGGAAAGGGCAGTCAGTTTGGCATTTGTGACGGGCAAAGCAGAGAATTCGCTTCAGTTTGTGACGTCCCAGGCTGAGGGTCAAGATCTGATTGGGAAGTAATTTTTGCAAAAACGGATTAAAATCTGAAGAATAAGTACAACCAATCAATGCTGTTCAACTAAATGGTCACAAAAAATACCCACCCGTAAAATGCACTCCCAACCCACCCTATCCCCCTGACCAGGGCAAGAGGAAAACATGCCCCCAGTCACCCACCCACCCACTCCAGCCTCTTTAGGCCAACACGGGAGGAGTTCTCTCTCCCAGGGCCAAACCGACTGAAGCTTTCTGGCATATCCAGCAGACAGGAAGAGCCTGTCTTCCAGGCCTCAGCCAGGACAACAATGTACCACGGACACCAGACACCAGGGACAAGCCCCCACTGAGAGCTCTGCTGGTCCCCTGCAGCCAGTCTGCACCCCACCCCCACTGACCCTCAGGCCTGAACTGGTCCTTGTTTTCAATGTCTGTGGTTTCTCCACAGCATGTTTCCTAGGGGATCATGCCTACTTTTTCTTTAACAAGATGACCTGGGCCAAGCTGTCAGAGAGGAGGGCAAAGTAACTTGGGTGCCAAAGACTTCACCCACTGCCCCCCAGAATGAAGTCCAAGATGGTTAAACTTGCTTATTTCCTGAGGTGGTAAGAAAATAATGGTACCAGCTCCAGGCTGGGGAAAGGGAGATGTAAGGATAGATAAGAGTTCCACAGTGTGGCATGGCATGGGACTCTGAATGAAGTAGGGTAGGTGAGGGACAGCCAGGGCATCTGGACTCAAGTTAAGGGTGTATAAATAGGACATGAAAAATATCAAGGAGAGCTAGGGGTATAACAAAGTGGTAAAGCACTGGCAATATGTGTGAGGCCCTGGGTTTGATCTCTAGTACCTCAAAAAAAAAAAAAAAAGACAACAAACAAAAAGCCAAGAAGTGACTCAGAATTGCCCCAGTTGGCTGATAAATTGACAGCACTTGTGGAGGCTGAAAAAAAAAAAAATGGTATCCTTTTCTCTTCCTTCCCTACTCTATATGAACAGCTCTAACCTCTCCTGGAAGGGCAGCCCAGTTACCTGGCAAAACCAGAGTCCTGCAGAGAGCTGCTATCCTTTCAGCCCCACATGCCCTTCAAAACAGCTGAGTAGTAATCACAGTGTCCAGGTCAGTGCTAGCTGGCCTTGAGTCCCGGCTGCTCTTGGTTACCATCTGCCAGCCAATATGGGTCCCACACCCACCATCTCGGAGGCCGAGGATGGACAGCTATGGCTGTCTAAGCAGAAACCACAGGAAGTTTTGGAATCTGGCTAGAAATGCTGACAGTACCAGGCCTGGTTCCTCTCCTGGCCCCAGAGACTTCCCCAAGAACCCAGCAGCTCCACCCAGGACTCGGGGGTCAGCCTTCCCCATGTGCAGCAGGCAGGCCCCAGCTGCTGTGGGCGCTGCAGGAAAAGAAATGAGTGAGCAGAAGGGGGGGGGGCAGTGAGAAAAAGAAAGGCAGAGCCAGGAAAGGAGAGGGCAAGATCACCATGCAAGAGAGCACAGGCCATGAGAGAGAGATGCAGATTATGGTGCATCGAGAGCACTAGTGCAGAAACAAGAATAAGAACCATGAGCAAGAAGAGGTGGCAGAACAAGTGAACATGAGGGAGAGCAAGACAAGGATGAACCAGAGAGAAGGCCAGGTGAGCCAGAGACGAGCAGGAACAGCAGAAGCCAGATCCCAGGGTGAGTGCACAGGGTAGAGAGAAGCCAGTGTAGCGGGGGAGCCCACCACTTACTTCTTCTTGTCCTTGTCCTTCCTCAGGGGCTGCTGTGAGGTGGCATGCAAGGCCTGGGACTGCAGAGCCTCCATGGCAGCCTTCCTGCAGTTGAAGGCACTAGTCTCCTCCTCCAGTTCCCGGCGCTTTTCCTCCACCTTGCGCTTCTCCTCCTGGTGGATCCGCTTCAGGTGCTCAAACTTCTCCTGGAGCTGGGACGGAAGGAGAGGCACTTTGACATGAAGAGGGAAGGAGCTGGGCCCCCACATCTAGGCCTAGCCAGTGTCCCCCTTGCTTTCCTCACCACCGCCCCATCCTCGCACACACACCTCCCTTTCCTTCTCCTTCAACTCCAGCTCGGTCTCCTTCACTTTGTTCACAAACATCTGCCTCATTTCTTCCTCCTTTCTCTGCAGCTCACTTAAGAACTCCTTCCTCTTGGCCTCATATGTTTCTTGTAGGCTGTGGAGACCCAAAGGAGAGAGATTCAGGGTAGGATTATGGAGAGAACGGGTGGGTCAGGACTAGAGAAGTATAATCAGGGGGACGCTGGGGTGAAGAGGAGGCTGGGCTTCCAATAGCCTCTGCCTGGCTCATAAGACCATTGGAGGTTAGAGGCCGGTGTGGCAAGAGTAGCTGTGGCTATGAAGCTCAGGCTGTCACCTGAAGGGCTGGCTGTCACCATCACTGTCCTGGAAGCCCATTTCCTCCAACTTGCAGCGCCGGTAGAGCTCATAGTGCCGACTGTGGGTCTGCTCACGGAGGTCCTCCATATTCACCCGGATCAACATCTCCCTTAGCTTCACGAAGTCACAGTGATTCTCGTTCTCCACTGAAAGCAGGGGGCATGTGGGGCATGTGGCAGGCACCCAGTTGGGCAGGGGAAGGGCAGCATGCAGAAACGTGGTCAGAGTGCCACAGGTGGCAGGACAGGATGGGGACTAAGTTCACATCACCAGATGGGAATGTGCTCTCTCCTCACACTCACCCTGCACCACACCCCAAGGGTACTGCCGTGCTCGGACCAGCTTGTTCCCCACCTTCACCTCCTCGGTGCTGCCCACCACGGCAAAGGGCAGGTGAGCCTAGAAAGGGACCCAAGTATGTGTGAGTGCTGCATTATAGAGGGGGACACACAGACTCTCCCTCACTGCCCCTGGGTTCCAGGGAGGGGTTACCAGACCTGGGAAGGCCCTGGGCCCAGAGGCTCATTTCCTGGCTCTCTTTGGATAAATGTTCTCTTCCATACAGGGTAGTGGGCTGAAGCCTCAACACCCCCTCCCTGATGTACTAACTCTCTAGGGTGTTCTTTTCAGGGCTCCACAAATGGACCTATGGATCTGGTTCCTTTTAAGGTTCCCATACTTTGGCCTCATGTCTGCTCACTCCTATAGGCTTTAAGTTCCTACTCTGAGTAAAAATATTTTAGCACTCAAACCTAGGAGAACTCCAGTGTGGGTCCAATATCCAAGTCCTCTTGTCCCCTGCCCACAGGAAATAGGAATGGCTCATGCCAAATACTCATCTGCCTGTCCTGGAGAAGCTAATGCTGGAATCCTGGGAAACAAAGGTCTCCTGGGGCTGTCTGAGATTTGTGCTGGCTCCAAGCCCTCTGGCCCCAGAGCCCTGAGACCCTTGAGCATCACTCACATTCATGACTGCATTAATCTCTGCAACAGCCTCATCATCAGTGGGAAATTGGTAGATCTGGACTCCATTGCTGACCAGCTCACCCATGATCTTGATCTTGAACTTGTGGAGCTCACTCTTGGAGATAGTGTCAGCCTTGGCGATGATGGGAATTATATTCACCTGCCAGACCATAGGGGTGTGGGGCACACAGCAAGTTAGTT
Source organism: Urocitellus parryii (assembly GCF_045843805.1). Taxonomy (NCBI): domain Eukaryota; kingdom Metazoa; phylum Chordata; class Mammalia; order Rodentia; family Sciuridae; genus Urocitellus; species Urocitellus parryii. The sequence goes on along the minus strand of NC_135531.1, from coordinate 136,774,061 downwards.
AGTCTGAGCAATGGTCCCTGACTATGGACAGCTCTAAATAGAGGAACAGGAAGCCAAGAAGATGGAACTATCTCACAGGCAGTACCAGCCCAAATCCAGCCATCATAATTGGCTGTGATGCTTCTTACAGTCCTGGTCTCCGAAACAACCATCCAGCCCCCTGGGCATACCAAGCTTTGACCCAGAATGCTCTGAAGGTCATAACCAGAATAGAATCTGACAGAAGCACTGATGGGGAACCCCTCTAAGCAGGTAAGATGACTTTTATATCAGCAGAAGATATGGAAAGATATTAAAATCTCCCAGGACAAGGTTATCATATTTTTCACATTAGTTCCTAAGCGGGGGAGGTCACCTGAGAGCTGACAGGTGACTGGAGTCACAGGCCCTCCAGGATCTCCAACCCTTCCTGACATCCCCATGAAGATGCTCTTACAGTCTCACAATACCCACTGCTTGTTCATATCCCAATTCTGGGGCTTCACTCTCCTCCCCCTAGAGGGCTCAGGATCCATGTTGTAGAAGAAAGAGGAAGTGAAAGTGGGAAGTAGGAAAACGGAAATGAGAGACAAAATAAGCAGAAAAAAGGCTGAGACGGGAAGGGGAAACAAAGGTCTCCTGGGCTCTGCCCCAGAGCATCAGAGGGAGGTGGAAGTCATTCTAGAAGAAGGGAATGAGCTAGCAGGGGAACAAAGAATGGTTCAGCTGGAAGGGGCTCAGGGCCAGACTCAGGGGACAGAGTCCTGGAGAAAGAGCCCAGAGCAAGTGTGGACCTACTGGAGTAGAAGAGACAGTTGCAAAATACAATATAGAAAGGATAACGAAGGGAGCTGCGTGCAAGGTCCCTAAGGACCACAGTGGACTGCCCAGCTGAAGCTGCCATATCACACCTTAGTGAATAATGAGAGAGGGAACAAGGAGAGGGCACGTACCTTGCTGTCTAGTTTCTTCATGGTGACCAGATCCAAGGACTTCAGAGAATGCCCAGTGGGTGTGATGAAGTAGAGGCAAACGTGAATCCTCGTGTCATGGTAGTCAAAGAGGGAGCGGCGGATCTTCAGCTCCTCTTGTAAATAGTTTTCAAACTGCGCATCAATGTAGTCGACTATAGGCCTGTAACTACAGACAGCTCCATCACCTGGGAGCCAGGTAGCTAAGCTGCTTGGAGGGCTCAGAGCCTAGCCACGCTATACTCTGGCCCTTCCTTTCTTCCATGGACTTATAAAAGGCTCTACCCTATCTGGTCCAGGTGGCTGACCCCCTTCCCAAGTAAAAACTGGTCAGTTAATGGCCACAATGCTTCAGAAGTCCCTGAGAGGCCCTGCCCTGGCCTCGCTGGAGTGTGGCGGCTCAACTACTCAAATAGGGGCAGTTTAAGGTGACATGTGCCCAGGCACTTTTAGAACTGGGGTTAACATGGGAGGGATGGACGAGGCTAGGTGGGGCTGCCCTTCCCATCTCTTGCCTCTCGTCTTTATTGATCTGATCCCCGAAGCCCACAGCATCCACGATGGTCAGCTTGAGCTGCACGTTGCTTTCTTGGAGGTCATAGGTCTGGGGCCGCAGGCGCACACATTCCTCATGGTGACTGGCTTCTTCAGTCTCGAAGGTTGTGTTGAAAAGGGTGTTCATCAGTGTAGACTTGCCAATCCCCGTCTCTCCTAAGGAGAGGCGACAGGAGGGAGAGAGTGGATGTGGAAAGCTAGAACGGGGACTGTCCCTGGCTAGTGGCTAGGCCAGGGATGAAGGGGGAGGCTCAGGCATACTTAGGCCTGATACAAGAGAAAGGGGCAGGCCTCCCACTCCATCCCTCTCTGACCCTATTCCCTAGGAATTATCCCTTTTCTTAGTATAATAATGTGTGGGGGCTGGGATGTGCTAGAGTGCTTGCTTAGTTTGTATGAGGTCCTGGGTTTGATCCCCAGCACCACAAGAACAAAATAAAACAAAACAAAAAACAAACCAGAAGGTAAAGAAATAATGTGTGGAAGAAAGCTAAAAGGAAACTTTGGACATAAGACACAGCTGTGCAGAACATGCGACATTTCCTCATAAAGTGGAGAAGCAGAGTCAGACAGCTGTGAGGTCACCACCAGATGCTGGCTTCAGAGGGACCCAATCACCAAACACATATTCTCCCATGCATGCTATCCCCCCTAGGTCCCAGATGATTATAAGGACAGCAGGGTCAGGATCTAAAGCCACCATTGGCTTGTCCCACAAACCCTGAGTCACCTCAACTCTATGTAGTCCTTTTTTTAAAAAAAATAAATAAATACTGGGGATTGAACTCAGGGATACTTAATAAATAAGCCACATCCCCAGCCTTTTTTTCATATTTTTTATTTTGAGAACAAGTTGCTTAGGTCCTTGCTAAATTGCTGAGGCTGGCTTTGAACTTGTGATCCTCCTGCCACACAGCCTCTGTGTAGTTTAAACGGGGCTGGGGTGTGTGTATCTGGTAGAGCACTTTGTGCTCTCCTGGGAGTCTTGAGGCACGTGGTTCCTCCCAGAGCTCCTGTTTAAGGATTGTGTTTGTTTAGGCGTGTGCTGGAGATTTTATTATATGATACTGCCGTGAAGAGCAGGGTCTGGTTCACTATCGTGTCCTTGACACACAGAAGGAATAGTGCATTTAAAAAAAAAAAAAATGAATGAACAAATGAAACTAAATCTCTGTCTAGACACCCACAGTTTACAAAAGCATTTTCCTGTGCCTAATCCTATTTATTCTTCATGACAACTCTGAGTCAGTCCTTGACTCCAATCCTGTCTCCTTGACTCTGGCAGAGACACCAACCAAATCCTCTTCCTCTGCCTCAGAAGCCCCCACATAGTTTGACAGTGGTCAAGGCAGCAATGCCCCATCTCCTAGAAGGTTCCCATTCATCCTCTGTCCAAGGATGCCCCTGATCTGGCCATGACACTCACCCACACAGAGGATGTTGAAACTGAAGCCCTGAGTGACAGACTTGCTGACCAGCTGGTCAGGGAGGCTGTCGAAGCCCACATGGCCACCCAGGGAAAGGCTCCGGGGCTCTGGATCCGCATTCTGCTGAGAGAAGCAAAGCAAGGCTGTGAGCCCAGGCAGGGAAGGCTGTACCTGAGTGAAACAAGCCCTGCCTCACTTCCCCCAGTGCTCAGCACACCTTGACGGCCCCACAGCTACAACTCCACACTAATACTCCCACAAAGGGAGCCCAGCAATACTCAGAGACCCTGAATCGGCTTTGGGAAAGGCAAGGCCCTTTCCCTCTGAGGCTCTGCTCCATGTGGCATGGCCAGGGACACTTGGGCCTCAGGCTCCATCTCTCTTAACATGGGTAGTCCCAAGGCCTATGACTGATACCTCAGAGGGCTCACCTGTCCTCCAGCCTAGGAGGAGACCCCAGATTATCCCTGGATCTTAAATAAAGATTCCAAGAGTCCAGAGTGCAGAATGTATGTTCCTGTGGCCGGCTCTGAGGAGACAGTGATGCTGCTGCCCGCTCCCAGATCCTCCTTTTCCCAACCCCTCACATTCATGCTCCATTAGAGAGGACTACCCCATCAGTCTGGGCTCATGTTCCTCCACGTCCACCCCCTACTCCTTGTGCACTCAAGTATGTAATGCACACATGGGTCCCGTTAAAGGGGCTGGTAATCATGAAGACAATCCCACCCCTTGGGCTCAGAGAAAGCCTCTTACCTCCTTCTCAGTGATATTCTCTAGAGACCTCCTGGCTCTGGCTCCTGTCACCCTCCCAACCAAATCCAAGCTATGGTTGCTTACACAGAAGATTCTGGATGAGAATGTGGGGCCTGGCTTTAGCAGAAAGATGGACAGCAGGCCCCAAGTGAGCAGGAGGTCACAGGAGCTGGCCCATAGCACCACAACAAGAAATGAATCATGAGAATATGAAGCAGAGGGTCAAGGTCAGATTCCCCTTTGTGTAGATGATCTCTCTGGCTTCTCTGGGAATCAAGGCAAAATGCTCAGCCCCACTGAAGGGAAGGCCCCACACAACTCCATGCTGGGCAGAAACATGGAGCTCCTTCCTGAGCCCCTCTGCTCTGACCACCAGCTAAAGACAGGAAAGGGCAATGGGTTCAGAGTCCCACCTTCCCAGAGCTCCCAAGGGGAGGAAGCAGGCCCAGCGGAGGTCAGTACAAGAGCTACTGCTCGGCACCATGGCTGCTCTCATACAAATGTAGATACAGGTAGAGCGGGCAGAGGGACAGAGGACTGGACAGGAGGGCCCTGTTCCTGCTCTGCAGAGGGATCTCCTCTGTACCTGAGTGTCTGACTCAGCCTGTGGCCTCTGCCCCTTGGAGCAGTCTTTCCTCACAACCAGAGCCATCTGGCACTCAAACCCAACTTCCTTCCCCATTTACGCCCACCTATCCATGGCAGCCCTGCACCACTGGTTCCTAAGTATGTCTCTTGACAGGCTATACCCCACTTGGCCTCTTTGTGTACTATGCCCTCTGAAATAAGTCCAGGTTACCCCCTAAACTTGTTTTCTCCAGTGACTCTCTTAGTGGAGCCTCTTTTCTTACAGCTGAACCTTCCTCCCTCCCCTAACCCCAGGGCATCATGGCCCAAGCTCCCCACTAAGCCCAGGCTCCTTTAGGGCTGCAAACATAACCCGACAAAGAGTCCCCAGGCAGCATCTACATCAAGAACAGTGCATGGGGCCTCGGATATGGCTGCCAGGAACAACCCCCTTGGTGTGGCATTCCAGGCCTTCTTCACAGGCTCAGCTTCCGCCCCACTGGCTACTTCTCAATTCACTTTATAAGCTCTGCCCTTCCCTAGGCTCCAGAGCTCTAGCTTTTCCCTGGTACTGCTGTCACCTGGCCTGCTGCACTGTTATGTATGCTTTTATGCATCTTGGTTCTCCACCTATTCCATAAGCTTCCGGAAGTTGGCTGCAGGTTGGGGGAGATCATGTTTCCCATTCTTCTCACCAGCATGCTCAGTGCTAGACAACACTACCCATTTATTACTTACTCTATGGGCGTCTGCCCACCTGACAGAGGGCTTCATTATTTGGTCTATTTTCCCCTTGCTCTTGGCAGTTTGAGGATCAAATGGAGGACACAGAACAGTCAGTCTGGAGCTTTCTTCTTTTTGGGTGAGACAGAAAATCTCTAAAATTTAAGGCGTGCTGTGCTTACAGAGAAGGCTATGTGTTTATTCATCCTCCTGTTCCAAGGGTGACACAATCAGGATGCAATCCAACATCCTGTAGCCTGCCGCCAAAACCCACCAAGTCAGCTGTGTCTGGAAACCACACACACACACACACACACACACACACACACACACACTCCACAGCAGAATACTTGCAGAGAAACAGAGACCATCCTGTGCCTCAGATCCCCACCCCCCACCCCACATACAGTTCCAGGTTTCAGAGGCTTAGAGCAGCACTGGGGGACTCACATAAGCCCACCTACCCAGGCTCCTGCCTGCCTGTCCTTCACTCCTTCAGCTCAGCTCTCTCTGTGGAAGTGTGTGGAGGATGGAGGTCGTTATCCCCCAGTTGTTGCACAGGCTGCACTCTGTCACCAAGGTCACACACCTGGGACAATTGCTGCCGGAGAGCTTCAGGGTCAGTGGGGGTATTCAGTTTATGGAGCACATGCACATACATGGCCCTAATAGAAATAGTGTTCTTCCCTGGTCTCAGGAGGCAGATGTGATCTCTCAGTTTTATCAATGGTGGTGCTCAGTGATGCCAGCCTCCCGATCATATATTTGACATCAACAACATGTGATCCAAGATACATGGCTGGCTCCAAGGTGCTCACCACAGGTGTCTACTAATCTGAGCAGGATCACAGCCTACAAGAAGCCAGCAGCCCCCGAGGCATCTCCTGCAAGTCTCAGAAATAAAATTAGGTATCCCATTGGCTACCAGCCCTTCCATTGGGTGGGAATCGCTCAGCATGATTCCATAATTGGCTCAGATACAGGCAGATGACCCATATGGAACCTTTATAGCCATCTCAAGATGGCTATAAAGAGCCAATGTCTGCCCTACTTCTAGGCCTACCCCTTTACCCCTGGCTGTATATGCCCTTAATTGCTTAAGCCAGTTGGGTGGAGTACTCTAGTACTTGCAACTGAAAGTACCTTGACTGCTGCTGTGAAATTCTGGATGCACAGGAATGGGGAGGTGGCGGTGAGCAGAGAGACCTCAGAGTGGAAAGATGTGGGAGGTCAAGTGTCACAGAGTTCACAACCACAGGAAGGAATGGGTATCAAAGATGACACCAGCACCACACTGAGGACCACTATGGGTGAACTTGACCAAGTGTGTTACACGATCTCTCCCTAAGTCTATGCAGCAGGCATCACTTTACCAGTGAGGAAATTAAGGCACATGATGTGGGAACTAATCAGGGCACAGCAGGGATGTGAGAGTAAACCAAGCCCTTGCTCCTAACCATGCTGGTACATCAGTGTCACTCATCGCACACCTATTGGACACACCTGCTGTGTGCCAGGCACTGGGATGGCTGGCAATGAAAAGAGGGCGCCAGATCCTTTGCCTTCAAAAGGCTCATTCTAAACTCAAGTGCTTAGAGGCCAGACAGGTAATGTAAATGCATGAAGAGAAGCAATACAGTAATAATGATGACAAGAACAAGCTAGCATTCATCGGGCACTTGCTGTTAACAGCTCTGATTTAATATCATTTAATTCACATATCGGTCCTGTGAGATTGGCCGTAACATAGTTTGCACTGAACAGATGAGACCACTGAGGCAACGCTAGCTTAAGTAATTTGCACACAAACATGCTGCTCAGGAGGGTGAGGCCAGGCTCTCAATGGAGACAGCATGATGGAGAAACGCACACACGTAGCTGCATGGCAACCCTGGATGCTGGAGGAAAGATGCCACTGACATGGCCAAGTGCGGGATCCCCCAGGGAGACTAAGAATAGTGGGGAGCTGCAGAGCCCCTGTGTACACATGACCTGTGGTGGTCACAGTTCCATGACTCCAGCCAACTGTGGGAATGCAAGTCTAGTGTTACCAAACCTTACTTTTCAAGAGAATTCATAAATCTAGATCTTTGCGTGAAATCCTCTAAATTTTAAAGGTTGGCAACAAATACAATCTGAGAATCCTGGGAGGGCCCAACACAACATATCAGGGGCCTGGTCTAGACCAAAGGCCTGACCGTCTGCAACCTGGGCCTAGAAGGAGAATGAGCTGGAGCTACGATGCACCTGCCTCTGTTCTCAAGCGTGGAGACCGATAGGACACTGTTCCACAGGGAGGAGCCTGGGTGAATGGTCAACTTGGACCCTGGAGAAAGGCAGACCCTGCTGCCTCTGGCCCTTTCCACATGCCTAGCAACTTGGGGTCTCATTCAGGGACCTCTTAATGTCTTCAAAGCCCAGAACAGTGAGAGTTGGCAGCCTGGGGCTCTACACACACAATGAGAATCTCCACGGGGACATTATCCCCCCTCTAATCACTAACAAGCTTTTGGCTCCTGAGCCAAGCCCCTGGCTTCTGTGTCATCATTTCTTTGGCATATCAAAGACAACAACCAAAATAATAACTACTCAGTCGGCTGTGTTCCTCCATGCCTGGCCATCCAAAACAAAGTGGAGAACTGTATTTTGTTATGCAGGCCAGCGGATAACTAGGACGTCCTATTCTTGATCAGGAAGTGCTCTCTGAGTCTTCTGGATCAACCCTAACTTAACTGCCAGCCAGAAGGAGCTGCCCACTTTACCAAGAAGCAAGATGGGATTTAGGGGAGAAACTACTGTTTGTGGCTTAGCCACACACAAATAATAGCCTTTTATCCAGAAAAAAAAAGAAAGAAAGAAAAAACAGAAATCTGATCAACGTCCAAACCAACACAGCCAGGAAAGATGTGGGTAAATAAAGACCCCCAAACCAAGATAGTTGTTAGGGTGGAAATAGAGGGGAAACCCCACACAGTGGCATGTGGCTTCTGAATCTTAAACAAAGGATAGCCCCATCCCAGGCCTTCCACAGAGTTCTTTACGCCTTGGGCTTGGGACACTTGTCTTCACCTGGGTTCCCATGCATCCACTGGCCTGTGCACCCTGCCAGACAGAAAGGAGGCCTTCACCTCAGGAGCGCTCCAGCCCTGGGAGAGGCTCTGTTAGGAACCAGGAGACACTGCACCACTGGGGGCCTTCTCTACCAGTGTTCCTGGCCCAAATCATCCTACACCAGTTCCAGCTACTTCTAGGAGCTAGGGCCTTAAATAGCCAGAGCAGAGGCCTCTGGCTGGAATGCGGGTCTGGTAATAAGCACAACTGTCCTTGAGCCCAAGAGGAATCCTAGGAATTTTCCCAGGAAAGGCTTAGGCTCTGGTCCCAGGATTCCACAATAAGCCTCTAAAGCCCAGGTCAGAGGTTATGGGAAATAACCAAAAGGATTACATGTGGAAGGGCGGGGTGGAGATGCTGCTACCCTGGGCAGAGAGGGAAGAACAGAGGCAGGCATACCTGTCCCAAATCAACAGGACACTTAGGAACCAAAGTGTCTCTCTCCTACACCACAGAAAACCAGAGAAGACTCAAACAGGGATCAACCTTCCTAGCATCACGGTGGTGGCAGACAGGATAATAACAGGGAGATAGCAGCTGGACCACCAGTCACTCCACAAACCAGCTGTTCCCCCCACCCCCATCCTCAGAAGACAAGGAACTCTGGAGCAAAACTATCTGCGGGAGTCTAAGACCATCCCTCCGCTGATACTAGTACTCTGTCTTCTCTGCTTCCCTGTCTCCAGAAGGTATGTTCTCCTTCTTCCTGCACATCAGTCAGGTGGCAGCTTATTAATTGGAATGATTTGATTTCCTATCAAAATCAGGTTTCCAGGAACCAAGGGCATACTTGCTGATTCCTGGGCCCATGCCTGTCACCTTCAGTGCCCAGGCCTAGGACACAGCCCCATTCTTGGGCTTCGATGTGCTAAGAGGTTGTCTGTCCTACAGCTGTGCAGATGGGAAAGGCTCTCTGGGCTACAGAAAGCACTGAAACTCAGGTGTTCCCATTTATTCACTTGGCTCAGGGCAGATGCCACTTACAACAGGGAAAGTCATGAGGGGTCTGACAATGCTGGAAGGAGGGGGCAGTCTTTGCTCCACAGAAAATGAGACCCTAGACTTGGAAGGTGGAACGTGGGTAGCAAAGGTGCCTCTTCTTTCCTCTCACCCCAGGACAGATGCCAGTGCTGGCAAGGAACAGAGGAATTCATGAGCACCAACATGGAGAACGGAAGTGTGGGTGGCACTGCTACATGTCTCTGCTGCTTGTTCATTCACCCCAGCACCAGGCAGAGGGTCAGGCTTGTGATCAACCCCATAGCCAGGTCTGGGGAGTAGACTTAGGTCCATAACCACTGCTCCTCCTGAACTTCCCTGGTGGCCCAGAAGGTCTCTCAAAGAACAGACAACTGCCACAATCAGAAATGGACCCTTACTCCCGCTTCTCCTTGTTCTAACCCTGTGAAGTCTCTAAGATGGGGCTAAGAAGCACCTAGAAGCTATGTTCTGAGTATGAGAACATCTAACTTGTCCCAAGACCTTCAGGGCAATTGCAATCACTGCCAAGATGCCTCCTGCCCTGTCTCCCAATGCCTCTGCCCAGCCACGGTTCCTCAAGAGCCATGAGGTGACAGCTCCTAAGGCACCTAGTCAAGAGCACCCAGCTCTACTATGAAGGCATTCTGACCTTGGGAGGCATCCTTTTGCCAGGCAGAGGTGTCTCCCTCTTGCCTGCATAGCTCCACATCCCATTGTCTGGCAAAGCTTGTGCCTTGGGGGCTATGTCTGGGAATCCCCAGACCCAAGCAGCAGCCCAGAGGTAGGAAGACAGGAACGCATGGAGACCAGCTGTCCCTTAGGTCCTTTGCTCCGTCATCCTACAGCTGCTCGCCTTGCCTCAGGGTAGCTGGACTGGAGTCACAGGGACACTTGTAGTAGTCACTGCACTAAATATGCTCCTCCACCTGGTCAATCCTAGAACTCAAAACACAGAGGGCTGCCCTCTTGGTCATCTCAAGGGGTCCTTAGTTGCTAGTCTGGGCTTTGAGCCCTCCCTTCACTGGCCAATGACCAAAGTTGGCTTCCTCACCTGTTAGTATCAAAAAGATGATGGACACAAAGCATCCAGTGCTGTCCCTGTCTCCAGTTTCAGACACAGGTCCAATCCTTGGGTGCTCAGCTTCCATCCATTCTCCTTGGCACTGAGATCAGTCTCTTCTCACCACCCTCTCTGTTCTTACCCTGGTCAGTCCCTTATGGAGTGCACCCTTGAACTGTCACTGCCTCCCCAACCAGCCTCACAGCCCTCAACCATTCCAACCAAGATCCCACACAGACCCTCCTAGGGCAGGCACTATAGCATGGCATGATGCAATGAGAGAGAAGGGCAGGGCAGACCCACTGCTAGGGAAGACCCACTATAAAGAGCTGCGGCTTTGCCCAGGGTGCTCACATGTGACCCCTCAAAGTTATCAGGCACTGAGAGTTGCAGAGACATCTCTTGCTCGGCTCTCATTTCTCCCTCAGAAAGGCTTGGCAAGGAGGTCAATGGCCATGTTTACCGGACAGGGAGATACCACACAGTAACAGAGGCCTTGAAACACCACCTGGGTGAGAGGGCTGCTTCCCACATCCCTCGCTTCAGGGAAGAATAGGCACTCTCAGATAGTCTGCTTCTTGGGGAAGTGTCAAGATTACAGGGGTGACAACGGAAGCAACAGATGGTGCTGGGGATAAAGCCGAGATGGGGGGGGGGGGTGACTGGCTGGGAAGAATGCCAAGCATGAGGCTGCCTCACGTTTCTTCCTCCCCCCTCACATCTCACTTTCCCCAGGCCTGATAAGGTCCCTCACCATGGAGTCTGAATCTTGCATCATGAGGTTCTGATAGGATTAAACAGGAACTGGCCCTCAGGGCAGGAAGAGGTTAGCTTCAGAGTCAGGGACTAGTAAGGAAAAGAGACCAAGCAAGAGTAGACAGGAGTCTGATGCACAAGGAGAAAGAGGCAACAGAAACTCCTGAGGTGTTTCCTGCCCCCGACATGCACATACTTCAGGCATCAACCCAAACCCCATGGTTGATCTAGAGCTGAGCAGGGCCCAGTCAAGGGTAAAGGCTGCTGGGGATGTGGGATACACAATCCTGCTACATCTTGATCTCAAAGGAACCCAGCACACCTTGATCTCAAAGCACAATTCTGTATGCTCTTCTGAGCTCCAGGTCAAGACAGTGCCCAAGCCCTTCAGGGCTGGTCTAACCACTGTGCTAACCAGAGGGGCAGTGCAGACCTACCACAGCCACATCCAGACCCTGGAGCTGGTAAGACACCTGAGACATCTCCAAACGCACCAAGACTACAATTAACCTTCCACAAACTCTTTGAAGAGTCAGTGTGGTGGTGCCCAATTTGCAGCAGGATAAGGAAAAAGCAAGATAAGAGATTATTTTCCCAGAATGACAAGACATGAGGGGAGAATGGAGTCCAGGCTCCAAAATTCAGGCCAAACTCCACCCAAGATCTCCACCCAAATTCAACCCTGTCCAAGTCTTCCCAAGAAGCTGATGACCCAGAGCAGAGGGTGTGGTAGGCGGCCATCCTTCCAGTTCAACCTGGCACAGTACTTAGGCTCCATGCTCTTAGCTCACAGTGCACTCTCAGTGCCTCGTGCACTGAGAGATAACAACACCCAAACTCCTTACAGGAATGGTCCAAGAGCAAACATAAAGAGGCCCTTCCAGACCACTGCTGTGTAGGCAGGCCTCTCAGTTGATCCTCTAAGAACTATCTCTGGACAAACATCAATGGAAGGAAGCCCTTCCAGAAAGTGCAACATGGGGCAAACATGTTCTCTGCTGCCTTCTCACACAGAGGATCAGTCTTTATGTCTACATAAATAGTAAGTATCATGTGTCATTTATTGTGTCCTTACCATGAACCCAACACTGCTCAAGTTCTTCATCTGAATTCTCTCACTGAATCCTCACAATAGCCCAATAAGAAATAATGTCTTTTATCCTTTTATACAGCTAAGATCAACAAGGGGTTAATAACTTGCTCAAGGTCAGATGACCAACAAGTAGCATATAAGATTCAAATCAGGCCCGTCTGATTCTGGTTACCCTACATACCACTCCCACCTACAAGATCAACTGCTAGAGCAACCTCTAGCAACAGACAAGAACCAGACATAACTTTCTGGTCAGCTGGGCACAGAAAATGCACACAGACACGTACAAGCACACATTGGTCTCAGCCTCCAGCGGGTCTATCAGGATTCAGGAACTGCCTTCCTCCAGTATATAAATTCCAATTCACTCCACAGGGGTGAAGTGGATTTCAGATTCACCCAGCCTCTGAATCTTTACTCATCTAGTTAAATTTACTTAACTGATACATGCCTCCCCCCCACCAAGGGAAATAAAACACCCAGTCTATAAATTATGAAATCATGAGCTCCTGCTTAGTTATGCATATTTCCAAAGTAGACCAACAAATGTATTTTCAGATTAAAGGGGAAATTTACATATATAAATTCAGATGACAGTATTTATAGCATTAATTACATAAGTCCTGGCTCCCTTATTTAGCCCCAGAACCAATTCGTTATCGGTCACATAGTCAGAATTCCCCCCGCCCTCCCCTCCCTCCCTTTCCTCTCATCTCCCTCCTCCCGTTCCAGCCGACCAGGGCCTCACTTGCTGGCCAAGAGGACACAGCTCCCTTCACTGTCACAGCCTAGCCTCTCAGACACACCCAGATCCAGCCTTAGACACCAAGGGACGTACAGACACAACCCCCAAAAGGCCTCCCTCCCCCGGATGAATTATAAAAACCTTTAGGAAGTTGACTATGGCCTGACTCAGGTCCAGAGAGACCCCTGCAGGGACCACCAAAAATGTTAGCCCAAGAGAAGGCAGACCCAGACTGAGCCCAAACACCCAATGGGCTGAATCTGGAATCACTCCCGTTCCAGGGGAATGGCTGTCGCAGACCCGACCACTGAGGCCTGACCTGTCGGGGTCGCATCCAGGATCCCGACGCGGGGAGGAAAGTGGAGGGGAGAAGAGGAAGAAAAGTGGGCGCAGGGTCTTCAGGATCCAAGTGTGCAACTACCCTGAGCGCTTTGGGGGGACTCCCTGGATCCTTAGGGCTTCATCCCCACCGTTTGTGTCCATCCAACAGCACCTGCGCGACTAGGAATCTTCCCCAGTTGTGCAGAAAGAAAAACCCTGGGAGATGGGGGTAGAGAGTACCCCGGATCCTTTCCTCTGGCCTCCGGGATCCAGGTCTATCTTCACACCTGCCCAGAGCCAGGCGGGTCCTTGCTTCTTCCCAAGAAGGGGGTTTGCCTCGCCAGCCACCGGGCGAATCGCCCCCGCCCGACTCCCCGAGACCCGGGGCTAGCGCGGCCGAGAGCCGGCTCCAGTGTTCCCGAGCCCCCTGGGCGTCGAGGCCCGGCCGCGCGGCGCTGACAGCCCGCCTCGCGCCCCCCGGCCAGCTGCAGGGCGGCCCCCTTCAGCGCCTCCCGTGCGCGCCGCTGCCACCAGGGCCCTCACCGAGAAGCGTTCCAGGTCAGTGGCCGCCATGGTGAGCTCCGCACCGGGCGGGCGGGCTGCAGAGAGCGGCGGGGCCGCGACGGGGACAAGCCGGCTGAGGGACGCGCTCCGCCCGGGCGGCTGCGGCTGAATGGATCCAATATGGCCACTTCCTGGAAACTCCCCTTGGCGGCGGCGGCGGGAGAAGCCGCGGAGCCGCCCCCGCCCCCGCCCGCGGGACCGGCCTCTCCGCCCGGCCGGGCCACGAGCGCAGCGGAGCCGAGTCGCTGGGACCGCCGGGGGTCTCCGCGGCGAGGCGGGAGGTGCCAACTGCGGGGGCTGCTGGGACTTGTAGTCCGCGATTTGGGGGGCCCCGGACGTCTGTCTGGGGGGCTGGGGCGGGTGCCCAGCAGCCTGCCGCGTGTCCCTGGGAGCCTGGGGTCGAGCCGCGGTGGGAAGTGTTTTGGGCCCCCGCGCTAGGAAGCCCGGAGTGTGGGGAGTAGAGAGAAGTGCTGTGCGCTTCCTGGGGGCTCCCCGTTCCAAGCTGCCTAGGCACGCTGGACCTGCAAATGTACTGGAACCATCCACCAGAGTGCAGACGGGCTGCAAGCGGCCGCCTGGGTCCTGGAGGGGCCGCTTCAGCCTCGTCTCCCAGTGTCTTGGATCCCACCTGATGCTCCCGCCAGAGCTGGGGCGGGAATCCGGGCAGGACCGGCGCAGCCGGCCAGGCGGCCTTCCCAGGCAAGGGACCAGCCTCTGGCTTCTTGCGCAATGTATGCGCGGGATGCGCAGTTCGGACCAAAAATCGTGCAATAGAAAACAGAGATCAACGGTTAAAGCATCATGTTGCTAGTGACCATCACCTACTGTCCCAAGAGTTTGGAATAGCATATTAATGGCATTCTGGATCTTTGCAGAAGACCACCGCTCCCAATGTATGAACATTTTCTCTGCTAAGCTCCCCACTCAAAACGTGCACAAAACTCAGAAAACTAGCACCTATGCCCAAGCCGGAGGCCTCAAGGGGCTCTGTGTTCTTCTCACTATCCGTACTAAATACAACTCCAAAACCCCTGAAACTCTCCTTTTCTTTCCGTTCTTTCTTCATTACTCTGGTTTCTCTTTGGTAACATGGCAAGGTTTGTTTCTTGATCCTCCATTGGCCTCATCCCAGGTGTGTCCACCCTCTAATCCTTTAAGAAACAACCTTCCATCCCAATCTGGACTTGGCACACCCCTCTTTAAGAGGAGTTGCCTCCTTGCAGTAGACCTTCTCACCCTGAGGTGACTTCCCCTTCCTTTCTCTCCCTAGAAAACAGTAGCTTTTCACCCAGGTGAACTGACATCCCATCCTGCTGGACTTTCCTGACATATATTCACTTGGTTCCTCTCTCTATCTTGCTGTGTGGCTGTTTCTTGGACATTTTTGTGTATAAGTAGTGGTTAGGTGAGGTGAATCTGTGGCAAACCTTCCTAGTTGGAATCCTGCCTTCACCCCTTGCTAGTTTTTTAATCTTACTTAGGCAAGTTACTTAACTTTGCTTCCCTTGCCTTGCCCTAAAAGTAAAGATACTATCCATAATATCTATATCACAGGATTAAATAAGGTAAAATAAGTAAAGGGCTGTAAACTGTAGTTGAAATATAGTGTTTAATAATATATCTCTATAAGCTCAGAAGTGGAAGGGAGGGAGGGAGAGAGAGAAGGAAGGAAGGAAGGAAGGAAGGAAGGAAGGAAGGAAGGAAGGAAGGAAGATGAATGAATGAATGAGTGGCCGATCAATATTGATTTGATCATCCTAGACCTTTTTTGCTGTTTCCTCTTAAGTGCCAAGAAGGCACTCCCGGCTACCATTTTCTGCATCACAACTCTTGGGATCTGCCCTAAATTGTTTTTAAAATGGTCATTATCCCTACTTGGGCATATCTCAAAATACCTACTCCTTGAAGTTACAGCCAGTGGCTATGAGAAGGAAAAACCCAGACTCCAGCTGATTTCCTTCTTGGTATATGTTCAATTTACTGGGAGAATTTACTCCTATTTTCCAAACCCCAGATTTCTTTCTCTTTGTATGCTGCTGCTGGTCAGAACTTATGAAGGAGTGAGAATTATCTATAGGGACTCAAAGGTGAGTATAACGATCATGTCTCACATTGCAAAGTGTTATTTCTTATAATAGCATTTCCAAGTGTTTCTTGTACTCCAAGGGGAAGTTTAACAGGAAAGATTGATTCCATTGTCAAATAACCATGGGGAATATTGAGTTCCATACAAGAATAAAGTTTCTGTGGAAAACTTCCCTAACTCAAGTTCATAAAAGACTTTCCCTCCTTTTTTTCCTTTCTCCTTTCCTCCTCCTCCTCCCTCTCCTCCTCCTCTTCCACCTCCTCCTCTCCCTCCTCCTCCTCCTCCTCCCCCCCTCCTCCTCCTCCTCCTCCTCCTCATTCTTCTTTTCCCCCACTTTTCTCTCTTTTTCCTTTGATGCTGGGTATCAAACCCAGGACTTCACACATGCTAGGCAAGTGCTGTACCATCAAGTTACATCCCCAGCCCTTTTGCTTGACTTTGAATGGCTTGACCATTATGGTCTAGCATAGTGTTACTGAACCTGCATTCCAGGCAGCAAAAGGAAATGAAAGTAATACAGAGAAAATGAGCAAACATTCTCAAATCTTTCCAGAAGCTGCCACATGGTGCTTCTGTTTACATCCCATTCATGAGAACTAAGAAATAGGGTTCTTTGCTGCTCATTGCATGCACAGCTAGAACTTCCTTAAATATTAGAAAAGGAGAGGAGATATTGGAAGACAGAAGCAATATCTGCCATATCTGGTTCTGGATGGTGAGATGTCTGAAAAATTTTTCCTGACACTTTAAAATTTTTATTTGTTAATTTTTGGAGAATTAAAACAAAAAAATGACAAGCAAGAAAATAATTAATTCAGAATTAATCAGAGATAATTTCTTATCCTATGCTTTCCTTTTTAATAAAAATTACATGATTTTATAAAAATGATATATGGACACTTTAAATAATTTTAACAATACAGAAAAGTTTGAATTGTTCCAATGCCATCATACAGAAATGCCCATCATGAACAATACATTTCAGAAAGCTTTCTGAGAATATTTACATGCCAGAGGAAAGATAATAGATATTTTAAAGAAATGTGGGCCATAATACAGATGCTATTTAAATAAATGTATTAAATTTAATTTTACTTGAAGTTGAAGTGAAACTGAAGGAGGAGTTGAACTTCAAAGAATGTTTCTTGACCACAATAAATATTACTTCCTAAGAGAGTGGGGCTATAGCTCAGCGGTGGAGCACTTGCCTCACACATGTGAGGCACTGGCTTTGATCCTCAGCACCACATAGAAATAAATGAAGATATTGTATCCATCTACAACTAAAAAATAAATTAAAAAAAGAAATACTACTTCCAAAAATACCTCTGAGGTTAAACAAAAATTGTGAAAAACAATGTTACACATTGTTTTTATGTTAGACATTTAAATCATGTGTATGTGTGTATGTGTGTGTGTTCATTGCTCTGGAAAATTAGTCTTTGTGATTCTTCCCATCTATCCTGCTCCTGCCTCCTGGCTTTGTTATTTGTTATTATTACAATATCCAGGCTTACAACAATCATATTTTGCTCTGTTAAACACTATTTTATAGTTACTTAGCAGACATTTATTGCTGGTCTTTTTACAAAACCTTTTTTAGTTGCAAGTTCTTTATTTCAATTAATCTCTTTTTAAAAAAATATTTATTTTTTAGTCGTAGTTGAACACAACACCTTTATTTCACTTATTTATTTTTTTAATGTGGTGCTGAGGATCAAACCCAGGGTCTCACACGTTCGAGGTAAGCACTCTACTGCTGAGCCACAACCCCAGCCCCTCAATTAATCTCTTAATGGCCTGAATTTCATTGTTTAGCTATTTTTTCCAAGAAGAATTAAGTATGTTTAAGAATGTCTACCTATTGCCTCTTTGCAGGAAGCATATCTTAGCTGGGTATAATATTTTTGATGGGCAGACCTTTCCCATTTTGCAAGAATATTATAAAAGATGGTAGATTTTGCTCCTTTCTCTTCTAGGAAGAAGTCAAACCAACCTTCTCAACACATACACATACACACACACACACACACACACACACACACACATTTATTTTGGCAGGTGTAGGAGGAAGGAACTTTTTTCTTCTTTTGTCCTCTCTTTCCCTTTTATTGATCATTATATTTTGTTCCCATTTGTTTGAATCATTTTCTTGTCATTTGTTTTGGTGTGGCTCTGTTCAGAGTTTTTTTATACTGCTGAAACAGAGTGATAAGAGAAAGGGGCTTAGTGACCATCACCCCACTGTTTGAGACCAGTTTGGTTTTCCCTCTGAGCTAAGTGCAAGGCTGGGTCTTTGTATTCTGTACACTTTTAAGTATTCTGAAGGGAAGGAAGAGTTTGGTCAAAGCAGAGTACAGACTTTGTTGGAATACCTAGGCATGCTCCTGTCCTGAAGTTCTGTTTAAAGTCCTGTACAAGGCTCATGCTACCTGATTGGGGATAGAGAGGAGGACACTATAATTCTCCCCCAAAAGGGGGATAACCCAGGCCTTAGATCACTGTTCCTATCTGGAGTGTTGTTCTGGAGCCTGTATTTCTATTAGCCAAGACAGCTGGGTAGACCAAGCTCTTGTCTATCCAGTCTCCCGAGCTCTTCCAGAAAAGGAAGAATAAGAGCATGATTCATCCCTGCTTCTTTTTTAGGTTCAGGAGCAGTAGATAGAACACAGGAGTTTGTCAATTTCTGGGCATTGAGGACAGGGTAGGGAGCACAGAGAGATGTTCTCTGCAACATCTGGTCACTCGGGGATCCTCCATATCTTTGTTTGGATGCTATTTTTGAGGCGCACTATATTGGTCAGTAATAGTAAATCTCCCCCTTGGTTTTATATGCTTTTATTTCATTAGGAATTAAGAACAAGAACTATGGGGAGGCCCTAATCCACTACCTATTCTGGAAGTGCCTACACTTTTTTAAAGCAACATTTGCTGTCTCCGACTTCCAGGTATGACTTGTGTCAACAGTTGCAAAAATAATACAAAGCAAGGGGAGACCTGAAGAAGCTGCTAGGTCCTAGGCACTGAGTTCACAAGTCCACACGGCCTCCCAGATGGGCAAACTTTCCCATTTTGCAAAATATGGTTTTTAGAACCCATATTTAGGGATTACAGTCAGATGGCAGTACTGCCAGGTTGAGGCCTAGACCAGAAGTCCTGGCCTGATGGAAAGCTGGCCCAAGGTAAAAGACCATGTTCTGACACCTTTTGCCAGGAAAATCGCCAGAATTTGCACCAAGATTTGGTGTGGGAGCTGTGTAGCACCAGGTGTGTGTGTGTGGGGGGGGGGGGTAGCCAGTAGCAAACAGCCCTTCCCTAGCCACATGGCTTTCTATTTGTCCTCTGCCTCAGAGTGCCAGGGTGTACCCTGATGTAACTGGGAGAGACTGCATGCCTTCCTGCTTTCCACCAGAGAATTTGGCATGGAGACCCTGAAGATAATATTAGGGATTTCTTGGAAAGCCCTGGAAATGAGAATCTCTGCCTCTTTTCACAGAAGAGGATCTCCTTGTACATGGATCCCTGGGTCCCCTGAGCGAGACTTGATGCATCCACGGTACCAAGGATGCATCCAAGTTTTGAGGAGCTTAAATCTAATAGAATTTAGAAGGTTTAAAAAAAAAGCACAGTTATAAAGACAAAGTGGATATAGAAGTAGTTACTTATTTAGACCGAGAAAAGGAAGGGATGCTTGCAAGTGAGAGCCCTGGAAATGTAAGTTTCATGGTGCAAGCCACCCTCAGTAAATAAGCCACACAGACACCCAAGGATCCCCAGTCCCAGAAGCTACAAGGATCCCTGAAGCAACTCCATGGTCCAGAGCTGCCACTCTGGACCAGAAACCCGACTCCAAGCTAGGCTTGGAGAAACGGGACAGGATTGATATCAACTTCATAAGGAGGAGTTCCACACAATTGTCCAGAGAATCTTTCCAGGGACCTGTCCCACTGGAATTCTAGGCCTCACTAAGGTAGGAGACTTCTTCTCTTTCAAGTTAGTCATAGCCAAAAAGAACTTTCCTGGGCAGGGGGGTAAGGAGATATGTCAATTGTCTAGCAACCACAATTTATATACAGGACTGTATGATACTCACATTGTGGAGGTGACCAGGTGATGCACAGCTGGCTGGCCAGCCCAACAGTGTGGCCTCCATCCTGGCAGCCTTGAATAGGCAGGATACACGCAGGTAAGAGGAAGCCCCACATGGTGACATTGCTGGGCAGAGGTGAGAAAGTTAAAATCTCTCGCTTTTCTTGGGAAAATGTGACCTTCAAAGAGCATGAGAAGTGGAGAGAGAAAGAATGCTTCAGATTGTACAAGGCACTAAAGAAAGCCATTAAGAAAGGAGTCACTTAACTAACAAGAGGCAAGACTCAAAACCCTGCAGAGCAATGGTTTTCTAACTGGGCCCAGATGAGCTGTGGGAGACAGAGAAAGAGCCCAGTGGGAGGGACTCTACCCCCCTCCTCAAACAGCTCCACTCCATCTGCTTTATAAATTAGGGTCTCATTTCAACAAACGTTCTTCAGCGGCTAAAAATATGTCTGAAAACTATGTCTCTGGGGAGAATTTATTCAGACAGACAAAACAGGTCTGGAAAAGGCTGCTGCTAGGAGGAAACGGGGAAACCACTAAGAGGGAGTTAGGAGACAGAGTTTCCCCTGGCTCCGAGGGGTTGGCTGGGGGGATTGGAAGAAAATTCAAGGGAACCAAGAGAAATTATTCTAACTTGAAGTAGGAGTAGAAATAACAGCAAATAAGCAAGAAGGAGAACTCACACACACAAGGATAGGGCCAACGGGCTGGGGGACAAAACCAGACAAAGCAAAGGACCTGAATAATGTACAGAAAGCCATATGGATGATGATGATGAACTTTCTCTTCATTTGGTTCACACTCCTGGATTTCTAAGCGTTCCTAGGATGCCTGCTGCAGTGAGAGGCTTGTGAGGGAGGGGTAACAAGAAGCCTTTGGGAACGTGGAGAAGGTTCCAGGGAATACTCCCCTATTCCTTGACATGTGGCAGAACTACTGCTGCAGATGGGTTATAGGCCCCCATGGGCGGGATGGTAGAATAATGGCTGCCCCCCAAATGTCCATCTCCTAATCCCCAAAACTTGAGAGTATCTTACTTTGCGTGGAAAAAGGGATTCTGCAAATGTGATTAAGTTAAGGAATTTGAGATGGGGAGATTATCCTGGATCATCTGAGTGGACATGATATCACCACAGGGGTCCGTGTAGGAGGGAAACAGGAGCATCACAGGGGAGGCACTGATGGAAACAGAGGCAGGTCGAGAAACTTGAGCAGCTTCTACAACTGAAAAAGGCAAGGAAATGGGTTCTGCCCTAGAGCTCCCAGGAACACAGCCCTGCCAACACCTTGGTTTTGGCCTGGTAAGCAGTTAGCAGTCTAAAATTCTCCAGAACTGTAAGACAACTAGTTTGTGGTGGTCTAAAACCACAGGCCTTGTGGTAAGTTGTTACAGCAGCAAGAGGAAACGAATACAGATGGCACCATGTGCTCTCTGAACCCAAGTTGTCAGAATTTTAATGCCAGGGTCACCACTAGCTGGCATTCTGTGCCTCAGTTTCCTCATGTACAAAGTCAGTATAATAATAATTACCACCTTATATGGTTATTATAAGGTTAAACATGAAGTGCTTAGAACCCTTTCTGACAGCATACGCTTTCCAATAAATGTTAGCTGTTATTAACATTAGTGTTATTTTAAATTATCATCACAAACTGACTTTTGCCACCCTGCTTTCATATTTTCCAACCCTGGACTCAGAAATGAAACTCAATTATAAGACAAAGACTGATTTCAGTGACACAGAGGTTAAGACTGAATGCAAACACCGCTCATTCACTCATTCGATGAAGAATTTGTTGAGGGGTGCTTTGGTCCTTTTTTGTAATTGCTACCACAAGATACTTGACACTATGCAATGTATTTTAAAAAGTGGTTTGTGGGCCAGGTGCGGTGACACATACCTATAATCCCAAAGGCTTGGGAGGCTAAGGCAGGAGGATTGCGAATTCAACGCTAGCCTCAGCAAAAGTGAGGCACTAAGCAACACAGTGAAACCCTGGGGAAGTGGCTCAGTAGCCAAGTGCCCCTGAGTTCAACCCCCAGTATTCACCCTCAAAAAAAAAATTTGTTTATGTTGCTCATGATTCTGGTGGCTGCAGGGTCCAAAGAGCATGACATTAGCATCTTGGCCAGGGCCCCCTGGATGTATTACAACACAGTAGAGATGCAGATACTGGTTGTGGGCTACCTGGAGTAGCCTCCCCTTATAACAACCTGCTCTCAGGAGAATTAATCCAGTCACAAGAGGCTTGACCCACTCTTGCAAAATAGGATTAATCCATTCACGAGGAAGCCTCCATGACCTTCCTCTAGACCTCATTTCTTTTTCTTTTTTTTTTTTTTTTTTGTACCAGGGATTGAACCTAGAGGCACTTAACCACAGAGCCATATCCCCGTCCTTTTTGTATTTTCTTTAGAGACAGGGTCTCACTAAATTGCTTAGAGTCTTGCTAAATTGCTGAGGCTGGCTTTGAATTTACAATCTTTCTGCCTCAACCACCCCCCCAACCACTGGGATTACAGGCACTTGCCACCGTGCCCAGCTAGGTCCCACCTCTTAAAGATTCTAGCACCTCCACTTTGCTACACTAGGGAGCCACACTTCCATCCAGCACATGAACCTTTGGGGGACAAACCACATCCCAACCATAGCAAGCGGCTATTATGTAGCAACCACCGTTTCAGATGCTAAAGACAAGGGAAGAGAGGAAAGGCATTGAAGGACTTCATCCTTGCATTACTCTAGCCATTTGTCAGGGAAGAAAAGCTTTTCCAGATACCTCCCTAAACGTTTCCCCTGGGGTCTCATTGACTGCATAGAAGTTTCAAGATCTCCAGAGGTATGCCCAGACTGATGCAATGTGTGTTGCCTGCATAGTGAGAATATTTAAATCTGCTAGAAGGCAAGAAAAACAACAAAGTAGTAGGCAAAATTCAGAAGATGTGTTAAGTATAGATATTAAATTATTAACTTGTGAGATATGCTAGACACAGAATGAATGAAACATATGGGTGTTAAACATAGATTTTAAAAAAAGGTAGAAGGCTGGGGTTGTGGCTCAGCAGTAGAGTGCTTACCTAGCACACATGAGGCCCTGGGTTTGATCCTCAGCACCATGTAAAAATAAATAAAATAAAGGTATTGTGTCCAATTACAACTAAAAAATGATTTTAAAAAAAAAGGTAGAACACACAAGGGTTACTTGTAGATAGGGATTGAAACCCCAAGGTTAAAGATCATGTCACATTGACAGCTGTCACAATGACACTCCCCCACACACTATGATCCCTTTCTGGCCCCTCCCGTGCTCTTTCCTAGCTGTGTGGTGGTCAGTGGTATGTGTTAGCTACAGCCAGGCATATTTGTACCGGTTTCTCTGACAGAGCACCTGTCAGCTCTAGGCAACTTCTGACTGTTCAGCCACTTTGTTCAATGTTGACTTTTGTTTTCAAAACCACATTGTTGGTGGGGACAGATGATGTGGAAGAGGGACTTAGAGCAGGCAGCATGTGAACATAGGATTCAGGCAGTGTTCCTTACACCCTACTTATACCATGTCCTGACTAGGTTAATCTGCCCCATCCCTGTCCCCTAGTCTTGCTGTAAATTTGAAATGGAATCAATAAATTGAGTGATGTAAGCATCTTAAACTGGTCCACGAGTCTGTCTATTCATGACCTCCAGACACTTGCCTGATGGAGAACTTGAAGGTTACATTGTAACAAGATAATTCCACACATGAATATAAAGCTCTGTTCTCTAGGGCTGGGCACATTCTATCTTAACAAAACTGTAGTCCTTAATGTTCAACAGGAGACACGGAGAATGGCTGTTAGGTAGGAGATTGAAGGCATAAGAGCTCACTTCATCTAGTCTTCTGACTCCAGGTCCGGTTCACTGAATTCTTTTTTATTTTATTTATTTATTTATTTATTCATTCATTCATTCATTCATACCAGGGATTAAACCCAGGAAGCTTAACCACAGAGCCACATCCCCTACCCTTTTATTATTTATATTTTTAATTTACACACAGGGCCTCACTAAGTTGCTGAGCCTGGCTTTGAACTCACCATCCTCCTGCCTCAGCCTCCTGAGTTGCTAGGATTACAGGTGTGTGCACCACCACTCCTGGGCCTCATTCATTTTAATAAAGGAAAGAGTTGTTTTGTTCTAATAAATCAGATTGGGGCCTTTAGAATTTGTTATTATCTGTGACATTCCTCTTGGAAGGGGATTGTTTGGCTCACTTCTCAGCATCCTGTTAGCCCAGGCTATTATGACTGTAGAAGTTTCTGGACTGTGTTAATCGGCTTTTCATTACTGTGATGAAAACAGCTGAGATAATCAACTTATGAGGAGAAAAAGGTTGTTTTGGCTCATGGTCTCAGTCCATGATTACCTGTTCCTGTATATCATGGTGGGAGCATTGGATGAAGGAGCCCTATTCACCTCAAGACCACCAGGAAGCAAATAGAGACAGAAATGGGCTCAGGTCCTAATACCCCATTCACGGACACAAACCCAGTGACCTAAATTCCTTACAGTAGGCCCCACTTTCTAAGCACCACAGACTGGTGACCCAGTCTTTAACACATGGGTCTTTGGGGGACATTCCAGATTCAAATTATAACAATGACTGGCTGAACACTGAGGTTATTTAGTCATTTACACAACAAAAATTTACTGAGTACTTGGGCATGAGGATGGATACCAGAGTTCAGAGTTCAACAGGAGAGCAAACATAATAATTATTAATTATAATACATACAGCTCCACTTAGACATCCCTTTAAGAGTCTGCCCTCAGCAAAGCAAAATGAGTCAGATAACAGGGTGCAAACCCCAGCATTATAAAGCCCAAATCCTGAGCTGCCCTACTCCAGCAACCTGCTCACATCTTTCACTGTCTTCGCCTTATTCTCCCTTGGCTCTGTCTTCCAGCCTGCCTCGTGTGATATTACTGCAGTTTTCGAATGGCCTCGAGAACCCCATAAGCAACACCATTGCTTCTGCTTCCCTGGGCACAGCCTCCTACTGAAGTCCTGCTGAGGATACCTGATGGCTCAGCCTGACTCTTGCCCTCCCAGGGTGGGCTCTGCGCTGGGGAATCCACACTCCCTGCACAGGATGTCCTGATGGGCCAAACACAAATCAGGAAGTTCACAGACATGGTACCCGCTGCCAGGCACCCAGAGGAGGATGGGAGGAGTGATGGAGGGGAGGAGAAGGTGTCCCTGGGTATGACATTTGGGCTGAGGCTTACATGCTAATTTGTTCTGGTCAGCAGCAGCTTCAGACACAAAGGAGGAGCCCACCCAAGGCATAAACACCCTCCAGGAATGAAGCCAGAGTCTCAGGGAGCTACACAAACCCTTCCAAGCCACCACTGAGAGAATGACAGCAGGCCAACTCACATTACAAACAGCCCATCTGCTTTCTCGGCATGTTCCTGAGCTGCCCAGAGTTGCATGAGGGGAAAAAAAAAGTCTCAAAGCCCTGCAACCTGACAGCACTCCATCCTGACAGCACCATGCTCAGCAGAGCTCCTGGAGTTGCCTGGAAATCCTGCCTGCATTCCTAGTCACCCCCTATGGCTGTTGACCCACATATTAATCACTCTGCCCTCTTTCGTCCCCCTTCACACTCAGCTGATGTGGTGGCCTCATTTTTATGGAGAAAAATCCACCTAGTCAACAAACATTAACTAAAGGCCTACTGTGTGCACTGGAGTCATGGGGACAAAGCAGGCCTGGTTCTTGCCCTCATAGTCAGAAAAGTAAAAATGGGCATGCTGTGCTATATCTGAACTGCCAGGCACAACCCGCCCTATGCCAGCAACCCGCTCTTCCTGAGGCCACCTCCCTCCTCCCACCCAGCTCAAGACTTATGAGATACAGCTGCCTGGACCCCAAGGAAGACGTGGCCCAGCTCTTCTGTGGAGGTAGTTCCCTCTATAGGCTCCGTTGTTCCTTCTTTTCCCCACATCTAAACTCTCTCTTTACTGAGTTCTTATCAAGCCAATACCCTCAAGTCTCCTCTATCTAAGAAGGCTTGTGTCTGACCCTGTCTCCATCAGGACTTCTCTTTCTCTTTCCTGGGCAACCTCTTGAAAGAGAGATCCACTCTTCAACTCACTCATGTGACTTGTGTCTTTTGTCTTCATACCTCTGAAGAAATTGTTCTTGCTGAGGCTACCAATGTCCTGTTATTGACCAAATCTAGTGGCATATTCTCCTTCTCCTTCTCCTTCTTTTTCTTGTACTAGGGATTGGAACCTGGGATGTTCTATCACTGAGCTCCATCCCAAGTCCTTTTTATTTTTTATTTGGAGACAGAGTCTTGCTATGTTGCTGAGGCTGGCCTGGAACTTGTAATCCTCCTGCCTCAGTCTCCAAGGTAGCTGGGATTACAGGCCTACTCTGCTGCACCTGGCTCAATTCTCATGCTATTTCTTTCACACTGGACTCAGCCCCTGTTACTTTCTCTGTGACATTGTATATACTCATTGAGAGGGAAAAAGCCAAATCTATAAGTATATACAAAGGAAAAACCAGGAGATCCCTGTCCCTGCCCCCTACACTACTTCCTGGGTTAACACATCTTTTTAGATATTTGTCCATGCATAAGAAAAGTAGAATTCATACACATTTAGTGTTAGGTTGTTGTTTTTTTTTCCAGTGCTGGGGATTAAATCCAGGGGTGTTCTACCACTGAGCTATATCCCCAACCCTTTTTATTGTGAGACAGGTCTTGCTAAGTTGCAGAGGCTGGTCTAGAACTTAAAATTCTCCTGCTCAGACTCCCAAGTCACTGGAATTACAGGCATATACCACCACACCCAGTTAGTTTGGATTTTTTCCTTTCTTTTTTTCTTTTTGTACTGGGGATTGAATCCAGAAGTAATTACCCACTGAGTCTCATCCCCAGCACAGTTTGGGTTATTTTTAAAACATGAAAGCTATACCTGTGGTTTTACAAGCTCTATCTCAATACCCAACTCCCCACAGTGGGCCTGGTTCTAGCCACCCACTTTGTAAGGAGAATTGTTAGCTATAGGAAGCTCTCAAGAGCCACTGAACTGGATATCTCCATCACATCTAGACTCTGCATCCATCAAAACTTTAACCTAAGTTTCTGGGTTTGTAATCTCTTTATGGACCATGGAAAGTTTTATCTAGTTTGAGTATACCTCTAACTTCTGAATTCTCTCTTTCTTTGCTTATCTATCATTACCTTGAGACAAAAAAAAAAAAAACATGAACTTTCAATGTCAATGTTTTAGCTCAGTAAGAGATTCTATTAAAGCATAAGTCAGGGGCTGGGGATGTGGTTCAAGGGGTAGCGCGCTCGCCTGGCATGCGTGCGGCCCAGGTTCGATCCTCAGCACCACATACAGACAAAGATGTGTCCGCCGAGAACTAAAAAAAAAAAAAAAAAAAAAAAAAAAAAAAAAAAAAAAAAAAATAAAGCATAAGTCAGATCTATGGCCTGCAAAGTTATATAGTTATATATGATCTGAGCTCCCTCAATACTTCACTGATACTTTGCTTTCTCTGTTCCAGCCACACTGGACTCTGCTGTCCCCTGAGCACTCCTAGCCCTACCTGGCATGGGCCTACCTAGACATCCAGGTAGCTTATGTGCTTACTCTTTGAGCCTTTTCTCAAAAGTCACATTCTCAGTAAGGGATCCCCTGGCCAAGCAATAAAATCCCAACCCTTCCTATATCTCATACCCTTGTTCAGTGACCTTTTTTTTTCTCTCCTTAGCACTCACCATCTTCTAACATACGGTATGTTTCATTTATTTATCTTATTCATCATCTGTCTTCCTCCATGAAGACAGGGATTTTTGTCTGTTTTGTTTATTTAATAATCCCCAGGGCCTGGTACTTAATAGATCCTTAAGAAATACTGGTGGGCTGGGTTGTGGCTCAGCGGTAGAGCACTCGCCTAGCACGGGCGGGACCTGGATTCAATCCTCAGCACCACATAAAAATAAAGGCATTGTGTTGTGTCCATCTACACCTAAAAAAAATATTTTTTTTTAAAAAAGAAATACTGGTAAAGTTTAAAAAGGTTGCTGGCTTCATTTCTCAAGTACATACTTTGCTGCTTGTTCCAAGGGGATGGTCATGTCACAAATGAGCCATTTCCCCAGGTCTTCTGTTTCTTGAAATGCTTTCCCCTTGGTATTCCTGCCTCTCCTGTCTGTCCATCTCTTCCTCTTCCCCTTCATGGGTATTCTTCCACAGCCCTTTTTGGGACTAGGGGTTCCACCTGTTCCTTCCTTCTCACCAACCTTCTCCTTAAATGGGTTCACCATCTGGAAGCTCAGGACTCCCACATCCCAGCCTGGAAGTCTCTCCTGAGCTGTAGATTCTCATTTGCACCTCCCTCCCAGGTGACCCACAAACACTTCTTAACTTAGAACCTTTCTTATACAAACTCACTTTGTATCTTGCCTCCTGTTGATCTTTCTTATCTTAGCAAACAACTACAATTTTCCTCTTCTCACAGGATAGAAATGGGGGATTCAGGGCTGGGATTGTGGCTCAGTGGTCCAGCGCTTGCCTCACACATATGAGGCCCTGGGTTCAGCACATAAAAATAAATAAGTAAAATAAAGGTATTGTGTCCATCTACAACTAAAAAATATTTTTTAAAAAAGAAAGAAATGGAGATTCATCTTTGAATGCTTATTTTCCTTCGTTTCTCTGTGAAGGGACACCAAATTCTGATTATAGTCTCCGACACATCTTCTGAACCAGGCTCCCTTCTCTCTTTACCCCTAGTCCAGGGCTTCTTCGACCCTTGGTAGATTCTAGAGATAACTTCCTGGTCCACCTCTCTGATAGGCATCTCTGTAGCTCATCACCTCCTTACCTCCAGGTAGCTTCCTAGAGGCTGGGATGGCCATGCACTGACTCCTGGCTGATCATATGGAACTTCTCTAAGCAGGTAAATGAGATCTTGAACAAGACAGATGAACCCTTGCCTTCGAGGGGCCCAGAGTCAGAAACAGATACTGAAGAAGTAATTGCAATAGGGGGAGACATTGTTATAGAATGGTCTAGAAATGTGATGAGAAAGTACAGACTGTGATGAGAGCATAAATAAGGGGACTTGATCTAGTGGAGGGTCAGAGGAGACAGAGGCACAGCCTAGAAAGTGAGCAAGAATTAACAAGGCCCAAAGTAGGTGCTAGGGCAGGAGGCAGAGAAGGAGAAATATTCCCAGATGAAGGAAGAGTTTGCAAATATCCAAAAGTAAGAGAGGTTGAAACCCCTTTCGGAAATGAGAAGATCCAGGTCAGAAGCAAGATGGTGAGAGACAAGGCTGGGGCTTCCCAGTCCCTGTACTTCTCCATTATAATAATTACAAGGAAAGAAACTTAACAATTATTTGTGTGTGTGCGTGTGTGTGTGTGTGTGTGTGTGTGTGTGAGAGAGAGAGAGAGAGAGAGAGGTGGTGCTGGGGATCAATCCCAGCACCTTGCAAATACTAGGCAAGCACTCTACCAACTGAGCTACATCCCTGCCCTATTCCTGTTCTTTCTAGTGCAGAAAAGAGCAGGAGGAGATATTTGCAGATAAAGGATTTCAACAATTTTCTAGATGACAGAAAATTGGAAGGATGTGTATTCAGGGATGAAGCAGAGTGGGTGACCCTCACAGATGTAGGCTGCATCCACCTGCCCAGTTGACCCTCCCAGGCTCAAGACTCAGAAGCCATAGATGCCATGGAGGGCATTGGAAAAGGGAGGAGCTAAAAGCCAGAGACTGAGTGACCACCTGCATATTGCATATTTTTTGCAACACTCATCTCCCCCAGACAAGTGTGGATCCAGGTCAATTTTAAAGGCCCATACCTTCACATGGCATGGTGATATTGCAGAACCACAAGGATAACTATGTAAGACCCTAAAGGGTCCCTTAAATTAAAAGAAAAGTAGGACACATATGAGAAAAGGAACTCAGAATGGCCTTCGATTTCTCATTAGCAACATTGATTACTTGGAAGAAAACGGAGCAATGTCATCAAAGTTTGATTTTCAACCCAGTTCTATAGTAAGTCAGGCTATCAATTCACCATGAAGGAGAATAAAGTATGTTCAAACAGTTTCAAAGATATAAAGTTTATGAGAAGAAAGGAAAAATAAGATCCAGTGGAGTAAAAAAAAAAAATTTAGTTTTCTATTGGATTTAGAATTTTTAGTATGAATTGATGATATATCTTTAAAGAATTGCATTTCTAGCTCTTTCTACTGAAAAGGCCTAGAAAAAAAATGACCAATCCAGTAACAATGAGAAATAGTAGGGCTAGGATATGGCTCAGAGGTTGAGTGCCCCTGGTTCAATCCCCAGTACCAAAGGGGGAAAAAAATTAGAGAAAGAGTTCATTCCAGGTAACGGGCAGGAAATAATGAATCAGAACATTGAATAATTCCAGATATCAAGGACGAATCAAGGCAGAAGGCTCAGAGCTAACTGAAAGACATTTCCACTGGAAATAGAAGGGAAAGTGGGAGCACCGTTAAGGATTATAAGTGCAATGAATTGAAACACATTTGATGTATCATGGGGAAAAACTTTTAAAACCCTCACAGTTTGGCTTTGGAAGTTGCCAAGAACTCATTATTTTAAAAAAATGTTTAAATAGGGGGCTGGGGATGTGGCTCAAGCGGTAGCGCGCTCGCCTGGCATGCGTGCGGCCCGGGTTCGATCCTCAGCACCACATACCAACAAAGATGTTGTGTCCGCCAACTAAAAAATAAATATTAAAAATCCTCTCTCTCTCTCTCTCTCTCTCTCTCTCTCTCTTTCTCTCTCTCTCTCTCTCTCTCTCTCTCTCTCTCTCTCTCTCTCTCTCTCTCTCTCACTCTCTCTTTAAAAAAAATGTTTAAATAAAAGAAAGCCAGAATTTATCTTACCTTTGGCATAGGAACCTCAGGGTGTCTAAGTAGTAAATGAGAGGAAATTTCTCTCTACCATAGAAATCTTCCAGCTAATAAGTTAGGGTCGATAGAATTAGAATACAGTATCATTATGTTGTAACGTCTAATAAAATAATAGATCTACACAAAGACCTCCAATAGCAGACATATTGTGCCTCTTTTTGGAACTATACAATACCACTTACGAAGGTACCTCCAAAATGATCCAACCTGGGCCAGGTTTGCTGGTACGTTCCTGAATCCCTGTTACTTGGGAGGCTGAGGCAGGAGGATCACAAGTTTGAGACCAGTCGGGGCAACTTAGTGAGTCCCTGTCTCAAGAGAAAATAAAAAGACTCAGTAGTAGTCTGCTTGGCTAACATGCGTGAGGCCCTGGGTTCTATTCCCAGTTCCGGAGAGTGTAGTGGGGAGGAATCCAACCTGAATCTGATGAAGACTGTAGATTTAATGCATAGGAATTACAGAGGATAAAGGATAATGTCAAATGTCACAATAGCAATGCACTCAGCAAAACCCAGACACATGTAACAAACACCTGCAGTTGAATCCAATTCAAACAAGCAAACATTTACATATATCAGAAAAATTTGAATTCCAACAGATGGCATTAATGAGAAATTATACTTCATTATATATGACATATCAAAGTGCATTCTACTGTCATACATAACTAATTAAAACAAATTTTAAAATTCTTTTAAAAGAAGTTTATTGCTAATTTTAGATGAATTAATGGTTTAATTATTATATATTTTTTTAAAAGCCCTTATCTTTTCCAGATATATTCTTAAATATTTTCTCATGATATTATATCTGGAATTTGCTTCAAAGTAACCTGGGAGTGGTAAGTCATGGGTAGGAGGGTAGGTAAAATAAGGTTGGTCAAGAGTCCACAGTCTCTAGAGTTGGTTGATGGATATATGAGTATTCATTATATTATTTTATATATGTGTGAAGTTTTCCATAATAAAAAGGTAAAAAAAATTTACCCCCTATGATATTACAATATATAAATTCTGGGTTTTATTTTTAGTTAGTTGATACCTTTATTTATTTTTATGTGGTGCTGAGCATCAAACCCAGTGCCTCACACATGCCAGGCAAGCACTCTACCACTGAGCCACCACCCCAGCTAACTTCTGGTTTTCATCTATGGCTTGGCTCAAAACTCCCTCCAAAGGCAGGATATAAAAACTAGAATTTCTCTTCCTTCTGACTTACAGTTTCTGATAGCAGATGGTAGGACTCCAGTTTCACAAGGTGCCTGCCCCATATCTGGGAGGAAGAAATATCAAAGAATCAACAGTCAAGTCTTGATGGGTTTCCTGGCCCAGTCAATCAACAGTAGATCATACTTTTTTTGACCAATCACATTTCAACACTGTGTCTATACTTAAATCATGCCTATGCAACCAAGTAAGTCTCCATGAAAGCCCAAAAGCACAGGAAGGGGGCTTTTGGGTCCCTTCTCTTCTACCTCTCCCTGTTTCTCTTCATCAATAATATCCTTCATAATAAACTGATAAATATAAGTGTTTCCTTGGGTTCTGTGAACCACTCAAGAAAATTTATCAAACCTAAGGAAAGGTTTGTGGGAAACCCAATCTACCACCCTGGGTCAGAAGACCAGGTAAAGCAAGCACTGGGCAGGGTGGCTCACACCTGTAATCTCAGTTACTTGGGAGGCTGAGGCAGGAGAATTGCAAGTTTGAGACCAGTCTCAGCAATTTAGTGAGGATCTAAGCAACTTAGCAAGACCCTATCTCAAAATAAAAAAATAAAAAGGGCTAGGAATGTAGCTCAGTGGTGGAACATCCCTGCATTCTGTCCTCAGTACTGAAACAAAACAAAACAAAACAAACAACCAAGAAAACAATAACAAAACAACAAAAATGGATACCTTAGAGGTCCCACTACCCACCTTCTATGCTATTTCTTGCCTTAACTTTGACATGCATTAAGCAGTTTGATAACATTATATTCTACTTAACCTTAGTGGAATCTTCCGTTAATTCCTTCTACATTGATTCTAAAAGGGAGAAAAAAAAAGCTGACTTTATAACAGTTATGAAAGAACATGTTCACTGCAGACATCTCTGTGTTGTTTTATTTCATTTATGTATATATTGATTGAACCCAGGTGCACTCTTGCCCCTGAGCCATGTTCCCAGCCCTTTTTATATTTTATTTTGAGACAGGGTCTTGACAAGTTGCCCGGGCTGGCCTTGAACTTGTGACCCTCTTGTTTCAACTTCCCTGGGATTATCTGCATGTGACACCAGATTTTCTTGTTTACTTTTTTGTTTTTTTTTTGTTTGTTTGTTTTTGGGGGGAGTGTAATTGCCTGCCTTCCTTCTTCTCCTCCCCAACCCCCCACCAAGAGCTCTGGGGACCATCTGACCTGGATGTTGTCCTCGCTTGCTGCAGAGCTCACAGCTCTCATCCTGGGCCTCCCTTTACTGCCCTCTGGGGTTGGAGGCACTGTTTCTGAATGCTGTATCTTTCCTTTTCCTGGCTGACTTTTTTTCTTCTTCTTTTAGAATGGATATAGAAATAAGCACCAGAAGTGCTACAACCTAGAACTGGTTTGAAAGAAGCTCTGTGGGGAGAAAGCATCCTGCTGCCCCAGGGAACACTAGTGCTCTCTGTTATGAGCTCCTCTGTGCATTGTAGGGTTTTGATCAGAAGGTATAGTGTAGAGAAACTTGTAAGCAATTTAAGATAGTTTATAGTTTTACACAACCATCCAGATGATAGGATTAGTTGTGTTTTCTAAATGGAACATTTGGGCTTTAGGGAGAAGATGGAGCAAAGGTGAGCCAGACTGGAAGCCAAGAGCTAGGGTGCAAGGGGTGGAGGAGAGGGAGGACCATCACAGGTGTCAGGCTGGAGGTAGTGATGGCCTGCACAGGAATAGAGGGGACAGGTGGATTCAGGAGATGCAAAAAGCATAGGATACAATCATGGCAGATGCTCAGGTCTCTGTCACCTGGGTGGGAGCTGGAGAGCCCTGGAGGAGGGGCAGCAGGGTATGGGAAGAAGAGCAGTTCATCTTGGACAAGTTCAGTTGGAGTCCCTGACGATGTCTGAGGCCCTAGATGGTCTGGCACCCGCCACTATCTCCAACCTGTTTCTACACTCCACTACTATCCTCCTCACCAGGTTCTCTGTCACCTAAGCCTCTGATTGTCCCACAAACAGTCATTGCTTATGCTGATGCCTCTGCCGGAATGCTCTCTTCTCCTTTCTCAGCCTGCAGAGTTCTTGGTCATGACCCAGCTCCAATGTCATATCTCCTTAGAAGTCTTTCAGACTCTCCCAAGGAGAAGCCCTCCCTCCTCTGGGTGCCCAGGCTGTAAACAGGTTTCTCTCTATCCCTGAGCTCAGACTCCCATAGATCTGTTTACATATCTAACTTCTCCACAGGGAGATTACTTTGCAGAGGACAGGAATCAGCACTTATATCCTTTGTGTGTTTACCTCTTAAAGAAGTCTGAAGGCTTTCCGTCTCATTTGTGGATGCTACCAGCTTGCTGACAACTACCTGGAACGCTATGTTATGGGTTTCCAGAGGGATGCAAGCAGTGCCAGGTGGTGGTGGGGTGCTTGGAAAATGAATGTCACAAATAGAGAAGAGGACAGGGACCAGGAGTTCAGTGAAAATTCTTCTCAAGGGCTGTAAGAAGCCCTGCTGGCTTACTGTCTCATCGCACCAACAAAAACAAAACCCTCTTATAATAAGAACCTTTTCTTGGCATCTAGATACCTTTATACTGAAGGGAAATTTTTGCTCCTAGAATTCAATGCACACATCAGGACTCTCCAACACGCAGCCAAGGCCGTGGCTTTTCCTTGAGAGATGCAGGGGCCAGATCTTGCATAATGTTGGGTCATCATCTGAATTCCTCAGGGGGAGGTATACTGCTACTGTTTCAAGATGGAATCATCCATTTCAGCAAGGTTTAGGTAAATACATCATTTATATTAGTCTCCTGTGGCTGCCATAACAAACTGCCACAAGCTCGGTAGCTTAAAACAACAGAAATGTATTCTCCTATGTTTCTGGAGACTGGAAGTGGGGATCAAGGTGTCAGCCAGGACTTGATCCCTCTCAAATCTCCAGCTTTTAGTGGCTCCAGGTGTGCCTTGGAAGCATTACTTCAGTCTTCGCCTCTTCATTTGGGCCACATTTTCTCTTACTATGTCTTTGCTCCTGTCTCTTTTAAGGACGCTTGTCATTGGACTTGGGGCCCACCTGAATAATCCAAGATGTTCACATCTTAGGTCCTTAATTTAACTGCATCTGAAAAGATCCTTTTCCCAAATAAGGTCACATTCACAGGTTCTGGGACATGGACATACCTTTTGGGGGCCACCATTCAACTTGCTATACCTTCTGAATGGAAAAAAAACCGACAAGACAGGATGTGTTTTCTGTGAGATGTAAACAATTCCTCTTTATGGAAATGAAAATAATACTCCCTAAAAATTTAGGTTGAATACTGTAGTCAAAAACTACCACGAAGAAGCAGTAGCAAAAAAGCCCCAGTCCTAGCAAACAACATTAACGTGATTGTTTTTGTCTTCACAGTCCCAGCCACACAGAAGGCTCTGTAAAGACTGTGGTCTTATTGTCTCTCTCCTGGAAAGTTTCTAAGGCCCAGTATGTTGAGCTCTTAGGACACTAGAACATTGTGACATTTTGCCAAAATTTTCCAGTTAAAAAAAAAGAAAGGATTCTTTTGCCCAGGAAATTCTATGATCATTGCTAACGAAGAAAAAAGATTGGAGCAGGAAGAAGAGAGGAAGAAGCTCAGTGCCACAGTTAAATCACCAAGCACAGCCTCTAGCCTCTCCTACTAAGAAATAAACCTTCAAGAGTGTCCGTTTCAGAGACTGGATGGGGCAAATGGAGCCTTTCCTCACGCCAAACACCTCCAACCCCATCTGAGTTGTTATTGTTATTGTTGTTGTTGCTGTTCCTTGCTCTGGCTCTATTTGGAATTGAAGCCCTGGAGGACTAGTGTGGATTCTATTCTGGGTGGATAACTATTCTATGTTCATGCCCATTCAGTTGATATCTGACAAGGTAGCCAGAGTTTACATTCAGAAAAGGTCCAGAAGAAGCATCCCTCTCCATGGCCCCACTCCTGGGCTCTGAAGTTATGGGGATTGAATCATTTTAACCTATTGTAATATATCAAAGTTGTTTACTAACCTTCTGTCCAGGATGAAAGTCAGGGACACAGACAATAACCTCCAGTCCCATTTTGAAAAAGAAAAATCAAAATGATGGGAGTCACTACCATGTGACAAATTGTTACTATTTTGTCATTATCAGTAGTTATTCAATGTAAGGTATGTCTAAGTCCATAGAAATATTGCTATCACAAAATACCTGAGACTGGTTACTTTATTTAAAAAGAGCTAAGGACTGGGGATGTGGCTCAAGCAGTAGCGCTCTCGCCTGGCATGCCTGCGGCCCGGGTACGATCCTCAGCACCACATACAAACAAAGATGTTGTGTCCGCCAATAACTAGAAAATAAAATATTAAAATTCTCTCTATCTCTCTCGCTCTCTCTTTAAAAATAAATAAATAAATAAATTTAAAAAAATAAAAAGAGGTAAAAAAAAAAAATAAAGAGGTTTATTTGGCTCATGATTCTGATGACTGGAGGGTCCAAAATGCATGGTGTTGGCATCTGGTGAGGGTTCCTGACTGCATTGCAACATGACAGAGAACCAGAAGGGAAAAATAGCTTTATGTAAAAAAGACCAAGCATATGGGCTGGACTCTCTTTATAACAATCTACCCTTGTAATAACTAATCTAATCCCGAGGGACCTAACCCACTTTCTTGAAAGAGTATTAATCCCCACTAACAGTGGTTCCCCCATAACCCAGAACACTCTCACTAGCCCCACCTCTTAAAGATCCACCATCTCTCAACATTCCCCACACTGGGGACCAAGCTTCCAGCACATGACCCTTTGGGGACAATCCACACCCAAGCTATAGCAAGGTACGTAGACACACCCTCTGATCCCATTTGGAAAACGAAAAGTCAAAGTGATGACAGTCACTATTAGGTGACAAATTATTGCCATTTTATCATTTTCAATATTTATCCCAAATTTAGAGCCAAAATTCAACATGAAGACACAGCACAGCATCTTTCTTCTGGCAACTTAAGCCATGTTGGGCGTAGGTAACTGAAGAGACCTAGGCTCATCCTTATTTTCTTTTAGCACTGCTAGTATTTCATAGTCAGTTTGTTGGATAAATAAAACCAGTGCTATTAATGACTTCATTTCCAGACCACATAGCCTTAGAGGTAGAGTTCATCTTTCTATTTCTTGCTCATTGTTCAATGTCACAAATTATTACTCTGAGGACTGTTAATGAAACTGTTCAATATTTGCTTAGCTTATGGTCTCAAAGTGGCAAGCAAGTAGATCTTCCGAGGACCTGGAACTAGACCTTTGGCTGCCTGCCTATCCCACCATCCAGCTCACGTCCTACCCGCCATCACCACCCAGAGCCTAGCTTGACCCCCAAACAACAGGTGACTTTCAGTCTCTTACTACCACTGCAAATTATTTTGAGCTCTCTGTTAATGAGCTCTAAGAATTACTGAACAGGAAGCTAGATAAGCTGATAACTCTGAAATCTTTCTACCTTTAACTAAATTGCTAAATGGAAGGTATGTTCAACATGGTAACTCTTTCTCCCTGTCCATCTTCAAAGCCAGAACACCTTTTGCCCCACGGCTGAATGCTCTTGGTGGGTTCCACATTTCCAACCTTTGGGTGCTGTAATCTCCAAGCCTATCTGAGTGAGTAGCCACCATGGGATGGAAAATTGGCCCCTTAATTGTTGATTCATTCAAACAGGAACTCTGTAATTAAGGGTGTGGCTAAATGGCAATTTTCAGCCTCTCAAATTAGCCCCTTCCTAATTCAGACACTTGACCCATGTGAAAAAAAAAAAAAAAAAAAAAGGAAACCCAAAAATGACCCTCTGTGGAGAGCAGAGGCAGGTAGAAATTTTTCAATCCAAGCTCACATATTAGGCCGGACACTGTGGCACTTAACGGTAATCCCAGCAGCTGGGGGAGGCTGAGACAGGAGGATCACAAGTTCAAAGCCAGCCTCAGCAACTTAGTGAGGCACTAAGCAACTCAGTGAGACCCTGTCTCTAAATAAAATACAAAACAGGGCTGGGGATGTGGCTCAGTGGTAAAGTGCCCCTGAGTTCAATCCCTAGTACCAAACAAACAAAAACCTCACATATTAGAATAAAACAGGCCAAGAAGGGATGACTAAAGAAGGGTAGCAAAGGACAATGTCTGCTCAAGATTTACCTAACCAGGACACAGCTCTGCAAGTCTCCGAGGACCAGGCCTGCCAGCTCCCTACCTAGCAACCAAGCAACAGTCTCAACAATCAGAAAAGCAGCCTGAGAAATGAATCACAGCTACTAAAACTCAGTTTATAACACAGGCACTGGATCTGACATTTGTCACTAAGACTTGGAAATAAAGTCCCCTTGACCTCAGAGAGGACAGGGCTTAACAAGCTGCAGGCATGAGAAAGAAGAGGCCCCTCTTGCTTCCCCTGGGCTGGTAAGCAAGAACAAAACATGATTTGTTCCGGAAGGAAATCATGACTACAAAAGCTTGCTATCTGGGCAAAGTCCCTTTACAACCACTGTGGGGCAGCCCATCCCCCTGAGTCCCTTAGCTCCTGCCTCCCAGGGCCTCAGATACTCCTCTTCCTCTGTGGATGAAGATGTATTGGTGCAATATAAGAGGGCAGAAGAGGCTGATGTGATGGTCTGAACACTGAAGGGGCTGGTTTGCACTACCATGACAGGGGACAAGACCGTCACAAACATAAAGCATCCACTGTGCTTCAGTGGACCCAGGCAAGAAGATCAGAGGATAGTTTGGGTTGAAATAGCTAATCTGATATTATACAATATGATTACGAACAGGTTTTTATTTTGTATTTATTTAATAATGTGGCTTTAACAATTACAAGAGGCCTTCCAACCTGACCTCCAAGTTTGACATACTGAGTTAAAAACAAATGGCCTTCCTGCTGCCTTCTCTATATTCAAGATGCATTATGGAATTTTACCATTGCTATAAATATACATTTTGCATTTGATTTTCCTAATGTTTAAGGGCAAACTGCTGGGTCACTGGAAGAATTGATTCAGTGGCCTCACTGGCAGCAGGGCACCAAAATTACAGAGCAGTGTGGGGAACAGGATGTCATTGGCATCCTTGCCCTGATGTTTTGCGCAAACTAGAAACTAATCACTTGAAAATATTGAAGTCAAGTATATTCAGATGCATAATCAAAAAGGTTTAAGTCTGATTTTTATAAGGCATTTTCTATACTTTATTAACATGTGGAACATTGGCTTTGAATAATTGGTGATCTAACTTTGCATGATAAATGAACCCAGGCGACTCTGAGCTCAGCCAATTATTAACTGTGACCTTGGGCAAGTTTCTTTGTATAGCCCAGAGCCTGAAGCCTGTTAAGCATTGTCAATAAACTTTGCTTATACCAGCAATTCCTGTTCAATCAGAGTGTAATCCTGTCTGTTCTTGGTGATCACAGTCAAAATGACTTCAAACATAGAAATCAGTGATGCTCTTTAACAGGGGAGTCCTCACTCTCCTTCCCCTGGAGATAGGGTCCACACTGATGGAGACTCCAGTACCCATCGGTTCCTGTACCCATGAGGTCATGGAAAGAAATTTCAAGGGCCCCAGCAAATTTGTCCCGAAAAGGCCAAATAAAATACAGAAAGTAGCTTTTGAAATGCAAATCACAACAATGTGATTGTGACTTAAAAAAAAATGAAAGTAAGGCAATGTAATACAAATTCTGCTTCTAAAAATCTCTTTGGCACCCATCCCACTGCCCTGGTCCATGACCAAAGGCATCTCTCACAGGGGCCCTGCCGTCACCTAAGTTCACTTCCTCCATTCAGTTGTCACACCAACACTGGTCATGGCAGTCAGGGAAGAAATGTGGGTTATGAGATGATGCGTGGTGGTCTAGTTCCACCTGCATAGAATGACAGGTACAGGGCTATGGAGACACTTACAGATATATATAGAAAAACACAAAAAAGATTAAAAGTGGCTCTCTAACATGTGATCTACTCATTATATTTTTGGACACTACTGAGGATTGGGGAAATATCGTTATTAATTGTATAATCACAAAATAATTAAAGCTACTTCTTAAAGGAAGAAAGCTTTCCATGGAATTCTACTGCAAATAGGATAAAAGTCCAAACTAGCATTTAAGGTCCTCCACCCATGACCAACTTTATCTTCTTCTGTATTCCTGGCACACACCCTAAACTACAAACAACGAGACACTCTGCCCTGATTCAGCCTTCCCAGTCCTACTTCCAAGCCTTGGCCTAGCTTGTTCTTAGAGCTGCTTCTTGAGGATTTCCCAGGTTCCCCCAAACCCCTGCCCTAGAACCAACCCTCTGGTAAGTTCCTGCAGCCTCCATTTCCCAGGGCTAGGGAACATGTTTTTCTCTCCTCTACTGAGTGGTAAGTTCTTCAAAGGCAGCTCATTTCTCCTTCATGGAGTACCTGGCTCACAGCCTTGCACCCAAAGATATTCAATAGATGTTTGCTGACATCAATTATAGAAGGGCAGAGCATGATACAGCTGCAGGGTTTACAGAGGTGGGACTTGAAGTGGGTAATATTTAGACAGAAATGATGACTGATCGTGGTATCACTGTATGATAAAACATGAAGACTCAGGGGCTGGGGCTGGGGCTCAGTGGTAGTGCACTTGCCTGGCATGTGTGAGGTACTGAGTTCAATTCTCAGCACCACATATAAATAAATAAAATAAAGATCTATCAAAAAATTTTTAAAAATGTAAACACACACACATACACACACACACACACACACACACATATACACACAGACTCCTCCCAACATCACTTTGATGTTAATTGCTTAATACTACAGGGTATACTGATCCTTAAAGTTCTTCTTTAAATGAGAAAGATGCCTTCCTATTTTGCATTTACTTCCTAAGTGAAAAGAAGAGAATATTTACAACTAAAATCTAGTTGTCACCAGGTACAGTGGTGCACACCTGTAATCCCAGCAACCCAGGAGGATGAGACAAGAGGATTACAAGTTCAAGGCTAGCCTGGGCAATTTAGCAAGATCTTGTCTCAAAATTAAATTTTAGAAAAGGGCTTGAGATGTTGCTCAGTGGTACAGAGCTTGCTTAACATGTGCAAGCCCTGGGTTCAATCCAACACTGAAACAAACAAGTTGTTTAAAAATGAAAGTGCCAGGGGCTGGGGATGTGGCTCAAGTGGTAAGAGCGCTCGCCTAGCATGTGTGAGGCACTGGGTTCGATTCTTAGCACCACATAAAAATATTGTGTCCACCTAAAACTAAAAAATAAATATTAAAAAATAAAATGAAAATGAAAGTGCCAGGTACAGGGGTACACACCTGTAATCCCAGCAAGCTGGGAGGCTGAGGCAGGAGGATCACAAATTCCATATCAGCCTTAGCAACTTAGCAAGACTCAAAGTAACTAGTGAGATCCTGTCTCCAAAAAAAATTTCTGGGGATGTGACTCAAAAAAAAAAAAAAAAAAAAGAATATGTCATCGGAAAACAAAATTAAAAGACAAATGACAAGCTGAGAAAATACAACATAGTAAAGAGTAAATTGCTACATATCAACAAGAACAATTTTAACAAATGGATAAAATGGGAAAGGTAATTCATAAAATAACAACAACAAATAGACAATAAATAAGACAGGGAATATTTAATCTCAC
The DNA here is from genome assembly GCF_045843805.1 of Urocitellus parryii. Lineage (NCBI taxonomy): Eukaryota > Metazoa > Chordata > Mammalia > Rodentia > Sciuridae > Urocitellus > Urocitellus parryii. The sequence goes on along the minus strand of NC_135531.1, from coordinate 136,732,450 downwards.
AATAATAAAATAAATGCAAATTAGAGCATAATACATTTTTTATCTGTTCTAATTTGTTACACCTGACAGTAGAATGTACTTTGACTCATTGTACATAAACTTCCGGTTCTTCCGGTGGAACATAATGTAGAATCACACCAGTAGTGTATTCACATATGCACACAGGGTAATAACATTGTAATCAACAACCTAAAAGATACTACTCAATACCAAGGAGAGAAAAACTGGGAGGGTAGCTTTTCTGGGAAACAATTTAGCAATAAGTTGAAACAATTTCCTTTGACCTAGTAATTCAACTCATGATTCTAGGTTCAGGAGTTCATCAGAAAGGTGAACAATTTTTATATATAAGAAGCATACTTTAGCAGTATAAAAATTCCTCAGAAAGCTTGGAATGCAACCACCATTTGACCCAGCTATCCCACTCCTCGGTTTATACCCAAAGGACTTAAAACCAGCATACTACAGTGACGCAGCCACAATAATGTTTATAGCTACTCATGGAAACAACCTAGGTGCCCTTCAACAGATGATTGGACAAAGAAACTGTGGTATATATACACAATGGAATATTACTCAGCCTTAAAGAAGAATAAAATGATGGTATTTTCAGGTAAATGAATGAAACTAGAGAATATCAGCCTAAGTGAAATAATGCAATCCCCCCCAAAACCAAAGGCCAAATGTTTTCTCTGATAAGCAGATGCTGATCCATAGTGGAGGATGGGAGGGAAGAATGAAGGAACCTTTGATTGTGCAGAGGGGAGTCAAGAAAGGGGTGGGGCTGTGGAGATGGAAGGATGGTAGAATGAGGTAGACATTATTACCCTATATACATGTACAATTATACTTCTAGTGTGCCTCTACACCATGAACAGTCAGAGGAATGAGAAGTTGTGTGATATTTGTGTACAATGTGTCAAAATGCATTCTACTGCCATGTAGAATTGAAAAATTTTTAAAAAGAAGCACAATCATAAAACTTTAAAAGAGAAACAATATAGACAATCAAGAATTCTAAAAAGTAGGGGCTGGGGTTGTGACTTAGTGGTAGAGTGCTCACCTAGCATGTGTGAGGCCCTGGGTTTGATCCTCAGCACTGCATAAAAATAAATAAATAAAATAAAAGGTATTGTGTCCAACTATAAAGAAATACATAAATATTTTTTAAATAATTCTAAAAAGTATAATACTATACCACCTCTTTGATGCTATCGTTAAATCAACTATATACAAAAAACCAAATATATATATAAAATGCTATCATTAAAATCATGTTTAAATAACTATATCTACCTCCATATATAGGTAGGTGATGGGGATTGACTCCTGGGCCTTGGGTATGCCAAATTCCTCTCTACCACTAAGCTACCCCCCAGCCCCTAAAATCATATATTTTTGAAGGCTATTTTCATTGGGAGAAATGCTTAAAATACAATATAAGCTGGGAAGAAAAGTTTAAATTGTATGCATGCTGAAGACAGAAAATTGCCTCTGGGACAAGGACTGGAGAAAGTGGGGGACTCAGCACATTTTACTGTTCTCTCTTTTCAGTAAGTAATAGTACTGGCTACACTACTAATGATAATTTGAATGATTACTTCATGTCAAACATTGTTCTAAGTACTTATATCTCACCTAATCCTCACAATAATCTCAAGGTAAGTACTATTCTCATACACCCTCTTTACAGGTATGAAAACTGAGGCATAGAGAGGTCTAGGATTTTCTAGGATTCAAGTGTGGAATTTTTTAAAAAATGTTTTTAAATTGTCAATGGAACTTTATTTTATTTATGTATATGTGGTGCTGAGGATGGAACCCAGCACCTCACACATGCTAGGCAAGCACTCTACCCACTGAGCCACAATCCCAGTCCATCAAGTGTGGAATTTTGGCACTAGAGTCTTTTCCTCTTCAACTATTACAATAGGCTACCCCCCCCCCTACATATTTATCAGAAGTTTGTTGTACTGGGCTTATGAATTAAGAAACTGATCTTTGCCCTGATGGTTCCTTCTTCTCAGAGAACTCTTCTCCACCTACATAACTTCCTGATCTCAAATCCTTGCTTGTCACTTTCACAGTGAGTCTTACTCTGCCCACCCAGCTCAAAATTGCCCCCTCCTCTGTTTTATCTCCTCCTCTTTTTTCCCCATAGAATTTAGCTATGGTTTTATACAGTTTTCAGATTCACTGTATTACTTCTGATCCCTACCGACAAATGAGCTGCAGTAGGTCAGGGTTTTTACCTGACATGTATCACAGCCCCAAAAGGCCCTGGCACAAACTAGATGCTCGATAAATACTTGTGAAATAAATTCAGTTTGTTTGTTCGGGATCAACTCCAGGCCTCATATATGTAAAGCCTGAACTCTGAAACTGAGCTATATCCCAGCCCTAAATGAAGTTTTCAAAACCCACTACAGTCTGGGGGTGAAGCAACTTGGGTTCAATACCCAGCATTAAAACAATGATTTCAACTTTATTTTAAAGCATCAACATGTGCACACATGTACATGGGGGTAAAATATTTCAAAATTTTAATGGTGATTACAGTTGAATTTTTTTACTTCATGTTTTTCTGTGGGCTTATTCCCAAAATTCTACGTGAAAAAAAATTTTTTTATTTTGTCTTGAGAATGCTGCTTTTGAAAGCACCTCTTTTAAACCTCAAGTCACGTACACTGCCAGGTACAGAATTGTTTTTGCTGTAAATTCCAAGAAGCCGTTCCTGTGTGAAATGCATTAGAAAATTGGGAAGATATTGATGGTTTTTCAAAAAATATATTGCTTTTTTTTAATGGTAGTTAAATTGCTTAAAGGAAATTATATCCATGCCTCACCAATCAACCTCGGCATCCTTGGGGAACACGCCCACCTAGCAACCGGGAGCGGAGCTGAAGCGCTTGCTCGGCCTTTAATTCCGGGTTTGGGGTGGGGGGACGGTGGAGAATTTCCGCTCCCCCATTCCCTCCGCGGTGCCAGTGGCAGCTGTCACCTGTAAGGCGAGCACCGCGCACGGGGCATGGAGCCCGGCGCCCATTGGACAGAATATAAAGACAGAAATCCAGCCCCGAGGCTGGGGGCCCGGGGGGGCGCTGGCGGGGGGCCCTCGCCGCGGCCCCCGGTGCCCTCGGCCGGGAGACAGCCTGGCCCCACGGCGCAGGCGTGACCGAGCTCCTTCTTCGGGGACAATCACCAGGTGAGCCAGCCGCGGCGGACTTCACTCCCGGAAACCCGGATCCCGCGTGTCCCGGGAAGCGCCGCGGCGTCCACCTGCCCCGCAGCGGGGACCCGGGACCCGGGGGAGGCGGCTGCCGCACCTTCCTCCGCGGCTGGGCCGGACCATGGCGCTGGCCGCTGCCGCTGCCGCTGCGGCCGCCGCTGCCGGGGTGAGCCAGGCGGCAGTGCTGGGCTTCCTGCAGGAGCGCGGCGGGAAGGTGCGCAACTCGGAGCTGCTGAGCCGCTTCAAGCCGCTGCTGGATGCCGGCGACCCGCGCGGCCGCGCAGCCCGCAGGGACCGCTTCAAGCAATTCGTCAACGACGTGGCGGTGGTGAAGGAGCTGGACGGCGTCAAGTTCGTGGTGCTGAGGAAGAAGCCTCAGCCCTCGGAGGGACCAGAGCCCCTGGCCCCCTGCATCCCTGGGGCACCGACCCCGCCGTCGAAGGCCACTTCCGTCTCGCTAGGGGAAAACTCTGGCCCGGGAGCTGCGCACTCGGCCTCCGAGCAGCCGTCCATAGAATCACCGGAGGACCCGGCCCCGCCATCAGAGCTCCAGGACACCCCCGGGGATCCGGCCCCTGAACCCACCCAGCCCACTGGGGTGCCATTGTTAGGCTCGGCCCAGCACCCCGAGGATCCCGCGGACCCCCGGGTTCCAGCCTTTGAGCTAGCTCTGTCCTCAGAGGGATCCTCCGCGGAGGTGGCCTCGCCGGTTAGCACGCCGTCGGAGGAAACCTCTCCCGGCGCAGACCTGGAACCTGGACCCGGGGCCGCGAAAGGGCCGCCGCCACCCGCTCCGCGCGCGCCGCCGCCGAAGCCCTGCATGCTGCCGGTACGCTGCGTCCTGGGCCCCGCCACGCTCCGGGTCCGAGCAGAGGAGCAAGGCCTGCGCCGGCAGCTGTCGGAGGAGCCCAGCCCACGGAGCTCCCCGCTGCTCCTGAGGCGGCTCTCAGTTGAGGAGTCGGGCCTGGGTCTCCACTTGGGCCCCGGTCGTTCCCCGCACCTAAGGCGCCTGTCGCGCAGTGGCCCGCGTCTGCTGAGCCCCGACACCGAGGAGACGCCCACCGCGCCGCCGCCGTCCGCCGTGCCCCTGGAGCCTACTGAGCACGAGTGGCTAGTGCGGACGGCCACTGGCCGCTGGACCCACCAGCTTCACGGGCTGCTGCTGCGGGACCGCGGCCTAGCTGCCAAGCGCGACTTTATATCTGGCTTCACCGCCCTCCATTGGGCGGCCAAGAGCGGCGACCGTGAGATGGCGCTGCAGCTGGTGGAGGTCGCGCGTCGTGGTGGCGCGCCAATCGACGTGAACGCGCGCTCGCATGGCGGCTACACACCGCTGCACCTAGCCGCTCTGCACGGCCACGAGGACGCCGCCGTGCTGTTGGTGGTGCGTCTGGGTGCTCAAGTGCATGTCCGTGACCACAGCGGACGTCGAGCCTACCAGTATCTGCGTCCTGGCTCCTCTTATGCGGTGCGACGCCTGCTTGGTGACCCAGGCCTGCGAGGAGCGACAGAGCCAGATGCTACCAGTGGTGGAAGTGGTAGCCTTGCTACCCGGCATCCAGTGCAAGTGGCCGCCACAATCCTCAGTTCCACCACCAGCGCGTTTCTGGGTGTCCTGGCCGACGACCTGATGCTCCAGGACCTGGCCCGTGGCTTGAAGAAGTCGAGCTCTTTCAGCAAGTTCTTGGGTGCCTCTCCCATGGCTCCGCGTAAAAAGACAAAGATCCGTGGTGGCCTGCCAGCCTTCTCAGAAGTCTCTCGTCGACCTTCCCCTGGGCCTTTAGCTGGTTTGGTGCCCAGTCTGCCCCCGGCAACCTGAAGATCCATGGGGCTATGACCTGGTTGGTCTATCTGGGCTGCCTCATAGTCTAAGTCTGCCCAAGAATGGGGCTCAGCACTTGTTTCCAACTTTGTCCACTGCAGCCTGTTTTATCCTTATGGGCCTGCACTTCCAGCCTCTGTTTGAAACCTGATCTGTCTGATTGAGATCTCAGTGAAAGGCTCCTATGAAGAAACCAGCCTTCAGTCCTGAACTCTGGAGGAGACTTTAAATTTAGGGTCAAAGGTTATAAGGGGCAGCAGCTGGTCTGGCCCCTGAATGAGCTAACCAGATGCCTCTGAGTCTACACACTCCCAAGCCAGAACTAGTGCAAGGGTCTCTTTGAATGTTCAAAGATGTTGGGTTATTTGTCAACTTTAAGATATGTAGTGGTTTTGTAATTTGATGCTTTTATTCTGTTTTTAAATTGAAATGAGGTAAAGCAACTTTCATAATTACCTTTTAAAACTATATTTTTCCATTTTTAGGCAAAGAGCTCAGACATTTTCAATCTTTTGCTAAATATTTTGGAATTCCATTTTAAAACAAATAGAATGCTCAAGATCTAAAGGAAATTAGTCCCAACCAAGAAAACTCTTAAAAGTTCATCTACCTCATTTTAGTCAATCATGATTCTGGGGAGTCTTGAACACAGAATAACTATTGTGACCCATATGAATGTAACTAATTGCAGTTGTACTGTGAATGCTAAATATTAAGAAACAAGTGCATCTTGGGAGTAAACATGATTTAACAAAGATAGAAAAGAGACATTTTGGGAATACTTATGGTGAAATGTAAATGTATGTTTGGCACTCACAGGTGGCTATTCTGATTTGGCATGAATATTTAGTTTTCTTAAATTGTGATCTCTTTGTGAATTATGCCTTAGTGCCACATTTCTGAATCTGTGATTTTCACACCTTGCTAAACCTTTCAGTGCAATGGGTGAATATTCAAAGGAAAAAAAGTTATAACATCATACCAGAAACACAACTGATTAAATAGTAATTGATACAATTAAGGAGTAACTCTTTTACTTGAAAATCCTGAATAAGCAAAAAGTATGTGGATCTATTTTTTAAAAAAATTGAAAGTAGACAATTTATTCTAAAATAACATGTAGAAGAATCTTTGCTCAGTGACATTGAACTGAGAACTTAACTTCTCTGGACCTTTGTTTCTGTCTGTAAATTGAGAAGGCTTGTAGATATTGCCAAGATTTCCCAGGTTTGGCACAGGATAATTATAATGGTACATTTTCTATTTCAAAGATGTCAAATCTATTTGCTCAGTCAACTTTTTTATGTCATATCGTGATAATGGTCTGCTTTTGCAAATTATGTTTGCATGTCATTAGTTATATCAAATGATTTTTGTGGCAGAGAGTAGTAGGGCTTTCCCTCTTCTTCAATATATATCAGTGAGGCCTTTGAAGTTATTTAAGGCAAATCATTCATGGAATGTTTTGATTTAAGCAACAAAATAAACAGCATTTTATTCACGTTTTTGTGAGATGTACTTCCCTTAAACATTATTCAGCTTTTGCTACTGTGTTTTTATTTTCTTTTTACCTACTTTTTTCTTTTCCCTCTCATTCTTCTACTTCTTTCAAGCATTCTATTACTGAAAGAATTTGGATTTCTCTCCAAACTAAGAGTCAACCACACATAGTTACAGTAGCCAAGAACTGTGGATAAATACAGGCCCTGATCTGACCCTTCATACCTTCCTTGTGTGGAACTCTAACTAGTCTGCATAAATTATTTTAAAATGCAAATTAAATATTCTGCCTCTTAAGAAAAAAATGTGGGAGGCAATAATTATAGCAATTTTAGTAGCTGAAGATCTAAAAGAATGAAATATTAGAGATTTTCTATGATAAAGAAGATATTTGATTGAGACAGGATAACAGATCACAGACACAGATATCACTTGCCTTGAGAGACAAAATCTAAACTAACACTAATAATTAAATAGTTTATTGCATACTTACATCAGAAAAGTGTTATTTGAATGGCCAAAGGAATCTCTGTGTTTCTAAAGAGTGTCCAAGCAAAATAAAACATTTGGCAAGAGTTAAGGATTGGTAAACCTAAAACTCAGGTGTTAGAAAACCACTGTTATTTTATTTCAGACCAGGACATTCTGAAATTATAAAGTAAGACAGTAGAAAATACATACAGAGAGAGAGAAAAAGAGAGAGATTTCAAGAACCATATATTCATATATTTAATAATTTTTTTAAAAAGAACTATATATTGCCCAGCAATAGGCTCTCCTCGGGCTGGGGATGTGGCTCAAGCGGTAGCGCGCTCGCCTGCCATGCGTGCGGCCCGGGTTCGATCCTCAGCACCACATACCAACAAAGATGTTGTGTCTGCCGAGAACTAAAAAATAAATATTAAAAATTTAAAAAAAAATAGGCTCTCCTCTAGAAGGGCATTCCCAAAAATGAACTGTTAAGGCTATTTAGGTGGTAAAATTGTCTCAGAGAGGATAATGACTCCTTTTAATGGGAGAAAAGTTAATCGTTGATATTGAGGTGCATGAGTCATATCCATAGCAAACTTTCTAATAAATTTTTACATTTCCCATATGGAGATTAAGGTATTCTTGAACAAGTCTCATTCACCTAATGGAGATCTAGGGTAGGGATAATACATACAACATAAGCCATGTACATTAAGCAAGTGCCAGGCACAACTCTAAATATTTAACCAAACCTTATAAGGAATATAATTAATATCTTGATTGTAAAATGAGGGAACTGAAACTTTTAGTAACTTGTTAGGGCCTCACAGCTAGTAATGACAGAGTTGGGGTGGCATCCCTGTGTTCTTTTCCATTACCCTGTCCTGTCTAGAAGCAAGGTGGTCTCAGCCCCTTACTCACTTAGGGACCTTGAGCAAGTCACCCAATTCTCCAAGCTCACATCTCCTTCCTCTGTGGGACTTATGATGCAGTACCTATTCTAATGGGCTGTGGGGAGGGAGGAACTTATGGAATAAGTAAGGCTTTTCCTGAATTCCATTGCCAACTGGAGATATTACAAGGGTACTGAGTTGGTTCCACAGTGTACATGCCTACATTCCAAAACTATATAGCACTGGTTTATGGATTTCCTCAATATGATCACCATTTTTTTTACCATGTCAGTATTTGCATACATAAATTAATTCACTGAACTAGGAAAAAACATATTCCCACAAAAAGGAAATTATCCTGTTCTGTATATAATATCATTTTAGTTAAAATAGAAGCCTCAGGGCTGGGGTTGTAGCTCAGTGGTAGAGTGCTTGCCTAGCACATGTGAAGCACTGGGTTGATCCTCAGCACCACATATAAGTAAAAGTTAAAAACAATTGTCTTTCTTAGCCCATATTGCTCTAGCAACCAACCTATGACACCTAAACTATTGCCCAGGATGGAGGGGGGGTGAAACCCCAGAACACGGGGTTATAAGTCTAGACCCACCCAGGATCCATATTCCCCCCATTTTTTTACTTTTACCTGAAGAAACTCTGTGACCATTGAAAATGGTTTCATAAATAGATTCTCTATGGCTCTGCAGAGAGCCTTTTGCCTTGAACTGGCCTAACTCTGCACTTGACTCTAGGAAGCCCGGGTAGCTGGATGTGTGCCTACCTGCAAGAGAAGAGAAGGGAGAAAGAAATGCAGACCTCTCCCACATAGGAAAAAAATTCCTGCTACTGGGAAGTGCGTGTTCATTTAAATATCAAAGACAACAGACACGTGCTTTTTGTGACCTTTTAAGAGCAGAGGCTATAACAGTAACACTACGGGCCTGGGGGAGGATTTCTTCATAGCAAGTACCCCTCTGCCTCCCCACGTCCCCAAATTCCCCTTTCACCTCTTCTCTTTAAAGTCCTCAACTACGTTTGACCTAAATTTGCTCTTCAGCTTCTGATTTACATCTGAATGAACAGCACGGCAATTTGTTCCAGAGAGGATCCCTGAGGTTTACGCCAGTCGCTCAGGGAGGTACTTTGTGTGCCGAGCAGGATGTTCAAGACAGATTGCTCACTGGTTTGGAGCACCGCGGAACACTGCTTCCCCATTCTGCTTCCAATTTACAGTCTGAAGGTAAAAAGTACACTAATTAAATCCTTATTAGGAGGAGCAGCGGGGGCGGTGCGAGGCGAGCAGGGGAGGCAGCCGCGGGGCTGCCTGTTGCCGGGCAACCACTCCAGCAGAAGCCGAAGCTCCTTCAAGGCCCCAGGGCACAGTCTCAGGCAGCCAGGGGTGGGAGGCGACCAGGAGTCACGGACGCGGGCGGCTAAAGGCGTCGGGCGGCAGAAACCCCAATTGCAACTCGTGCAACACTCTTTTCCACCCTGGGAATCTGCGCAAGGCCTATTGTAATACCGATGCCCAGGATCGACACCCCCGGCTTTCCTCCCCTGCACTTCTCATTAGCCAAGCACTTTCCAGCAGAGACCTTGTGGCAAAGGAGAGCGAGCCAGCCTTTCCCTGCTTAGCTAGCCAGAATTTCCTTCTGACAGAAGCAAAGGCTCAGCTCCAGTTTTCAGGCCCAGCAGGGCCACAGCTCTGCAGGACATGGCAAAGTCCTAGTGGCTTGACCAGAGTTTGCTAGCTGGAGAGGCTGCGGGTGATAACGGTGGGGGGTAGCTTTCACCTTAAAGAGAACAGTGCCCTCTGCTGGCAGTGTCCTGGAGGGTCAATTCACCGGACTTCGGGTCCCCCAAAAGTCTTGAGGTCTGTGTTGGCAATACAGAACATGTCTGAACAACTCATTCTTGCTCTCTGAAGGAATAACAGCATGGAAGTGAGGAAAATCGGCAGGAAGGACAGGCAAGACAGAAGGACCAGAGCAGAAAGAGTGGCCCTACTCTTGAGCTACCAGGATTGAGCACAGACGCTTCATATTCCCCCATGGAAAGACCAGCACAGAACTAAAGTTCAGTTTCAACGAAAGATGGCAGATGCCCCTACCTCCATACCCATGCACTCAATGCCTGACCCAGGCTGGAAGTGCTTTGTCTGAAACATACAATTCCCATTGGCCTAATAGACAACAGCGCTTAAATGTGTTTCTAAGAATACCATAATGGGAGAATGCAATGGAGAACTATACAGGACAAAAAGGAAGAAATTAGTAGCTTCCGTCTATAATGCAGACTTGCTCAGCTGAGGACCTTGGAACTGAGACCCCGCCCACAGTGTTCAAAGGAGAGAAGCAAAGCATAATGTTAGAACCCGCAATGGCCTCAGCAGGAGCTCCATATGTTTTTTATAAGGAGGTACAATGTGAGCATTGTTCTGTGCTCAATAGCACGACTGTTATAACTAATGCTTTTGGTATGAATACAACCATTTAAAATTCCCAACCAGTTGCACTTAGTGACAATGCACATCAGAAAACAAGCTCAGAAGCAGAGATTTCTCACTTTAGGGTCAGTAGGCTTTAAATACACACTCATGCCTTTTAATGTGCCCAACTTCCAAAAATATCCTTAACCTTTGCAAAATAATATTCTTGTCTCTGGTGTTTACAGCTACAATACTGAAACATTTTCACATGCACAACTGCAAACCTGATTCTATGTACATAGAGCTGATGCACAAGTGGTGGGGACTTTGTTCTATGTTTCATACCACCTCAGCCCACCCCCAGATAATTCTCTTTGGTGTACAACTGCAGCTGCCTTTCCAGGCGCTCTGTCCCTGCATGGAGGGTCTCCAGATCCCACTCCTCCCTTTCAGTTTCTATCCTCAACTACCCTCACTGCCCTGGCTAACTCAGTGGGGGCCTCTGAAAAAGAACTGAATAAGCTCAGTTTTGTTTATTGAGGTGGAGTCTCACTATGTTGCTCAAACTGGTCTTGAATTCATGGTCTCAAGCAAATATTCTCATTTCAGCCTCCCAAATGCTGGTTCTAAAGATGTGGACCATGGTGCCCAGCTCCAAGTTTTGAACCGGAAGAGGAAAATTGTTTCTGAGTCTTGGGATGAATGTTCCCAAATATCCAAGTGTACTGGGCATTTGTAAAGGATTTTAGGCAGCAAAGATCTTTACCCATGTTCAATTTGGGGGAATTCCCTCTTCCTTGAATCTTTTTTTTTTTTTAATATTTATTTTTTAGTTTTCGACGGACACAACATCTTTGTTGGTATGTGGTGCTGAGGATCGAACCTGGGCCTCACGCATGCCAGGTGAGCGCGCTACTGCTTGAGCCACATCCCCAGCCCTTCCTTGAATCTTAAAAGGAGATAGTACTCCAACTTCCATACTGAAGTTGAGAGGGTCTGCTTAAAACCAGCTAAGGAGACCTGGACTCAGCTGATCAGACCTAGGCTTTTGTGATAGTGATGCAGTCAACATAATAGCTAATTACTGTAATGGCAGTGGTGTTTAGAGCCCGTTGTCTACCTGGCCCTTTTTACTTTTACTTTCAGTCTTCCTAGACATTGCCAGACCTGATATTCTGCCAAGTCCCTCTTCTGCTCTGGTCAGCCAGGACTGGGGCCTGTAGGTATTAGGATTGAACCCAGGGCCTTGAGCCTTAAGCATGCTAAGCAAGCACTCTACCACTGAGCTACCACCTCAGCCCTTTTTAAACCTTCATCTTGAGACACAAATTGCCCGACTGGCCTTGAACTGTGATTTTCCTGCCTCATCCTACTGAGTTGCTGGGATTATAGGGGTGGACCTACTCCACTCCCTGGTGGCTGCATTTATAAACAAGACCCCTTCCTTTTCCTCTTCTTTCCATTTGTGTGCAGGATGGATACACATGCGCGTGCGTGCGCGCGCACACACACACACACACACACACACACTTCTATTAGAAACTTTTATTGAAAAAATAAGGCCATTTTGTATCTCAAGTAGAAGTGCTCCTCAGACTTGTCTCCTCTTTCTCCAACCAGTACTAACAAAGCCCCTCTTTCATCATAAAAATGGGCGATATTGCCATTTTTAAGGTTCTTAAGTTAATCCCTAAATAACCCACCAGACATGGGTAAGGTCACATGAGAATACCAGGAAGGAGTAGCCTGGGAAAACAACCAGCCTGGGTCTTCTCTGGCTTCCTCAAGGGAAAGCACCCAATAAGCCAGCATGGCCCCAGTTGTGTGGGTGAGGTAGGGCAGTGCCCCATCCTGCCACCTGTAACTAGATAGAGGGAGGAAGGAAGGGTGGTTTATCCTGAGGGCAGGTCTCTGGGGGCCAGGACGGCCTGGGAGAGATGGGACGAAGGTCAAGGTTGCTCCCAAGAGCGTCTAGTTGGTTCTGAAAGAGCCGGACATGTTCCTCCAGGCAGCGCTGCTGGGTCAGAAGGGTGGCCTTGCCCACCAGCAGCTCACTGTAGGAGCACAACTCCTCTGCAGACAGTGCCCTCGCCAACACCTCGCGCAGGGCCCGCTCACGCCGAGCCAGATGCTCCTTCAGCTCCTTGGCATCTTCCTGCTGCCGTTGCAGAAGCCCAAGTCGCTGCAACAGAGAGTCCTAGAGCCACAGGGAGAGAATGCTGTGACAGCAGTAAGGCACCGCTGATCCCGGGATGGTTTCAGCCAGAGACAAAAATGCCTCCCCGCCCAATTCTCCCCCAGCCTGAACCCCCTTTACCCGCTCATCAGGGTCACCATCTGGGCCCATCCGGGCTAAGGCATGGTGCACACGGGCCAGGCGACTGCCGAGTAGCAGCAGGAGGCCAAGGACGCGCTCCAGGTCGGCCAAGAACCGGCTGAACCGCTCCAGTTCCCGGGGTGCACAGGCCTGGCCCACTGCGGATTCCAGAGCCACCCTGCGTCTGGTCCATTCTTGGGCAGCATCTTGCAGCCGCTCCTCCTGGATGTGAAGGTCCTGCAGCATCTCTTGGAGAAGGCCAGCTAGCTCCACCTACAGGGAGGGGCTGGGTACTCAAGGCCAGGGCTGGGCCTCTGTCTTCCCAGCCCAGACACTGGACTCTTGCCCCACCCAGCGTCCACCAACTTCTCCACACTCACTTTCTTAGCCTGGATGCTGTTGTTTGATGTTTGGGCATTAGGACAGTCAGGCATAGGACAGGAGGGAGAGTTTTCAGGCCTTGTCATCTCCTGAGAAGTTGGCAGGAGCTGGGTAAAGTTGAATTGATAGGACCTGGGGACAAAGTTAGAATTCCCTGGGTTGTCCTGTCCCAGACTGTGGAAGCTTAGAATCCTGAGCCCCTGGTGCCTCTCACTCACCCTGGCTCAGAAGTACCAGGACCCTCTTCTCCAGCTTCACCACAGCCTGGCTTCATTGCAGCCCAGACTTCTGCTAAAGGAATCAGCCCATCCAGCAGGCCCAGGGGTGGCTCTGGGCATGGCTGGGAGGTAAGAGTATCACTTAGAGAGGGATCCAGTCTGGCCAGCTCCTGAACCAGCTCCTCAAGACGTTGACATGGCCATGTTGGCTTGGAACCAGGCTGTCCAGTACCCCAGGCCAGGGAAGTATGGTGAGGGGACCCTAGTTTATCTTTGCCTGAAGGTTTCAGGGCATCAACTGCAGGGTGGTCAGTGGTAAGCAGTCCACTGGTATCAATGATTGAGATGTCACCATTTGCAGTCCCAAGGGGGATATAGCTTGTGGGCCTGCAGATACCCACAGAACCATTCATCTCCTGCCAGCAGTCACCTGCCCCTGCAGTCCCCAGACATTCATGCAGGGTGCACTCTGGGGGGACTGAAGCCTGGCCAGTCCTTTGGCCCAAGCCAGTTCCACACTGCTGGTCAGAGGTATGGACACTGGAAACAGAAAAGATACTGAATCAAAAAAAAAAAAAAATCTCTGACTGAGGCCAGAGTGATCTTCGAGGGATGCCTTCCCCCACCCCCACCCCAACTACCTAGCCTTCCAGGATCCAGCTAGGAGAAGGTTCCCTGCCCCTCTAGCATTTCTAGAGGTTTATGTGTGAGGGAGAGTGTCTCACTCTGCTTGGAAGCAAGAAGGAATTCACCTGATTGGAAACTCCTGGGGGATATGGGAGTCTGGAAGTGATCTCATTCCAACATGCAGGGTTTCTTCCAGGAACACTTCATCATCAGGAAGGGAGGGAAGGAGGGCATATGGAGACTCCATGCAGATCTCTGAGACCTCCTGCTCACACTTGGCAGGGCTGCTCTGGGGGTCCTCTGCAGGATGCACCAGTGCAGCTTCCTTCTGTGTCAAGAATCTGGAGGCAGGGATCTCACACTGACCACAGTGACCAGGAAGGAAAGTCTTTGTGCTGCACCAAGGAAACAGAAAAGTGTGCAGTTTGCAAGACAGAAGGCTCAAAATGAGGGTTGGCTGGAGGGGCTGGCAGGGTCCTTTCTTAAGCAAGAGCTGTGAAAGCAGCCTCCCACAACTTCCAGAGTGGTCCATGTGTCTCACCTGGAAAGTTTGGTCTGAAACGGTGGTCTGGGGTTTTCTGCTGCTTGGGAAACAGCCTGGAAAGGTGAGCAGTTGACTGAAATGTGGTCATCTCCCACATGCTCCCCTCCACCACAAGCCTGCATCCTCTATCTCCATACCTGGACAGGGGCCACGGCCCCTCCTGGACCTTTCCAGGGGCTCAAGACCTCTCCTGACGGGCTCTGACTCCGACTGGCAGGCCTACAGGCATTGCCAAGCTTCATGGACCCGGAGTTCAGCTCCGCTGTGCTTTGGGGTTGGGCCTCAGCCTGCGCCCAACACTGCAACCCTTTGACCTCAGCCTGCAACTCCTGGGGCTCAGGACTGCTGAGGCCAGAGCTGGAGCAGGCCAAGCTCAAGCACTCCCGCGCCAGCCCACCACCCCGACCCATGCAATCCAACTTTCCTGGCTCTGAGAAGCACCATTTCCCCTGCTGATTGGCGAGGCGCCCCGGACCAGTGGATCCTGGCGCTGGAGCCCCGGAGCCCGTGGGTCCTACCTCCCCGCCCGGGTGGCTAAGCGAGGCGGAACGCGGGTGCGCAGTGGGGGGCCGCGCGGGGACAGCTGGCCGCAGGCGGATGGGCAGGCTCATGCGGAGCTCCTTGCGCTGGAAGGATGTCTCCCGGAGCACTCGCCGCTGCGCGCCCTGCAATCGCTGGCGGTAGGCCGCCCAGGAAGCTGGCGGGCTGGGTGGCTCGGCTGCCTGCGCCCCGGCCTCAGCCTCTGCAGCCAGCGCGTATAGCAGCGGGGTTGCTTGTCTGCTGAGTGGCCCCGGGGTTCCCTGGACCTCTGGGGGCCATGGCTCACAGCACGCAGCAACAGCTGGCCTCGGCCGCTGCGTGGTGGGAGGATCGGCATCAGGGGGAGCTGGGGCCGGGCCGCCCCAAACCACGCGCACGTATTCCCAGTCGAGGTAAGGGTGGAGATCCGCGCGAGGCGAAGGCGTGCGTGCCTCAGGGGCCGAGAAAGAACCATAGGCCGAGTCGGCGCGAGTGGACAGCCGCCGTAAGTCTAGGCTTGGTGTGGATGAGGCCGGGGAGGCGCTGTCGTCCCTGGGACCCAGGGCTTCCATGGCTGTGCAGAAGGAGCAGGCTGGTTCCGTGGATCCTAGAAAAACAAGTGTGGTGGTGTTCCAAGTAAAGGCTAAGACAGACTGCTGGCCCTTCACCACGGAGAGCCAGAGGCTTACACGTCCCCTCTGGTCACATGGCCCATAGGATGACATTATTTTGGCAGAGTAACCTTGGGGTCAAGGATGGCATGGGCAGTAAGACCAATCGCAGAGAGCTGCTCTGGAAGTTGAGGGCCTCTGCTCAGGGAAAGCGATTGGCACTTAGTCCATTCCCTGCTAGGACTCCCAGTGGAGGCCTCTACCCTGCCACCTCCTGCTGCGCTGAGAACATACTTGTGCACCAACCCCCACCTATTCCACCCAGGCTGCTTCCTGGCCACTTCGTTAGCTTCTCCATGTGATCTCTGCTAGCTTCTCCATGTGATCTCTGCCGGATAAAACAATGCTGAAAATGTTCTCAGATCACAGAGGGCAGGGGCAACATCACAGCCTCTCTCCCTGCTTCTGTGCATATTCTTATATTCTGGGTCTTCATATAAATATTCATCTTGATTCTCACCACTATCTGGATTTTACAGATAAGGACCTTGAGATTCTGAGGGGAAATGATTTGTCCAAGGGCACACAGCTGGTAAGTGGCAGAGCCCTGGCTGAAATCTGGGCATGCCTCCAAACTCACTGCAACAAGAATCCATTTCCTAGAGGCAACCCTACTGAAAACCAGTTTATCATGTCCTTTCCAAACCCAACAAAGCTCAAACTTCACATGGGAAATATTGCCTCCCCACAAACTACTGGCAGATTCCAGAATACACTATTTCTGAGATACTGACTTTTGTCTGAGAATGACTAACTGACTCCCACCCCTTGCCCTGATTTTCTTGCTTCCTCTAATTGACTAAGCTTAGAGGTCTCTTTGTATTTTGTGATGCCCACAGTCCTGAGTTTCCACAGCATTCACCATCCTGCAATATAATTATTAGCTTACCATTCCCTTCCCCATTCCCACCCCTGAGCTTCCTGAGGACAGGCCCTGCCCTTATTCATCACTCAGTGCCTGACACAGTGCCTAGCATGCAGTCAATGTTAAATAAATGTTTGTTGAATGGCAGGGGAAGGAACAGATTTTCAGGGAAAAGATGTAGGGGTGGCCTTGGTTGAAAAGAAGAGGGCTTTTTGGCTTTTGCCCACCCTTCTTGCCTTTCTGACAGTCTTTTCTGGAGAAGGAACAGAATAGGTGAGGCGCTTGTCACTATTAGACCCTGACCAGCCAGGTTACTTATCTATTATTAGAAACAAACAGAGTGGGTAGGCACAGTAGGAGTGGCTGGAAATCATACCTCCCCGGGGCTGGGAGAGGGAGCAAAGGGAAGAGGTGGATGTGTGTGCCTGCGTCAGGGTGACTTTTTTGTTGGTTTGGTTTGTTGGTTGGTTGGTACAGGGGATTGAACCCAGGGGCGCTTAAATACTGAGTCATTATCTCCTGCATGTTTTTATATTTTACTTTGAGATAGGGTCCAGCTAAGTTACTTAGTGCCTTGCTAAGTTGCTAAGGCTGGCTTTGAACTTTCGATCCTCCTGCCTCAGCCTCCCGAGTCACTGGGATTATAGGCATGCACCCCTGTGCCCAGCTGATAGTAGCTTTGAGGCTTGGCAACCTGGGGCTCCCAATAACCTAGGCGGGGAGCTTATCTTTCCTAAGATGCTTGGTGGAGAGTATAGAAAGATTTTGGTGATCCACAACTGGAGTGGAATAGAAAAGCAGGCTTATTTGAGCATCCCAGAAACTATTTGTAATTCAGAGTCACCTTCCACCCACCACCTTGAGACCCAGGATACTACAGATTGCTGGTGAGGACAGGTAGTGGGGTTAGTGGTGGGAGGATATGGGAGAGAATGTTGCAACATCCCTAGTGAGGGCTTTCAGCAGACCTGGAGCTCACAACATCTGATGTCATCTGCCTGGGGGCATCTCCGTGACCATTAACCACAGCCCTGCAGATTGGTCCACATACTCTGGTTTGGGAACATGTTTTGCAAAATGTTTCTACTCTCTAAACAAGAATCTACTCTTGAGTAAAGCTCCTAGGAAAACAATTGCCTCCTCTAGGAAGTCTACTCTTGACCTCAAACACCAGCTCTCTCTCTTCACAGTCCTTCTAAGCCCAGTTCATGGGCTAGCTCATGCCACCCATTCCTGCCTATGTTGGCTGCAAAAGGCAGGGGTGACCAAATACAAAGATACTTTCTCAAAAGAGGTCATGAAAATCACCAGGTGTGGTGGCACCTGTAATCCTGGCTGCTCAGGAGGCTGAGGCAGGAGGATTTTTAAGTAGGTCAGAGTGCTGGCCTACTTAATGAGGCTGGGGATGCAATAGGGGTGGCTGAGACAGGAGTATCACAAGTTTGAAGTCAGCCTCAGCAAATTAGTGAGATCCTGCCTCAAAAATTAAAAAAAAAAAAAGTGTGTGGGGGGGGAGACTGAAGATGTATCTCAGTGGTAAAGTACCCCTGGACCCTAAATCCCAAGTAACCTCCATTTACCCTCCCCCCCAAAAAATGACTGGGGGTGTAGTTCAGTGATCCTGGGTTCAATCCCCAATATGGAAAAAGAGGTCATGAAAATATATCTTTTTTGAAGTTACTGTGTAAACAAAAGATTCTGAATTCATCAGATAAAAAGAATTGGAATGGAGGATAAAACATGTGTATACTTGTCTGTTTCTTATGGATCCTAACTTGTCTCGAGGATGTTTTTGCATTGATGGCCCCAGTAGGTTAATGT
The DNA here is from genome assembly GCF_045843805.1 of Urocitellus parryii. Taxonomy (NCBI): domain Eukaryota; kingdom Metazoa; phylum Chordata; class Mammalia; order Rodentia; family Sciuridae; genus Urocitellus; species Urocitellus parryii. The sequence continues at coordinate 136,714,144 of NC_135531.1, read as the reverse complement.
CCGCACAGGATGTTCACATCAGCCCTTTTGCAGAACCAGCTATATCACCACAGCCCAGATGCTTTGGTGTGTGTTTGGGACCTTCAGCATAGGAGCAAGGAGTTTCACACTCATCTGGTTGCATACAAGAAGCCTCTTACAGTCCAGACAGTCCCTGTGGCTGGACAGGGAAGCCATATCCTAGAAGTCCCAGCCTCAGCATTAGTGTCAGTTGTGGGCTGGGCAGCACAGACTGTGCCTCTTGCTGAACTGAAGCCCAGAGGCTTCATTTTACCAAGCCCCACTAGAGCAAGGGGAGAGCATGAAATCCCTGCTAGGAAACCACCAGATAAGGGCCCGGGAGTAGGGAAACATTCCATAAGAACATTCCATTCATCTAAATGAAGGAGCAAGACAGGAAGAGAAGACAAATATGGGTTCAGGGTTCAGAGCCAGAGGTCTGGGGGATGGAGGTGCCAGTCTGGAAGGAGGAAACTAGGGTTGAGGACTGGCCAAGGGGTCCAGTGCTCATTTAGTCTGGGGTCTGTAGGCCTTTCCATGTCTGTGGCAAGTCTGGCCACAGTAGGAATGTGGGTCTGGAGCTCTGCAAAGAGGGTAGGACAGACAAACCCAGGATTTTACAGGATGTTGGAGAAATCGATGAAGACAGTTTCCTGTGGATAAAAATCACACCAAAGCAATGGGAGTAAATATAGGTAAACTCACCAGAGAGGTACAAGAGAACCCCAAATGCAACAAATCATCAGAATTAAATCCTCCCTTTATCAAAGGCCACTTCCCATCTGATCTGTCTGTGATACGTTGCCCAAGCCACCCTTTTGTGTTGGTATTCCTTCAGGATGGGACTCAATGTGGGGACGCTGGATGCATAACGATCTCCCTGCCAGACGGGGTTCCGAGGTTCCGGACTATGTCTTGAATCCCAGCATCCCAGCTAGATCTGACTGGCTGGGAGTTCTGGCAAGTTCTGTGGCTCTCCCAGCCTCATCATGCAGACAGAACACCCCACGCAGTATCTGCGCTGCTGGTTTTCAGACTCAGTGGTCTCTGCAGCCCAATCGTAGAGTCTCCAGAAACCCTAGCTCCCCTCTTTGAGCAGGAAATGCAGGATGCTGGTAGCTCTTGGGGAAGGGCGGCTGTGGCTGTGGATGGACCACATACCTGCTGCTTCAAGATCTGGGACATGTGAGACAGCAGAGAGGCGCAGGCTCTGGCGACCGCAGAGGGCGGCAGAGTCACGCCGAGCCACGCCGAGCCGCGGGAGAGCGGATGGCCGTCGACCTGAGCATTTCTCTTTTCCTGTGGGGTTTACAGTCTGCGAAGTAGGGCTCAGATCGCGGACAGGGGGAGGGCAAGTTCTGGGGCAGGAGGGACCCGTTTCTCCAGCTGCTCCGCAACCGTAAAGCAGCAACAGGGGGTCGCAGAGTAAGTCTCCACGGTGTGTTTTGGTCACACACAGCGCCCCCAAGAGCTCCTCCAGCTGGGTGGGTCTGTCCCCTCCTAGACCCTGGCAAAAGGTAAAGGTGCGCAGGGGCCTGACTCCACTCGAGTAACCAGACTGGACTCCCAGTAGGACCCCTCCCGACAGATCGACACACCGGCTGTTCCCAACCCTGCAGCCACCACCGCTGCCGCCACCGCCCCTCTTAAACTCCCCAGCCTCCTCCTCGCAGGAAGGAGACCCAAGGACCCCGCCACCCTCCCCTCCCCTCCCCTCCCTACTCCCCGGCCCCGCCGCTTACTTGAGGCTCCAGCCTGAGACTCTCTCCTGGGCGCCCGCGGCCGCGCGGTGACATCAGAGCCCTGGCTCGCGCTCCCCGACCCCACCTCCAAGCTCTGGCCGCAGCCACAGGGAAGGCGCCACCTCCGGCCAAGAGGGGCGGGAGCGAGGAGTCGGGCGAGCGCTGCCCCCGGAGCCACCGCCCCTTCCCAGTGTCTGCTAGTCAGCCTAGTCCAGGGCCAAAAATGTGGACAATTTGTTCCCCCACCGTGCTCAGGCCTCTGGCCCCGGGAGCGTAAGGTAAAGGGCGACCACAGCAACAGCCGCCCATTTTTAGTGCGACTGGCCGGACAAACCATAAGCATCCCACAGTCCCTACTGTGGGGAGGTCCAGGATGGGCTCCAAGGGGCCAGGGGAGCACCCCAGCCTTTCCTCTCAAACTCTGAGGAGAAAATGCTCCCAAAACTCGAGGCTCCTTCCTGTTCCTCTGTATGGTTCAGATGGCAACAGCACCCCTTGACAACTCTCTTCCAGACCCGCATTTCCAGGACTCTTCAAGCTTATTGACTCCCACCGTGGCCTTCTGTCTACTATTCTTGTCACCTTTGCATTTCACCCACTACCCAGCAGAGTCTAGGCCCTCCTGCTACTTGAGGGTGGTAGGAAACCTGAAGACTGTGTGTCCACCCCAACTTCCCTAAGTGGGTCTTTGTGTGCTAGACATATGCACACCACCTAAGGCTCTCAAGGTCTTGACCTCTGGGGCATCCTCCATACTCCAAAGAATGCCCTGCCTTTATCTGATGCTATGCTTTTCTTGCTATGTCCTCTCCTCCCCTGTCCCATCTTACCAAAACTCTATCCTATGAATATTCACTCCGCCAAGAACTGGGCCTTTCCTTTAGAGTGCCCTTTGCTGAAATCCTTCAGCTCCCAGGTCTCTCTGCTGCCCTCATGTCACACAGGATAAGCATGCCGGAGGCTGGGACCATGTCCTCCCATCCTGGCAATGCTGGCAGATAAAGATATGTTTGTGTTGATAAGCAGGACCCAGAACTCAAGCTAAAAGTGAAGGCTGCTATTTCCTGGGGCACTGAGATCCTGAGGAACACTGACTTCCTAGATCTTCTGGTGGGTGCAGGTAGCAGGCACCTGAGCCTAGCTTCTTAGAGTGATGCTCTACCAGCCCTGCTCCTTCAAACTCCCATCTGGACTTGGGGGTCAACTTCAACAGGAGCTGTCTCTAAGACAGAAACTCAGAACCCCTTGGCTTTGAGAACTGTCCCTTTTGAAATTCTTGCTCCTTTAGGGCAAGTTTGTTCACTTTTAAATTTGCACTGAATTCACCCCACTTGTCCAAAGATAGGACTTTACAGGAAGGATCTTCAAGAATGAAGTACAAGGAGAATTAAACTCATCATCTCTTTTGGGGGCTCTGGATAGGCAAGACCTCTGAGGTTGGGTGAGGGCTAGCTGTCCTGGGATGGAAGCTTTGAGATCCACAGTTCCTGGGAAGGAATGCTGGGCTGTCACATTCCTAGTGAGTACACGTATATTACCTTTTCCCTACAGAGACTGGGTGAAATCCCAGCCTGTTTGTTTTGATCATAATAACTCAACTTTTCTCCCCCAGCCTGGCTCATTCCAGGCCTGGGACCATGTGTTAGCTTTTTGTCACTGTGGCAAAAATACCTGTCACAAACAATATAGAAGAGGAAAACTTTATTTTGACTCATAGTTTCACAGGTTAGGTCCTATCTCTCGGTAGCCCATTAAGCTCCTATGGATATACAGATGAGGTCAGAACCCTCATGATCCAATCATTGCCTAAAAGCCCCATTTCTGAAACTCGCAGCATTAGGGACCATGGTTTCAACATGAGACTTTGGGGGGCATTCCAGATCTAAACCATTACAGACCATTTCATTCCTCTGCTCTGATCTGTCCTCATTCACGTTTTATCTTGGATAAAAGAGGATAAATAAATAAGATGGATGGTTATGGATTTCTCTCCTCTTCTGCCAAGTCCAGAGGACCAAACTTTACTATTTCCTGGGACCAAGAGGAAATTGTCCCTTAAGGTTCATTTTAGTCCCGAGAGCAGAAACTGGACCCCAACAGCATAAACCAGAGAGAATAACAACCTCCTCAGGCCATGAATGGCCAGACTGTCCCTTTTGTGTTTATACCCTACAAAGGGAAGAGATAGTCTCCTAGACTCCTAAAATCCCCCCTCCTAGAAGCGCCCTACTGTTTAATCCAAATTTCCTGGATCTCCAATTGTTAAGAGGTCACCTGGTCAGCATTTTAAATGAAAGAACAATCCATTTCAGAGCTCTGGGCCCAAGGCTATGCAGGGAGGCTGCACGCTGGACTTGGCACTGAATTAGGTGACACCATGCCCTGTGCATGTGGGATGAATGCTGACTGTTGGCCCTGGAGAGAGAGAATAATGCCCCAACATTCCCCTGGAAAACCTTTCTGACCTTAGCTGGTGGATCTTATCAGTTACTCAGAGGAGACTTTGCTCCAAAACCTCAGTTTTGGTATATCCAGCATCCATTGTTGTCCATGCATTATATTTTGGGAACATTGCCAGGGCTGCAAACATGCACGCACACACACACACACACACACACACACACACACAGTAGTTAGGAGTTCAAGGAAAGCATCAAGAGAAGTAGAAACAAAACAATAACAAATAAAATAGCAAGTTACTTTTGACTTTTCTGGCAGATCAATTAGCAAGACAAAAGGGGAATGTATCCATTAACTGGGCAATACCAAAGGAATTTGGGGACAAAGAACAACTGACAGCAGCTTCCTGGAAGTGTCGAAGATGGATTTATAGACAGACTCATTCCCAACTTTGATTTTTCGCAATAAAACAGGGACAAAAACATGTTCTGCAATTCAGTATATCCCAGGATAGGAAAACCAGTGTAGTAAGAAAGCAAGTTCCAAAGTCTAGCAGACCTAAATTTGGATGCCAGTAACTGTGTAACCCTGGAAATATCCCAACAACCTTCCTGAAGCTCCATTTTTTCATTTGTAAAACAGGGATACTACTACATAGCTTCCAGGGAAAGATCAAATGAGATCTGATCTTATGTATTCAGTGCCGGATTCATAGGAGACTGTTAGCAAGTGGTATCAGTTATCATTTCTGATTCCTCACTTGTGTTTGTCCTGTGAGAAACACAATCACAACTCAATTCCAGTCCTGATATTATTTCTCAGTGTTGGTTTATATACCAGGGTCCCCCATGGGAGACCTTTGCTCACTGATCCCCTCCTGGGGCTGTGGTGGACATCCGAACACCTCCTTTTTCAGGGGATCCCATACTGTGTACATCTTGGGGAGATAGAGCCCTTTTCTCCTACTTTGAAAGCCAGTCCAGCCACAGTGTTGGTCTGAGACCTAGACTTAACCAATTGATGTTCCTGCCAGAAACTGGGACTCACATGAGTGACATAGCGACACAGGGACAGGTAAGAAACAATTAAGAGTTTGGGGGGTGATGACAGTGGTCATCCTAATCAGTTTCCTGCTCTTGCTGCACAGCCTTCTTTGGTTCTGTTTCATAGGCTGATTCTGTAGCCTTCCAGTCAATTCTCTGAGCCACTGACCTTCTAATTCATTTGTGAATGGGTCAGGCAGAGGTGGTTGCTATTGCTTGAAACTATGAAGTTTCTAATGCAGAACCAAGATACTGTGTAAGGCTGCCATGCCTGTGTTAGGCAGGGACAAAATCTATCCATATCTGGGTATTCAGAGTCACTCTTTCCTTGGGAGAAGCAATTACCAGGCAAATGGGCTAGAGAGATCTCCCATAGCTACCTTGGGTTCAGTCTCTGCCCTTTGATGTGGCTGGAAACCCTCTTAAAAGTCTTAATCTCAAAACTAGCAACTCAGGAAACAGGATACAGCAACACAGGAGAAACAACCCAGGCAAGTTCCTGGTTCAAAGTCATAAACATTTGCTATAAAAATGAAAACAAGATTTCCCTTGATAAACATAAAATCAAAGGCAAGAAAATGTGGAGATTGGTTGCTTTTTTCTATTCCTGTTCTAGGAAGGGTTGACCTAGATTATGTTCTTACCAACATGAACCAGAACACTGAGCTGATGTCAGGAAGGGTAGACCTGTCTGGATACCCAGAGATATCTCATAGTTACCCCTTCCAAGGGGCTGGTCATGGGCTGAAGTTTCCTTTTTTCTTTCCTCCCCTATGAACAATTGTCCCTGGCAAGGACCCATCATGCTGCTTTGAGCCAAGTCACCTCCAGGGAAGCCTTCCTCAAGATACCCAAGGAGAGCTCACTGTTCCCTGCTCTACCTAATACCACATAGTGAAATATATAGCCATTTAGCTGCACATACCTGTAATCCCAGCAGCCTTGGAGGCTGAGGCAAGAGCATCGCAAGTTCAAGGCCAGCCTCAGCCACTGAGCAAGGCCCTAAGCAATTCAGCAGGACCCTGTCTCTAAATAAAATATAAAAAAGAGGTGAGATGTGGCTCAGAAGTTAAGTGCCCCTGGGTTTACCCCCATATAAGAAAAAAAAAGAAAGAAAGAAAAGAGAAGAAAAGAAAATAGATGGTCATTTAGTTTTCTGTCTGCTCCATTAAATATAGAGCAAGCACTTTAAAGTGCAGGACCTTGCCTGGTAGTACCCAGCTCAGAAGTAACATCAGTGCTTGTTGAATGAATGCAAGGGGGAGACCCAACCCCATGTGAACAACTTCTTTCCTCCATTCTATGAATTCACAGACATTAGCAATATTGCAGGGATGCCCTTAGCCTTTAAGACCTGGGGATTAGCATGTGCATACGTGTGGATATGAACACATGTCTTTGTGTGTGTGTGTGTGTGTGTGTGTGTGTGTCGGACAGAAAGAGAGAAAGGTACGTGAAAGAAAGTCCATACAAACAGCATTTTAGGCACCAAGTAGAAGTAAATGGATTGAACAAAAGCACTTATATAATCAGCAAGTGCCTTTGTACCAACTGGCCCAAACTTAAAGTGAGAAGCAGAAGACACATGTCCTAGGAGCCAGAAGGGAAATCAGAGCATCCTTCCTTCCACTGAGAGCTACTGCTAGGTACCCTCAGTACCCTGGCATCAGCCACCCATGGAAGGCCCAGTGGCTCATCGTCAGCCCTCATTGGAGGAACAAACTTTTAAAGCAACGTTTGATCCTTCAGGTCTCCACAGTTCCCGTTCCACTGCCTCCTTGTGTTGGTTTTAACATAAAGATGGGACTTACCACCCCTGAAGAAGCTGCTTTCTTTTCAGAACAGATTGCTCGGCTCACTCTTTCAGACACAGCAATGAGAGGTCTAGGGAGCCACTGTCGTGAACAGAAGCAAGGATTTTTTCAAGAGAGTTCATTTGGATTTCCAAATCCTCTTCATTGGTTTTGAGATTGGATTAATAACCTTTATTCCAGATGGCAGTAGGTCCTAGTTCACAGTTATTCTGTGAACAAGGGCTCTTTTCAAAAACTTGGTAAAGTAGGGGAGGGAAAGAGGAAGTACTGAGGACTAAATTGGAGCAAATTATATTCCATGCTTCTATAATTATGTCAAAATGAACCCCAATATTGTGTGTAACTGTAACACGCTAATAAAAAATCATTTTAAAAAATCCCTATAGCGACAAATGCAATTTGTTTTTAACAAAATAACTTTCAAATTAAATACAGCTTGTTTCCCAACAATTTATATCCATATGTGGTTTTCCAAGTTTTGCAGATTGTGAAATTCTTTTTGAAATAGTATCTATCATTTGTCCAGCATTTGAATGTGCAAAAATTTGACCATACTAGAACTGACAGAAAAATACAATATTGGGAGAGTTATTAAACACTGAGAATCTGAAAACAAAAATAATTAAATAAAGCCAAACTGAAGCCCTCTGGTCTTCTAGATCAGTGAGTGCTTTATCTAAATTTGATTCACCTTAACAGCTGAATAGTTTACAGTTCAACAAAAGATGAATTTTTCAATTGTTAGAGATAAGCTAAGAATTTTAATTTGTCCAAAGACAACATACAAATGGCTAAAAACACATGAAAAGATGCTGAACATTAAGCAAAAATCAAATCCATCATGATATACTACTTCATACCCACTAACACGGCTAATCAAAAAGTAAGGTAGAAATGGGAGCCCTCCTGCTCTGCTGGTGAGAATGAAAAATGGTGCCAGAGATTTGAAAAATGGGTTGTCAGTTTATCAAATGATTAAACATGGAGTTACCATCCGACTTAGCAATTCCACTTCTCAGTATTCCAAGAGAACTGAAAACAGATGGTCAATAAAACTTATACACAAATGTTTATATCAGCATTACTGATAATAGCCAAAGAGTGGAAACAATCTAAGTAGCCATTGGCAAATGAATAAACAAAATTTGGTATGTCATACAATGGGATAAAGAGAAATGAGGTACTGACATATGCTGGGTCAAGGATGAAAGTTGGAAATTTTAAGGAATAATTGAAGGAAAACAGACAAAAGATGACATACTGTATCGTTATATGAAATATTCAATATAGGTAAATCCATAAAGAGCAAAAGATTATTAGTTGTGAGAGGTTGGAAGGACAGAATGAGAAGTTAGTGTTAATTGGGATGTAGTCTCTTTTAGAGATGATAGAAATGTTTTGGAATTAAAAAATGGTGACAATCATATAATCTTCTGATTATACTAAAAAATGGCTTATATAATTTAAAATGGTGAATTTTGTGGTAGGTAAATTCCTGCATGTATATATATCCACACATATATACATATGCATACACTTAACAGTTATCGCTGGCATTTGTCCATTTTTGCTCAAGGTCTCACATGCAAACCAAGGTTTAGGCTTCCAAGGACCCTAACCACTCTGATTATTGAACTCAGGGGTGCTTTACCACTGAGCTATATCTCCACCCCTTTGTAATTTTTTTTTTGAGACAGGGTCTTAGTAAGTTGATTACTGCCTTGCTAAATTACTAAAGCTGTCCTATATCTTATGATTCTCCTGCCTCAGTTTCCTGAGTTGCTAGGATTACAGGCATACACCACCACTCCTGACTATAATATTTCAAGTGTCTATACATGCAGAAAAGGCTCATTTTTCCTTGCATTTTTGCACTATTTTAGAGGACCATAGGCTCACAGATCTAAAGATACCTTGATCAAGTGATTTCAGTTTATTTGTGTGCCATATATTCAAATATTCATGTACATGAATTATTAAATGTTTTTTTTACAGTATTGGGTATTAAAACCAGGGTCTCATTCATGCTAGGCAAATGCTCTACCACTGAGCTACATCCTCATCCCTTTTAAACAATTTAATGTTGGGACAGGGTCTCACCAAGTTTCCCAGACTGGCCTCAAATTTACAATCCTACCTCAGCCTCCTGAGCAGCTGGGATTAGTCATGCACCACCATGGCTGGCTAAACTTCAGAGTCTCTAGTAGTAACACAAGTCTGTTCAAATGGATAGATCTTAGTACTTCCTGCTAACTAATTTTGATTTGACCAAATCATAATGAGAATACCTAAGTTCTTCTCAGGACCTGTAAAGTCAAGGCATATCCCAGTCCTGATATGTATCTACATGGTATCTGCATGGTCATTCTCAGAGGAGGGAAATGTTTATAGAATGTGTTCTTTAGGCATGTCATGAGCTCTACCTTGGGCAGTATCAGAGTGTCTAGAGAAAAATATAAGAGACTGTGTTCTGTCCAGTAGAAATTGTTATGGTTTAGATACGAAGTGTCCTTCAAAAGCTCATGTGAGAGACAATGCAAAAATTTTGGGAGGTGAAATGATGAGATTCTGAAAGATGTACCTAATCAGTAGGCTCACCTGATGATTGGTTAATTGGGTGGTAACTGTAGGCAGGTAGGGTGTGACTGGAAGAGGTAGGTCAGTATAGATGTGCTTTGGGGATATATTTTGTCCCTGGTGAGCAGAAATCTGTCTCTGCTTAGTGGTTGCCATGCCCTTTTGCCATAATGCTCTGCCTCACCTTGGGCCCAGACCATGGGGTTGGCAAACCCTGAACTGAACATTTGAAACCAAGAAACGAAATAAACTTTTTCTTCTCTACATTTTTTCATATTAGATATTTTGGTCACAGTGGTGCAAAAGCTGACTAAAACAAATATAATGTGAGCCATATAGGTAGTTTTAAAACCACATAACAGACACATTTTAAAGGTAAAGAACTAGGGGTATAGCAGAGTGGTACAGTGCTTGCCTACCATGTGCAAGGACCTGGGTTCTACCCCTAGCACTGCAAAAAAAAAAAAAAAAAAAGTGAAATTAATTTTAATATATATTAAATAGATTGGAATATTTAATAAAATAACCTACATTGTCCTGAGCCATCCATGGGCTGTGTGTAGACTGTCGCACATCACAGCCTAATTGAATAGGGAAATCTGGTGTCTGGGAACTTCGAGTGGACATTTCCTCTGGCTGACTGCCCAGAGACATTGTGAGCCCTATTCAAGTTCTGCCCCAGGTACCACACAGCACCGGAGATGGGGTGACCTGCTATAGCTGCACAGCCCCTCTGAGATGGGTGTGACCTGCCAAGATGCCAATCAACCTGCTGACTGCAAGGCATCAGGAAGCAAGACTCTGCCCTTGAAACCTTATCCCTGCCTTTGATGTACCCCCTTAAATAAACCATGGGAGCCATTTTCTAATTGTCTAGCTCCAGCTCCTATGTGGACTGGACCTATCAGGGGCTCCATCTTTAAAACTATCCTTTCTGACTCTTTTATTCTTCATTAATTATTCTAGACTTCAATTTCTCAGGAGGCTTATCCCTCTGATCAGGCAAGAATTCCCCAGCCAGGTGCTGGCCACCCCATGATACCACATATCATCACTTCAACATGAAATCAATATAATGATGGAGATATTTGCTGGTGTTGTAGCTCAGTGGTAGAGCATTGGCCTATCATGTGTAAGGCACTGGGTTCAGTTCTCAGCACCTCACACAAATAAAGGTCCATTGGCAACTAAAAAAAATATTTTTAAATGGAAATATTTTACATTATTTTATTTATATTTCATAATCCTCAAGTCTCCATAAGTCTTTTGAATCTGGTCTATATCTTATACATATAGCTCATCCAAACATTCACTATTGACATTTTAAATGCTCAGTATCTGTGACTGATGACTTCTGTATTGAACAGCATAGCTTCGGAGCTATGTTATTCTAATAAAAGTTTTGCTATTAATAAAAGTAGCAATTAGAATCTATTTCAAAGGTATTGTTCATAAGCTATTTACATGTATTAACTCATTTAATCTTCACACAACTCTCTGAAATAGATATTGCTGTTATCTCATTTTGTAGAGGATGAAACCAAGTTCCAAAGAGGTTAATGTATTTGCCCAAAGTTACAGCCCAGATGATTCCAAAGCTCAGTCTTTCAACTATTGTACTCTATTCCTGGGATCTGCCTTCTGTGTCTCTAATATGATTGTGATAAGTGGTAATAAAACAAGTGCTGCTGGGAATAGTTTTTACTTTGTTTGCATGTATGTTTATTGGAGAAGGATCCATTAGGATGGAATCATGAACCCTTCAGGCCCAGGAAGTACTCCATGTAAGCCACCAAGATTCCTAATCTCCCCAACCCAGCTTCAGACCTTTACAAATAGTTCACAAACCGGTGATGGTCAAGGGCATGAACAGGATGAAAACTTACGACGCTGGTCCTTTTTCCCAGTCATGCAACAATTTGCAACAATCTGAAAGTTTGCAGGACAAATTTTCCCAGAGAATGACGCAATGGAGACCAGGCATGCTAACCTTTTCCTTTGATTATAAACTGTGAAACTGTTTGTCCCATTTCTAAAGGTCTGACTGAACTTGGTTTTTCTACATTTAGACAAAACTTTGGATTACTTATTGACACGTAAATCAGTCCTGCTAGCTGATTCTATCTAATGAAGTACTTTTTATGTTAAATATGGGAGACAGTCCAAATATTGATTTTTTTTGCCTGCTTTTTTTTTTTTTTTTTTTACCCTCAACTGACTGGAAAGGGATGAGATGGAGAAGTTTAAGGACACTATGAGATAAAGAACATGTAGCAAATTCTTTGCAAGTTACAACAGATTGTAATTTGCTATAGACTCTTCTTGCCCATTTTCTCTAAGCAGAGGTTTGAACAAGGACTTTCCCTGATGCATTAAGTGCCTCTTTTTGGCTGAGAGCTGAGCACATGCATTTCTCTCGATTCCCTTCCATTAACATTGGTGCAAATGTGTATCAAACACAGCCACTGGGCAAAAGAATAGATGAGAGCACAGCAGATGTAAGTGAACCAAAGTTCTATAAGTGACTGGTGACTTTTGTATTGAACAGCACAACTTCAATACAAAAGTGGATAAAGGCTGGAAGAATGAACAGTTAGGGAAACATAAAACCTATGCCGGATGGGGATATTACCAAGAAGCTAGCTGTGCTCGGCATCAGAACCCAGGAAAGCTCAGGAAATGAGGTGCCACATCCTGTGGAAGACAGAGATGCTAGCATGTTGAGTCTGTGGATGGAATAATTGCATCTCAGAGTACATCGCTATCCCAGCAGCTATGAGACTACTCCTCTCCCAACCCAGAGGAAGATTAAGAGGGGCTGATTCTGCAAAGTGTTTCAGCCAAAGAGGATCCAGACAAGTGAACCCAAGGCATGGTGGAGGCTAGGGGAAGAGGTACAGTATGAGGGAAGAAAGATCAGGGAAAATGTATACTGTGAATTATGACTTCCTAACCCAAACCACCAAGAGCTGAGTGTGTCTCTTTGCCTCATCTTCCTCCCATTAGAAGACTGAATAACTCAATGAGGGCTTCAAACCAAAGAGCTCACTATCACATACCACCTTTTCATGCAGGCTTCAAATGGCTTCCTTCCTTTTTCAAGTGGACCACAAAACACTTGGAAAAGCCTCCAACATGAAGGCAAAGACCAGGAAAAACAAGTAGAAAAACAGATAAAACAAAAATTCAAAAATTTATAAGCCCCCTCATTTGGATGGGATATTAAGGCTAGGACTGGGATACGTTTTATCCCTTCCTTCCACTATAAGGATGTGTTTCTTCCCTTACTAGAAGGTCACCACCCTACCTCTCAGAGGGGGACCCAATAACAGAGAAGCCACAAAAACAAGTTTCTTTACTTCTCGGCATCCTCCTCTTCACTGTCATAGCCCAATCATCATCCCTCATTTGGACCATGATAGCAGCCCACCAAAATGTCTCCATGCTTCAGACTAGTCCCTGCCAAACAATTGAGGACATCTAGAATGATCTTTAAAAAAGAATCCAACAATTTTGGGCTTCTGATTATACATGCTCAATGGCTTCTTATTGAACTTGACATAAAATTTCAACCCCATTGTGCTGATGGACAAGGTCTCAGATCTGTCTGCTCCTCCCCCACGCCCCTTGCCATTCCACCGTCCCTACTCTCACTTGCCAGTGACATCCAGCTCATCCTGTTCCTAGAGAAGTTTCTGCTTTCCTCAGGACTCTGCCTAGAGGTTCCTGGACATCACTGCTCATTTTGTGGATTGTCTCTCCATTCTGGAACTTACGCTCCATGAGAGCAAAAATATTGAATATATTATCATCACACCACCTATAAGAGCACCTGATGCATAGTGTGCATTTTAACTGATACACAAAAACAAAAATTATGTTCATGGGGGTACTATGTGATGTTTTTATACATATATTGCACAATGTTTAAATAGGGCTAAATTTATCTCCTCAAACATTTGACTCTCTTTTTTATTCTGGGGACTGAACCCAGGACACTCTACCACTGAACTGCATCCTGAGTCCTTTTTCCTTTTTGAGGCAGGGTCTCATTAAGTTTGAGGCTGGCCTTGAATTTGCAATCCTCCTGCCCTCAGCCTCCCAAGTTACTGGGATTACTGGTGTGCTCCACCATGCCCAACTATCATTTCTTTACAGTGACAAATACTTATTGAATAAATGAATTTGAAGCACAAAATTTTCAAAGTTTCAAGGCAAAGTGGCATAAGATGAAAACATGCAAATCATTAAATTCCATTGGGGACTATAAAAACTATTGATGTTAGTATCAACATTGTCCTTGGCCCGAGTAGGTGTCAATGTGGAAAATTTCATTTTGCCAATGTCAATATCCTGGTTTTCCTATTATGTTATCTATAGTTTTCCATAATGTTATCATTGAAGGAACAGCAGATTTATCTGTATGAGTTCTTAAAATTGCATGTAAATTTAATTATTCTCAAAATATTTTAATTTTTAAAAATTCAAATCTAAAGGGTATAATAACTTGTATTCACTCAGCCCACTCATGTAGCACCACCCTGAAATGCACCCTCCACTGAACGTGGTGAATGCCCAGTGATGGAACTATAAGGGTGATACAGGAAGTCTCCGTTTTGGGTTGGGGATATATTTTTACTGGAGCTGAGAATGCTGGACTCTGTTCTTAACCACACATGGCACCTGGCCCATAGTCAGTGTTCAATAAATATTTATCCAGTGAGCCAATTGTTGAGAAAGTCAAAATGACATCCAGACACAGGCTGTAAAAAACTAACATTGCCTGTTATGGCATTTCTATATGAAAAACACTAGCACCTAAGGCAGGTATAAATGACCAAACTGTTCACAAAGCACTTATTCTTAAAGCAATAAGGTACCTAAAATGTGCAATTGAGCCTTATCCATGTATGTCTAATTGCCCAATTTGATACAAATTGCATCACATACTAAGGTAGGACAAAGATAATGAAATAGTCCTGGTCTTATTAACAAGTCAAGGGCCTTTTCCAAAAATTGACTGGTGTAGCAGTTGCCACTTAATTTGAAATTTCAACCAGGTAGCAAAATAAGTGCAAATTTCTTTTTCCTTCACAATATCAGATAGAACATTTGTTCTTACTGTAGATCTGAACCTCAGCCTATGATTTCTCTCCTTATCAAGAACATTCATCTTTTCACTTAAGGTTGGAAGCACTTTATGTCTTCTCTTTGGCATATTTGAAATGCTAGCCTTACTGCTCTGGTGCTTTGGGACCATTAGTAAGTAAAATTAGGATTGCTTCAAACACAAATAGTATGATACTGACAACTGAGTAAATTTTGAAACAAAATTTATATAACATTATAGAATATGTTATGATTGTTCTACTTCATTATCAGTTGTTAATCTCTTACTAGGCTTAACTACACTTTTGGTACTGGGATGGAATCTAGGGACATTCTACTACTGAGATATATCCCTAGCCCCCTAACTTTTTAAAAAATATTTTTAGTTGTAGATGGACACAATACTTTATTTTTATGTGGTGCTGAGGATTGAACTCAGTGCCTTATATGTGTGAGGCAAGCACTCCACCACTGAGATACAATCCCGGCCCTCCCTAACCCCTTTTTAAAAATTATTTTTCTCAGAAACTTGGGAGGCTGAGGCAGGAGGATCACAAGTTCAAAGCCAGCCTCAGTACCTTCATTCAGCCCTAAGCAACTTAGCAAGACCACATCTCAAAATTTAAAAATAAATAAAAATGGCTGGGGATCTGGCTCAGTGGTTAAGCACTCCTGGGTTTAATCACTGGTTTAAAAAAAAACACACACAATATTTTGATGTCTCCCTAAATTGCTCAAGCTAATCTTGATATGTGATCTGCCTGCTTCAGCCTCCCACGTAGGTGGGATTAGAGGTGACAGCCACTGCACATGATTATACTTTATCATGGCTATGTGTACACATATATGAAAAAACAGTATATTTTAAGTTCAGTATTTTCTGTGGCTTCAGGTATCCAATGGTGGGTATTGAGACATATTCCCCATGAATATCAGGAGCTACCTTCATTGGGTGGTTTGGGAAGGACAGCTGCATCAGGAAGTAATTAACCACAGGAAGAGACAGTATTTGATTTGTCAACTCTGGTAAAGGACAAAGTGTCTGCATAACTTCACTTTTTTTTTTCCTTTTATTTAGAGTAGAGTTCATGGATAAAGCAGCATATTATTCTATTGTCTCAATCCATTCAGCCAATCTGAAAAACCTAAAAACCATTCTAGGATCAACATCCTCTAAAAGAATATTTAAAAATTGTTTCATTCATAATTTTATAAATTACAATTCCCATAAAGTTCAAAGTTAGAATTGACTCCTGAAATTTTTATATAAGACAAGTTCCTTGGAACATTTTTTTTCTCATTATATAACCATAAATACTTTCTCCTTTTTCCCATGAAAGAGAAACTTTATTTTTTCCCACAGACTGTCTAAACCAAGCTCTAAACCAAATGAGTGGCTGCTGCCCTTGAAGCTGATTAGTGAAACAAAGCTTTCAGCCCAACACAGGAGCTGATTTAAACCGATAAAGAGCAGGAAATTCAGAGACCAAGGTAAAAGCAGCTCCTGACATGCCCCATTGTTCCTTGGCATACCAGGGCACCCATCACATTAAGTGACCTCATATCTCATCTGGACTAAATACCAAAGCTGAATGCATCTATTTAAGGGAGATGTAGCTTCATCCTTGAATTTCCAGATTTAAATCACTGCTGTCCTTTCTCATTCACTTTCTAAAGTGGTAGCTTTTATAAGAGTAACTGAAGTAGGTTTCATATGGAGGTAGCAATTGGGAGACTAGCACAGCCTTCACAAATGTGTATAGGAGAATCTTTGAAGTTTAACTTCAGCAGACTTATCAGATCCAATATTAACACTGTCTTATGAATGAAACTATATTTACAAATACATTCTTAAAAAAATTTAATGATAGCTCAAGATAACATTCCTCAGCTGTATATCAAAATACTATGCCAAAAAAAAAAAAAAGCTTAATCTTAGAATTTACCTGCCAAAAAAAAAAAAAGTTTCTGTTCCTAAAGTTTGGCATTGATGCTAAGTTAACTTTCATCAAAACTATTTCATTTTATTTTTGAAAACTTTGACTTCACACAACATTGCATATTCAGTACAGAACTGGGCCATGCAAAAAAATTAAAATTTGGCTGAGCACAGTGACACACGCTTATAATCCCAGCAGCTTGGGAGTCTGAGGCAGGAGGATAGCAAGTTCAAAGCAAGCCTCAGCAAAATTGAGGCATTAAGCAACTCCAAATAAAATACAAAATAGGGCAGGGGATGTGGCTCAGAGGTCGCATGCCCCCGAGTTCAATCCCTGGTACCCTAAGGTACCCTAAATAAATAAAATTTGGGGGTAGTGGTGACTATAGTTCTAGCTACTCAGAAGGCTAAGGCAGGAGGATCACTTGAACCCATGAGTGAGACCAACCTGGGCAACAAAGACTGTCTCAAACAAAAAACCCCTCTACACACACAAAATACACAAACAATAGTTTCCCACAAAATAATGAGTTATGGTAGTTTGAATGATGAATCCCATAAACCAACATAATCCATGTGGTCTATTTGAAAGCAGCCATATTTAAGGGAGGTTACCCTCAATTAAATTCTATTGCACATTATCACCATTACTCATGCTCTTTCTGTTTCAGGTTTTTTCCCCCTTTGTGATACTAGGGATTGAACCCGGGGAACTCTACTATTGAGTTACATTCCCAAACTTTCTATTTTATATTTATTTTGAAACAGGGTCTTGCTAAGTTGCCAAGGTTGGCCTCCAACTTGAGATACTTCTTTCTCAGCCTCCCAACTAGCTAGAATTACAAGCAGGCTCAGGGCTCCAGATAATTCAAGAATGACAGATGACATAAAACACTTGAAACATCAATTATCCAAAAATGAAATTAAGAAAATTTCATGGGAGGCTGAGGTGGCAGGATCACTTCAGTTCAGGAGTTTGAGACCACCCAGACAATATAATGAGACCTCATCTAATTAAAAAAAAAAAAGGAAAAACAATTTCATGCACAATAGCATCATCAAAAATAAAATACTTAAGGGGCTGTGGTTGTGGCTCAGCGGTAGAATGCTCGCCTAGCATGTGCAAGGCGCTGGGTTCGATCCTCAGCACCACATAAAAATAAAACTGGGCAAGATAGCAAATGGCTATAATCCTGTCTACTGAGAAGTGGAGGCAGAAGGATCACTGGTTCAAAGCTAGCCTCAGGAATTAAGTGAGACCCTAGCTCAAAATAAAAAATAAAAAGGGTTGGGAATGTAGCTTACCTGGGTTCCATCCCTAGTTCTACAAAATAAAATTTTAAAGATACTTAAGAATGGTTTAACAGGGGCTGGGGTATAGCTCAGTGGTAGAGGGCTTGCTTAGCAAATGTGAGGCACTGGGTTTGATCCTCAGCACCACATAAAAATAAAGGTGTTGTGTCCATCTACAACTAAAAAAAAAAAAATTAGAGAATGGTTTAACAACAAAAAGTACAAAATATGCTCTGGAAAGTATAAAATTTAAGGATGATGTAAAGAAGTGAAAACATCCTATATTAGAAGACTTAACATTAAGATGGAAACCAGCCAAGTGTGATGGCACATGCCTATAATCCCAGCAACTTGGGAAGCTGATATAGGAGGATCACAAGTTCAAGGCCAGTCTCAGCAATTTAGTGAGAGCCTGTCTCAAATAATAATAAAAAGGACTGAGGATGTAGCTCATTGATAAAGTGCTCCTGGGTTCAGTAATAGAAAACAAGCATTAAGATAGCAGTTCCCAAACTAATCTATAAATTTGAAATAATCTCTACCAAAATCTAAGATGACCTCTTTGCAGAAATTGATGAGTCTGAAATTTATTATTTACAACAGACCCAGAATAGCTAAACCAATCTTGAAAAAATACAATATTTAATTTCAAAACGTACTATAAACCAGTCACAAAATGGTGTGATACTGTCATTAGTAAGGATATAAATCACTGATAGAGTCCAGAAATAAATTCATATACCCATGGCCAAATTAATTTTCAACAAGAGTGCCAAAAAATTCAATGGGAATATATAATATATAATAATATATAATATATAAATATATATAGTACTGGGACAATTAGATATCTACAGGCAAAGGAATGAAGTTGATCTTTACCTCATACCATACACAAAAATTAATCAAAATGGATTAGAAACTTAAACATAAAAGCCAAAATTGTAAAACTCCAAGAAAACATAGGTAAAAATCTCACATTGGAATTGGAAATGATTTCTTGCACAACCCCAAAAAACACAGGCAACAAATGGAAATAGGTAAATTGAACTTGAATAAAATTGAAAATTTTTGTGCAAAGAATTGTAGAGTGAATAAGCACCCTACAGAATGGGAGAAAATATGTGCCAATCATATCTCATAAGGGATTAATATTAAAAAATATATAAAGAATTCCTAAAACTCAACAAATGGACTTTAAAATAGAAAAAGAAGCTGAATAGATATTTCTCTAAGAAAGATACAAATGGCCAGTAAGCACATGAAAAATACTTAGTATTAGTCATCAGGGAAACACAAATCAAAACCCCGACAAGATACCACTTCACAGGCTTCAGGTGATTTTCAAAAGCAAAAAGAAAATAGCAAGTGCTGCCTACAAAGTGGAGTGATTGGAGTCCTAGGGCATTGCTGATAAGAAAGTAAAATGATACTTCCACTTTAGAAAGAAGTATACATTTTTTAAAAATTAAAGAATTCTTTGAAAAATTAATCTATCAGTTTCATTTCTAGGAATAGATCCAAAAGAACTGAAATCAGAGGGCTGGGAATGTAGGTCAGTGGTAAGAGTGCTGGCCTAGCACATGTGAGGATCTGGGTTTGATCCCTAGCATGGCAACAAACCTGAAAGCAGACACCATAACAGATATTTGTATACAAATGTTTATAGCATTATTCATAATAGCTGAACAATCCATGTAGTGAAAAATAGATAACAAAATGTGATACAAATATATAAACATAGTATTACTTACTCTAGCTGGGCATGTTGGCGCCCACCTATAACCCCAGCAGTTCAGGGGGCTGAGGCAAGAGATTGCAAGTTCAAAGCAGCCTCAGCAACCTATCAAGGCCCTAAGCCATTTAGAGAGCCCCTGTCTCAAAAAATTCAAGGGTTGGGGATGTAGCTCAGTGGTTAAGTGTCTCTGGGTTCAATCTTTGGTACAAAAAAAAGGAAAAACAATGTTTTGTCTGGCTGATGAAAAGTTTCCGAGACAGATAGTGGGTGTTTGGACAACAGTGAATGGACATAATGCCACAAACTGTATACTTATAATTGCTAAAATTGTAAATTTTTATGTCATATTTTATAATAAAAAGTTAAAAGGCAACATGTGGGAATAAATAATTGGAAATCATGTCTGATAAAAGGCTTATATCTAGAACATATAAGATTTCTTACAATCCGATAACAGAAATACAAAGAATCCAATGAAAAAATAGGCAAGGAGCTAAGTATGGCAGCGCTTGCCTGTAATCACAGGAATTGAGACTGAGGCAGGAGTTCAAGGTCGAGACCATGACACAAAATAAATGAGAGGGCTGGAGATATAACTCAGTAGTAAAGAGCCTGTGGATTCAATCCCCAGTGTGGGAGGTGGATTGGAGAAAAGAAACAAAATGGGCAAGGGATCTGACTAGACATTTCTTCAAAGACATATTGGCTGATAGGTGTGTGAAAACGTGCTCAATGTCATCAGGTAAGTATGCTAATCAAAACCATAGGGAGATGCCATTTCACATACATTTGGATGGCTAGAATCAAAAACGCCAAACATTAAGAGGATACAGAAAAATCAGAACTCTCATGCTGTGTTTGTGGGAATATAAAACAGCGCCATTGCTTTGGGAAACAGTCTAGCAGTTCTTCAGACGATAAAAGAGTTATTATATGACCCAGAAATTCCACTCCTGGGTATATGCCCAAGAGAAATTAAACACAAACTTGTATCATTATGTATAATAGCCAGAAAATGAAAACTCAAGTATCAATAAATGGATAAACAAAACTTGGTATAGTCAAATATTCTGTCATTAGAAAACAAGTACTGATACATGTTGCAATATAAGTGACCCTTGAAGACATGCTAAGTGAAAGAAGCCAGTCACAGAAGACCACATATTGCAATTCATTCCATGCATGTGAAAGTACAGAGTAATGTAATCTATTGAGACAGTTTAGGGATTGCTTAGGGCTGGGGGTAGGACAGGACAGGAAATCAGGGTGGACAGCTAAGGAATACAGTTTCTTTTTGAGGTGATAAAAATGTACTTAAATTAACAATAGTGATGGCATCCTGTGTGTGAATATACTACACACCACTGAATTGTACATTTTAAATGGGCAAATCATATGGTGTGGCAATCTTATCTAATCAAACTAAAAACAAGCACCAAGAAAAGATCATTTTACAAGAGTGAAAACTACCTCTTGCATGTAGAAGTTACTTTTGATTTGTAGATTAGGGTTTTAGAAACTCTGAAACACAATGTCACTACATTAGCCCTAACTCTGTATCTTTGCTCTCTTAAGAGACAGTGAAAACCCACACAAAAGCCAGGAGAAGGGGTGCATGCCTTTCATCCCAGCAGCTTGGGAGGCTGAGGCAGGAGGTTCACAATTTCAAAGCCAGCCTCAGCATCTTAGCAAGGCCCTATCTCTAGATAAATGTTTCAGTGGTTGAGTTTCCCTGGGTTCAATCCCTAGAAAAAAAAAAAAAAAAAAAAAAAAGAAAGAAAGAAAAGGAAAACCCACACAAAAGCCATTAGATCCACATAAGGCCTACTCAGTAATAAGACAGTCACTACCAGCTTAGTTTAGTGGGAACACTGCTAATATACCTGGAAAAAGAGTATGTGGGGTGGACTGAGGCAAATAGGCAAAAAGCAAATAAAAAAAACAAACATCAACCAACCTTCTTGGCTTTCTTCCATAAGGTCAAAAGTTTTAGAGAAAGAAAATACATTTTAAAATATTGAACACAGGTTTTCTTGGAACAATCTGCAATACAATTTCCCTTCAACAAATGGGACAAATGTTATATGGTTTTACGTGACTCAATTTATATACACCAGTTAATAAGCAGAATTAGCGTATTGTACACCAATCACACTAAGACAACAGAAAGAGGTCTGCTGCATACTCTAATCCTAGCGAATTTCACTTTACCAGGATTCAGGCAGAGAGGTTAGCCTCCCTTTCACTGGAAAAAAAAAATGGGGTAAAAATGGGAGTTCATAACCCACTTGAATCAAAGTGTGAAATATGATATATCAAGAACTATGTAATGTTTTGAACAATAAAAAAGCAAAAGTTGAGCCAATGTCAGCTTTTTGACATGCTTCCTCTCTCCCAATCATAATTTATTTAATAACACACACACAATTTATGCCATTGACAGGAATTTATTCTTCCATTATCATAATACTAAAGCTCTCTGAATATCTGTGGCTGCAATTCCATTAGATTTATGCTAAGTTAGAATTTTTCCATCAAAACCAAAACACTTGTGAAAAGAAAAAAAATGCTCAGGGGAAAAAACAATTAAATCTCTCCAAAGTAATTACATTTAAGTGTTGAAATTAAGGCTAAGTAGGAACAACTGACCTTATCCCTTCAGACAGACGCCCCAGAATGTGCTAACATGCATATGCTCCTATTTCTACAATGTGTTATATGACACATAAGCCTTCTCCTGAGAGCAGAGAGGCACACAACACTTACTTTGCTAAATAGGCTCAAGGTTTTCATTTAGAGGACCTTAAGTTAACGACAGGTGCACTTGGTAGCTATCATATCTTCATACTCTTTGTAAGCGATTGAGCCATCAGGCTCAATGGTCAAAACACTCAAGGGGCTGTATTTGGCAGGTACACATGATGGTCTTGGCACTGAGGAGTCGAGCTTCTCATAGATGATGTTCTGCACCGTGGTGTGAACCGGAGAGCCATACCGATGCCCAACTGCCCTTGGACATTCTCCTTTACAGTACCGAAGGTTGTATCTGTGAGGGGCCACAATCCAGTTGTCCCACTTGAGCTGATTAAAGCTAATTCTAAAGTCATGGAGCTCACACTCATTTTGGGGGAAATAAAACTGTTTGAAGTATTCACTCAGGTTGAAGGAAGCTGGAACCAGTGGCTTCTTCAATTGAGAGGTGATGGTTTCCCGACCTCTCCGGTGGCAGGTGGATCTCCCGCCCTTGACAGTCTCTTCTCCCATGGGATAGGCAGCCACATTACTCTTCTGGTCAGGACCCTGTGAAGACTTCCTTTTATGGTGAAGGGAATACCACCTGTGATAAGCCTGAGCACTTGTGTCATTCAGATATAAGATCAGTGAGGGGGGCAGAAGAGGCATGGTAAAGGATCCATCCTGAGCTGAAGGGTGCTGCAGCTGGTCTTTTGTGCATGTAAAATTGACAGACATGTGAATATTTCTCTCAATGGAAACCACTATAGGCTGGAGGAGTGGGGTTACATCAATCTCAATCTGCTTGTGATTCTTTCTAAATTTGAACTGTGAATTAAAGATCAATGAGTAAGGAGCTCTAGGGAGAGTCTTGTTAGAAGACTTTAGTTCTTTTATCACCAGGTTGCACCGACATTTAACAATAGAGGAAGGAGAAACTGAATTATTGAAAGTGTAGAGCAAGACGGATTTGAGTAAGTGTTCGACGGCAGTAACACGATCAAGATTAAACAGCAGGTCCACTGATGGAAAGATTCCTGAAAGGAAAAAATGATTCACCAGTTAGTGGTGCTTGCATACAAATCAGATGTAATTAGAAGTCAAATCTAGGAATTGTACTAGCAATATGCAATCTCCCTTCTCTTTCCCTGCATTTCCTCAAGCCTCAAAGACAATGAGGAGAGGGACTAAAAATAGATGTATAGAAAAGGTAATTGGTACCATATTTCCCAGGAACCATCAATGGATATTTTATCTCCAGAATGTCACAACAACTTTGATGGTAAATTAAAGCAACAGGGAATTATTACATTCTGAAGTTCCAATGTTAACAACCTGCTCCAAACACAGGAAGGTAATAAGTAGTATTTTCTTTTGGAGACACTCTATTGGGAAAAACCATCATAGTAATTTAAAACACTCAGCCTTGTTTAAACAATAATCTAAGCCCCAGTGAATTAAATCAATTAAAACCACTTGACTTCCCATTTAATTTAGCACACTTGAGATTAAAAAAAAAAAAACAAATGGAGGCTCTGATGCCTCTAGAGTAAAAATGAAAGGCATTTAAATGGCCATAAGCCTTGGTTGTTTAGAATGGTTTTCTTTACATCATGAGCTAGAGAAAGTACTTTTTCTAAAGCACTGCTCCTCGGGCTGGGGATGTGGCTCAAGCGGTAGCACGCTCGCCTGGCATGCGTGTGGCCTGGGTTCGATCCTCAGCACCATATACAAACAAAGATGTTGTGTTTTTCGAGAACTAAAAAATAAATATTAAAAAATTCCCTCTCTCTCTCTTTAAAAAAAATTAAAAAGCACTGCTCCTCTCACACCTAAGACAACGAACTGCTCCAATTGTTGACTTACACTTTGGTGTTTCGTTTTTGCAATGGTAGGAATGAAACTCAGGGCCTCACATATCTAAACAAGCACCCTACCACTTAGCTACATCCCCAGCCCTGGCACTTTGTTCTTAAGGACCTACTGTACCAGATGAGGACCTCACAGAAAGCAACAAACAAGAGACTATCCTGTTTGACACAGAACATACTGGGCATATCAGATATAGGACATTTCCAACAGCTTGGTGAACAGAAACAGATGCTAAGCTTTTCCAGCACTTTCCTCAGCCTTCAAAGCCATTAGGTCTCTTTCAGTGCTAAAATCCTATCATATGAGTCCACATTAACTAATGACAGCATTAGAAAGAAAACATAAGCCAGGCGCTGTGGTGCGTGCCTATAATCCCAGCAGCTTGGGAGGCTGAGGCAGGAGGATTGCCAGTTCAAAGCCAGCCTCAGTAAAAAGGAGGCACTAAGCAACTCAGTGAGACCCTGTCTCTAAGTAAAATACAAAATAGGGCCGGGGATGTGGCTCAGTAGTCAAGTGCCCCTGAGTTCAATCCCCGGGGACTCCCTACAAAAAAAGAATGTGATCAATTATCAAATTTGTTTCAATTGGATATTGAGTATCCTACAAAATAAAACCCAATTCAAGAAGCAAAACCCAGCAGGGCACAGTGGGGCAGGCCTGTAATTTCAGCTACTCTGGAAGCTGAGGCAGGAGAATCATAAGTTTGAGGCCAGCATAGGCAATTTAGTGAGACCCTATCTCAAAAATGAAAAATACAAAAGGGCTGGGGTGTAGCTCAGTGGTCAAGTACTTGCCCAGCATGTGCTCTGGGTTCAATCCCCCGTCTTTTAGACACACATACTGCTCTAGTCTGTCTGTCATGGAAATACAGATGCATCTAAGCGTATAACATCGTCCCTCTACCCAGTTAAGAAATTTGCTTTTACACACCTGTCACCTGATGTCCAAGAGCCTGTTTGTGCAGGGAACTGGGAGTGAAGAGCCGAATGGTGTTGTAAAGGTGACTTCTAGTGGATTTGGGAATCCCCTCCTTCGTAGCATACATCTTATAGAGCTTCTTCATGTAGTGCAAAGCTCTGGAGTCCGGCTGCAGCCTAGGGGCTCCATCTCGCCCATCAGACAGAAACTTGAAAAGGTGGCCAGGGCTGGGTGTCCCATCTATAGGTTGCAGCACGGACCAAGGTTCTGCCTCAGATTCCAACTCAGCATTAGCTGCAATCTGAGCTTCTCCCCTAGAAGTCTGAGAACCAAGACTAACATGAAAACATAGCCAGGCAAAACAGCAAAACCAAAAGAGAAATTTGCTGGGAAGTGCCATGGCTTGGGAGAACTAACAAGGAAAACATTTCCCCATGCCTGTCTTCTTCCTAAAGGCCAGAAACCCCTAGCTTGGTCTCTTAAATAAATTTTAGGTGTGTGGGTTGACTAGCATCCCTTCTGCAATCAGGCCTCAAGGATCCCTAGCTGAAGATAATTTTTATCAGGTCTATAGCAATCAGCTGATAATATCCTAATTATCCAATTTGTCCTCATTAGGTCAGATTGACTTGATTATGTAACTTTCCCTTTCTCCCTGGAATTTACTTAAAAATCTGCTGAGTTATTGTTGTGCTAATGAACTAGCGTTGGAGTTGAAAGTCTAAGAGAAATTGAAGAATTATTTTAAAATAAAATCTTTCCTTTTATTAAAAAAACCCCCCAAAACAGAAATTAGGATTCTTTTTTCAGGTGGGGGTTACCAGGGATTGAACCCAGGGGCACTGAGCCACATCCCCAACTGTTTTTTTTTTTTTTTAATGGTAATTTATTTAGAGACAGGGTCTCACTGAGTTGCTTAGTGCCTCCCTTTTACTGAAGCTGGCTTTGAACTCACGATCCTCCTGCCTCAGCCTCCCAAGCTACTGGGATTACAGGTGTGTGCCAGCGAGAAATTAGGATTCTTAAAATGTTCTTGGGTGTCAAAACTCCCAAGGCATGTAGAAAAGCTAATCATTCGTGATGATACTCAGATCTTTTGGTATGCAATTTGTGATATTGGGTTTACTCTTCCTTTCAACTCATCCTCACCAGTTCTCCCACTTTCAGGTGCTTAAAATAAGTAATTATTTTACTGAGTGTTGAATGGAGGGTGAGAGAAAAATCACAATTGACACAGAAATTCCAAAGAGCAGGGAAATGTTAGGTTGCTCAGTCCTTCTTAGTGGCTTAGTATAGGACTTGTACTTGGTAAATTGCAGTGTGCTTGTGATGTGTTTTAAAAGAGGACACGGCCTTTAACTGTGATTTTTTTTTTTTTTTTTTGGTATTGGAGATTGAACCCAGGAACGCTCTTCCATTGAGCTACATCCCCAGTACTTCATTTATTTATTTTTAATTATTGAGACAGAGTCTCACTAAATTGCTGAGGCTGGCCTTGAACTTGCAATCCTCCTGAGTCATCAGGAGTGTGCCACCATGTCCAGCTTCTTAACCTTAACTAATATTAAAATATAACATCTTGATGTCCTTACTTTGATTAGCACATTCATCTGAAAAGATTTTGGTTGAAAGGTTTTGAAGTGTTTGCAGGGGTTAGTAAATAAATGAATGCTTTATTTTTTATTAATCACCCAAATGGTGGTAGAATTCAGTACAGTATTTTCATCCTTAACTGTTCTATGTATTTATGCTCCTGCCTTGGAGCAGAGACCAAATTAGATATTACTTTTTGTTAGTTGCAGAGCAGTCTGAACAACTGTTGGCTGCAGGTGGGCTGAACACTGGACCCTTACCTGTCTGGTTCCTTATCGTTTGTTTGCATCAAGTCTGAACACTCAACCCCACTCAAGGCTGAACATTCGACCCCCACCCGTCTGGTGCAACGAAAACCCACGTCTGACCCCTGCCACCTCTGCCTGAAGGCAGAAGATGACACCCTTAGCAACTACTGTATGATCCAATCACTGTACGACAACAAGGCAGCTTACAGACCCAGAGACCCCCATTATAATTTGGCTATAAAAACTCTCTCCTGCTGGGCGCCCCCTCTCTTGCTCTCTTTCCTCTTCTCTTTTGCGCTTTGCTTTCCCACCTCACTCCCCCCCACACTTTGTTCTCTTCCTCTCTCTCTTTCCCTGCTCTTTCTCTTCCTACCCTGTTAATCAGACACTGCCACAATAAAGATCTTTTGATCGCTACAAGTGTCACGGTCACTTTCCTTTCACTTTTTAGAAAAACGAGGTAAATGTGCATCGTGAAAAGCTGAAACAAGGGGCAACCCAGCACCACCCTCAAGGAGGCTATCTGCTTGAGGAAAATTAACCCACACTTAAGAGTACAAGGTAAATCACCAGTCTGTGCAGCGCCTCGATTGATAAAGCTGATACTGGCGTAGCTGATGGTCTGAAAATAGAGCCCCTTTTTAGCTACTGGACAAAACCCCATAAAATCTCGCATTAGGCCGCCGCAGGGTGGCTGCGCCTCAGGGGCGTTCTCCACTGCCTGGAGGACTCACAGGCGCAAAGCTCTGGACCACCGTGGCCCTCCAGGTCAGCTGCCACCCCGACCCCAAAATTCAAAATTATTATCGTTGTTGTTATTACTACTATTTTGTGGTGCTGGCGATGTCACCCAAGGCCTCACGCATATTAGGCAAGTGCTCTACACCGAGCTACATTCCTGGCGTCTTTTTTCTCCCCTATCTCTATGTCACCCGGCCGCTCCCGGAGCCTGAAGCTCCGCGGAAAGGCCCAGGACTACTGTGAGCGCCTCCCGGGGGGCACCGGGTCCCCCAAATCTCGCAGGAACCCAGACGTTCACCACTAAGCCCCACTTTCGGGACTAGGCAGCAGCACCCCACCCCAGCACCGCCCACCTCAGGGTCACCCGGGCAGGCCACGTCTCTTTAGAACCCGGGGCAACAGCGTCTTCCCCCGGAAACATAGGATAAGTGGTATCTCCCGGAAGTGACTTCACGGCCTCCAGGAGCGGCTTCCGATCCTGCCGGAAGTGACGCTAGGAGATCCTTGGGTCAGTGTCCGTGGAGGGTGAGGTGACCTGGCTGCGGGAGTGAGCTGTGGGAGCGTGGGGGCGCCGCCTGGGCTCGGGGAGGCAAAGGAGTTCCGGGGCGGGCTTGGGGTCGGTGATTCCAGCCTGTTGATCGTCCCCAGGCTGAGGCAAGGTCCTGTCCGCCCTCGGTCCTTACAGAGCCGCCGCAACAATGGGCCGCGAGTTTGGGAATCTGGCGCGGATGCGGCATGTGATCACCTACAGCTTGTCGCCCTTCGAGCAGCGCGCCTTCCCGCACTATTTCACCAAGGGCATCCCCAATGTCCTGCGCCGCACTCAGGCGTCCATCCTTCGCGTGATGCCGCGTGAGTGTCCAGGCCGGGCGGCTGGGGGCCGGACTGCGGTGCCTTCCGTGAGCGGGCACTCTACCGTGCACACCTTTCTCACTGAATATTCCTGGCAGCCCTTAGCTAACTTGTCATCCTGAAAAAACGGCCAAAGGTCGCTTGGGTGACTCCAACGTCTTCCCCTGAGGTCATCTTTATCCACGTATCAGTGACGAAATGTCTCCTGTTGAATGTGCGACAGATAGTTCTGACAGTTGCATGACATTTTGAATACTGAAGCGTATACCTTAAAATGGTGACGCTTGTTAGGTGAATTTTATCTCAAATTATCCCCAAATTTTTTCGTTTAATGTGCAGCAGGGGAGACTTGGGGGGAAATTTGGTGTGAAATCTTCCTGGGTGGTCTACCCTCTTTTGGTTTCCTGTAAAATGGATGTGTTAAGGAACCTTTTTTTTTTTTTTGAGAATTTTTAATATTTATTTTTTAGTTTTCAGCGGATACAACATCTTTGTTTGTATGTGGTGCTGAGAATTGAACCCGGGCCGCACGCATGCCAGGCGAGCGCGCTACCGCTTGAGCCACATCTCCAACCCCAAGGAACCTTTCTTGATCCTCCAGATTAAAAGTCTTAAAAATGAAAAGAGCTGGAGATATAGCTTAGTGGTACAGCACCCTTGGGTTCAATCCCCAATATCCCCACCCCCTCCCCACAACAAAAATCTTAGAAGTTAGCACCAGGAGGGTGGAAACTGCTGGAAGTCAGAATTAGAGGGTGGAGACCTTTGTTTTATGTGCTCACCGTTTATTCTCCCTTTTGGTTTTTAAAGCATTTGTAGTGTTTTATCTTGTCTACACCTGGGGGAACCAGGAGTTTGAGAAATCGAAGAGGAAGAATCCAGCTGCCTATGAAAATGACAAGTGAACAACTCATCTGGATAATGGTTTTCCACCTGTGAAAGACTGTTTTCTGAGAGAGGAGTCTGTATGGTAGTGTCTGGAAGACACTAATAAACTTATTATGGACTACACCGTTGTGACTTTACATTTTGTGAGCAGAATCCTAGGGTGATTGCTAATATTCAAGTTCATGAAGCTTCGCTTCTCAGTATTGGTCCTCAGTCTGCGTTTTTGGTGAATAGCGAACTCGCCTCTTTTATTATCTACAAGAAAGTAGCTTCAGCTGCTCCTCTAGTTAACCAGTGGTAGGTGGCATGTGCTGCAGGGAGTGTTGGGTTTTGGCCCTCTGTTCCCATTGTAACCATAAAGTCTAGAAACTGTATTCTAATTACTGTGTATCAGCTATTCAGCCACACAAATGAACTTCACATCCTTTGAACACAAACTTCACAACAATATTTGAATTAAGTATTTTTTTAATACTCATTTTGCAGTTGAGAAAACAGATGCAGCTTAAGTAATTTGCCCAAAATTATACAGCAGTGAATGGTGAAGTCTGGCACCACAGTGTGGGTTCTTAAAAAAAAAAAAACTTACACCTAGAAAAAATATATTAAAAAAAAAACACAACTGTTATACAACCTTTCCTCAGGCAGGCCTTCCTTACCCTCAGGGAACGTGGCTATAAAAGGAGGAGATAAAGGTGATCAATGAACTAGGATGGTCCTTGTGCCACAGAGCCAACAATTTTTTAACCCTCTGGGCTACAAAGTCTGTAGAAAAAGTTTACCCCTGCTTTGGAGACAATGAACTGCCTTTTTGGTAGAAAAGGTGCCATTTTCCCGTCAGTTTCATGTTTTGGGCCCATATTTTGTTTTTAGAAACTTCTAAGGACACTTCTTGCTAGTCTGTTGCTCAACTTCTGACTCAGGCTGTCTTTCCTTTTCAAATGATTGCTATAGTCCTTAGCCAAAATTAAGAAAAATTTAAAAAATAACGGATAAATTGCATTAATTGTAAGGCAGGATATGAGGATGTCTAACAAGGACTACCTACTTAAACTATCACTGTGTGAAATCAGGCAAGAAACCTGCACCTTTTTTTTCTTTGTACTGGGGACTGAACCTGGGGGTGCTTTCCCACAGAGCTCCATCTTATGTTACATCACAGATGTGTGCCACCACGCCTGCTGAAACCTGCATTTTTTTAGTTTCTTGCGATGGAATAAAGTTCTTGGGTTGTGCTATTGGTGAAATAACTGATATATGTTCATAGACTTAACAGGGTAGCTCTTTGAGGAAAACTCTTGCCCTCCCCACACGGTTGGCTCTTCGTTTAGATTTTGTCCCCATGTCTTGCTGCCAGGTCTTGCAGCATACTTGGAGTCACCGACTCCTTTGAGGATCTGATGAAAACTGAGCTAGGAGGAGGTGTCAGTGCACCCATCCTTACCTTGCATCATTCTGGAGGGGGTGGTGGTGGAGCTAACTGCCTCGATAGGCTGTCTTTCTTTCGCCCTCTGCAAATCCAGGGCTGCCTGCTCCACCACTGAGCTACAACCCCCAGCCTTCTCCCTCTGCTTTTGGCCCCAAGCCTCCTAGGAAAGATGGCCACTCTATTCCATCTTCCCAGCCTTGTTTTAACATTTTTCTGGTTCTTTGACTTTAACTCCTTGATAGCTACCAGAAACAATCAAATTTAGCTCTTGTCAGGGGCTGGGGTTGTGGCTCGAGTTGTGGCACACTCGCCTAGCATGTGTGAAGCACTGGGTTCGATTCTCAGCACCACATAGAAACAAAATATATTGTGTTCACCTAAAACTAAGAAATAAATATTAAAAATTAGCTCTTCTCAGTTTACACCAGACACTGAACTTGTTGGTCTGAATCCATTTCATCCCAGGAGTGCTCTTCTGAGAGGACCCTATTGTAAGTCCATGCGTCTTGCCAAGGGCTCCCCTCTCTGAACTTGGGAGCATGAATCTCTCAAAGGGGTGCTAAGGCATCTGTGAGCTGTAGTTAAGTTGTAGCTTAGTGCTTCTTTCTGTACACACTGTGGGATCTGGGATCACTAAGGACTATTCATAGAAGTCCACAAAGGAGAACTTAAGTCTTTTAAGGAAGGTACATTTGGTGCTTCCAGCCCTAGGTTTGGCTCTTCAACTTGCAATGGCACAACCATTTGCCCCATTTAACTCTTCTTTTCCCAAATGCTTCTGCCCCTACAGGGCTTTTTGTCAATGGGCTGCCATCCAGTGAAGGAAGTTCTCCAACACAGTGCCCAAGATACAGGCCTACCTAGTGCAGGGCCAGATGTCTGCCAGAGCCAGCCAGCTACAAAGCAAATGCACTTTGACCCTTTGTTGAAATATTACCTGGAAAAGTTTTTCCGTTTCAAAGTCTTTCATCTTTTATTAGGCGCTCCTGCTCAGGGACAACAAAAAAGGTTCCAATTACTGCTAAGTCCTAATGATCTCCTCTCTCCACCTGGAATATATTTCACACAGCTGCTCATGTATCTGCACCCTCTTTCTCCCATTTCATCCGAGGCACTTACCTCAGAAGCAGAAAGTCCCTGGGAGTTGTATCCAGAGTGACCAAGCTCTCAACTATCAAACCTGTTTCAGTCTCATTTTCTTGTAAATTAATCATTTTGAGTCCCCAAATGTCACTGCTCCAAAGGCCCGAGATCTACTCCCATCTCACTGATAGAACAAGAGACTAAATCCAAAAGGGGAAGGCATGACCTGCAGAGGGTCAGGTGTTCAAGGAACTGAGGCTCTGGTCTCTTTCTCCTTATGGCTGAAATTGTCAATAGCTGCAAAGGCCTTTCTACTGGAGGATGGAGTAATTGTTCATTCAGCAAAATACTTTATTGCAGAGTGCCCATGAATTGTTCAACTTTCAGGAATAAGGTTTACACAGCCTCTCAAGCACGTGATTGGCTGAGGGTAACTAACTTCTGCCAATACAGCTAAGTGCTGTATGATGCCACGTTTCAAAGTTTGATTTTTGTTCCATATTTAGTTTAAAACAACAGGTTGGGCATTTTAAAATTATTCCTCTAGCAATTTTTCCTTCTACAGAACATACCTAACCATTCTTTTGGGAAGAGGGGTGGCATGTAAGATAGAGGCTTGAGGCCCAAAGATTCCAGCAGTGTTGCTGCACCCATGGGATGGTCCTTTTTCCTACACACAGTGGGCTAAGGGCTTCAAGTTCTTTCCTTCTCTGTGGGGTTGACTTTAGAAATTAACACAAATGGCTAGTTTGACTTTGCTTGGAATACAGAAAGCCAGAAGTGGGGCCAGGTGTAGCAGCACATGCCTGTAATCCCAGTGACTCAGGGGGCAGGAGTATCACATGTTTGAGGCCATTCTCAGTAACTTAGCAAGACACTGTCTCAAAAAGATAAAAATGTCTGGGGATGTAGCTCAGTGCTAAAGCACTGCTGGGTTCAATCCCCAGTACCCCACCCCCCCAAAAAGGCAGAAGTGCAGACTAGGAGAATCCATGTCAGATGGGTTGCCTGTCAATGGAGGCTGGCACTGAGCCCACAGACATAACTGGTTCTAGGACATCACGTTGAGTCTTTTGCTTATCTAATCAGATTTGTGTTCTTAGTCAATATTCACTAGGTCACCAGAGCCTCTCCTCAACCCTGTAAAGGTTTTTACTTAGTCCTATACCTGGGGTCATCATGTTCAAACTCAGGGATAAAGGAAGGGAACAACAAATTAAGTCTTGAATTTTTAGGATTGGTTAGTTGGGTTCAATGTCTATTTCTCAAACGTTCTAAAGTTGAAGCAGTGGTGCCCCCCTCTAGGCCTAGTTCCATGGTCCCAAGAGAACTGGAACCAGGACAGACAGATCTGTGGACACATCCCACCTTCTGCCATTTTTTTAAGGTTCATCATACTACCCTCTTCTCCCTTGGCAAGAAGCACCCTCTTACTTGCACGGCTGCTGGAGACCTATTATTAGAATTCTATTAGTGACAATGCCCATAACATGTCCTCTCTTGATCCAGACACCTGCAGTGATCCCTGCTAATGGATGTTTTGGGCTTTTTAAGTTCTCTTAGCCTTGTTCCTGCAGCCCTAAGGCTGTTGGAAGAAAATACTCTACCAAGACCCCTAATGATTGGGAAGGAGACCCATAATTCAATGTTACTACACAAGCTCTCACAGATTTAGGTGCTCCTGTTACCTCCCCATTCCTATCTTCTTAAAAACAAAACCAATCTATAATCATTTATTCAGTTCACCCATGGCTCCCCTACCACTTTTGACTGCACTCCCCCTGAAAAAGGTAGACCAGGTTTTAAATTTTCCATAGCCGGGTCTTCCCAGCTGGAAGCTCTGGGGCACTGTAGACTGTTTGCTGAAATCTCCTTTCACAGAAGAGAGACCAGGGCCATATCCAATTGCCTGTACACAATATATCAGGACTTCTTACCTAGACAAGAATGAAAGAGGGCATCATTTCTGAAGACTTTATTACTAGAATTCTATTTTGATTAGTGACCTCACAGAGCTATTTTAGGATGGGGGGGGGTGGTTGAACCCAATATTAGCATACGCTCTACCACCAAGCTATACCCCCTAGTGCATTAAACTATTTTAAAACAGAAATGTGGCTAGATTCCTTGTCCCCCTCAGAGGTTTCACATGGCTTTCATACAGGAGGGGCAGTTCTAACTTTTGTTATAATGGGTGAAAGGGTCCATGCCAGCAACACAATTACTCAAAGTCCAGATGAGAAATCAGTAAATACAACGTGCCTGAAAGGTAGCCCTTGAGCACATTCCTCTGGTAGACATTAACTTATTAAACTGATCCTGATTACAAATATAAACTTTGCTCCTATCTCACCTGGCAACCATGAAGGCAGATGTCTATAAAAGGAAGTGGGAACAGTCTCTGGCTTTTAGGCTCCAACATCCTCCCTCTGCCAAGATGTGGCATCTCAAACTCCTTGCAGTACTCGTGATTTGCCTGCTGCTGTTGGGCCAGGTAAGGAAAGAAGGAATATGTGTGGACACAACAGTGGCAGTAGGAGAACTTTAGATGGACCCCCGAGAGCTGGACTTGGTTTTAAGGAATGGTTCCTGCTTAATCTGCAGTACCTGGGGATGACCCTTCTTCCAAGGAATGCAACAGTTGTAAACTTCCCTACTTGAGGTGCATTTGTCTTTGCTCCACAGGCAGATGGCTCCCCAATATCAGAACTGAGTTCAGGAAAGAGGTTACGGAGAATGACCCCCTTCTGGAGAGGGGTGTCCCTCAGGCCCATTGGAGCCTCCTGCCGGGACGACTCTGAATGTATCACGAGACTCTGCAGGTACTCTGCAAACCTGGGTGAGGGCTGGGGCAGAGGCCCCTGGGAAACTGGGCAGAAACAAGATGAGGACACACAGAGGCCTAACAATAAAGGGAGGCTGAGACTGTGAGCTCCATGGAGAAGAATCCCTCAGGAGTTAGGAACTACTATTAAAAAGAGTGGTGCCTTTCCTGAGACTGGACAGATCAAGCAAAGACAAGGGAAATGCAGCAGATGCGGCCCTGGGTACTCCTAGATTCAAGAGTCTAAAAACTCATTTTTCCCTTCCCAGAAAAAGACGCTGTTCCCTAAGTGTGGCCCAGGAATGACAAATGTGCCAGGGGAAGAAAGGACAGCAGTCTCCTCCAACAATGCTCCGTTCTATGGAATATTGATTAACTGCATTTGGGCTGGAGATACAAAAGTGAAGCAATTTTGTGTTTTTAATATTTAAAGACAGATGTATGCTTTCAATTTTGGTCTCCATTTCTTCTTAGAATGCTGGTATGTGGATAAGTTTATCCGTCTAAGTTTAGAGTTTATTTTTCTATGGATACTATTAAATGTCTCAAATTGAAATTCTGCAGTCTGAAATTCAAACTTGAAGAAGGATTCATTTGGTACAATATAGAAACAAACAAACATTGCCTAATAATGATCTGTTCAACTTCTCCATATGGAAAGTGTGGGGAAAGTTAACAATTTTTCAAGAATCTAATTAAGAATATAATGCAAGTTAAAGGCAAAAAAATTCACAAGAGATATGCAGTCAGTCTTGGCAATTTTCTAAGTTGTGGCCCTGGATCCTGGCCCTTAACTCCATGTTAAGTACTTTTTTTAGTTGTAGAGGGACACAATATTTTTATTTTATGTACTTATTTTTTATGTGGTGCTGAGGATTGAACCCAGTGCCTTACACATGCTAGGCAAGTACTCTACCGCTGAGCTACAACCCCAATCTGTAAAGAACTCTTTAGTGACTATCAAGATAGGCAAGGCTGGCACTTGCCACCTGATGATGTGTACAGATTTGTTTATGAATCTCTGAATATGAAGCAGAACTGAAAGAAAAATTTAGTTCAATAAGACAATAAAAGCCTAAGCCGCTGAAAACATCAAAAAGGAACCGAGATTTCTGTTTAGGGCAGGGCAATTGTGAACATTACACAAGGAACCAGGCCAGAAAGTTCAGAATTTCTGTAATCAGAAAATGTGACCTGTGGTGGTGGGGCCAGACTTTAGTAGTGCTGGACCCTAAAATACAAAACAGCAATTGCATGAAAAGGGCAAAGTAAGAGCTGAAGAAGTCTAAAGTGCACAGTGTTTATAAACTTTAATACAGAAAATCTATTTGATATTTATTAAACTTAGTTTCTCCAGCTATGGTTTGGCATTATACAAAGCATCTTAATGACACAGAGTTAAAAAGATTTTTACAAATTGAAATGTGATACCCTTGTCTCCAAATATTTTAATTGCCATAAATTTGTTTAAAAATACACATTAAACGCATGTTTGACACTCTAAACTTTCTATAATCTCAATACCACAAAATACATATAATATACTATACAGATGTGGAAAAATCTAGTTAGTATATAATACTTTGCTCACCATTAACAGCTTTATTATGTGAAATGCACATACTGTCTTAAAAATCCAAGCTTTTGAGCCCCAAAGTACCTCTGAAATTTTAATGTATTGCAACAAATAAAAATCACAGTATATATTGAAATTTTGGTTGAAAATGTAAGATGCCTAAATATTTTGGATAAAAGAAATGTAAAACAAAGATTTGGATCATGTACAAAACAAAGGCATCCTATTAGTCACTAACAGTACCTTTCTGCAGAATTAACAGGCTTATAATTTATCAACGGCATTACCTTCCCTTCAAAACCCTCCCCAAATATCAAACTGTTATTTACCAAATAATTTTAATTTCAAATAAGATAAAAGGATTTCAATAAATATATAAGCATTTCCATCCTCCATATACAAAATTTCTTAAAATCATTCAAAACGGAGGCTAGGTAGAAATTTCCCTAACTGTGCTTACCAACCCCGTATCTGGCCCTCACAGGTGGTGCCTTCCCAGGCACTGCCAACAGGGCCAGCTCTGTTGGTGAGCCCCTGCCCCCACCCCCAATCCCACCCCAGTACTGTTGAATGCTCATGTCGATGATTTGCCAGATGTGTGCATAAAGTTGTAAAATGGGGACACTTCTTGAACAGCAACAATGAACTCAACAATATGGATACTCAAGGCATTGATTTGAAAGGCAGCATTTCCGAATTGGTATTTTCCAAAGAGGAACATAGCAGGTAGAAAATTCCAATGGTTAAAAGCTGAAAAGAAACCACATGGAAGCATGAAAAAGTAAAAAACAAATATTACTCGAGTTTCTGGGTGGGAGTGTTTCCCTGCTCATTTGGAGAGCTTTTCTTGGTTTTGTTTTAAAGAATGGTCATTTATGCTTAGCTGAGCAACGGTGGCAAGGAGAGGCCCATGCTGATATTCCTGAAAATCAACTTCTTTATATGACTACTCAGGCTGCTATTTTAGGATGCTTAAACATCTACATGACTTGGTTGAGACCTAGCCTGAACACTTTACTCTGTGACCAAATTCCATTAGGAGACTTAGCTATTCCCATTCCCGTTTTGGGAGACAGCAAGTACCTTTTCTGGGGGATGGGGTAGGGGTTGTGGGTAGCACAGTACCAGGGATTTAACTCAGGGGCACTCAACCACTGAGCCACATCCCCAGCCCTATTTTGTATTTTATTTAGAGACAGGGTCTGAATGAGTTGCTTAGTGCCTTGCTTTTGCTGAGGCTGGCCTTGAATTCATGTTCCTCCTGTCTTAGTCTCTGGATCCACTGGGATTACAGGAGTGTGCCACCATGCCCAGCTTAGCAAGTACTTTTTAATTAACCATCGGGTTTATGTGAATGGATTTATGTGAATAGGAGCTAGGTAGACCATCATTCCTTTATGAACTTATAACAACTTACTGCCTGTGATTTGCAGCTTGGTTTTTAGAGTCTAACAGGCTAAACCGAACTTCTTTATTATTCACAAACAATTTATTTGGCCTCTTGTCACTGCATATTCAAGCCATTGAATGACTGACTATTCTACTCATTTTACTGAATAGCAACCTCAGTTGTGCAACATAATTGGGGTGGGCGGGGGGAGTCTGCCTCTCCAACAAATTGATACATGAAGTTAAAATGAAATCTGTTTTCCACGTAACTAAGGAATATATATAAGTTATAGGAGTCTGTATGGATTTGAAATGTCCTGGCTCCCCAAGTTACTTAGTTTAATTAGTTTGTTTTTTAAAGCATCATCACAATCTGCCTAAAACATTCATCCCCAGTAGATGTTCCTGGGACCATACTGAAACTCCTATAGATCAAGATACATAATGAAGCCATTTTGTTTAATTAGCTACTGGAAAATCAAAATTCTTCCCACCCTGTAAGAGCCCTATTACACTACAGAAGGGCTGAAATATATTT
This sequence comes from Urocitellus parryii, assembly GCF_045843805.1. Lineage (NCBI taxonomy): Eukaryota > Metazoa > Chordata > Mammalia > Rodentia > Sciuridae > Urocitellus > Urocitellus parryii. The sequence goes on along the minus strand of NC_135531.1, from coordinate 136,675,805 downwards.
TAAAAGTTAATTTACTACAAATCATAGCAATTAAGTTTTAACAATCTAAAGGAATACACATTGCACCCTTGAACATTAATATCCAAGGTGTCAACAACAAAGTGTCTTAGATCAATTTAATAAATAATGTGGAAATAGTTGCACTAAGCTAAAATACTAAACACACACATTTTTGACAAACTAATTTCATGTTTTCATACATACATACATATATATAAAGTGTGTATGTGTACATAATTTTAAGAGCCAAAGTTACATACCCTCATACCTGGAGAGTGCACAGCATACCCTCCTCTACACAGCTAGACATCACTGATGGGAGCAACTGCTGGCTGCTCAGAAATGCCACCAAGTACTGGCCTCTGGAGCCAGAAATCTCACCGACAACAGTTGCCTTCTGTAGGCTCTTGCTTCATAATGCAAGCTCATTCATTAAAAGTTAATGTACCAAAGTTTCTGCCATTAAATACAAAATGATCTGTCTAGCTGATTAAAACCTTTAATGAAAAGAAACGAACAACAATTAAAAAACAGTGAAATCTACTAAAGCCACAAGTGTGTCATTCAAAGTGCAGCCCAGATGCCTAGTGCAAGAGCTCCCCAGAAACACAGGCATGCATGGGCACGTGCACACATTACTCTAAATTCCTTATATATTGGAGAATTAAAATCAGTGGTGGTCAATCTTCTCTGCTCTTCAGGAGCTATAGCTGTAAATTTATCTGAAGTATTCACTGCTTTATAAAGTAACTTCTTGGCTCCTTGCCTAAAAAAAGGTGGCACTGAAGCAAGGAAAGGGCTAGATGTTCTCCAGCCAGACTGGTCCTTGGGTTGGGCAAGATTGAATCACCTGAAAGGGATACCGCACAGCCTAGCCCAGGCAAGGCTACTGTGACAATTTCATCCACTGCAACCAGTCTGCTGGTTGACTATAAAGAGTCCAATGGTGTAAACTGTAGCCTCCTGGCATACAGGTGTGGTCTTAAAGAGCAGTCAACAGTAATTTTCAAAATAGTTGCTACTTCTATAACTATATATTAAGCAAAAGTCTCAGACTAAGTTTGTTTTTAGCTGCTTGTCAAATTCAGTTTAAAATGATTAGAAAACACTGAGGATGCCTCACCTATTGAGGAGGGAGAAATGGTCACCTGTAATGGAGTCCAAAGTATGTGCTAGAGCAGATGACACAGAACATTTGAAATGACTGAGGAAAGGGAGTGGTATTTCCTCAGACTATGACATTAAAAATTCAATTATTTAGGATAGGATTTTGACCCACTACCAATTGGTAGAAAAAAGAAAAGAAAAAAAACAAACCCTCCACATGAAAAAGTTGAACAAGTCATTCTCCAAGAATTAACAGTTTTAAAAAGAAACATCTTACAGCAGCACCATAACACATAGGAAACTCTGCTTTAAGAAAACATCAGTGTGACCCCAGAAATGCTCCTGCTACCTTTCAGGACACACAAGAGACTAGAATGCACTGGAACTTAAGAGATGCCTCACTGGCTGTTGTTGCTGAAGTCAAAAAGCCCAAAGGATACTTGTTCCACTTCTAAGACATCACTGCAAATTAAGGAATCAGAGTCAGAGAAATCAGAGGAGGACAGAACACACACATACTTGATTAACATCTGTTATTTCTTACTAAATTACTATCACAATGGCTGAGAAGTTGTCCGTAAGGAAAACTATTCCTAGAATACACTAAGATTAAATTAGAAAGATATCAGAGGCAAATTCTCCAAGGGAAAAGGTTAAATTCAACATAATTCATAATCTCAGTCTTCAAAGATATGTAAAAATAACTTGAGGTACAAAACAGTTAAGAAGCTCTATAAATATGAGGCCACAGGACAATGAAAGTTCACTAGCTTCAGAAATAAACGTTAAGAGAGACCCAAGCAGAGGATTCACTGCACCACTAAATTGAGAGATTCTCTATCCCTTCTTTCCCCTTTCCCATTTCAAACCTTAGCAATATCTACAAAGAGTAGGGCAAGCTTTCCCCCCTCCCCACCCCCAGTTGGATGTATTTGTTTTTGGAATAAGGAGAACAAAGCATTTCTTGAAGCAGCATTACCCAATTGGTTAGACTAAGTCATGTACCAACATATTAGCTTTTCTGAATTAATCTTTTTATGTCCGTAAAGGAAGTTTTATTTTAAATGAAAGAATTCAACATTATTACTACAGAGGACCAACCATGTATTGACAATCTGGTCCTAGTGTAAAACTTCATCTGTAAACAATCCACAGAGTCTTCATTTAAAAGTAATATTTAAGGCACACCAGACATGATAGGGGCAGTAAAAACAAAGTATAGAGGGTATATCTCTCATCCTCGACTCCTATATGCACCTTGTAGGGAAAGGAACATTGATATACAATTCTTACAGAGCTGGCACCTTAAGCTCTATTCCAGCTCTCCTCCCTTTTCCAAAAGAGCTCACATTAAACCAAGTTAGGTGGCACTTTTCTAGTATGAATTTTCTGATCCTATCAGAAAAATACATCACTGATGAGGGCCTTTAAGAAGGAGAAATTCATTATCTCTACATCAGGCATTAGAACTGTAACTTGTATAGCAAAACCACATACACCACAGCTGCAGGCCATTCCCACATCAGTTACCAATGCTCACTTCAGAGCATTACAATCTAGTATAGGGGAAAAATCTGCAAAGAGATTTTAACCTTCGAATATTATCAATTAAAGAGACATAGGCAGAAACCCTCAGGAGTTGGATCATACCTTTTTCAAGATTAACTTAATCTGCTTCAATTGTGTCAAAGAATAAGCAACAAAAGAGAATACATGGTTTTAATAAAATTCTTAAAGTTTAAGATTGTCTTTTTATGAAACCCTTCAATATGATGTGCTTCTTCTAGAAAGTTTGCCTACTCTTTTGTAATGCATTAAATGCAAGTTATGGTCACCTTGTGATTGCTGTAGTGTTAACATATTCACAGTTTTTGAAATAATGCATACCAAATCGGACACATTTCATTTTATATCCACATAAAATGCCATCTTCTCATATTTAAGTGACTTTTCATGTGTTAGAAAGATATGCTTAATACTAAGCATAAATTTTACAATAATAAAATTGCAGTTAAGATTTGAAATAATATCAGGTAGTAGGTAGAGAAAGAACATGTTCCTATTTTAGATGAACCAACTCTTACTCATAGAAGAGCTACCACAAAAAGACAATAGGTAACAAGGCTCCCAAAATATATAAATAAAAACACCTACATTAAATTTATGCTAAATATTCAACAGAGTAAATTTATAGGCAGAAATAACTAAGTTTTAAACAAGCCCCAGTCTGGGAACTTAAAAAAATTAAAATAAATAGAATCTCACTTGATTAGTTACGAATTGCAACTGGAATTTCAATCTTATTATAGATCACTAAAACCATCTTATCAATATGCTGCAGATTTAAAAGTATTTAAATAATTTTTCACATTGGGAATATTAAAGGGGTCAATTGATATGATGGCTTTGGGTTATAAACAACACATGAACCAAGGAGGAGAAAACCATTCCTCATTCTTAGTGTTGACTAGGTGGTGTAATGGCAGTTTTCCTTCGTGATGTAACACAGTGTTGTGGAGAAAATCAGAGGCAACAAGAATGTGTTCAGTTCAAGATATCAACTTGGCATCTTGGCGAAGCCAGTGCAGTCCCTGCCGGGTATAACGAGCTAGATCTGTCATGATGCTTGCATTAAAGATGAGTGGGCCCATTACTTTATCCAGTTCAGCAAAGAATTCTAGAAAACCAAAAACATTCATTAAATATTGCACATTCTTTGGAATCACTGCTTTAAAATTGAGTCTAGATTATAAAACAGCATTCACATGACTTCAAAAAACACACCCTCGCCCACACTGTTACACATATACCACTGATAACAATTATAAATTGCTATTTATGCTTTAAAATGAAGACTCAGTACTACACACACAATGTACTATTTGATTATTCAAAATGTTATCTATGTGCCATTTTTATGTAAGCAGCAAGTGACATGAAAAGATATTCTTTGTATGTTTCTTATAATAGCTCCTGTGAAATAATTATATAGTCTGTATTCAACCATTTTGTTGTAATTATATGCCATCCACCAATAATAAATTAAATCTCATGTTTTAAGATAGTGGAATAAAATATTAAGAGATAGAAATAAAGATTTTATGTGAACAAATAAAGGCTGCATGTAAGGGTGAGGGGTAGAACAGTATCCTAAAAATTGATTCTTATGTAATTTTGGGAGCAGCTATAATGATACAGGACTTAGACACTAAAAAGAGATTTTAGCCATGTAAGGAAAAAAAGGTTTATTAAAGATCTTATGCTATTCAAACAAGATAAGAAGTGACCAAACACTTGCTCATCTTTACAGAATTCCAGCTCATAAATGCAGAAGGTGTGTCAGAAGAGAAAATTCCTGAGGAACTATTTCCTAATAGAATAATGGGTCTCCTCAGTGATCATCAACAGATGTGAAAAGCATAAGTACAATAGGGAATCTTCTATCAGACTAACCAGGCTGACACCATCTGAATAATCTACTGACAATATCACTAAAAAGGCTATTACATGCCTCTTAATATATATATATAATGTAATAGGGAATTTAGAACACCACCTATAAAATATTCTTATGAAAATACTATACTTAGGGCCAGGGGGTAGTTCAGTGGTAGAGTACTTGCCTAGCATGGAAAAAGCCCTGGTTTAATCCCTAACACTGCAAAAAATAAAAAATAAAAGACACTGAACTTGAGGGTGGGAATGTAGCTCAGTGGTAGAGTGTGTGTAGCATATGTGAGGCTCTGGGTTCCATCCCCATAACTAAAACAATCACAAAACTGGAACTTGAATCAAATCTCAAGATATAACTTATCAGGGCTGGGAATGTAGCTCAGTTGGTAGAGTGCTTGCATCACATGCACAAGGCCCTGGGTTCAAACCCTAGCATCAAGGGGGGAAAAAAAAGATTCAACTTATCAGTATCAAGGAATTAAGAGAGAGAGAACAGGGCTGGTGCTGTAGCTCAGAGGTAGAGTACTTGCCTAGCAAGAGTGAGGCACTGGGTTTGATCCTCAGCACCGCATAAAAATAAAGGTATTATGTCCATATAATATATAAATTATGTCTATATAATATATATTATATAAAAATATTATATATCATAATATATGACATATATTATATATTATATAATATTATTATGTATTATGTCCATATATGGGTATATATGTGTGTATGTATGTATGTGTGTGTGTGTATATATGAATGAATCAGAGAGAGAAAACAAATTAAGTGACATCATGAGGAAATAATCTGTCAAATCCAGAATAATACCTATTTAATGACCTGGTTTCTCACCATCAATGGCATGGCCAAAACAAAGAAAAGAACAAAAAAGTGGAGGAGGGGGAAATACTCAATGCAATAAAATGTGTAGACCTTGCTTGGATCCTGTCTGGAATAAAACTAACTGTTAAAAAAAGAAAAGAAAAAAAAAGGCATGTTTGAGATAGGGGAAATTCGATGGTATACCAGGTATTAGATGATACAAAAGCCTATTCTTAAATTTGGTAACTGTGATAAGACTTGGTAATCATATTAGAAAAAGTCCTTATCATTTGCCAGGCCAGGTATTATGCACCTGTAGTCCCAGAGACTAGGGAAGCTGAGGCAGGAGGATTGAAACTTCAAGGTCAGCCTCTGCAACTTAGCCACTGTCTCAAGATAAAATAACAAAAGGGCTGGGGATCTCATTGATACAGAACCTCTGAATTCAGTTCCTAGCACTGCAATCAAACAACTAATTTTATCACTCAAGGATGCATACCAAAGTTATTTTCAGGTGAAATGTCATGATATTGTATGCCTATTTGCTTTAAAATACTCCAGGGAAGAAAATTATGGGAGAGAAAACGTGTAAGAGCTCACAAGCATGACTAGCAAAATGTTGTTGAAACAAACTGAATGAACGTGGGCTCATCATACTATTCTCTTCCCTTTAGTCAATATTCATGTTTGAAACTGCCACACAAAAAGTAAAAAGAAGAAAAAAAAGGAGAAAAGAAACAAAACTGGTATCAGGGAGAAGAATGGTAACTGGGGAATTTCAGCCCTCTAATCTTTCCTGGTCAGAACTGACAATATTTCATTCCTGGACAAATTAAGTTTTTAAAAATACAACTTTATGTTAAATTTTGGGATTCCTCTTCTATTTTTCTCTTACCATTTCCTTCTTTAGGGATAGGAATCTTGCATTTTCATCTGATACTTATTCATATAATAACTCTTTACAACATCTACTGAAATAAGATGGTGAATATACAGTATTTTTCTCTAGGATCTTTAAATAATTTACATATATTTATAATTTTAAATGCTCCTTGTTTGGAAGATAATGAACTTTTAAGGTACAGAGCCTCAAATGACCTAATTTACAAAATGTTGGTGGGGGGGAATCTGTGCCTGTAATCTCTGCAGCTCAGGAGGCTGAGGCAGAAGGATCAAGAGTTCAAAGCTAGCTTCGGAAAAAGTGAGGCATTAAGCAACTGAGATCCTGTCTCTAAATAAAAAACAAAATAGGGTTGGGGATGTGGCTCAGCAGTCAAGTGCACCTGAGTTCAATTCCTGGTATCAAAAAAAAAAAAAATCTGTTCACTTAACAGTCTCTTTTTGCAAAAATCCAGTTAGAATGTATTTTCTTTTAATATATTAAGCATCTCAGATGTACAAAATATCTAAATGCAATCCTACGTTTACAGCTACATTTATTAATCATCTCATGGAACAACATACATTTTATTACTTTTGTTGTATGAATTTACATTTAATATGCCAGAATAGATGCCCATTATCTTAGACAAAGAGCTATGTTTAGTTTAGCTGTGTCAACAGTATCATGAGAGGTTTTATGTTTAACCAAATTTGGCTATACTTACTGACTGCTAAGCACAGGAGATTATTGGCAAAATGATTATCATTAACCATAAACTAGGTAATAAATTACATACACACCAGTTAAAAAATCATAAAAGTTCCTTTTAACAATTCCATCCCTCAAAGTTTACCCAGAATGCTAATTACCTTTTTGTTCTTTGGAAAGCTGTTCAGCTTGGTCCCAAATTTCAGTGGCATAGAGGAAGTTAGATGTAACCTGAACATAGCTGGCTGCCATCTGGTGGATCTTCTGTGGAATGGTCACTGAAGAGCCACTTGCTGAAGCACTACTGCCCCCAGAAGAATAATTTCCCGAATTGCCTGGTGACAGCTTTGGAGAAACAGGGGAAGGCATCCCAACGGCTTTGCTACACACAGAGAAACAGGAAGCTTGCTCATATGGACAAAGTGAGAGTTATGCAATTCATGTACAATTGGCTCTTCCTACACAAGAGCTTTTAAAATTTAAAGATTCTTTTAGACAAGGGTTCCCAGAGAAGTACAATTTCTTTCAAGTAAGTATTAAAGGCCATTGTTATCTAGAATGTTTGTTTTGACATGGCAACATAACAAGAAATGGGAAGTAACTGAAGAAAGTCATGACTGTTACTAAGCAATTCAAAATGTTCAAAGCTAAAGTCCCTCACTCTGGATCAATATACTTTCCATCTATTCAGGCTTGCAACTACATATTTTTTAAATTGTTCTGGAGAAGAGTAGGTGAAATTCACAATCCTATAAACTATAGTATTAGGTGAGAACATCTTTTCTTGAGCTCCATAATTTCTGGTACTTTCCTAGTTTATCCAAATTATTCAGAGTTGACAAAGAGATACAGCCTTCTCAGTCAAATGCAATCAATTTCAAGCTTCCTGACAATTAAATATTCCTTAGAGATCACATATATTGAAATCTTCCAGGTTCATTTCAGAAAACTATAATTTTGTGAAAATGCGCAAAGCTATGATCACACATTAAAAAAAAATAAAACCAAAAAAGGGGAGAAAACTTACTTGTTTTACATTTTTATCTGCTTTTTTAGCCTTATAAATCTGGTTATAGAAATATATACAAGGAAAAGACTGAATGTAGCTTCACAAAAACATAATAATTGAATAGATAAACTTAAAAATAAAAAAAATCTTTCATGGTGTTTTTGTATCTTTGGGTGTGGATGGGGTGGGAGTGATATGAGGAGGGAGGAGAAATTACAATCATGTCACTAAATTTTGGCAATGCCAAGACTTGGAGTAAAGTTAAGCCCACTTTAATAAACCCAAGTAACCATCGAAATCCACTGTAAGAAGGTTTGAGATGTTGTTTAAAACTCAGATGTCTGTATTTGGCATGTGTGAGGCCCTGGATTCAATTCCCAGTATATATTCACATACATAAAGATTTAGAGATTATAGATCTTAATTCCATTTTCAAATATTATATAAACCTATCACAAATAATAACTGATACAATAAAATTTTACCTACCTCCCCAAACCAGGTGATGGTGCTTGAGAATTATTATAAGAATTCTATAGAAAAAAAATATTTTAAAAAAATCCATTATTAAGTACTTATAAAGCTGGCAGTGCTAATAGAGTTGATCTTAAGTAGTTTTGTACATTTAAGACACCAAAATGTGTAAATGTAAAACAGAAAGAAATTATTAGGTAAGAGCTGGAATGTTCTAGAAGATTTCATATAAGTGGCCAGGAAAGAATGAGTAACAGATGGATAAAGGGAAGGTGTGAGGGCATAGGGAAATAAGTCATTCTATGTGCAATGAGGGCAGAAAATAAGATATATGTATCCCACATAGTTTGCCTAAAATAAAGGTTCAGATAAGGAATAAAAGTGAGACCTGGAGGGCCATGTAGACCAAGGTAAGGGAGTATGGATTTGACTCAGTCAGCAATAACGAACTACTGAGGGGCTCTAAATCATAACCAGAGCAGGGTTTTAAGAGGATATTTGTGGTGCTGGACTGAAAAAAAAAAAACAAAAAAAAAAAACATGAGGAGATATTTTAGGAAACTAATAGTCTAAAGAATGGTATTGAAAATAAAAGATCATTTTAAAGGGGACCAAAAAAAATCATTTCAAAGTATAAATATGGTTTGTGGCATATAGCTACACAAGTTCTATAATCAGATATATGTGTGTCAAAAAAAAAATCCCAGGAAACCATGAACGTATTTGAGAGTTCTCAAACAGTATATTCTCCCCTGCTGTGTTTTGCCTAAATATAAGAGCACTTCTGGGGTAGTAATGAGAGACTTTTAAAATTCTGTCTCTTAGGAAATGGACCCTCCTCTTTCGCATACTTACCTTCAGGTGCTCTGTCAGTGTCTTTGAGTACTTCAGAGCATTTTCCTTCTTCAGTTTGAAGAGCCTCAGGTACAGCAAAGATTGGCATCTCAGGCTAGCCAAAGAAAAGAGTATCTTATTTACCAGGATAACAGATTCTGACCATATCTGTACAAGTAACCTTTGCAATATGCAAGAATATAGGACTGGCTCGTGTGAGTAATCATGGTATAAGATCAACAATACTAACCCTTAGGTAAAACCAAAAGCTGTATTCTTATTGTGGTACACAACCATAGGAAAAGGAAGATGGATAAGAAACTTGGTTTTAGCCTCCCATTAGTTGGACTAATGGGACTCACAGGATTCCAATATGTCATTGTAACACATGCATTACCAAAAAAAAAAAAAAAAAAAAAAAATCACTAAGGGACAGAATCACATCATAAATAATCTAAAATATAAAAAATAAAAATTAGGAAACACAAATCTGATAGAACATATGAACCTTAACAGGCTTTTATAAAGGCCCTGTGTGACCATCCCTCTCTACATATCCAGTCAAGTCCACTTCTCACTGGCCCTCTTTTAGTTCCTTCAAAGTTTCCTATTCATTGTACCTCTGCCTTGCTCCCTACCCTCTACTCTTATTCTTTTTTGTTGTTGTTGTTTTGTTTTGTTTTTTGGTGATACTAAGCTCTATCACAGAGCTACATCCTTATCCTTATCCCTTTTTAATTTGAGACTGAGTTTCAAAAGGTTACCCAGGTTGGCCTCAAATTTGTGATCCTCTCCTGCCTCGGCTTCCAGAGTTACTAGAATCATAGGCACATGCCATCATACTTGGCTTTTTTTTTTTAAGTTACATATACTTTTTTTTCCAAAGTATTTAATTCATATCTTGTGTGATTATTTAATTTCTATCTCCTCACACTAAACTGTAAACCTCATGATGAACAGGACTGTGTAAGATTTATTCACAGTAAGATAAATTCCCAATATTAAACAAAGTGCCAAGTAAAGTACATAACCAGTAACTGATAATACCTTCCAGGAACAAAACAAACTTACTAACCTACTTATTACTTACTAATTTATTTATGGTACTCAAAATTGAACCCAAGGGTGCTCTACTACTGAGATCCATAGCCTTTTAAATTTCTTTTTAGACAAAGGGTCTCACTAAGTTGCCTAAGCTGGCCTCAAAATTGAGATCCTTTCACCTCAGCCTCTTGCACAGCTGGGATTACAGTCATGTGCTGCCATGCCTGGCTGGAACAAAACAAACTTTAGATCATATTCTTTATCCTTCTAAGGAGATGTACGTATATGAAAGGACTGAGAGGGCATTAAAAGAAATGCAGGAAAAAACATCATTTCTCTTCTCTAGGAAAAAAAAAATATTTTAAACAGTAATAGTAGAAGCAGTAACAGCTCACTGGAAGACATCATACACATCCCTCATGAGAGGATTCCAATATCAATCCCATCCTACCAAGACTTATCAAGAGGGCAAGAGATCAGAAATTGACAACTAAAATCTTTCAGTGGGAATTTTGAGTTATTTCCTGCTTGACTCATTGAGAACAGGTTTGTAACAGGGTTAATAAGGAAGGTTGATTCAAGGATAATACTCTCAAGGCACTGAAGACATACACAGCCCAATTTATCAAGGGCTGCATGTCATTTAGCAGAGGGTGGAACACACAACACTTACCAAAGTACTGTGAGTCTTTTATCTGCAGCTGTAGCATCTGGTGCCAAGTAATTCTTTAGCTTCATAGTATATCTGTGATTAAGATAACATACAAATGACAAATAGAATATAAAACTTCCCTTTGATCTCATGATTTCCTTTGTCCTCAAAGCATTAGAATCAAACCTAAACATCCACTTAAATGCCTATATCTCCTTTCCCAACAAAAATAAAGGACTAAGCACCCTCTTCAGCATATATGGTTATATCAGCCTCTTCTTACTCAGACCAGAGAAATGATGTTATTGCCAATGATGCGGCAAATTCTTCCACTTACTTGATAAGCTCCACTGTGTCTGAATACATAGGGAATGGGGATTTGGATTCCTGAGCATTCTTCTCTAATGCATTCCCACATTCAATGAAAGATACCACAGCATCAAGATAGTATACTGCTTTTTCAAACCTATCGGACTAAAGAAAGGATTAAAGTAGTTAGTGGTGACTACTATAAGTAAAAACAACAAATGGGGATTTAAGCTGATTTGATTAAACACATAAATATAAGGAGAATATTTACATACCAATGCATCTGCATTGTGCTTTAGCTTTTTTGCTTCTTGTAGATAATGGTCTGCTGAATAATTTCTGCAATACAAATTTTCATTTTAAATAAAATGGTAAATATTTTCATTAAGATAATACTAGTTTATTTCAGTTTCTAGTATCCCTTCATTTTCACATCAAGTTAAAAAAAAACTTAAGCTATCATTAAACATTTGTTTTTATTATTTATTTATTTATTTATTTTTGGTACCAAGGATTGAACTCAGGGGGCGCTTAATCACTGAGTCTCCTCCCAGCCCTTTTTATTTTTTATTCTGAGACATGGTCTTGCTAAATTGCTTAGGGCCTTGCTAAATTGCTGAGGCTGGCTTTGAACTTGTGATCCTCCTACCTCAGCCTCCCAAGTGGCTGGGATTACAGGTGTGCATCTCTGCACCTGGCTGGGATTTTTTTTTTTTTTCCTCTGCAACTGGCTGAGATTTTTTTTTTTTCCTGACAAATGTTTATATCAGGTTCAGAAATCAAACTCCCTAATGTGAAATACTAAGTTCAACAAGTTATTTTAAAGATTAAGAATAAATACAATGTGGATAGGAGAAATAATATTTTCTCAAAATGCAGGAAAAAACCATCATTTCTCTTCCCTAGGGGGCGAAAAAAAAAACTATTTTAAACAGTAAGAGTAGAAGCCGTAACAGCTCACTGGAAGACATCATACACATCCCTCATGAGAATCATGGAGTTAAGTTAAAGTAGCAGTTGGACAACTGAGTGCCTTTCAAGTTAAAATCAGAATATTCTGTGGATCACATACAAATATTAATCCTCTAATCACTGACAGAAATGAAAATGAATTTCTTACATGCTGACTGGAATGATTCTTGGTTGTTTTTTTTTGTTTGTTTGTTTTTTGTGGGGCTCACACCTGGTAGGCAAGTTCTCTATGTCCCCCAACCTTTTAATTTTAAGTTGAGATAAAGTCTTGCTAAATTGCCAGGCTGGCCTTGAACCTGTGATCCTCTTGCCTCAGACTTCTGAGTCACTGGGATTACAGACATGTGTCACTGTGACCAACTTGTAATGATTTCTCAAATGCATTTTTAAAAATCTTATTTATCTCACCTGTCATCAAAGGCGAGCTTTGTTCTCCGAGGCTTAGAAGCATCAGGAGTCGGTGTAGATGGAGGACAGTTAGAGGAGCTATTTGGAGCCTTTTCCTGACCAGAAAAATATATAACTATGTTGAAAACTGTGAGATTAAAAATTAAGTGAAGAGTACTTCTTCAGTCACTGCTAAAATGGAAACAAAATTCTGTTGCCTTTGGTAATTGATTTCCTTGTGTTATAAAACTTCTATAAACTTTATAATATAAACTTTTTAAAAAACAGAATGGTCCATTTTATGTAACCAAACTACTCATCCTCATATTTATTAGAGTCTACTATGTGCTAGGCAATGGGCAAGGAACTTGTTAAAAACATAAGACAGAAACCACATACCAAAATGGCAGTACTTCTAAGGGCAAAATACATTAGTAATTACTGGTCACTGGAAACAGCAATAACAATATAATATTTACTGGCTGTTTATTACATACCAGACACCAAGCTAACTAAGTATAGTTGTTAATCCTTCAAAAACCTCATGAAATAGGTACTGCTATTAGACTGAATTTTTTAAAAAGCATTTTCAAGACTGAGTAACTTGCCTAAGTTCAAATAACCATTTTTTATAATTTCACAATAGGGATTAAACTTGGACCTCAACACATGTTAGGAATCAAACAAATTTTAAGTGGCATATCTGGAATTTGAGATTAAAAACCCAGATCTGCCTGATTTCAAAAGCCTAGCTACTTTTCTTACATTTTTCTTTGTTTCCTATCAACATGTCTATTCTGCCTCCTTCCATCATATCCCTTTATGCAAGGGTTCTTCCTTTCTCTCTCTTTGCAAATGCCTTTCTATTCAGCCCTATACTTTTGAATATATAATCTCCCATATTAAAATAGTATAAATTAGTAAAATGTAACCCATGAATACACAAATATTTCAATAGTAGAAAAACTGGATAATATATAATTTTATTATTTGTGGTTAAAATATATTTAAAAGGAACCATGTGATAATTTTCAGATCTATGTAATATAATTTACTTCAAGAAATAAAAATACAAGTCTTAAGATTTGAAAAAATGCTAAAGTTGCCTATGAAGTGGCTATTTTGTTGTTGTTAGTGGCAATGCTGGGGATTGAACCCAAGGAAGATCACTAACTACTGAGCTACATTCCCAGTCCTTTTAATTTTGGACAGAGTCTTGCTAAATTACCGAGGGTGTTCTCAAACTTGCAATCCTCCTGCCTCAGCCTCCTGAGCCTGGGTTTACAGGCGTGTGGCCAGCTGAAATGGCTTCTTGAATACAATGTTGCAGTTGTAATGAGACTAAAATAACTGTCCTGTAAGTGCCTAAGTTTAGATTTATGGAGGAAAACTGAAGGTTTCTGAAAATTATTTTTCTTCAACTAATTCATTTAACTGCCTGAGTTGGTAATTGTCAAGACCAACTAGGATTAACAACTTATTATAATAACTATTAAGTAGTAGAAGAGCCTGAGACTAAAATTGGATCTATTTTTTCTTGAAAATGATGGAGTATCAAGTGACTGCATTTAATCCAAAAACATTTCTAAATTACCCGGTAAATCAAACACTGAAGAAAACAACAACAACAACAAAAAAAATCTCTGCTGTTAATAAAACTTCCTTCATAAAGAAGAGATTTTTATCCTTGAGACAGCAGAAGCCAAATAAGCAGGTGAGTTCAATTAATGTTTTTTATTTTGTTTATTTAAAAAAGGCCTCAAAACCTGCAATGAAAAGACAGGAGATTGAGAAAGAGCAAGCGGGCAACTGGAGAACTGGAATGGTAAAAGGACAGTTACATCCTCAGGGCATAAGAATTCTCCAATCTACTGTAGAAAAAGGAAGGGTGTTCAGTTGAAGAGCCTGCCTGCTGTACGTATGTTTGAGAAGTTGCTCATAATTTAAATTATCTCAACTTAAAACACTTAAATTAACAAGTTTAATAAGCATGACTAATAGCCTTTAGTAGTCTAATTTTTCAACTTTCAAACATACAGTCACAAAAATCCAGTGAGTTAAACTCCTAAAACTTTAGATTATTGCCCTAGTTCCAGAAATTTGTTCCTGATCAGAATAATCAATACAAACACAAAACAATACAAACAACCTGGTAAGAAACTGAGGGGGAGAGTCATTAAGGTACTGCCTTGAAAAAGCTTCTCTGGCCCAAATAGCCATCCACAAACATGAAGAATATTTCTCTACATTATGAGTCTGTCAGGAAAAATAATATTAGGAATAATTTCAGAACTAGCTTAGCTAAATATTTTTTTCTATTTCATGAATAAAGCCAAGTGCTTTGTCACTTCATGTAGTATATTTGTAATATATATGATATTCATGTAATATATTTGACTGTAAAATCTAATTCCAAGAAACTTGAAAACCATTTCAAACTACAGACAAGAACTTAATCTTAGCATTGGAACCATGTGGTATTTATTTTGAAAATGTCCATAACCAACTTTTTCAATTATGGGCTTCTATCTTAATTAGTATCCATGTGGCCAGCTGACTTATTGCTTTTATGGTCTGAAATGACTGAATCACTTTATCAATACTTTGATAAACTGAGAGAGAAACACACAGGTCTATATATTTACTGAGAAATTAACAAAGATGTTAAAGCATATAACAAAGATGTTAAAGTACAGTAGTCACCTTGAAGAAATTATAGCAATGAGAGTGATTTTCAAAAGGCTCAAGCTCCCAACATCATACCTTAACCTCCTTGGAGCTACTGGAAGTCTTCCCTTCTGTCTTCTTCTGTTTTGCTGCAGAGGAACTGTTTTTGCTGCTGCCACTATTCTCCTTGTTACTATTACTGCTTGACTTTAAGGAAGATGACTGACTAATAGTCCTCTTCCGAGAGCCATGCTCTGTTTTTGGGTCTTTTGAAGGAACAGGCCCAGCAGGTGAAGGTAACAACTCCTTTTCTTTTGCAGCGCTCTGCTTTGATGACCTGCCAAACAAAACAAATGCCCTCATTTCTCTACACAGTAATACAGGGGTGATGGATTTTTCCATTCTCTTTACCTGCTTTCAAGACAAATTTGTTTTTCCCCATCTGATTATTAGAATAAATGATTATTGCAAAACAAAATGAGACTGTAAATTCCATGAGGGTAGGCATCTTGTCTGTTTTTTCTTTCCCCACCCCATTTTTTGTGCCCCCACAAGCAGTATACCCAGTGTCTAAAACATCACCTGACACATAATTAAGGACTTAATAAATATTGATTAAATAAATGAGCAAACAGATGAATGGCAAAAAGATTAATGCTCCTAAGTTAGCAACTGGTCTCTTGCAAGTTATATGTAAGCTTTCCATCTATCCAGAAAGTGATAAAGCTTTACTTAACACTTTACCATACTCACCCCTAGGCCATTAAAATGAGAGAGGAGAATATAACTAAATCTTTATGTTTTCCATCTTCAATAGTTAAAAGCAAAAGCTCCCATTATTTAGTATATGTGTGTATGTACATGTATAATATCCACTTACTAAAAGGAACACACTGGGAGCACCTCAGAAAGTACCCAATACCAAATGATAAACATGTATTAACAACACTGCATACAACATGTTTTGGACACATACTCTCTGTTGCTGGATGGCTTGTGGCCAGATGAGTTCTTTTCCTCTGTTTTGGGTTTTTTGCTCTCACTGGCTCGGTTATCATCTTCATTCTAGATGGGAAAAAAAAAAAAAAAAAAAAACAGTTGGTAGTAGGTCTGATTTTATTTTATTTTTCCATTTAATTTTAGCTATTAGAAATCCATTAGAAATCTCCAGCTTATCCCTACTAAGATAATAGCAGGGATAATATCAGAACAAAAGATTGTAAACATTTGCTATAGCAAAAGCCATTTCTCTTACACACAAATGATTAAAGCTGAGAAATGAGACATAAGAAAATTATGTCATTACTTTTTAAAAAAATATTTAGTTGTAGATGGACAAATACCTTTATTTTGGTTTTTTGTTTTTACAGGATTTTTTAAAATATTTTATTTTTATATGATGCTCAGGATGGAACCCAGAGCCCTGCACGTGCTAGGCAAGCACTCTACCACTGAGCCACAACCTCAACCCCTATATCCTTCATTACTTTTGACTGGTTCTCCTCTCAACTACTATCTGCTTTATCTCCAGGAATTGCCTAAAACATTTATCTTAACAAATCCATGAATTTAAAAAATCTTAATCGAGTTTCTTATATTATACATTTTATAAAGTCAAAATCTGATTTACAGGTATTGACATAAAAAATCTTCAGAGAAATATATGATAATGAGATAATTAAATATGGGAGAGAAAGGGATACAGAGCTCCTTATTAAGGAAGAACTACATGTTACATATATGCTGTAAAAATTTTAAACAAAAGAGTAAAAAAGGACTTTTTATTACATTTTAAATGTTTGGATAGCTTTAAAGAATATGTAATACTTTTTAAGCACAAAAAGACGTTTCCCCCTCCTACTCCATGAAAAAACATCCTAGTTTTCTAAGGAACAAAGTCTATCATATATAAACCCACATTCCACATAATTCTATGAATAAAATTCCACAAGCAAGTCCAAGATCTGAGGCTCAGAAGCACAGGAACCAACAGCCCTACATAGCTTACTAAACAGCTTCCCTCATGGATGAGTAAAGCATCCCTATAATATAATAATGGAATCTCATTAGCTATTGTGGCAGAACATGGTAAGAAATTCAAATCATATGGACAATTTCAATTTTGGAAGATTTAAAAAATGAAAAAGTTTGTCTGAATATGTATCATCTGTGCATTGTACTATGGTTTTAAGAAAAGGAAAGGGGAAAAAAAGTCTTAGGCTCTACTAGGTTTTAAGGAAATGCTCCCCCATGTGTGACTCTCAGGTCAACTGGGTTGGGGGCTGTTTTCTAAGTTTATCTGATAAGGCCATTCTAGTACCTACCTGTTCATTTGTTCAAGCTTTACTTTCAGTACTTTGAATTATGTTCACACATATGTATTGGAGTAACTGTGAATACAGGCACATGCCACCCAGCATATCTACATGACTATAATCCTTAAATCTTAGACATCCATGAAATTTCACATTTCCTAGGTCTACAAAAAGCTAACCTTAAACATACTCCAAGCTTTGTCTCTAAATTGCCTTAAAAATACTTATAGATGAGAGCTGGTATATGCCAGAAAACTTTTTTTTTTCTCCTTTCTTTTTTCCACTTTAGAGCTGGGGATTGAATCCAGAGCCTCACAAATGATAGACAAGTGCTCTACCCATTAAGCTATACAACCAACCCCAGGAGATGTTTTTAGTTCTAACTTTGGTTAAAGGAAAAAATATAGAGCCAGGAGAAGCACGAGTTAAAAGCCAGCTTCAGCAATGGCGAGGTGCTAAGCAACACAGTGAGACCCTGTCTCTAAATAAAATACAAAATAGGGCTAGGGGGGCTGGGGATGTGGCTCAAGCGGTAGCGCGCTCGCCTGGCATGCGTGCGGCCCGGGTTCGATCCTCAGCACTACATACAAACAAAGATGTTGTGTCCGCCAAAAACTAAAAAATAAATATTAAAAAATTCTCTCTCTCTCTTTCTTTAAAAAAAAAAAAAAATAGGGCTAGGGATGTGGCTCAGTGGTTGACTGTCTTGAGTTCAATTCCTGCTACAAAAAGAAAAAAGGTAGGCACAGATGTGGACAGTGGATGAAAAAAATTCTCAAGGATGTGTCAAAATTGATGACTAAACTTTTGGGGGCTGGAATTACTGTCTTCTACCCAAACCAAGTCACACTTGGTTTGGGTAGAAGACAGTAAAGAATGATAAGGATTGTATTCCAACTAAAAACACCCACAACCAATATTTTAAGAATGTTACCAAGGCCTGACCACCACACACAGAAGTTCTGGCTCATTTCTTATTTAATTCAAAATAATCCTGGATTCACTGAGGGAAACAGGTAGAAGCAGAGAGGTCCTCAAGAGACTGCTCCATATATATAGTTTCAACTGGGCCTTGGGCTCATGACACATTTTTATTATTCTGTGGCTGAGATTTCCATAGCACTTCAGACTCTGATGTTTAAAAATGAACAACAAAAATCTTTTACAGACCTTGTGCTTGGCTGGGTATAATATAGCTCAGTGGTGGAGTACTTGCCTAGCATTCTCAAGGACCTAGGTTCAATTCCAAGCACTGAAAAAACAAAACAAACAACAAACCTTATGTTTCCTCTTGCCTTTGTTGGAAACTTTTTCTGAGGCTTGCTTCTGAGCTTCTCGGGTGTGTTTTTCTGACGTATTTTTCTTTTCCCCTTTGGGTGGTTCAGTTTCTTTATAAGGCTTTCCTGGTATTCGAGTCAAGAGATTCAGGTCAATCTTCACAATAAGTGGATACCTGTCATCAGGCTCACTGAGGGGTGAAAGGAGTTCCTTCTCTTCCATAGGAGAGAACATTCGTTGCCGAAAAAAACTATCTTCTTCCTCCACAGAGGAGGGTTTAACAGGAGTCCTATTACTATCAGGATACTTAGGAGTTTGAGAAGAAGGAGGAAGGCTCTCACTTTCATCTGAATCTGAGGATGAGGTATCTGTTTCTATGATTTCCCTCGACTTCTGGGAAGATTTACTCGTTGACTTGTATTTCTTTTTCTCTGCAGTAGGTCGTGGGGAAGATTTAGACTCCTTCTTTATATTAGGTTTCCTTGAGCCTTTGGTGGCTGCTTTGTGTCTGCTGGAGGGCATGTTGGTAGCCATGTCTACAGGGGTTTCACTTTCTATCTTCAGGCCTCCACGAGGCTCTTCAGCAGCTGCCTTCTCAGCTTTTTTGGGTTGTTTTTTGCCTACAGTTCTCCTCTGTGTTGTGCTGTCACTCTGTGCTGGAGACTTCTGTCTACCACGCCCACTTTCTGATCCCTTTTGGACAGTTTTGGAGTCTCGTCCAGGAGTAGCAGAACTTGTTTCCTTAGGCCCTCCTGGATCTGCATAGCTATTCCCAGGGCCCTGTTCTCGGCCTTCTTTTTTGTAGCCTTGAGAGGATGGGATGTTACTGTCCACAGAAGACGCTGGTGAAACTTTATGTGGGTTCACTTTATTTAACCAGTTATCAAGTTGCCATTTGTTTGTTGGTGGTGGTTCAGGCTGAAAAACAGAAATACATATACTTTTTCAACATTGAAGTTTTCTTCCTTCTTCATAATATCAAAAAAAAGGAAAAACTCTAATGTCTAATGCAATAAAAGAATGTGCTTTTAACTGTTTTGACTGGACTAAAGCACAGGATGAAGTATTTACTACTAGCTCTAATCACTTGAATGAGCAGATGTTATATGTGGCCTTTAAACAACAAATTCATGTCAGAAATCTAACTTGAAAGGCATTAATTACAGCCAGGCATATAATCCCAGCTACTTAGGAGGTTGAAACAGGAAAAATTACAAGTTGGAGATTAGCCTCAGCAACTTAGTGAGGTTTCTTTGTTGTTGTTGCTATTTTTTGTTTTTACTGGCTGCAGGACTAGGGATGGTAGAGACTGGGTTGAATCCCCAGCATGGGGGAGAGGGGAGGAAAAGCATTGTAACAAGAAATCACATAGTATAATTCCAGAAACTAAACAAATAATGTAGGTACCCAAAGAGTTTTTTTTGTTGTTGTTGTTGCTGTTTTGTTTTGCTTTGAACCCAGGGGTGCTTAACCACTGAAGCACATCCCCAGGCCTTTTTTAAAATTGTGAGATACGGTCTTGATGAGTTGCTTAGGGTCTCACTAAGTTGTTGAGGTTGGCCTTGAATTTGCAATCCTCCTGTCTCAGGTTCCCATGTCACTGGGATTACAGGCATGTGCCACCACACTTGCCCTACAGGAGGTTTTTAACAGGACTTAGCAAGCTACAGTGAAATTAAACTATATAAAACTCCTTTTATCCATAATAACTATATAACATGAATTACTATATAGAGATATAAAAGTAAAGACCAAACTAAAAAAGTCCTTTTTTTTTTTGGGGGGGGGGGGTAACTGGGGATTGACCTCAGGGACACTCAACCACTAAGCCACATCCCCAGTCATATTTTGTATTTTAGAGATAGAGTCTCACTGAGTTGCTAAGCACCTCGCTGTTGCTGAGGCTGCCTTTGAACTCTTGATCCTCCTGAGCTGCTGGGATTATAGGCACATGCGCTGGGCAAGAAATCCAATATTTTAATGATCTGCTAACAGAATTTCAAACAGTTCCTAAATTTGGTGGGGGGGGGGCAGAGGGGGAATTCTGTTAAATAATAAACAGAGGGAAGGAAAGGAAGGGGCCAGGGGATTAGCAGGATGGTGGAATGTGATTGGACATCATTATACAAAAGTACACATATGAAGACTTGAACTGGGTATCAACATAGTTTAGATACAAACAGAGATATGAAAAATTGTGGTATATATGTATATTAAGAATTGTAATGCAAAAAAACACAAAGTACATGTATAAAGGCATAAATTGGCGCGAACATAACTTTATATACAAAGATACGAAAAACTGTGCTCTATATGTGTAATAAGAATTGTAATGCATTCCACTGTTGTCGTGTATTTAAAAAAATAAAATAAAATCAACCAATTAAATAAATAGAGTATTTCGTTTTCTTTAAAAATACACAGTTCAATTGCTTTTTGTCAGAATATTTAATCTTTTTCCTGTTTATAGTTAAATCAGATTTTTACCAAGGCTTATGAGGAACTCCCATCTCACCTCAGGAGATGCACTCTGGGATGGTTCATTTGCCTCACTGTCACTGGAACTACTTTCACTCTCTGAATCGGATCCAGAGCTGCTTTCAGATCCACTGTGGCTGCTAGAATCATCCCTGGAGTTATCTGCTCCTTCACTATTATGATGTGAAGGTTCAGAATTACTGAAGGAAATAAAACATAAATGAATAAAAGTTTCTTTTACAATGACAAGAAAACATCCAAATCCAACAACTATCTTTATAATGTTTATTTGAGCTGTTACAATTCAGTGAACACAGAACTTCATTGTAAATGAAATAAACACTTCCTTTAAAAAGTTTCTGATGTACTACTCAGCTATTAATACCTTTTAAAAACAGCTGAAGGTATAATTTTACATACCATAAATTCATGTAGTTTTTAAGTATAAAATTTAGTGATTTTTAGTTAACTTATAGAATTGTTTCTCCACAATCACAACTGACAATATTTACTTTATAAGGCCACTTATTATATTATTACAATGTTAATCAGGCTGACCTTATCCCTCTAAATAAAACAAAATAAAAGGATGCCTACCTTCCTGGTGTACTCCTTGGCATTGTTTTATCACAGTCCTAAAATTAAAGCATGAGGAAAACTATGAATGAATGAATAGTACTCTATTTGTGTAGCAATGTGAACAATATCTGAATTCTTAAAAACCACCTTTTCTAACATATGAATCGATGTTTATTTAACACATTATTTTTACTTAAGGAACAACTGAATTGCCAGGATAAGAAATTTATTAATATTTCTCCTTGTCAGTAACCTCTTGCTTCATGAGTATGTTCTGACCCACAACAAATGTTAAGGAAAAGTCGAGTTTTTAAAAACAAAAAACAATGGGGGGCGGGGAATGGAGGTTTAAAGACAGCATAGAAAACTATAATACTCCAGGGTCAGAGGATTATAGGAAGGAATTCATTCTAAATAAGTGAATTGTAAATGTATTATTCAATTATAATTTTTATAAAATACAATGAAAACAAATACTGTATGAGACTGGCAAAATTATATAGTAGTAGACACACCTGTTCCCCATCACTGTCTTCACTGCTGCTTAGTTTTAAGTCATCTTTTAACATACTAGAGGGAAAAGGCAAAAAGGATTATTATATTTGGAACAATTTATCATGGATGCCAGAGTATTAAATATACACCAATACTTGTAGAAATAATCACTATGGTAGCCAAAGATTTAATTAAGAAACACAAAAACGTATGGTTTGGTTCACATTCAGAGTGAAAACAGAGAAAGGAGGAGTTTAATCATGTCATAAGCTCTAAACTTTTCCTATTCACCTTTCGTTTCTAATAAAACAAAAATTACTTTCCATAAATTCTCATAATCACTTTTGTTTTCTCGAATTGCATACAGATGTTTACATCATTATTAAAACAAATTAATAGAGCAATATCCAACAGTCCACTGGAGATGTATAACTCCCAAAGGGAAAAAAAAAATTAAAGTATCAAATAGTTCTCTCTCTTTGTTCCCAATGTTTCATGAAGAGAAATCTGTGTTGGCAACTAAATAGTGAAAACCAGAAGAACATAATTTCCTCATCCAAAATTCTAATTAACCCATTCTGTCCCATCATTCTAAATGTAGAACACTTATGAAACTATAAAATAGTATATAATATATAGTAGCATTATATGATAATAATTATTATAATTATAATATACAATTAATTAATAATATATAATATATATAAACTCTAAATTGTTATTTCTAACCATTTTAATGATCTGGGTCAATTCTACTGAAATATTCACAAAATTGAAAATTCTGGACTCAATGGGTTAATAAATAAATGCCTTGTTAGGAAACAGGCGTCCTATATAGAATTAATGGTGTTTAATGAGAGTCTTGGTTATAGCAGAAATGACCATGTATGAATTTTGAAACTCCAAGCTCCAAATCTTCTTGATAAAAATTTAAATCCGTTTTAAAAAAACACACAAATGCTATAAACTGACAGTTTCTGAAAGTAAAATTAAAGGTTTAAGTCTTCCTTAAGACCATGAAATCAAAGCCATTAAACTTAACATTTGAGTAATAACTCGTAAACACTTCTTGCTTTACAAGAGAGAAAAAATTAATACAAAGATTAGGGAGAATTGCAACTAGAAAAATATTTAATATCTCATTATCTTTCTTTTAAAAATTTCATTGCATCTCCAATCAGTGGGAAGGAAATCTTCTTTCACTTGGATAATTACTTGTATTTTCCCTTGAAATTCAATCTATATTTAAAAATCTAATCCCAATTCCAAGTATTATCCCAAAAAATCACCTTGAAGTTAACCAAATGATTATAACTATGAAAAGTGTTTTAAGACTGGATCAATTAAATGGAATGGGAAAAAGTTTTCTTTTGGACAAGGTGCTTAGTGCATATCTATGACTGGTCTCTTGGTAAGGAAATGTATTTAATTCTCTCAGCCCTTATGATTTAATAATGGCGGCTCAATGAACCTGTTTACATGTGTAAATATGTCAAAGCTTTTACCAGGGGCTGGGGATGTAGCTCAGTTGGCAGAGTGCTTGCCTCACATGCACAAGGCTCTGGGTTTAATCCCCAGCTCCATGAATGAATGAATGAATGAATGAATGAATGCATGTATGAATGCATGAATGAATGAGATGCTTGTGTTTGTATATGCATACATATATATAGTTTTTTTTTAAAAAAGCTTTTACCAGACTTTTTTTCCCTCAGCTATCAAAGTGAAATGCACATATATTGTAGGCATGCATCAAGCTTTTGAATATAAATATGAGTAGGAATATAATTTGAATTCTTCAGCAGTCCTCAGTCCTCCCTTTGTTCAGCTGAAGAGGCTACTAAACTAAGGTGATTAATGTAGTTTATAGCTATGGCATAGAAAACTGATGCTGTGGCCATAAATTCTTTAGAAAGTGTTTTAACCTCTGAGTTAACTTTTAGTCTTGGAAGTTCAAGAGTTTACTCTTTGAGAAGTCATTGTTACATTCTCATATATATTACATTTTCATATATATTCCTACCTACAAAATAAAAATATAAAAACAAAGACAGTACCAATTATGTTACTTAAATATATAACATGGCTAAATGGAGGGGAAAGCCTCTCTTTTTAAGATGATTTCTTTATTAAATATAAACTATACATACAAACACACCTCTGAGAGATGAGGGAAAAAACCTGTGATCTCAGAGCAAGGAAAACTATAGCCTACAAACAAAAACCTAGGCCACCAATGTATTGTTAAAATGAGTTCTTTTTCTTTGTACCAGAATTTGAATTCAGAAGCAGTTAATCACTGAGCTACATTCCCATCCCTTTTTATTTTGAGACAGGGCTCGCTAAGTTGCTGAGGCTGGCTTTGAACCAGTGATCCTTCTGCTTTAGACTCTGGAGCCACAAGGAATAGGGGCATGCACCACTGTGCCCAGCTTGAAGAAAGTTCTATTGAAACACAGACACATCCATGGTCTATAGCTACAATTTTATACTACCATGACAGAATTAAGTATTCAATATAGAAGCCATGTGCCCCTAAATACTTAAAATATTTCATTATATGATCCTTTACATAAAGTTTGCCTATACCTGCATTAAAAGATTAATATTTCTGCCTGAGGTAATGCAAATGCTTAGCATACACAAGGCCCTAGGTTCTATCTCTAGCACAACATTAAAAAGTAAACAGTAGAATAACATTTTTAAGTACTGTTAAAATATCCAGATATTACAGATAACTCATTGAAAAAGAGACAAACTTATTAAGCTATAAACTTACGATTTAGACTGGTGCCCATTTGAAGTTTTAGCAGAAGGATTGTATCTTTCTGGAACAAAATAACACAGAATAAGCAACTGAAATTTTCTATTTAGATCATAAAATATGTATGCAAAATATCTACCCTCAAAGAAATATAAACTGAAACAATTCTACAACCATCACAATGGCAACACATTGAAGTCCAATAATATGACATTATTATAGCTACTATAATATGGGGAAAATGCGGGAAGAAACAGGCATACTCATATAGGACTGTTAACTCACACAATCTTTTGAGCAGGCAATCTAGAAATACTATTCAATGAAAGCAATTTTACATTACAGGGATATCTGGAGAAACACACGGAAAACACACACATGTAATAGTATGCTTTGTAAAAGCAAAAAGTAGAACTACAAGTCCATCAAAGTTACATATATTATGAACCAGGGATTAAACCCAGGGGTGCTTAACCACTGAGCCATATCCCCAGCCCTTTTTGTATTTTAGCTGGAGAACAGGGTCTCAATGAGTTGCTTAGGGCCTCACAAAGTTGCTGGGGCTGGTTCTGAACTTGTGATCCTCTTGCCTCAGCCTCCCGAGCCATTGGGATTATAGGTTTGAGCCACTCTGCCTGGCTTAAACTACAACACTCTCACATAACACAATTTTAATATTAGAATGAATGAGAGCTTTATATTGATAGACAGGGTTAAATTAAATTAAGTGAAAAACACAAGGTAATAAAGAGCCAAGCCAAATAAGATGTGGGGGTGCACACCTCTAATCCCAGCTACTTTGAGGCAGGAAGATCATAAATTGGAAATCAACCAGAGCAATTTAGAAAGATTCTGCCTCAAAAGGAAAAATAAAAGGCTGGGAATGCAGCTCAGTGGTACAGCACATTCCTACAATGTGAGTCCCCAGTTCAGTTCTTAGTAACATATATACAAACAAAAAGAAGAGAGGAGATGCAGCTTGGGATCACATCTGTCATAGTTAGCTTTGAGGCAAGAGAAGAGTTGTGGGGTAGAAGCAAGAATGAGATGTTCATAAATGAAGAGAGAAAATGGAAATGTTGTGGTTTATGGCTAGATATTTTCTGCATGTAAATAATATCAGGTCCCTTTTTTCTGTAAACTTGGCTACAAGGCAAAACTAAGATGAACATATAGAGAAAGTACAACAATAAAAGAGAGATTCTTCTAATTTTATCTCTGCATTAAGATAACTTAGCAAAAGATCAAAAAGGTCATTTCCCCAAATACTGTGAAACTAGTGCAAATCTACCTTACTTAAGAAGTTATTGCTCTTGGGAGGGGGTTGTGGCTTAGTGTAGAGCTCTCACCTAGCACATGTGAGGACCTGGGTTCAATCCTCAGCACCACATAAAAATAAATAAATAAAACAAAGCTATTATGTCCACCTACAACTAAAACATAAATTTTAAAAAAGAAGAAATTATTGCTCTTGGCAAAAATATCTGGTTTTGGGCTGGGGTCCTAGCTCAGTAGTAGAGCACTTGCCTCACATGTGTGAGGCCCTAGGTTCAATCCTTAGCACTACATAAAAATAAATAAAATAAAATAAAGATATTGTATCCATCTACAATTAAATAGGAAAAAAAATCTGGGCTAGGACTGTGGCTCAGTGGTAGAGAACTCGCTTAGCAAGGGTGGGACCGGGGTTCGATTCTCAGCACCACATAAAAATAAAGGAATTATGGGCTGGGGATGTGGCTCAAGCGGTAGCGCGCCCGTCTAGCATGCATGCGGCCCGGGTTCGATCCTCAGCACCACATACCAACAAAGATGTTGTGTAAGCCGAGAACTAAAAAATATTAAAAAATTCTCTCTCTCTCTCTCTCTCTCTCTCTCTCTCTCTCTCTCTCTCTCCTCTCTCTCTCTCTCTTTAAAAAAAAAAATAAAAAAAATAAAGGAATTGTGTTGTGTCCATCTACACCTAAAAAATAAATATTAAAAAAAATCTGGTTTTGTTACAGAGCTATATGGTTGTCATGGTTTGAATATGAGATATCCCCCAACAGCTCTTCTGTTAATGCAGGCATATTCAAAGGTGCAATAATCAGATTATGAGAGCTATAACCTAAACAGTCCATCCTAGTCTGAATGAATTAAACTGGGTGATAACTATAGGCAGTTGGGGCAAAGCTGCAGGAAGTGGATCACTGGAGGCATGCCCAGGAAAGGTTCATTTTCTTCGCAGTCTCCCCACCTACACACTCCATTTCCCAGCTACAGTGAACTGAGCAGCTATTCCCCACCAAGATGTTCTGCTTCATCTCGGGCCCAGAGAGATAGAACCAGCTGAATCTATAAAAATGTGAGTCAATATAAATTTTTCTTCTTCTACATTGTTCTGGGCAGGTATTTTGGTCACAGTGATGAAACACTAACACAATGGTGAAGCCCAGAAATTTGCAATGGTTCCTGACCTTCCCACCATTAGTCTACATATCTCTTGGGACCATACATGAACTTCCTAGCGCTGACTTCCCCTCAAGTTCTATTAAGAAGTTTAAGAGTTAGGGTGAAAAAAGCAGGGTTGCAGGGGATGGCAGGCTTTCTACACAGACCAGACGACGCAGGAATAAACAAATGGAAAATGCACAGATACAGAAAGAGAAGCATCTTGATCAGCTAAAATGAGGTGTTCTTGTTTAGTTTTATAATTTTAGAAATACTTTATCTTCATCAAGGAAATGGAAAAACAGTGGAAAATGGTTCTTGATTTATGAGATGCCCATCAAATTGAGTCTATGCACTTTCAACTATTAGTTCAAATAATAGAAGTTTATTGTGATCTATAATGATCTATAATCTTGATTATTATAGCCATACCAATATTCAGCTCAATCCATTACTATTTATTGGATCATAAAATTACAATAAGACATGCAAAAAGAATTATTAAAGGAATTTAAGGCCAGGTGAATCAAATGCTCAATAAATAGCTTAATTTAAAAACCAGAAGCAAAAGAAATACTCACTTTGTTCTCCAGGGCCAAAATTGGATTGCTGAGTCTCCTAAGGAAAAGGAACACAAAATGTACAAAGTGATATTCAGAAAGAAAGGTTCATTAGTAGACAATGCTCCAAAGTACACAAAAATGCTTCAAGCACATAAAAGAAAAAGTATTGAAAGAATGTAATGGCACCTAATTAGCCTTAGAATGAAATGTTCTAAAACGGATAGCTGTAGTGGTTTCACATATCTATAAATATATTCAAAACAAATGAATTGTACCCTTTAAATGGATGAATTAAAGTCCATAATGGACTTTACAGAGCTCAGTACAAAAAACATTTAAGCTTTCCATACTGGATACTTTTCAGCAGTATCCATGGTACTAATAACCTACATTAGAGAACTAGAGAGTAAATAATTTCAATTTAAGCTCTAGGTCTTAAAAAATGCTTAATTTTTTTAAAAAGGAAATACTATAAAAATAGTATACTGGGTTAAAATGGATGTATTAACTACAGACATTCAAACTATAGTGCTTTCATGGAAAGCCCCCCCCCCCCAAAAAAAACCACCACTACATGAGTATTCCAATATTATTTTATTCCTTCCCTCTCCCTAATATCTTATAAATCATTAGCAACTCGAGGAAGAGACTGTTATATACTACTTTCAAAAGTCCTATAATCACACCCTACATTCAAGAAGCACCAATGCAATAGAAACCAAAATATCACTGTTGGTGAAAAGAACATGGCTTTGCAAATAACATTCATGACCAGGATAGCTGCTTTATATGCGAATTGTGCCATTTATCTAGGTAATATGAGCCAACAAGATGTGGTCCTAAAAATACACAGAGATCCCCTTAAAAAGCCTATTTAAAAATAATCATACTTTTCATTTACTGACAGATTATCTGTGAAAGAACAATCCACACAGTAAGAAGGCTAAAATATAGTTTACTGTTAAAAAATGATGTAAACCTACATGTATAGTCAACTAATTTTGAAGAAGGGTGCCAAGACTAATGGAGAAAGAACAGTCTTTTTGACAAACAGTGCTAGGAAAACTGAATACTTATATGCGAATGAAAAGAAGCTGGACCTTTATATCATACTACATAAAAAACGTGGATATAAGACCTAATTGAAAAAGCTAAAGCTATAAAACGCTTAGAAAACATAATGCCAAATCTAAACGGCTTTGGATTTGCAGAGAATTCTTATATATTATAGCAAAAGCATGAAGCACACACACAAAAAATATATATAAAATATTTGCAATTCATATCTGAAAATAGGCTAGTATACATAATATGTATACAACTCTTACAATTCAATGATACAAGACAACCCAATTAAAAACGAGAAAATGATCTAAATAGACATTCTACCAAAGAAGACATGTAAATGGACAATAAGTACAAGCAAGATGTCTGACATCATCTGTATCAAGGAAATACAAATCAAACCCATGATGAAATACTGCTACACACTCATTAGGATAACTAGAATGAAAAAGATAATATCAAGTGTTGACAAGGATGTGAAGAAATCAGAGCCTTAATGGGAATATAAATGGGGTAGATGCTTTGGAAATATTCTAACAGTTCCTCAATTGATTAAATAAAGAATTAACCATATACTATTAGCAATTATATTCTTAGGCATATAACCAAGCAAAATGACATTTTTTTTTCCTTGCAGTACTGGGTATTAAACCTAGAGCCTTGTGCATGTTAGGAAAGCACCCAATCACTGAGCTACATCCTCCATCCTAAGTTAAATGAATGCATATGTCCACACAAACACTTCTACAGGCATGTTTATAGCATCATTACTCATAATAGCTAAAAAATGAAACAACTCAAATGACCAACAGCTAACAGACATATACAATGGAATATTATTTGCCCAAAAAAAGAATGAAGTACTATAAATGCTGTAACTTGGATACATTATGCAAAGTGAAAGAATTCAAGCATAAATAACCACATATTATAAGATTCTATTTAAAAATAAGATTCTTTTTAAATATAATGTCTAGAACAGGAAAATTTATATACATAGATTAGTGTTCTTAGGGCTGAGAGAAAGAATAGAGGAAAAGGGGAAACAGATACAGTGTAAGGAATTTCTTTTTGATGTAATGAAATGTTCTAAAACGGATAGCTGTAGTGGTTTCACATATCTATAAATATATTCAAAACAAATGAATTGTACCCTTTAAATGGATGAATTACATGGTAAGTGAATTATATCAATAATGCTTTTTAAAAAATAGAAACAGAGCCAGGTGCAATGGTGCACACCTGTATCTTGGAAGGCTGAAGCAAGAAAATCACAAGTTCAAAGCCAGCCTTAGCAACTTAGCAAGACTATGTCTCAAAAAAAATAAATAAATAAAAATAAAAAGACCTAGGGATGCAGGTCAATGGTTAAGTATCTCTGTGTTAAATCCCTGGTACAAAAAAAATAAAAATAAAAAAAAAAAGTAAACACAGATGTGGCCAAGAGATTGCTCTAATAACTTTTATAAATCGTGTTAAAAATGAAGACCCCTCTACTCCCTTGAACTTCTCTTGTACTCATTTACTTGGTAAAGCCTAAGCTCAGGCTTCTAAGTAATCTGATTTTACTCTCATCTCTGACAATAGTCAGCTGGTCACCAAATACTACTAGATTCTGTCTCTACAATACCTACTAAAATACAACATCATCTCTCCTGCATCTTCATAATCTTCTATTATGAAGACTTCAGGCTCCTTTTTCTTTCTTTTTTTTCTTCTTTGCAGTACTCAAGATTGAATACAGGGCTTCACACGTTAGGAAAGCATTCTACCATTGAGTTGATCCCAGCTTTTTTTTTTTTTTTTTCAGTTGTTGATAGACCTTTTATTTTATTTATTTATATGTGGTGCTGAGAATCAAAACCCACTGCCTCACACATGCTAGACAAGTGTGCTATACCACTGAGCCCCAGCCCCAGCTCCAGCCCCTGATCCCAGCTTTTTATTTTAGTTTAGTTTAGTTTGAGACAGGGTCTTGTTAATTTGCCCAAGCTAACCTTGAACTTGTAATTTTCCATCCTCAGCTTCCCGAGTCACTGTGACTAGAGGCATGCACCACTAAGTTTGTCTTTAGGATCTCTTCTTGTTCATCTGATGGCCATCTAATGGATATTCCAGGTTCTAGTCTCTGAATCACTCAACTACAGGCTCCAATTTAGCTTTTTTAAACCCAAGTCTTATTTTACAGACCCTTCAATAGTTCTTTGTTTCTACTGGGAATGAAACCCAAACTCTGGCATTACACTTCATTCATGTATCTAAACACTGGGGAAACAGAGTGATAAGCAAAAACAGACATGGGTCTTGCTCTCATGGAGCTTAGCATTTATTGAAATAATGCTGACAGTGAATACCGTGCAAATAAAATAAAGGTAAAATGGCAATGTGGTAAGTAATGAAGGGCAAACACATACAAAATATTATGTTAGGGTTTATAGTGGCATCTATGAAGATATCTAGTCAGAAAGATGAGCAAATGCTCACTTGGGGAAGTAGTATTCAGGCTGATATGAAATGTATGTAGGGAAAGGACACAGATAAGTGCTTAGGGGAGAGAGAAAAGTATGTTTAAGGGCCAGAAAGAGAATAGCACAGCTTGTATGAAGGCCTTAAAGGCAACCCATGAAGAAGAAAAGATACCAGGGAAAGAGTGATCAGAAATGAGACTGAAAACCTAAAAAGCTACATCATATAGCTTAAAGACCATATTAAATGTGTGTGTGTGTGTGTGTGTGTGTGTGTGTGTGTGTAGTTTATTAAGCAAAAGAGTTACACAATCACATCTGCATCCTGTGAAGACCATCCTGGCTATTAAGTGGAAAACAGTTTTCAGGAAACTAGAATGAAAATAGATACATGTTAGGAGATTATTTTATAGTGGTACAAGTAGGAGATAACTATAGCTTGAACAAGCTGGTCTCGGAGCTTTTACATCATACATTCCATTATTAAGAAATTTTCCTCAGGAGGCTGAGATAGGAAGATCATAAGTTCAAAGCCAGCCTCAGCAATGCAGTCAACTTGGCAAGACCTTGTCTCAAAATTAAAAGGGTCAAGGATCAAGTGCAGGAGGTAGGGGAATATTTTCCATTTATGTCCAAAATAAGCATATTGTTTTTTTTTTGTTTGTTTTTGTTTTTTTTTTCCCCATATTTTTTTTTAAGAGAGAGTGAGAGAGGAGAGAGAGAGAATTTTTAATATTTATTTTTTAGTTCTCGGAGGACACAACATCTTTGTTGGTATGTGGTGCTGAGGATCGAACCCGGGCCGCACGCATTCCAGGCGAGTGCGCTACCGCTTGAGCCACATCCCCAGCCCAAAATAAGCATATTGTATTACTATTCAACGTTAGATAAAATGTTTTTAATCTTAAATACCTTAGACTTTAAAGGATTAGAGTAAAATAATATTGTAACGTAAGTTTTAAATTCTATTAATTAATGACAGTGAAGCCTTTCTTCTACAAAAAAAAAAAAAATCACACTTCAAAGGTCTGACAAAGATAGGCTTACCTTGATATATGGTTTCATTGGATGTCACACAGTACATAAATGGAAGGCATCCCAGGTTTACTGAATCATGATACTAAATTTTCAGTCCTATATCTTAAGATGCAAAAGTTTCTATAGCTGTTGAGCTAGTTGATTTCCATGTTCTCTGATACAAATCAGTTTTCAGGAAAATAAATTAAAAGGGCTGCATTTTAGAAAATAGGGTCAAAAGTCACTGAATTTAGAAAATCCTGTTTCCAAGTCTTTAAAGTTCATACACATGAGTCATTGTGGTTTTTGAAAAGCAAAGAAATAGGGGCTAGGGATGTGGCTCAAGCAGTAGCGCACTCGCCTAGCATGCATGAGGCCTGGGTTCGATCCTCAGCACCACATACAAAAAAAGATGTATCTGCCAAAAACTAAAAAAAAAAATAAATATTAAAAAAAATTCTCGGGCAGGGGATGTGGCTCAAGCGGTAGCACGCTCACCTGGCATGCCCGGGTTCGATCCTCAGCACCAAATACAAAGAAAGATGTTGTGTCCGCTGATAACTAAAAAAAAATTAAAAAGAAAATATTTAAAAAAAAATTCTCTCACATATAAAATAAAAAAATAAAGAAAGAAAAAAAAAGAAAAGTAAAGAAATATAAAATAAAATGAGGACATTATTAAATGTTATTTTCCTAGCATAAGCCCACTGTAAGGACAGCAATTACTTTAAAATATCATATATCATCTTTAATATGAGGAGACAAAATAATTTATTTCTTGAAGAATATGTTATGAAAAACTTGGCATATGGGAGAAATGAGACAGAGAGAGAGGGGTGTCTGATTCATTTTAAAGTGAGATAATGTTATGAAACAAATAACCAATGAACTTCTATGTTAGTGTAAAATATATTCAGGATCACTCCTATAATGTTTTCATTAGAAACAAAGAATATGATTTCATTAGCAAACTGAAGATATTCTGCAGTATTTTGGACATGTCTGATTTCAACATCATCGCTGCAATACTGCAACTGTGCATAAGTGCACTTGTGGTATCATTATTTTTGCCTTGCTGTGAGCAGTTTTTATAGTTCCTGTTAAAGCAGTTAGTGCATCAACAGTGCCATACTGGTTCTCCAGGAGGAGGCGGAGGAGGAGGAGGAGGGAGAAGGAGCGATAAAAGGAGAAACACAGGGAAGGATAGATAAGATATATATTTGTAAAGCACCTAGATAAGAGGTTCTAGGTAAAAGGCTGGGGTTATAGCTCTTGCCTAGCACGTGTGAGACACTGAGTTTGATACTCAGCATTGCATAAAATAAATAAATAAAATACAGATATTGTGTCCATCTACAACTTTAAAAAAAAGGTGCTAGGTAAATAACAGGCACAAAGAGAAGACGACGCAGGTCTAGCATGATGTATTACAACCATGCACCCAATTAAACACTAATACATAATTCCTTTTTCTTTCTTTTGTATTATTTTATTTCAACAATCAAATGTTTGGCATACTGACACAAAACACAGTCCTTCTACATTTCCTTAAAGCACTCAGTAATATGCCCAGAAAACTTTTAATGAAAGAGGTAGATACAGGAGAAAAAGGAACAGCATCCAGAGAAAGAGGGTAAATCTGGATGAGCAACACAGAATAGTAGACAAAGAAGCAAGATTAAAACAATATTCAGGGCTGGGGTTGTGCCTCAGTAGTAGAGTGCTCGCCTAGCACATGTGAGGCCCTGGGTTTGATTTTCAGCACCACACAAAAATAAATAAGTAAAATAAAGGTATTGTGTCCAACTACAACTAAAAAATTAAAAATATTTTTTAAAATTGTAAAATTGTGTAAAATATGTAAAATTGTGGATGTGTAACCGACGTGATTCTGCAATCTGCATTTGGGGTAAAATTGGGAGTTCATAACCCACTTCAATCTAATGTATGAAATATGATATGTCAAGAGCTTTGTAATGTTGTGAACAACCAATAAAAAAAAAGGAAAAAAATTCAATGCTAAGCTAATCATGGAGAAACAAACTAAATTAAAAAAAAGATAAATAATCAAACATGGCTGGAAGTACAAACCATATATCAATAGTAACGCTAAACGTTAATGGCTTAAACTCTCCAATAAAGCGACATAGGCTGGTAACATGGATTAAAAAAACAAATCCAACAATATGTTGCCTACAGGAGACACATCTGATTGGAAAAGACATACAAAGGCTGAAGGTGAAAGGTTGGGAAAAAATATACCACGCACACGGTCCTCGTAAGCAAGTAGGGGTGGCCATCCTCATATCGAATAAAATTGACTTCAAGACTAAGTTAATCAAAAGGGATAAGGAAGGACATTATATACTGTTAAAAGGAATCATTCACCAACAAGACATGACAATTATCAATATTTATACACCAAATAATGGTGCTGCGATGTTCATAAAACAAATTCTCCTCAAGTTCAAGAATCAAACAGACCACAACACAATAATTATGGGTGACTTCAACACACCTCTCTCACCATTGGACAGATCCTCCAAACAAAAGTTGAATAAAGAAACTACAGAACTCAATATCACATTCAATAACCTAGACTTAACTGACATATATAGAATATATCAACCATCATCAAGTGGATATACTTTTTTCTCAGCAGCACATGGATCCTTCTCAAAAATAGACCATAAATTATGCCACAGGGCAACCCTCAGTAAATATAAAGGGGTGGAGATAATACCATGCATTTTATCTGATCATAATGGAATGAAACTGGAAATCAATGATAAAAGAAGGAAGGAAAAATTCTACATCATATGGAAAATGAACAATATGTTACTGAATGATCAATGGGTTACAGAAGACTTAAAGGAGGAAATCAAAAAATTTCTTAGAGATAAATGAAAATACACACACAACATATAGGAATCTATGGGACACAATGAAAGCAGTTTTAAGAGGGAAATTCATCGCCTGGAGGTCATTCCTCAAAAAAAGGAAAAACCAACAAATAAATGAGCTCACACTTCATTTCAAAGCCCTAGAAAAGGAAGAGCAAAACAACAGCAAATGTAGCAGAAGGCAAGAAATAATTAAAATCAGAGCGGAAATCAACAAAATTGAAACAAAAGAAATTATTGAAAAAATTAACAAAACTAAAAGTTGGTTCTTCGAAAAAATAAATAAGATCAACAGACCCTTAGCCATGATAAGGGAGAGAAGAAGAGAGAGAACTCAAATTACTAACATACGGGATGAAAAAGGCAATATCACAACAGATGCTACAGAAATACAGAAGACAATTAGAAATTATTTTGAAAACCTATATTCTAATAAAATAGAAGATAGTGAAGACATCGATAAATTTCTTAAGTCATATGATTTGCCCAGACTGAGTCAGGAGAATACACACAATTTAAACAGACCAATATCAATGGATGAAATAGAAAAAGCAATCAAAAGACTACCAATCAAGAAAAGCCCAGGCCCGGATGGGTATACAGCGGAGTTTTACAAAACCTTTAAAGAAGAATTAATACCAATACTTTTCAAGTTATTTCAGGAAATAGAAAAAGAGGGAGCTCTGCCAAATTCATTCTATGAGGCCAACATCACCCTGATTCCGAAACCAGACAAAGACACCTCAAAGAAAGAAAACTACAGACCAATATCTCTAATGAACCTAGATGCAAAAATCCTCAATAAAATTCTGGCGAATCAAAACACATCAAAAAAATTGTGCACCATGATCAAGTAGGATTCATCCCTGGGATGCAAGGATGGTTCAATATACGGAAATCAATCAATAAATGTTATTCACCACATCAATAGACTTAAAGATAAGAACCATATGATCATCTCGATAGACGCAGAAAAAGCATTCGACAAAGTACAGCATCCCTTTATGTTCAAAACATTAGAAAAACTAGGGATAACAGGAACTTACCTCGACATTGTAAAAGCTATCTATGCTAAGCCTCAGGCTAGCATAATTCTGAATGGAGAAGGCATTCCCTCTAAAATCTGGAACAAGACAGGGATGCCCTCTATCACCACTTCTATTCAATATAGTTCTCGAAACACTGGCCAGAGCAATTAGACGAAAGAAATTAAAGGCATAAAAATAGGAAAATAAGAACTTAAATTATCACTATTTGCGGGTGACATGATTCTATACCTAGAAGACCCAAAAGGGTCTACAAAAAAACTACTAGAACTAATAAATGAATTCAGCAAAGTGGCAGGATATAAAATCAACACGCATAAATCAAAGGCATATCTGTATATCAGCGACAAAACTTCTGAAACGGAAATGAGGAAAAACACTCCATTCACAATATCCTCAAAAAAAATAAAATACTTTATGTGGAAAGGTAGCAGAATACAACAGTCACTAATATGGCATCATGTAAAAATGTGGATGTGTAACCGATGTGATTCTGCAATCTGTATTTGGGGTAAAAATGGGAGTTCATAACCCACTTGAATCTAATGTATGAAATATGATATGTCAAGAGCTTTGTAATGTTTTGAACAACCAATAAAAAGAAAAAAGAAAAAAAAAAGAAAGAGGAGTAAAGATGTGTGTGATGGTTAATCTAACCGGACTGAGAGATGCCTAAGAAATTAGTAAAGCACACTTCTGGGTGTGTCTGTGAAGGTATTTTCAAAAAAAATAAAATAAAAAATAAAAATTCAATGCTAATGAGAAGACCAATGAAGATAAGAAATGAAAAATGTTACTTGGATTTACCAAAACTGAATGAGTATCATCAATTTGCCACTTAATGAAAACACTTCTGCTGAGGAATTAAGAGTGGAAGCAAGATCAAATGGACCAGCCTGAGGACTAATGAGGAGGAAGGAAAATGGCAAATAAAAACCTATCAGTAATAATTTAGCTCGTAGGGTTGGGGTCTAGGTTCAATGCCTGGCATGTGTGGCAAGGTCCTGAGTTTGATGCCCAGAACTGGAAAACAATAATTATAAGAATAAGTTTAGCTCTAAACAGGAGGCGTCGGGGGAAAGGCACATAATAGAGGAATTTTATATGTAGCTTTTGGCTTTGTGGGGGATGAGATTTCGCTATATTTCCGGAACTGGTCTCTTAACTTCTGGGCTCAGTGATGATTCCCCTCCCTCAGATTCCTGAGGAACTGGAACTATAAGCACAAGCCATTATACCCAGCTGTCACTGTTGTTTTTAAAGAAGGACAAATTCAAGAATGCTTAAATGAATGATAAGGATACATTAAAGTCGCTCCCCAAATACGTTCCTAAACTTAACTTTCCACTGCTTGCTACCCGCACACTGCTCGGAGACGCGTCAGTGGTGTGAAATAATCTGATGTGCTCCTTATACTCCTGTTTCTCCACTTCTCCTTCAAACCCCATTTGGTGTCATCTTCTCTAGGACTCTATCCTCAAATTCCCTAGGTATAACAATTTTCTCCCTTCTCTGTTCTGTCATTGGGTCTGGTTCATATGTTTAATGCACAGGAGACTTAATTCCTACTGAAGCTTCATATAAAGTTTTAAACTATAGTACACAGGAAATTATATCCACTTAAAATTCAGAGAATTAAGTAACCTATCTGTAAAAACAACCCAATCTAAGCAATAATCATTAAGTAGCTGAGCTGTTTTGGAAACACCACAAAAGTTTTTTTCTCTTTGTTATGTGTCTACCTAACTATCCAAATTCAGTCACCAAACATTTATTGAATAGCAATATGTGCCAAAAACTATGCTAGACATGGCACATGCTATTTTCCTTTCTTATTTAAATACCCACTTAAGTTAGAGCAGGAACAATATATCTAAATGGCTTAATAGTGTTCACTATTTTTCCAAACACATGGTGAAAATGTATAAGAGCAGTCAATAGCTTGAACATTCTCCAATTATCACTAGAAAATCTACCATGCTATCCTCAACCATACCCATGTACTTGTTTCCCTCCTGTAAAAAAGAATGACCTAGTTGTGCTCTATTCTAAGGCTAATGTCCTCTACTTGAGTACTGAAATCCAATTCCTCCTGTGAAGATTTCCCAAGGTTACCTTCTCTCTTTCCCATGCTGTCCCCCCACATTTATTCAATTTTTTTTTTTTGGTAGTTGTAGATGGATAGCATGACTTTATTTTAGTTGTTTCATTTTTATGTGGTACTAAGGATAGAACCCAGTGCCTCACACATGCTAGGCAAGTGCTCTGCCACTGAGCTACAGCCCCAGCCCGTTTTTTTCTCCTTTACTAAATCATTATGATCATCATATATAAAAATTCCCATCTTATAAAATTACTCCCAATATAACCACACCACTTCTGGCAACATATTTCTCTCCTTGCTCTTCCAGAAAAATGCTTCAAAAAGCTCACTATCCAATATTTTTTCTTTCTTTTTTGGCACTGAGGATTGAACCCAGAGCCTTGTGCATGTAAGGCAAGCACTCTACCAACTGAGCTATATCCCGAGCCTCTAACTATCACCAATATCTTTTGAGATCACTGCAATGTCTTTTAACATCAGATTTCTACTAAAAATGTTTGTCATCTATAAGAAATAATGTCAAATCTAATGACTAGAATACAGTAAAAACTTAAAAAGTGGCTGTTTAAGAAATAAACATCAAATTTTTAGAGATAAAACCATCATGTCTAAGATCAGAAATATTAAGCAGGATTAAAAGCAGATAAGACATTGCAGAACCTGAAGGTATAGCAATAGAAACAATGCATAATAAAACAACATAAGATTGAATATGAAAACAAGGGCTGGGGCTGTAGCTCAGTGGCAAAGTGCTTGCCTAGCATGCTCGAGGCACTGAGTTCGATCCTCAGCACCATATAAAAATTATCAAAACAAATAAAAGGCATTCTGTCCATCTACAAAGACAAAAAAAAAGAAGAAAATGAAAACAAATGAACAGAGCAAAAGTTAAGTCGTAGGACAACTTAAAGGGGAGATTATATATATATATATATTATACACACACAAAACACACACACACACACACACACACACACACACACACACACAACCCAAATCCATAAAGAAGGGGGAAGGAGGCTAGGCACAGTGAGGCCAGGCTCCTATAATCCCTGTGACTTGGGAGGCTGAGGAAAGACTCCAAGTTTGTGGCCAACCTCAGCAACTTAGTGAGGACCTAAACAACTTAGTGAGACCTTAATCTCAAAAATTAAAAAAAAAAAAATTACAATAAAATGGGCTGGGGTCATAGCTCAGTGGTAAAGTACTCATGGGTTCAATCCCAAGTACCAAAAAAAGACAGAGGGGATACAGAAAAAAATTCTGAGTACTGTAACTTATAAATATGTAACTTATAAAAGTTTTCCAAATTAAATACAAATTATGAACTCAAAATCAGTAAACCCCCAAGCACAAGAAAGATGAAGAAAACTATAACAGGATACAACCTTACTAAACATATTAAATAAAATCAGTAATAAACATAAAAAGAAGCTTCTAAGCAGATGGGAGTGGGGGTTTACATTATATACAAAAAAAAAAAAAAAAGGGAAAAAAATAACAACAAAGTACATATTAGAAACCATACAAGCCAGAACAATAGTGGGGCAACATCTTCATCCCAGAATTCTTTTTTCTTCTCTTTTTTGGTACAGGGGATTGAACTCAGGGATGCTTAACCACTGAGCCACAATTCCGGCCCTTTTTAATATTTTATTTATTAGAGACAAGAGTCTTGCCTAGTTGCTCAGGGACACATGAAATTGAGAGGCTGGCTTTGAACTTGCGATCCTCCTGCCTTAGCATTCCCAGTGGCTGGGATTGCAGGAGTGTACCACCACAACTGGCTTTCAAGCCTGAATTCTATACCCAAAACAATATCTTAAAAATCAAAACTAAGGAGACTACTTGTGGGACAATGTGCGGGAGGGCATACTTCAGGACCTCTTGCTCTGCTCCTCCCACTCAGCTCCTAGTCAGGACTGGCCTGAAGTAGCTCTACCACCCACTGCTCTACTTGCCTACCATGTACAGGGTTCTGGGTTTGATCCCTAGTAAAATTCACACACACATACAAAGAAGAAAGAGATAGAGTACATACAGAATGGTTCCATTTAAGGGGCTGGGGTTGTGGCTCAGTGGTAGAGTGCTCGCCTAGCACTTGTGAGGCACTGGGTTCAATCCTCAGCACCACATAAAAATTTAATTAATTAATTAATTAATTAATTAAAGACATTAAAAAAATTCTTTCAAATATAAATTAATCTATAGTGACAGATTAATGATTGCCTAGGGACAGAGGGATAGGGATTAAAAGGAAGAGAGCATTATAAAGGATCCTAGAGAAACTCCGGGGGTGATTTCATATGCTCAATATCTTTATTATAGTGATAGCTTCATCATGGTACACATATACAAAAACTTACTAAATTTATACTTTATATGCCATTAATTGAATGATAATTAAGCCTCAATAAAGCTATTTAAAAGATACTTGCCCATTTCTGTTTTTTAATACTATATTTTGAGGTTCATAACAAAATAGATAAGTAACATTAGATAAGTAACAGTGGGTCATGCCTATAATCCCAGGGGCTCAGGAGACTGAGGCAGGAGGATCGTGAGTTCAAAGTCAGCCTCAGCAAAAGTGAGGTACTCAGTGAGACCTTGTATCTAAATAAAATACAAAATAGGGCTAGGGGTGTGGCTCCGAACTCGGGTGCCCCTGAGTTAAATCCCCAGTACACCCCCATTGCTCCCCTCAAAAAACTTACTAGGGTCTGGAGATGTAATTCAGTGGTAGAATAGGTGCTGAGAGCATGCATGAGGCCCTAGGTTTAATCCCTAGCACACAAAACCAAAAGCAAACTTATTATTAAGCTACAGTACCCAAGACAGTGGGGTACAGCATAAGGAAAGTCATGTTGATCTATGAAAACAAGAATTAGAGTCCAGAAATACATTAATGTTCACTTGATTTTTGACAAGGGTGCCAAGATAATCCATAGAAAAGAACAATCTTCTCCACAAATAATGTGGAGACAACTTGACATGCCCTGCAAAAGAATGATTTTAGACCACTATCTCATACCACAGAGAAAAATTAATTCAAAATGTATCAAAGACCTCAACGTGAAGTTGAAATTATAAACTCTTCAAAAAAAAAAAAAATACAGTAAATCTTTTTTACCTTAGACTGTGCAGTGGTTTCTTAGGCATGACATCAAAAGCACTAACAATAAAAAACAGGTAAACTGGACTACATCAAAATTTATAACTTTTGTGCTTCAAAGAACATCAAGAAAGCTAAAAGACAATCTATAAAAATTTTTCCAAATCATGTATATACTAAGGGACTGATCTCCAGAATGTACAATGAACTCCTATAACTCTATAACAAAAAAAGACAATCTAATTCAGAAATGAGTAAAATATCTAAATACATTTCTCCAAAAAAGATACAGAAAGCCAACAGAAACATTAAAAGATGCTCAACGCTATTAGTTATCAGGGAAATGCAAATCAAAGGCACAATGACATACTACTATCTTTATGCCCACTGAAATGGCTACAATCACAACAAAAGCCAGCCAGGATGTGGAGAAAATGGAACACTTATTTTTTTTTTTTTTAAGAGAGAATGAGAGACAGTGAGAGAGAGAGAGAATTTTTTAATATTTATTTTTTAGTATTTGGCGGACACAACATCTTTGTTTGTATGTGGTGCTGAGGATCGAACCCGGGCTGCTCGCATGTCAGACGATCGCGCTACCGCTTGAGCCACATCCCCAGCCCAAAATGGAACACTTATATACTGCTGGTGGGAATATAAAATGGAACAGCCACTATGGAAATAAATCATATGGCAATTTTTTAAATTACAAAACACTGAGTTACCACATGACTCAACAATTTCACTCCTAGATTTATAGCCAAATGAACTGAAAAATATGTCCACATAAACACTTCTATAAAAGTGTAGCAATGTAATTCATAATAGCCAATGAGTGGCTGGGGGAGCCCATGAACTGATGGACAAACAAAATGTGATACAGCCATAATGAGTATATTTAGTCCTTGAAAGGGATTAAGTACTGACACATGCTATAATGAATGAATTCTGAAAACATGCTAAGTAAAAAAAAAAAAGTCAAAAAGACCACACAATATATGATTCCATTTAAAATGAAATGCACAGAGTAGGCAAACCTATTCAGATAGAACATCGATTGATTGGTAGTTGCCAATGGGTAGGGAAAGTAGGGTTTGGAAGATATGGAAAGGTGACTATTAAAGGGGTAAGAGGGGGTTCTTTTGAGGTTGATGAAATTGTTTTCAAATGATTGTGGTAATGGTTGTACAACTCTGTGAATATATTTAAAACTGGTGAATTGTATATTTTAAGTGGGTGAATTACTATATGTGCCTTGATAAAACTTCCACAAAAAAGTAGGTGATTGGCAGAATAATCAACTATGTTCAAAGTTTTCTGATAAATTCAAACTTTAATTTTAATAATTAAAAAAAGCATGTAGGTATGAAATAATACAGGAAATAGAATAAAACTATTTGATTCCAAAAGAACGTTGAGAAAGAGAACAAAGAACTGATGGGACAAAGAGAAAAGAAACAGCAAAGTGGTAAAATGAAATGTCTAAACATTCCATATTAGCAAACTAGATTTAAAAAGAAACCAACTTTAAATATAAAGGAACAGAGAGATTAAAAGTAGAACAGAAAAAAGTAAATCAAGACTAACAAATTAATAGAAAGTTGTAGTGCCTATATAATTAGACAAAGTTAGACTTCATAATAAGCAGTAATAGCAAAAATAAAGACAAATATCTCATGAGAAAAAAAGATCAATTAACTAGAAAGACAGCAACTGGGGGAAGGGACGGGGACAAGGAACTGAACCCAGGGATGATCTACCACTGAACTACACCCCAGTCCTATTTAATATTTGAGATAGGATCTCACTAAGTTGCTGAGGCTGGCATCAAACTTGCAATCCTCCTGCCTCAGCCTCCCAAGAGCTGGGATTACAGGTTTGTGCCACTGTGCCTGACCAAGATATAGCAATCTTAAATGTAAATAACAACAAAGTTTCAAAATGCATCAAGTAAAAACTGACATGCTTTTTTCTCAAAGGGAAAATGAGACAAATCTATAAAGACAGATGTCAACACTCTGCTTGGTAACTGATGGAATAAGTAGAAAGAAAATCAGTAAACAGATGACTTAACTATTCTCAATCAAGTTGATCTGAGACATAGAACATATCGTGTCTACTACACATGAAATAGTAATGAAAAAAAATCACAGGGACAAAAACAAACTCTAACAAGCTTGAAAGGACGAAAACTATACAGCATATTCTTTGACAAGAACACAAATAAATTAACAAATTATAAAATGTTATCTGAAAAATCTTCAAATGTTTGAAAAAAATCCACATACTTCCAATTATC
This sequence comes from Urocitellus parryii, assembly GCF_045843805.1. Taxonomy (NCBI): domain Eukaryota; kingdom Metazoa; phylum Chordata; class Mammalia; order Rodentia; family Sciuridae; genus Urocitellus; species Urocitellus parryii. The sequence goes on along the minus strand of NC_135531.1, from coordinate 136,631,577 downwards.
TTATGGATTAAAGACATCATATACAAAATGAGAAAATCCTCTGCACAGAATATTAAAAAAAAAATAGACCATATCAAAATTGTAGGATTTAGGGTACAAGGGTACAATGGCACATGCCTGTAATCTCAGCAACTTGGGAGGCTGAAACAGGGAATCTCAAGTTCAAGGCCAGCGTTGGTAACTTAGTGAGACTCCATCTCAAAATAAAAAATAAAAAGGGCTAGGGATATAACTCAGTCGTAGAGCACCCCTGGATTTCACCCTCAATACTGTCCCCCAAAAAAGCTTATAATCAATGATATAAGCTTCTACCCTTAAGTAAGAAACTGAAATTACAGAAACACACATACACACACACCAGAAAAAAAATAGAAAACAAGAAAATACCCCAAAAGGTGGCTTACAGAAATCATCAATAACTGATTAAGCCTCCAGCTAGATTGATTGAGGAGGAAAAAAAACAAAAACAAAAACACCCTCAAGGGCTGGGGTTGTGGCTCAGTGGTAGAGCACTCACCTAGCATGTGCAAGGCCCTGGATTCGATCCTCAGCAACACATAAAAATAAATAAAGATACTGTGTCCAACTACAAAAAATATATATATATTTTAAAAATCCTCTCAAAAACATAAACCACCAATACCAAGGAAAAAAAGGAAGTACTATAATATAAACACTACAAACATTAAGGCTGGGAAGGTAGCTCAGTGGTAGAGCATGTGCTTTAATATTTGAGGGGCTCTGGATCTGATCCCTTACAACTCACACAAATAAAAAGGAATACTAGAAGTTGCAATAGCATTGCTGCTGAATTTTAACAAGTACTAAGAAAGAATTAATACTAATACTTCACTTTATTTTTAGGTACTAGGGATTGAACCCAGGGGTGCTTAACCACGGAGACACAGCCCCAGCCCACACTGCAGCTGCACAAAATATGTTTACTTTGTTTATTTAGTTTTTTATGTGATGCTGGGGATCTAACCCAGTGCCTTACACTTAGACAAGTGCTCTACCACTGAGTCACAACCCCAGCCTGCCCCAGCCCTTTTTTATTTTAAGATGGGGTCTTACTAAACCTGCACCACCACGCTCAGCATCCCTGCTCCTTTTAAAAGGCTAGTACTAGGGCTGGGGATGTGGCTCAAGTGGTAGCGAACTCGCCTGGCATGCATGCGGCCTGGGTTCAATCCTCAGTACCACATACAAACAAAGATGTTGTGTCTGCCGAAAACTAAAAAATAAATATTAATTTTGTTTTAAAAAGGCTAGTACTAGCCTAATATCAAAACCAAATAAAATGCTGGGCAAGGTGGTGCATTTCTGTAATCCCAGGAGCTTGGGAGGCTGAGGCAGGACAATCTAGAGTTCAAAGCCAGCCTCAGCAACTTAGCAAGGCCCTAAGCAACTCAGTGAGACTCTGTCTCTAACTAAAATACAAAAAAGGGCTGGAGATGTGGCTCAGTGGTTAAGTAACCCAGGTTCGATCCTTGGTATCAAAAAAAAAAAAAGAAAAAAGAAAAGACATAAGAAAATTTCCAATAAAAGCCCCAACACCAAAAAACTAAATTAAAAACAAAACTGTGTGTTAGTTGCTGGGATCAAACCCATGGACTGTGCATGATAAGTAAACACTCTACCACTGAACTATATCCCCAGCTCCAAAACAAAACTTTCAACTAACACTTCAAAAGATGATACAGGTTATGTATTCCTTAACTGAAAATCCAAAATCCAAAATGCTCTGAAATCTAAAATCTGAATACTGATATGACACTGAAAGTGGAAAATTCCACACTTGTGACAAGTCAGTCAAAACACAGGCACAATAAAAACAGTATATAAAAGGTATTTAGGGGGCTGTAGTCACGGCTCAGTGGTAGAGCACTTGTCTAGTATGTGTGAGGTGCTGGGTTTGATTCTCAGCACAACATATAAATAAAATAAGAAAATAAACAAAGGCCCATCAACAACTAAAAAAAGACTAAATGGATATGGTGTTAGGCTTGGGTTAGCTGAGATAGCTTATTACTTACATGCAAAAATTAATAAATAAAAAGCAAACAAAACCTGAAATCTAAAACACTTCTGACCCTGAGCATTTCAGATAAGGGATATTCAACCTGTATTATGAATGGCCAGTAGGTAAATGAAAAGAGGTTCAATATCAATAGTCATCATGGAAATTCTAATTAAAATTAAAATGACATAGGCTAGGATTGTTGCTCAGTGGTACAGCACTCGCTTAGCACTTTCAAAGCCCTGGGTTCGATCCTCAGCACCACGTAAAAATAAATAAATGAAGGTATTATGACCAATTACAACTAAAAAAATATTTTTAAAATAAATAAAAATTTTTTAAAAATTAAAATGACATACACCTATAAATGCCTGAGAAACTAAGTAGACTGACAATACTAAATCTAAATGCAAGCATGGGTGAAAAACAAAAGGAACTTTATACTGCTGGGAGGTAGGGATGTATAAGAAAGGAGTGTGGCACAACCACTCTGGAAAATAGTTTTCTTTGGGGGGGGAGGCGGGGGTTGGTGCTGGGGATCAATCCTCAGCACCACATAAAAATAATTTTTTTTATTTTTAAAATAAAGGGCCTTGTACATATGAGGCAAGCACTCTACCAACTGAGCTATATCCCCAGCCCAATTGGAAAATAGTTTTCGGTTATAAATTTAACATGCACTTACTGTATGACTCAGCAGTTCTATTTTCTATTATATGATCCAGTATTTACCCAAGAGAATGAAAACATAAAGACTATATAAATCAATATTTACAGATGCTGTGTGAGAGAGAGAGAAAAAAAAAGAAAGAGACACACACACACACACACACACACACACACACACACACTAGGGATTGAAACCAAGGGTGCTCTATCACTGAGCTACATTCCTGGCTCTTTTTATTTCTGATTATTTATTTATCTATTTATTTATTTCCCCCCCTTGATTTATTTTATTTATTTATATTTATTTATATCCTGAGATATTAAGCCAGTGCCCCACACATACTAGGCAAGCACTCTACCACTGCGCCACAACCCCCCCCCCCCCACCATTTCTTATTTAGAGACAGGGTCTCATTAAGTTGCCCAGGCTGGCCTCAGACTTGCAATCTTCCTACCTCAGCCTCCCAAGTAGGGGCCACCACGCTGAGTGATGCTTTATTCTTTTTTTTTAAGTGATTTTTTTTTTTGAGAGAGAGAGAGAGAGAGAGAGAATGAATTTTAATATTTAATTTTTAGTTTTCGGCAGACACAACATCTTTGTTTGTATGTAGTGCTGAGGATCGAACCTGGGTTGAAAGCACGCCAGGAGAGCGCGCTACCACTTGAGCCACATCCCCAGCCCGATGCTTTATTCTTAATAGCCTTAACCCACACATTCATCAACAAAGGATTAAAAAAAAAATGGTATTTCTTACAATAGAATACTAATTGGAAACAAAAAGGAAAAACTACTGATACATTAAAGAATAGGGAAGAGAGCTGTGGTATAGCTCAATGATAGAATCTGTGCTTTGAAAGCATAGATTCTGGGTTCTGTTTCCTACGCGCGAACACACGCACACCAAACCCAAAAACGACAACAAAAAAAGTAACCAGTAGAATCTACGTAGACTCCTATTCTATGAAGCCTAGAAAAAAATCAACTCATTTATCAGTGATTATACAGATCAGTAATTATAAAGGGTCCTGATGGTGAGGCAGACTACAAAGGAACATGAAGGAACTTGGGAATGACGGAAATGCTCTTGATTCTGGGTTAGGGTGATGGTTATACCGGCATCATATATCAAAACTCATACTGTACAGTAAAAAAATAGTGCGTTCTGTATATGTAAATAAAGCTGATTTACAAAATAAACAAGTGGTAAGGCACTTGTGTAGACAAATATTTTATCTCTGACATCATTTCTAAAAATTATTTGGGTTAAAGATAAACATAAAAAGCAAACTAAAACCACATTAAAAGGAAAATAAAAGCGTACATTTATGATCCCAGGGAAAGAATAAAATAAATAAAATAAAGGTATTTTGTTCAACTATAACTAAAAATAAATATTTTTTAAAAAATCTAACTGGGAGAACTGGGAGATATATTTAAAATTATAGCTCAGAAGGCTGAGACAGGAGGATGTAAAGTTCAAGGCCAGTCTCTTCAATTTAGCAAGGCTCCAAACAATTTAGTGAGACCCTATCTTAAAATAAAAATCAAAAAGATTAAGGACTGGAGTTCAGTGGTAAAATCTCCCTGGATTAAATCCTCAAGTACCAAAAATGATTCAACAAAAATGGCAGTAGGATGGTGGGCTGGGGTTGTAACTCAGTGAAAGAGCACTTGCCTAGAATATGTGAGGCACTGGGTTCAGTTCTCAGCACCATATATAAATAAATAAAGGTCCATTGACAACTAAAAAAAATAATTTTTAAAAAATGGCAATAGGAATAAGGAAACTTACAAAGAAAATAAATGAATGCAAAAATGCAATGATGATGAACTTCACTACTAATCTAGCTAGTGGGATGAAATTTTTCACTCAAAAAGATTGGTGTTTGAATGTGAGAATGATCTAGCTGTGACATCTCACCCCATTGATTACCAGGATTGATTCGGCTGACCGCTCCATGTGCATCCCTCTGAATGCTAGGCACTTGGTGAAAGAGGACCAACCTTCTCGGATAAAAGAAGATGGTTCTTTAGTCAAGGGCATATGAGTAGCTGTGCTCCCCTGATAGAACCTCCAAACAAGCTCTCAAGATTGGTGTTCAGTAGTATCAAATAATGGTATACCTTTATGAGATAATGCAAGCAGGAGTATTGACTAACAGAAATCCTACAAAGTAATATAACTATGGAGACTTAAAAGAATACATGGTGAATATGTACTCTAATACTTAACCATCTACTGCTTATTTTCTGCCCTAAATAGATGTATATGCAAACAAGAAGGCATGAACAGAGATACCCACTAAATAAATGTTTACAGCAATGAAAACTTGGTAAAAACTTAAATATCAAACTAGGATACACACACACACACACTCCCTCCCCCTCCCCCTCCCTCTCCCTCCCCCCCTCCCTCCCTCTACCTCTCTCTCTCTCTCTCTCTCTCTCTCTCTCTCTCTGAGTTAAAAGAAATAAAACACCTCTACATGTAATAACATGGAAAGGTCTTCAAGACTATTGCTGACTGTCTAATGATATAAAAAAGGTCTTCAAGACTATTGCTGACTAATGATATAAAAACAATATAGAAATAAATGATAAAATAGCTATATGTAATGATTACATACAAATAAATATATGTAGGTAAATGCTTATTAAAAAGACTTGCACTGATGAGATGAAGGGGCAAGAATGGGGGAAAGACTATTATTATAGGTCTTGGTCAAATTTTTCACATATTGAATGTATTTTTATATTATTTGTGTAAGCATAAATTAATGTTAAAAATTAATCTAGTTTTAGATGGGCTTGGAATTGTTGTTTGAGGACCATTTTTTAAAAAAGTTTTTTTAGTTTTGTTTTTAATTGCTGACAGACCTTTATTTTATTTATTTATTTATATGTGGTGCTGAGAATTGAACCAAGTGGCTCACGCAGACACAGCCCCAGCCCGAGGACCTTTTTCCATATATGTAAGTATACTTGCTATGTTCTATGGAAAAGGGCTCCTCAGTCAACAGTTTGAGAAGCCCTTATCACCTGTGGCCTATAATACCACAATAGTTTGCAATAGATATTGATGCCTTTTAAGTTTTTTCCCTCATATTATCTACTAAGTTTTCTTAAGTACCTTTCAATTCAAATGATCTCAATTCCATTACCATGTTGAAATTTCTCTATGGCAAATTGTCACTATCTGAACTTACCTATTTAGTCACTTATTTACTATCTCCCACTAGAGTGAGAATGACAATTGTGAACTCATATAACTTTAATTGAGCCACTTATGCTTTTCTTACATTATCAAAGATATACTTTATTTACTTACCTTAGTTGGAAAAGGAAATTTGGAAGGTTCTGTTTTGCATGGTGTATGAATAGCCGTTAGAGGGGGAGGCCATGAATGCGTCATCTCCTGAAACGTAATTATTACAGTTTGTTTTCAACCAGATCAAGGATAAAAACCTATACAGCTAAAAAACCAGATTTGTACTTATACATACTGGTTTCATGAATGCTCCTCCAAAATTATACATATTTAGTCAATAAGTACTAATGAAGCACAACTGTGTGCAAGTCACTATGAGGCTAATAATATGAAGGTAAGTAATAAATTCTCCCTGGCTTCAAGGAGTTTACAGTTATGATGATGAAATCTCAATAGAAAGCAGCCTGTAATCAAATACAAGGCACATAATAAAACACTACTAAATAAGAGTTTGTTGTGGGAATGGGAGGAAGAGGATAATGATAAGAAAAACAGCTAATATTTATTGTGTACCTTTAAGGGACCAGACACTGTGCTAAGTGTTTTACATATCTGTTACTCATTTAATACTCACAAAGCCATTATGAGGTAGATACCATTATTATCCTATCTCTATTTAGGATGACACTAAAGCACAAAGGTTGCTTATTCAAGGTTACACACTTAGTAAGTAATGGACACAGAATTACTCCTTAGGAAGCTTGACTACAGAGCCCATGTGCTGATAGGAAAATTTGGTCAGGTGAGAAAATCAGAAGGGAGATTTCAAAAGCACATGAGGAGGAAAACAGACACGCAAGACCCTAAGTCTGATTTCATTCACTGCTTTCTCTCTAATCATGCCAAATATGTCCAAGTGGGGTTTAGATTAGATCACAATTAGTATGTTAGAGAAGCAAGTGGGAGAGAAATATCAAACTTAAATAAGAAAGGAGTGTTTTATTTCTGGCATTTAGTTCAAAGTAAGTCATCAGGTAAATTAAAGGTAGTACAATAATACTTAAGAATTTATCCAACAGCTAAGCTGTAACCATAGTTGTATAAAGATAAAAATTTCTAGGCCCCACACTTAAAAGAGAGATTGTTAAATATACGTATCCAAAGTGACTAGATAGATTAGCCAACATCCACACAATGAAATACCAAGCAGACACTAAAATGAGAGATTTAACCACTGATATGAAATGAAGTCCACAGTATACTGTTAGTGACAAACACAAATCATAATCCTATGTAAATGTTTATACATTTTAAAAAATGTATGAAAGGACAGTTAACCCTGGCTGCCCTTGCACAGAAGAATGACAAGAAGGGGGAAGAGACAAGGGTATGATACAGTGTCTACTTGAACCTCTTAAAAAGTCACCTGCACATAATTTTTTTTTATGTTTTTACGATGCTTATTATTTCCTACATCCAGCTCTAGAATGTCAGCTCAAAAGGTACAACTATCATTATAACCACTGTATCTCCAGTGCTTGACACATAATAGGTAGTAAATTAGCATGCTTTGAATTAAAACCTCAATTTTTTTCCAATAAATACACATACTTCTAGAATAAAATTTTTCCTTAAGTTCATAATGAGATTCATACAAATCAAGTGGAAATAAAAAATATGAAGGAAACTTGAACCTGAAGTTCCTTGCACACCGAAGACAGGGAAGGGGAAACAAATTCATGTCCCTCAGGTTTTTAGCATTGGCATTTAGTATCTCAATTACTAAAACACTCCCTATTGAAACCTATTTAACTATCATCAAGTGACTAAGCACCTATTACACACAGGGCCATGTGGCAAGCCCCATATATGTAAAATGTAGAATAAATATTGATCAGTAACATCAAAGAAATAATTAGATACAAAAAAAATCTCCAGGTATTAAAATTCCATGCATTGTTGAGACACTGGAAAAAAAATGTTAAGATTCAAAGGAAAGAGTTATTACTGTGGTCTGATCTAGTAGGAAGAAGGATTTCATAGGGATTCTAAGGAAAAAGAGGATCTATATACTAACGAGGAAGAAGGAGAAGCACATTCCAAAAAAGGCTTACTTTAAGGAAGTAAAAGAGCAAGAAAGTTTGATTTAGGGAAACCAGTTTGTCAAAAGTACTTCATTAGTACTAGGAGAGGTTAGGACTAGCCCATGGAAGGCCTGGAATGTTAAGTTTGAACATAATTATTTCTATGAGTCTTTCAGAACCAATGAAAATTCTAAGGAAAAAAAAATAAATTATAAAGACCAGGAAATGAAGTAAAGAATCTGGAAGCAATGCAGAAGACAGATAAATAGATGAGAGTGTGAGAATGTTACCAATTACTGAAGCTCAAGGTGGCAGAAACAGAAGGAAAGGAATGGGTATGTTCAAGGAAATTTCAAAGTCTATACCTAGTTTTGGGATTAAATTTAAAGAAAGGAAGAAGCTAGAGATAACCAGGATTCTACATGTAGAAGCATGAAAGAATCTAGGGAAGTCCATAAGTACAAGTTTAGACATTTTGAGACTGAAGCAGCAAAGAGAAATTAAAATGTAGCCCTGTCAAGAAGTAATTAAAGGACATAAATCAAAACCCAAAGACGACCAAAGCAGGAAAGAAAGACTGAATAGCTGTCTAACGAAGCCAAGGATGTTAGAAAAGGTAGGTAAAAGTGCAGGAAGAGAAGAGTCTAGAAGAATGCATCCATACTTAGAAGATAAGAAAAGATACAAGGCTTCCTAAAAGGCAGATAAAGAAAGGGAAGGAAGATGAACGGGAAATTTAAATAATTAAGTATAACAGAAGTCAAGGAAAGAAGAGGGTAAAGAAAATAAGAACTTAAAAAAAAGAAAAAGAAAAAGAAAAAGAAAAAAAAAGAGAAAAAAAAATAAAAAAAAAAGAAAAAAAAAAGAAAAAGAAAAAAAAAATAAATAAAAAAAAGGAAAAAAAAGAAAATAAGAACTTAATTTAAGTCTTTGGATGAAAGAAAAAAATGACAACTTGGGAGATTATAATAACTAAAAGAAGAAATGGGAGAGAAGATGGTAGGAACAACCAACACAGGCAGTCTCCAAAGTATCCACAGTAAAATGCAAAAAATAAAAAACAAAAAATACTAGTAACATGTGACTGACAGTTTTCTCCTATGAGCAAAAAACAGTCATTGTCACTTACTTAATTCAACAGAATTTCTTTTTCCAACCAAAAAATGTATTTTATTTGGTCATGTGCAGATTTTAAATTTATTCAGCAAACATTTACAATGTACAGTACTCAGAAGATGCTTTTTATCAAAGGATTTGACAAGTATGTTCAGATGAATTACAAAGCAAGCTATTTTCAACATGTGAATGGCCTGATTGATAAAAATATTGAGTTTTTTTAACATTTCAAATTATTAACTGATAATAACCCTGAGAAAATGTAGCTATATTTGGTTTCTTCTTCATCTTTTCAAGGCAGACTGAGAATATAATTTGTTTTACTGAAAAACAAAGCCAACTCTTTGAAGGAAAACAGAAAACAAACCATGTGATTGAGAACCTAAGTATAAGCAGAATAGAGTCAAGTATTTATGATGGACATAATCAAGTTACACATATAAGCAATCTGTTCCTTCTGATCCTTGGTGAAACCTAGGTAGAAGGAAGTAGAGGGGGGAAGAATATCATAATCACGTAAAAGAATTAAATGATTAAAAAAAAAAAAAAAACTTACTTTAAGAATTTCATCCACACAGCTCACATCACCAGAAGCTGATGCCTTCAGAAGGAAAAAAAAAAAATTAGATTTGAAGTAATATATTACTAGACTTTTAGTATTTACTGCAGATTTTAAATCATTAGACATTACATAAAATTTAAAGAAATATTTATGAGGGCTGGGGATGTGGCTAAAGCAATAGCGCGCTCACCTGACATGCGTGCAGCCCGGGTTCGATCCTCAGTACCTCATACAAACAAAGATGTTGTGTCTGCCGATAACTAAAAATAAAATATTAAAAAATTCTCTCTCTTTCTGTCTTTAAAAAAAAAAGAAATATTTATGATCCTACTACTTTAAATCAAAATACTTAGAATCTTTAGACTAATGTCATAATTCAAATTTTTTTTTAAAGAGAGAGAGAAATTTTTAATATTTATTTTGTTTTTTAGTTTTCAGCAGACACAACATCTTAGTTTGTATGTGGTGCTGAGGATCGAACCCCAGGCTGCATGCATGCCAGGTGGGCACGCTACCGCTTGAGCCACATCCCCACCCCCTAATTCAAATTTTTTAAGCACTAGAAAATTTTAGCTATATAGTCTGGGGAACTTTATAGTTTTTCAAAGATTTTTTAAATTTTGTATTTATTATACTTTAAATAATTTAAATAATTCTTAAAATGAAATTTTTAAAATGAATTTTTTAGGTGAGCAGCTTATCCAGAATTTAAAAGCTCAATAATATACAAAATAATCATAATACTGAGATATTATTTGTGCCTTACTCTCAGGCACAAAGAGGAATTAAAGAGTTGAACTTAAGTCTAACTCTAAGGATGATGCTGTTTGAAGAAAGAATAAATTACCACTTTACAGTTCTCTGAAGAGGAATAATTAGGTGACAAATGAAACTAACATTCATTTTCTCAAGGCCACAGGAAAGACTAAATGTTCTCAAAACTGTTTTATGTATCCCTGACTCTTCCCACCACTATTTTGATCTATGAGCTAAGATTTTTGACTACTGACATTATTTTTTTAAATTTTTTTATTACAAAAACTACATTTTAAAAATAAAATTTCAGCCAAGCATGGTGGCACATGCCTATAAAACCAGCGACTTGGGAGACTGAGGCAGGAAGATCACAGGTTCAAAGCCAGCCTCAGCAAAAGCAAGGCACTAAGCACTCAGTGAGACACTAACTCTAAATATAAAAATACAAAATAGGGCTGAGGATGTGGCTCAGAGGTTGAGTGCCCCTGAGTTCAATCCCTAGTACAAAAATAAATACATAAATAAATAAAAATAAAATTCCAGCTATTTCATAATGAATACTCACTTCTTTGGTATTATTATTAGTAGTAGTAGTAGCAGTAGTAGTAGTAGTATTCTAAACATCATGTTTTGGTATGCAGAATGATAGCATCCAAACTACATATTCCCACTGCAATGGACCTAGAAGTCCAACCATTTACCACCATGAACCACAGCCTGAGTTATCACTAAAAAATAGAGATTTTTTTTTTTAATACAAAAGAAAACAGGGTATATTCCATAAACTCAAAAGCAAGAAATCTAAGGTACTAATGGATAATGTTTTCATTCTATAACTGACTTGACATCTTAATATTTGAAATGACACTTTCTGTAGTTCCCAAGAGGGTAAGCTCATAGCTTTATGGATCCATTTGGGAGTCAACACATAAGCCTTTCCTTAATCCTACTTCCATCCCCATCTTTAAATATATTCCTTGCTACTCAGGTAAAAAGACAACTCAAGTTCACTCATTATTTCATAGTCAATTATTTCACATAGTAACAATATTCAAAGCTCCAAATATGTCACTTACATCCAGTGGTTGGGAAGGTATTTTCAGCTTGGTAAGATGTGCTTTGCTGCTGGGCTTCAGCTCAGTCATGCTGTTGCCATGGGATTGGCTGCTGTAGTGCTCAGAGGATAGCTTTGGTTCCATGGACTCCTGTCCATCCATGGGCCGCACATAGGCAGTGGGTTTCTGTAACATTGAACTGGACTTTGACATCAACGAAGGTGGGAAAGACTGATTTGAGTGCTGCCCACTTGAAAAAGGTACTCGGGAAGGAGAATCCCAGTTGGCATCTGGATCCCTAGGTGATTTGGAACGCTGATGTTCCTTGCTATGATGATCATTCCCATGAGACCTGGAATGACTAGAGCTTAATGAAGAAACAGCCTGGGGTTTTCCAGGGCTAGAAGATCGTGATTTGGAGTGTTCTGATCCATGCTGGCTTTTTTTCCGGCTACTGCTATATGAGTCACGGTCATGCCTCTGGCCAGTACTATTAGTGGCACTGCTACTACCTGCACTGGTCCTCTGGCTACTATGTCCACTCTGTAAGCCTGAGGACCGTTTTTGAGACTGAGAAGTGCTGGGTGCAGGTCCTACTGGAGTCCACTTGCTACTCTGATGAGAGCCTCCATGTCTCTGTTCAAAGAAATTTGGGTTTGATTTTTCATCTGCTGTCGGTGGTACAGTAGGCTTGGGAATTGCAACAAGCTTCGGTATTGATCTGTCTCCTATGAAATCCTTCATTTCATCGTAGTTTCCAAGCATACTCTGAATACGACTTGATAACTTATCTTCTTTGCTAGTCTGCAAAAAAAGTGTAAAATTAAATACACTATTAGCATAATCAGGAATAAAATATGCTTCTAAATTGACTTTCTAACCTTCAAGTAGAAAGGGGACTTTCAAAGGGAGACTTCACCTCACACCTTAGTTAACAAGTGCATAAATTTGATAGTGAAAAACAATGCATCAAAAACGTCTGAAAATGACCATGTTAAATACAAATATCCTATTGGACATTCAGTAATACACAGAATACTGGACTGGGGATATTGCTCAGTGGTAGAAAACTTGCCCAGCATACATAAGGGCCTGGGTTCAATCCCCAACACCACACACACACACACACAAAAAAAAAAAGAGGGGTGGTAAAAAAATTTATAAAAGTTAACATTCATTTTTTAGTAGTCTGAGAAAACATCATATTTCTTATAATTCAATGTTATATAGTTAGGAGCAGAAACCAAAATTTACAGAAACAAGTATTTTTTGAAAAATTTTTAATTCGGGCTGGGTCTGTAGCTCAGTGGCAGAGCACTTGCTTCGTATGTATGAGGCACTAGGTTCAATCCTTAGCACCACATAAAAATTACAAATAAAATAAAAGCATGCTGTCCTCCTACAACTACAAAATTTTTTTAAAGATTAATTCCTTCTGTTACTGTGACTTATCAGTTAATAAAAGTCATTTAAGGGGCTAGGGTTGTGGCTCAGTGGTACAGTGCTAGCCTAGCATGCATGAGGCACTAGGTTCAATCCTTAGGACCACATAAAATTTTTTTAAAAATAAAGATATTGTGTCCACCTAAAAAACTTTTAAAAAAAGATCATTTAAGCATAGAAACTCCAATGATGAAGCTTTAAATTCTGGCTATTAACTGACCAATAAATAATCCAATTTATAAAGTCAATACTTTAAAATTTCAAAGAATTATTCTTCGGTAGTAATAAGGTCCAAGATACCTATAAGCTTTAGTACTTTTTTCACATCCATATATATTGAAGAAAATTAACTGGTTATATTAAAAAGAAATCAAGACTGAACCACTTCTATTTATTTGGAGACTGGCAAATATCAGTAATGACTTTAGATTGCTTGAAAAATCTGACCCTATTAATAAACAAGAGAGGTAGATAAACAACTACTTACAGACATTGGGATCAGAAAACAAATCCAATTCTTCATAGTATAATTACAAAATAAATGGTAGTATGATTCAAAAATTTTGAAGAAAACTCTTAATTTTTTCAATAGACCTCTAATTTAATCCCCGACCCCAAATCCCTAAACTAGGTTTGTATTACACTCATATAAATAACATCAGTATGACTTTAAATTGGAAAAATCCTTAAAAGCTCTGGATAAAAAGCTTAACAAAGTATATAAATGGTTTGAATAAACACCAAATATTACAGGGGTAAACCAAAGATATGTTATTACTTTTAATATTTCATCAGGAAAAAAGTCCAACACTCAATCTCATAATCTACCACTATAATAATACTGCAATTACACATAACATAAGCCTTTAAAATGCAAGTTCAGTCAGGCACAGTAGCAGTTTATAATCCCAGTGACTTGGGGGGCTGAGACAGGAGGAACGAAAGTTCAAGGCCAGACTCAGCAACTCTTGAGACCCTTGGTAACTTAGTAAAACCTTATTTCAAAATAAAAAAGAGCTGGGGGTATAGCTCAGTGGTAAAGCCACCCATGGGTTAAAGTCCTAGTATCAGCCCCTTCCAAAAAAAAATGTTGAAAGGAAATCCAAAGTCAAAGCAAATGTTAAAGAGACATCCATCATCACTAAAGTCATACTAGAGTCATCAGAAGTGCTAATATTCAGTATTCTTTGTAATCTCAAATCAAGCACAGTATGACAGTAATAAAAATTGACTTAATTTATTGAACACCTCTGACAACATGCTTTTATACAAGTCAGATAGTTAATTAAGCATTAGGTATAATCAAAGAAAAAAAATCAGAGAATTTTACAATAACAGAAAAAGAACCAAACTGATATTGAGGACAGAATTTATTCAAACACACAATCAATGAAATTTAGTAAACTAAGTAAGTAAATAATAAGAAATAGGGAGAGAAAAAAAGCATCTATGAAAATCATCTTTGACAAAGGAACTAGTAGACACAATACAGTTGATTAAAAAAATTTTAACTCAAGGCTCAAAGGGTAAAATGCTTGCCCATGGTCAGCTGTCTGGCCACAAATATAGAGATAAACGTTTGAGCCAATTCACACCACATTTTTTAAAAAAAATATTTTTCAGTTAGAAATAAACCAAATACCTTAATTTTACTTATTCATTTTATGTGATGCTGAAGATTGAACCCAGTGCCTCACATGTGCAAGGCAAGTGCTCTACCACTGAGCCACAACCCCAGCCCTCACACATTTTTAAGAGTACAGGATAGTGAATTCTTCAAGCTATGATAATTATTTTGTGTAATTTATGCAATACACTATACGTAAAAAACTTATTTAAAAAAAGTGTGTTCTATTTAGAAGAAAAGGAAAAAATGTACAATGGTATTCACAATAGTAATTATTTTTTAATACAAACACTCGAGTTTAAAACATTTTAAATGCAAAAATGTTATATAAAGGGGGAAAAAAACATTCAAAAGGATAACTTACAACTTTGTATGGTTCAGCAAAGAGAGGAGAGCTAGGTGGGAAGGCGTCTTCACCCTGCTGAATTTCCTGATTCCGCCTTTCCCGTTCTTTCATACGCAGCACATTCCGGTCTTCACGGTTCATGTTGCTATGAAGAAAAACACAATTTTTACATCACAAAAACAAAAGCAAAAATTAAATTTTCTGAACTGATTTTGTAAGTCGAACAAGAATCAGAGATTCCCTATTGACTTTCAAGTAATAACAGGGATGAATACTGAAGTTGGATTTTGGCAATGGTTTTTATCAAGAAATACCAAGTGTCTTCCACGCTATCCAGAGAAAAAAACACTAGTCCAGTATATTAGAACCCATGCCCTCCATCAAAAAAGAAAACAAAACACTTAATTTTATCAATTGTGGATGTGTGTGTGTGTGTGGATGTGTGTGTGTGTGTGGATGTGTTTGTGGTCCTAAAAGTTGAACCCATCTACCACCGCCTCCCCCCAGGGTTCAGTTCTTTTCTCTACTTTGCATCTACCTTATCTTGATTTCTTTCTGTCCCAAACACAGCTTCCTTGGGGTCCATCCTTATGGCAGTTTGTTGCTGTTGTTCTAGATTCCCTAAAAAACGACATTTCTGCTCTAAATATATTAGTATTTCAAGTAACACCTCAAAAAACGACAAAACTGAGGGCTTTCATTGACAGAATCTAATATTAACTTTGTTAATAACTATAATGGAAAATTGTATTGGAAAAGTTCTTTAAGATGGTGGAAAAAATGGGAGCGTCATTTCTACAATCCTGGCAGTATACTGTATTTACAATAGAAGAAACCAAGGAAAATGGCTTATTTATAGCAGTAGGGATTTTGGTTAAATAGACAATGATGAAAAAGACTGTCAAAACCTGAGATGAGGGGAAAGAAAGGGAGGAGGGAGAGGAGGGAGGAGGAGAAGGGACATGAGGGTGAAGAGGAAGAGAAAGAAGATGACGACAACCTGTTGCATGTCTAGCCTACAATTTTAAACCAAATCAGAAAATTAAAGGCAATCAAGACTGAGGGAAACTAAAATTATAAAATCAGAATGGCCAGCAGAACCAATATACCCTTGAGGATTTTTATTAGTCATTAGAGCATGAAGACAAACAGCCAAAAATAAAACTTCCTGATTTGTACAATTTAGACTCATACAAGAGAAGCAATTCTATGTCAAAGAGAAAGAATGTTCTAAGTATTTCAATTTGTATTCAAGTTGTTTCTTATTTGAATAATATTCTAATAAGAATATAAGCTATTACAAGATATAGAACTACTATATGATTTCTTTGATTTTCCTAATCTTTAGAACCTTACAGAACCAGTAAGTAGTACTGAATCTTTAATAACATAAAACATCAACATTTAAGTATTCAGAGAATAAAAGCAAAGAACATATTATCCTTCAGTATATCTGGACCAACTATTACAGCTTATAACATCTATTTTTTATTTTTTAATTCAGTTTATATCATTAACAATCAAATTTCAATTAGGCCTCTTTCACTATGGTGCACTCAAGATACAAAGTTATTGGGCCGGGATTATGGCTCAGTGGTAGAGTGCTTGCCCAAGCATGCGTGAGGCACCAGGTTTGATCCCCGACACCACATAAAAAAATAAACAAATAAAATAAAGGTGTCCAGGGCTGGAGTTCTGGCTCAGTGGTAGGGCACTTGCCTCAAATGTGTGAGGCCCTGGGTTCGATCCTCAGCACCACATAAAAAATAAATAAATAGATAGATAGATAGATAAGCAAAGGTATTGTGTCCATCTACAAATATATATACATGTATGTATACACATACATATATTTAAAAACAGTGTCCATCTATAACTAAATTTTTTTTTAAATGCTACAAAGTTATTTAGAGTCTAAAGGGCGTGTTAACTATCACTTTCCTTAAATTTCCTAAATTCAAATACTGACAAATCAAATGTAAGTATATTTTAGTGGTAGAACAAGCACTTAGCATATACCAGGCCCTGGGTTGAATTATCACCATCACAAAAAAAAAAAAAATCAGAAAACTTCTTAAATATTAAATATGATTTAATATTACATAATTGAACAGCGCTAAAATAATCCTTCAAGAAATATTTGTATAAGCTGGGTGCAATAGTAAGCACCCATAGTACTAGTTATTTTGGAGGTTAAGGCAGGAGGTTGGCTTAAGCCTAAGAGTTCAGGGACAGCCTGGGCAATTCAGTCAAATCCCATCTTAAAAAAAAAAAAAAAAAAAAAAAGAGGGATACTGCATTTTTGTTGTAAAAATAGATGTGATTCCCTGAATAAAACTCCTTCTGCAATTTAACACCAAAGAAAATGTTTTCTTTTTTGAAGCAATGAAGTCATGGAACTGAATACTCCATCTTTTTTTTTTAAGTTGCTGATAGACCTTTATTTTATTTATTTATATGCGGTGCTGAGAATCGAACCCAGTGGCTCACACATGCCAGGCAAGTGCACTACCACTGAGCCCGAGCCCCAGCCCAAATATTCCATCTTTTAATAAGACTGCCAGTAAACTGATTGCTTATAAGAATAAATACCCCGGAATAGATTTTACTATTTCTTTTCTGACTTATTTTTTGTATATAATTTATGAATTCCATATTTTCCTCCTCTGTCTCTGAACATCAGTATCTCTGCCTAAAATAAATTTTAAAAAATAAAGTTTGCTTCCACATGAATAATTCTAGTAATCTCAACTCTAGATTACTAGAAAAGGGGCTGGGGATATGGCTCAAGCGGTAGTGCGCTCACCTGGGATGCGGGTGGCGCTGGGTTCGATCCTTAGCACCACATACAAATAAAGATGTTGTGTCCGCTGAAAACTAAAAAATAAATATTAAAAAAAATTCTCTCTCTCTCTCTCTCTCAAAAAAAATTAAAAAGATTACTAGAAAAGTATAGCTCTGCTTTGGTGGCAAAACTATTTTATAGATATCCCACAGGACACTTGCAATTATTGTACAGAAATAGGTTCAATTAAAATCAGCACACTGTTACATCATAACAAAATCTGTGGAACTAGCTTTTTGTTTTTGTTTTTGCTTTTTGGTGGTGGTTCTAGAGACAGAATTAAAGGTCTCACATGCTAGGCAAGTGCTCTCTCACTAAGCTACATCCTCATTCCAAGATTAAATATTTTTATTACTTAACTTAAATTGTTTTAAGTACTTACACAAAGTATTTATGTTAAAAGGATACATTAATTATAAACAATACTCTATGAAGAGAAAAAAATTCAAAGAACTCTTCAACTTTTTTTAGTAGGTTTGGTGCTGATAATGATAATGGTGTAGCAATGAAACTTCTACAATTGAGCAAATGAACAGTAAATTGAGTTTAGAGGAATCACAGATCTTACTATTAGAAAAGAGAGAAATAAATAGAATAAGGAGGAAAAAGAACACTGGGATAGTAGCATTATGAACTTGTAGGTTTAAAATAACATATATAGGGCTGGGACTATAGCTCAGTAGCAGAGCACTTGCCTACCATATTGTGAGGCAGTGGGTTCAATCCTTAGCACCAAATAAAAATAAATAAAGACATTCTGCCCACCTATAACTACAAGAAATTTTTCAAAAAAATAAATAAAATAATATATATACACACACACACACGTATGGTATGTATGTATGTATCTCGCTGGCTCTATCCATTTGTGTACATACACACACACCACATACATACATACATACACACATACATACACGTATGTATGTAGACATATACATATGTGTGTGTGTATACACACACATGCACACACACACTTATTGCTCTATCCATTGGAAAAGTATAAATACAGTGATATCCAACAGAAAGGAGAAACCCGCACACCTGCATTTTGATTTCTAACATTAGTCTCCACTAAAAAGAAAGAGAACTTCTTAGAGAAATAGCAGGTACCGGGCTACAGCAGGGAAGGTAATACTCAAAAACAGGTTAGAGGCATACAAAAGGGCACAGGAATCAGCCTGAAGGGGCTCTTGCTGGTCTTAAAAAACATTTCTATATCAAGCCTGGTGTGGTGCATTCACCTGGAATACCAGCAGCTCGGGTGGCTAAGGAAGGAGGATTGGGTGGCTAAGTAAGGAGGATTGCGGGTTAAAAGCCAGCCTCAGCAACTTAGCGAGACATTTAGCAACTCTGTGAGACCCTGTCTCTAAAATAAAAAAAAAAAAAAGGGCTGGGAATGTGGCTCAGTGGTTCAGTACCCTTGGGTTCAATCCTCAAGTACAAAAAAAAAAAAAAAAAAATTCCACATCAAAATGAAGAATGAAAAGAACTGAAAAATAAAAGAATCCCTGACTACCCAACTATAGTAAAATAAAAATTAAAAAAAGAAATACCCTTTTTATGAAATAACAAATGTAGACGAAATAAAAGGATTAGAAAGTCACTGTTAGCAGTCACTGTAGCAATAACTGAAGCAAGAATCATCAATGATGGCATCAAAAACCCATTGAATGAAAAATTTGGGGAAATAGGACATTTAGTATCACCTCATAGACAATTAATTATAAAGAGAAAAGAAATCTTTAAAATAGAGAAATACAGTAAACACTAAATTAACCAAGAGATGAAATATTAATATGGGAGAAACTTACATTATGTATCTCCTAAAGTGATGCACTAAAGACACATCAACACATAGGTAACCTACAAATAAACCTAATTTGAGGAACCTTCTGCAAAACTAGCCTGAATTCTTAAAAAATAACAATATCATGATATTAAAAAAGAAAGGGGGATGAAGATTACTTCTCCATTAAAAAATAATTAAAACCTACATATAATATATGACCTCTCATTTCCAAAATTCTTGATTTTGCATGAGGATGCTTCTCAAGGACATTACTGGGAAACTTGGGGGAAATATGAATATGGACAGTATTTCAGATATCTTATCAATGTTTCTTAACTATGTTAACCACATTTGATTATGCAAGAGCTTGTCCTTGACTCTTAGCATATACATACTGAGCAAACAGGTGACACATCATGTTCGCAACTCTCAAATGGTTCAGACTGTCCAAATATATATATATATATAGTATATTTAAGTGTGGTGGGGGGAGGTGAAAGAGGAAAAGGAGAAGGAGGAACAGAGCTGCAGCAATTACAATAAAGCAATTAAAACTGGTCCTCCTGGGTAAAGAGTAGATGGATATTCATTATACTTTCCTTATCGAGTTTGAAAGTTTTTGAAATAAAAAGTGGGAGGAAAAAGATGATAAAAGTCTATGAATTAGAACACCAGAGGTCTTTATAGAATTTTTCTTTCTCGGGATTTACTATTACTCTACCCCTTCCCCTCAGGCCTAAACAATTTCTCTCATGCTTAAGCTGAACTACCCTTATCCTGCCCTTCCAAATTCACAATGATCATCCAATTTTCCTCAATTCCTCCTCTGAATCATTATTTACTACACTTGAGAAAGTTACACTGCAATACCATGCCTGGCTAGGAGACACACCATTACCAAAAATCAATTTCCTTGGGCTAAATGAGCATCCCCCCAACTTTTTCTAAAGCAAGATTCAATATTTATTACTTATTTACTTAGTAAATATGTCATAGCATCTACTAAAATCCTGAAAGACCAGTAAACAGAAAGTACTAGGGAGAGAACACAAACAAAAATACTTTGCTACACCAAACAATTAAATTTACTATAAAGGGCTGGGGTTGTAGCTCAGTGGAAGAGCACTTGCCTAGCATGTGTGAGGCACTGGGTTCGATCTTCAGCACCACATAAAAAATAAATAAATAAAATAAAGGTACAGTGTCCATCTACAACTAAAAAATATTTTTTAAATATTTTTTAGATGTATGGACCTTTATTTTATTCATTTATTTATATGTGGTGCTGGGAATTGAACCCAGTGCCTCACATGTGCTAGGCAAACACTCTGCCACTGAGCCACATCTTCAGCCCCTAAAAAAATTTTTTTTTAAAAAATTATCATAAAGCCATCACTGTTATCAAAATAGCATGATAGTGCCCAGAAATTAACACTGATCAGTAAAACAAAATAGAGATCAAAAATAAATTCAAAGACACATGGAATTTTGGTAGTTAACAAATCTAACTGAATGTGAAAATTATTTCACTTAATAAAAACAATAACTAAGAGTTAAGTACTTTTTTAATGTGCCAAGGATAAAAAAATAATGAAGGCAGATTTCAAACCCAACCAGAAAAAAAAAAAACAGATGAATTATTCAGTTGAGCAGCCTCACTGACAGTATATCCCACAGAATTAAAAACATGGATTATTTACTATAGCATGGTTTTACTGGAAGAATAGCTGAAAATAACTGAAAGCCCAATCAAACAGGAAGAGTCAAATAAACTATGGTCCATCCATATAATAAACTATCAACTTTTAAAAGAAATGAGGCAGATTTTGTCAATTATCTTGAAGGAATTTCCATACTTTCATTTGAGAAAAAGTAGATGCAGTCTTACACACACACACACACACACCGTACCATAATGTGAATGATCCATCTCTGAGAAAAAATTTTTTTTAAAATGGCCAAAAGCCATTGTGCACATGCACACACACACACACACACACATTCCACATGCAGCAGTGCATCTGATTCTAAGAGCTAAGATAAGAGGAAAAAAAGAACTATATTTATTCAACTTAATTTAACCAATCCCTTATAATTTATTCAACTGTTCACTTTTCTTTTGGCTAATGCTATAATTAAAACTGTTCAAACCAGGTGTGATGGCACATGCCTGTAATTCCAGCTACTTAGGAAGCTGAGGTGGGAGGATCACAAATTTGAGGCCAGCCTCAGTAATTTAGCAAGACTTTGCCTCAAAATTAAAAAAAAAAAAAAAGAAGAAGAAGAAGAAGAAGAAGTAGTAAAAAATAAAACTTTACAGGCTGGGGCTGGGGCTGGGGCTCAGCAGTAGTGCACCTGCTTGGCATGTGTGAGGCACTAGGTTCGATTCCAAGCACCGCATATAAATAAATAAAATAAAGGTCTATAAACAGCTAAAAAAATTTTTTTAAATAAATAAAACTTCATTTTTTTTCTCTTGGCTAACACTAGAATTAGAATCATCACAAACAAAACTTACAAAAAAACACACACACAGGGGCTGGGGATGTGGCTCAAGTGGTAGCGCGCTCGCCTGGCATGCGTGCGGCCCGGGTTCGATCCTCAGCACCACATACCAAAGATGTTGTGTCCGCCGAGAACTAAAAAATAAATATTAAAAACTCTCTCTCTCTCTCTCTCCTCTCTTACTCTCTCTAAAAAAAAAAACAAAAAAAAACACACACACACACACACACAGGTTCTAATGAAAGTTACAGAAACAGAAATAGATAAAAGCTCATTATTTTTTTAAATATTACCAAAATTATAAATCATAAATTACATATATATGTAATTTATATATATATATATATATATATATATATATATATATATTTAGTTGTAGATGGACACAATACCTTTATTTGCTTATTTTTATGTGGTGCCAGGGATGGAATCCAGTGCTTGACGTTAGGCAATCGCTCTACTACTGAGCCCACATCCCCGGCCCCTAATTATTTATTTAGAGTAAATAAATCTATATTTATCTATATCATCTATTTTATCTATAAAAATATATAAATCTATATTTATCTATATCCTCTATTTTATCTATAAAATAGAGGATATAGATAAGAATCAGATAGAGCTGGGGATATAGCTCAGTTGGTAGAGTGCTTGCCTCACATGTACAAAGCCCTGAGTTCAATCCCCAGCACCACCCCCACAAAAAAAAAAAAAAAAAAAAAAATCAGATACACAAATAACTCAAAATTCTCAGGAGGGAAGCACAAGAAAATTGAAACCTGAATATCCAGTTTTCCTACACAGAAAGTAGACTGTCTCCTGACATAGATAAACCTTTCTTGGTCCTCAGTAAACGTTTTGGCTACTCTTACAAATGTAAATAAAGAGAACCCTCCTCTCTCCACCTACACATTTTTAAAAAGAAATATATATCTCAATTGTCCAGTTTTTCCCATTATACAATTAATTCTTGCTGTATGTTCAAAAACTACTGAGAAAAGTATAGTAGTGTGTGCCAGTCCCAAGTCCCAGGGACCCAGCAGGATCACTAGAGCCCAAGAGTTTCTGGCCAACCTAGGCAATGTAGCTAGATCCTATCTCAAAAAACAAACACAAACAAACAAACAAACTCTACTATGGTTAAAAATAAAGCAGAAAAAAGGATCAAATTTTCGCTCCCTCCAAATAAACTATTAACAACGTGAAGAGAAATATAATCATGCACGTTTTTGTATAGTTTCTATTTTTGTTTCTGTTTTGACAAAGGTTTTCAATATATTATTGCCCAGGCCCATCCAGAATTCCTGAGCTCAAGTGATCCTTCTTCTGCCTTGGCTTCCTCAATACCTGGGTCTACAGGTATGCGCCAGTGCACTTGGCTCACATGTTTTAAATGTTGTAGATTATTTCACATATTAAGTCTTATTTCATTTAATAAACAACAAAAATTCCTCACTGGGCTGGGAATGTGGCTCAGGCGGTAGCGCGCTCATCTGGCATGCGTGTGGCCCGGGTTGGATCCTCAGCACCACATACCAACAAAGATGTTGTGTCCGCCGAGAACTAAAAATAATATTAAAAATTCATATTCTCTCTCTCTCTCTCTCTCTGTCTCTGTCTCTCTCTCTCTCTCTCTCTCTCCTCTCTCACTCTCTTTAAAAAAAAAAAATCCTCACTGATACACATAATGCTCCTCTCATACTTTTAATGACCGTTAGTATATATTTAACCAGATACCACCTCATAGATAATTGGGTTGTATCCAGAATCTAGTAATACAAATACCATAATGAACGCCCATAAGAGCACACTCTATTTTACCTTGGGATAAATTCCTATATGTGGAATTGCTGAGTCAAGAGTATATGTTATACCATTTTATCAGTGAATTAACCATCCCACTAACAGGGTTTAAAATTGCCCTTTAACCATATCATTTTCAATGGAAGTATAATGAGCCTTTAAATTGTACCAAAGGAGGGAGGTATAAAAAAAAAAAAAAAACTAGTGTCATCTGCTTATTTCATTTATTCAACAAATATATGAGCTTAACTAGAATTGCTGGGCACCTGCCAGGAGATAAGATAAAATGACAAATGACACACAGAAGTTTCTTAACTTTACAAGAGTCAACTGCATTCCACTGAATTTCTCTGATAAGAGGTTTGAGGGCATTAGCCTTTCCACATGTGACCTAGCTGTTTGTATTTCTTCTTTTGTGAATCATCTATTCACGTTGTCTGTCCATGAAAAATGAAAGTGATAACTATGCTTTTCCAACTTGTATCTCAACTGAGAAAACACAACATAAGATTTAGATTAAACACTATATTAAACTGTGTATCCTAACTCTACTGATTTTTAAGTCCCCTCAGGGGCCTCCTTGTCCTCCAGGCTTACTCCCAAACTCTACCCTCAGGCCATTCCGAAACTTTCTTCAATCTCTGCATATTAAGATAACAAACCTCCCTGCAGTTGTCATAAAGTGTCAATACTTTCTCCAAGCCTCTTATTTGTTTCTGAATATTTTCTTTCCCTTCATCTAGATTTACACCTGTTTAGTCCCTGGAGTTGTCCATTTTTTATTTCTGTGAGGTATCTATAAAATCTTAGTAAATAAATTTAAATTTCTATACTACAGACTCTGTGCTATCTATATCTTTGTTTCTGTTATCTAACCAGGTAGAGTGCCTTATCTGAAGTGTTTCAGATACTGGAATTTTTCCAGTTTTGGAATCTTTACATAGACTTTGCCAGGTGAACATTCCTAATCTGAAAAACTAAAATGCTCCAAAATCCAAACACTATCCCAATCCATATCAGATTTCAGATTAGAAATACTTTTTTTTTTTTAAGAGAGAGTGAGGAGAGAGAGAGAGAAAGAGAATTTTAACATTTTATTTCTTAGTTTTCGGCAGACACAACATCTTTGTTGGTATGTGGTGCTGAGGATCGAACCCGGGCCGCGTGCATGCTAGACGGGCGCGCTACCGCTTGAGCCACATCCCCAGCCCCCAGACTAGAAATACTTAATCTGTATCCTAAGAAACTCAAATTGAGTCTTACTATAAACAACATGGGATTTAGGTACTAAAGGAAGGAAAGGGCTGGCTTTGGCAGGCAGCCTCCACAACCTAGGTCACTTTTAACAAGATTCCCATTAGATGCTTGAAACCAGGTAGTACATGAACCCTACATACACAGTTTTTCCCACAAATACAAATCCATGATAAAAATTTAATTCAGAAGGCTGAGGACCTAGCTCAGTTGGTAGAGTGATTGCCTTGCATGCACAAGGCCCTGGGTTCGATCCCAAGCACCTCAAAAGAAAAAAAATTTAATTCATAAATTAGGTACAGTAAGAGAGTGACAATAATAGCTAATAATAAAAGAGGGCTGGGGTTATGGCTCAGCAGTAGAGTGCTTGCCTTGCATGTGCAAGGCCCTTGGTTCGATCCTCAGCATCACTTAAATAAATAAACAGTTATTGTGTATAATTACCAATGAATGAGAATATCAAGGCAAACCTTAGTTTTGAAAACTTAGTGAGACCCTATCTCAAAATTTTAAAAAATTTTAAAAGTCACATGATATGAAAAATAAATAAATAAGTACCAGAATGTAGCTTAGTGGTAGAGTACCACTGCATTCAATTCTAGCTCAATGTTTTCTAGTGCAACATGTTACAACAAATTTAATGCTTTTTCCATCTTAACTAAGCCCCTTTCATGCACTCTGACAGTAAGTTTGGCACTTAGAGATGTAATAACAAAAGTAACAAATTTCTTTTCCTTCTTCACAATTTTTCAGATTTGTTCTTACCATAGATCTTGAGAACTTTTACATTTTACTTCAAGGAACCACTTAATGGCTAACAATATAGAGCCATTAATAAGTAAACTAAGGGTTGCTTGAACACAAACACTGTAATACCACAACAGTTGATCTGATAACTGAGACAGTCTAAGTGACAAACAGGAGGGTAGCATATACAATGTAGATATGCTAGACAATGGGATGATTCATGTCCCACCTCAAATGGAGCAGGAAGGTGTGATTTCACAATAATATTAAAAAGACTATTCAATTTAAAGTGAATAAATTATTTCCAGAATTTTATTTAATATTTTCATATCCTAATCAACCACAGGTAACTAACTGAGGGTTGAATGCAGGTAACTGAAAGCATGGAAAACAAATCCACAGATAAGGGGAAACTGAGTGTTATAATTCTCATCCATCTTCTACTAGCAACTCCATCCTAGTCAAACTGCATTTACAAATTAGGAAGAGAGGAGGGAGGGAGGAAGGAAGGAAGGAAGGAAGGAAGGGAGGAAGGAAGGGAGGAAGGGAGGAAGGGAGGGAGGGAGGAAGGAAGGAAGGAAGGAAGGAAGGAAGGAAGGGAGGGAGGGAGGGAGGGAGGGAGGGAAAGAAAGGGAAAGGAAAGGAAAGGAAAGGAAAAGAAAGGAAAGGAAAGGAAAGGAAAGGAAAGGAAAGGAAAGGAAAGGAAAGGAAAGGGAAAAGGAAAAGGAAAAGGAAAAGGAAAAGGAAAAGGAAAGGAAAGGGAAGGAAAGGGAAGGGGAAAGGAAAAAGGAAAGGAAAGGAAGAAAAGAAAAGAAAAGAAAAAAAGAAAAGAAAAGAAAAGAAAGAATTAAGTATTAATCTCAGCCAGGAATGGTGGTGCATGCCTGTAATCCCAGTGATTTGGGAGGCCAAATTTAAAGCCAGCCTCAGCAATTTAGCAAGTTCCTAAGCAAAAATCTGTCAAATTTTAAATTTCTTTCAATCACTCAACAAACTAGGAAAAAAACTTCTCCAATCTAATAAGGGGCATTTACAAAAAACCCACAGCTCACATCACATTTGATGGTAAGGGTAAATAGTTTCCCTGAAGATCAAGATGCCTGTTTTTATTGCTTCTATTCAAAACTGTACTGGAGAGGTTCCTGCGAGAGGAATTAGGCAAGAAAAAGAAATTAAAAGGCATCCATACTCGAAAGCAAGAAGTAAAATAATGATCATGTATGTTGAAAAATCCAAAGAATCCACTAAAAATCTATCAGAGTTAATTATCAAGTTCAGCAGGTTGAAGAAAAGAGGGTCAACAACACAAAAAATCTTCTGCATTTTTATACAGCAGCAATAAACAAACCAAAAATGAAATTCCACTTATGTGAAAAACAATTTCACTTGTAATATCATCAAAAGGAATAAAATACTTAGGAATAAATTTATTGATAAGTATTTTATTGCAAACTACAAAATACTGTACAAACTACAAAACATTATTCGAAGAAATGAAAGGAACACCTAAACAAAATGGAAAGTCAGCCTATGTTCATGGACTGAAAGATTTACTGTTAAGAGGCAATAACTCACCAAAGTGATCCACAAATGCAACCATAATCTCTATAAACATCCCAGCTGGCTGGGCACAATGGTGCACACCTGTAACCCCAACAGTTTGGAAGGCTGAGGCAGGAGGATCAGGAGTTCAAAGCCAGCCTCAGCAAAATTGAAGCAATAAGCAACTCAGTAAGACCCTGTCTCTAAACAAAATACAAAATGTGGCTGGGGATGTGGCTTACTGGTTGAATGCCCCTGAGTTCAATTCCTGGTCCCCAAAAATAGAAAATCCCAGCTGACTCTTCATAGAAACTGACAAGCTGATCTTAAAATTCATAGGTATTCTGGATCAAAATACCAAGACTAGCCAAAATAATCTTGCACAACAACAAACTTGGAAAACTGCACACTTTCCAATTTCAAAATGTACAACAAACATATAGGTCAATAAAATATTTCAAAAAGATTACTAACATACAGAATTGATTTTCCACAACACAAGAGTGCTACTAAACAATTTTAAAATGAGCAAAGAACTTGAATAAACATGTTTTATTTATTTATTTATTTGTTTATTTATTTATTTATTTGCAGTGCTGGTGACAGAGTCCAGGACCCACAGCATGCTAAGGCAAGCACTCTACCAAAGAGCTATATCCCCAGGCTGATGTGAATTAATATTCCTTCAAAGAAAATATACAAATAGCCAAAATAAACATATGAAAAGATGCTCAATTCATTAGTCACTAGGAAAATACAAATCAAAAACCACAGTGAGATACTTCACACCCATTAAGACACTTATTTATTTTTTAAAAAAAAAAATCTAGCTGGGCTGGCG
Source organism: Urocitellus parryii (assembly GCF_045843805.1). NCBI lineage: Eukaryota > Metazoa > Chordata > Mammalia > Rodentia > Sciuridae > Urocitellus > Urocitellus parryii. The sequence continues at coordinate 136,603,361 of NC_135531.1, read as the reverse complement.
CAGCAGTTTGGGAAAGAGGATCACAGTGGACTCACTGGCACACGCCTGTAATCCTGGCAGCTTAGGAGGCTGAGGCAGGAGGATCTCAAGTTCAAAGCCAGCCTCAGCAAAAGCAAAGCACTAAGCAACTCAATGAGACCTGTCTCTAAAATAAGTCTGGAAATGTAGCTCAGTGATTGAATGCCCCTGAGTTCAATCACCGGTACCAAATAAATACCAAAAATTTTAAAAAATAAAAAATAAATAAATCCAGAAAATAACAAGTGTTGGCAAAGTAGAGAAACTGAACATTTGTGTACTGCTGGTGGGAACACAGAAAACTGGTGGTTCCTTAAAAACTTTTAACATAGAATTACCATATGAAACAGCAATTTTAGGGGCTGGGGATGTGGCTCAAGCGGTAGCGCGCTCGCCTGGCATGCGTGTGGCCCGGGTTCGATCCTCAGCACCACATACCAACAAAGATGTTGTGTCCGCCGAGAACTAAAAAATAAATATTAAAAAAATTCTCTCTCTCTCTCTCTCTCTCTCTCTCCCACTCTCTCTCTCTCTCCCACTCTCTCTTTAAAAAAAAAAAAAAAAAAAAAAACAGCAATTTTACTCCCAGGCATATACCCCAAACAATCAAAAGTAAGGACTCAGATCCTATACACTAATGTTTGTATCAACATTATTCACAATGCTAAAAGATGGAAACAACCCCAGTGTTCATTAATAGATAAATGGTTAAGAAAAATATGGCATATACACATAATAGAATACTATTCGGTCATAAAAAGGAATGAAATACTGATACACTCAACAACATGAACAGTTCTTGAAAATACTAGGTTACGCCAAGTAAACTAGACACTAAAGGACACACTGTATAATTCCACTTAATACAGGCCTTGGAATGGGCAAATACATAGAAACAGAAGGAAGAACAGAGATAGGGGCAATGGGAAATAACAATATTGTGTACTATTTGTAAGAATTTGTTTTGTATGATAAAGAACCAAAAATAGGGGCTTGGGAGCTAGAGTTGTAGCTCAGCAGTAGAGCACTCGACTAGCACATGCAAGGCAATGGGTTTACTCCTCAGCACCACATAAAAATAAATAAATAAAATAAAGGTATTATGTCCAACTACAACTTAAAAATATATAGATTTTAAAAAAAGAATTAGGGGCTGGGGGGTGTGGTTTAGTGGCAGAATGCTTGCCTAGCATGTGTGAGGCAGGGGTTCAATCCTCAGTACCATATAAAGATAAACAAATAAAGATATTGTGTCCATCTACAACTAAAAAAAAAAGAACTAGAAATAGTGGGAATAATTGCACAAAATGCCACTGAATTGTACATGTAAAGTGACTAAAATGGCATATTTTATGCTATGTATATTTTACCATAATAAAAAAGTCAGCATAGTAAAAATAAAAATTTAAATAATGCATTTCAACTAATCAGAAACTCATCTTCTACAGTTTTTATAAACACTAGTATTAGTTTTAAGACTTTTTAAAATTTTAAGTTTTAAAATTTTTAAAATAGGTGCACAGAATCTATTACAATGTTTCTTTTTTCCCCCCTCAATTACTGTCTTATAAATTATCCTACTAGAAAATGGGGCCATTCCACTAACACACTATTTGAGTGATTTAAACTCCAGAAGTCAAAATGAGACTTGAGCCAAGATTTCAAGTTTTTTTTTTTTTAATATTTATTTTTTAGTTCTCGGCGGACACAACATCTTTGTTGGTATGTGGTGCTGAGGATCGAACCCAGGCCGCACGCATGCCAGGCGAGCGCGCTACCGCTTGAGCCACATCCCCAGCCCTCAAGTATTTTTAAACTCAGTATATTACAACTGCTACTCAATTATAACTTTTGCACAACACTGCATTAAAGCCTCATGAGTACAGGAACCCCTGTGTGCCTCATTTGTCAGGAGTTTTCTACCCATGAGAGCCTGAAGAGATCGAATCCTACAAGGGAGGAGAACAAAGGTTGCACACCTAGAGATCAAATGCAAATCAACAAAACATCAAGTTCCAAGATGATGTTTCATAGAGGGATTCTTCCCAAAAGTTAGTTAAGATATATACATATATATCATGACTAACATATATACCATGACTATGATGTGATATATATGATATATGTCTTATTTATTTATTTCCCCCATCCCCAGTGCTGGAGATCCAACTCAGGACTTCACACATGCTAGGCAAGCACTCTCCAACCATGCTACACTGCCAGTCCTTACTCTTCAGATTTAAAATAATGTAGTGAAAAATATGAAAGATAACAATTCCATATTGTTTTTGCTTTCTTAATCACAACATTTTTTATATTTATTTTTTAGTTGTAGTTGGACACAATACCTTTATTTTATTTATTTTTATGTGGTGCTGAGGATCAAACCCAGGGCCTCACACATGTTAGGCAAGTGTTCTACCACTGAGCCACAACCCCAGACTCATAATATATATATATATATTTTTTGTTGTTGTTGTTGTTGCTGGGGATTGAACCCAGGGGCACTTAACCACTGACCCATATACCAGCCCTTTTTTATATTTTATTTAGGGTCTCGCTGAGTTGCTTAGGCCCTTGTTAAACTAATGAGGCGACTTTGAACTTGAAATCCTCCTGCCTCAGCCTCCAGAGCTGCTGGGATTACAGGCATGTACCACACCATGTCACACTCTTAATCACATTTTATGTATCATCTGAATTTCACCATCCTGTTTCATAAACCACTCTCAACTAGGTCCTGCAAACTTCCCAGAAGTTGAACAATCTCTCTTGGTGAATGTTCCTTCCTATCCTGCAAAAGTATTTCATGGAGTCTTCTGACTTTCCGCAATCCTAAGTTCCATTCCACAAATGATCTTGACCAAGATAAAGAAAAGGAATATTAAAAATCAGAGACAGTCTTAAAATCAACCATCAACTCTCAAATCATCAGCATTTACACCTGTTCTTTCTTCCAGGTTACAAAGGAAAAAATATTTCTTCCTATCAAAGAACAATTATCATTGGGCAAAGTGGCACAGGCCTGAAATTCCAGAGACCTGGAAGGCTGAAGCAGGAAGATTGTGAGTATGGGGCCAGCATCAGCAATTTAGTGAGACCTGTCTCAGAATAAAAAAGGAGAAGGAAAGAAGGAAGGAATGAAAAAAGAGAGAGAGAGAAGTGGGGGTCCCATGAAAACAGAAGAGAGATCAGCAGAGTAGAAGGGGACTGAGGGGTAGGGAGGAGGCAGGGAAAAAGAGAAGAATGGGAAAATGAATCCAAACTTTCCTAGGTACATGTATGACTATACCACAGTGAATCTCACCTTTATGTGTTGACAAGATACTAAAAAAAAAATAAAAAATAAAAAATAAACAAAAGATGAGTAGAGTAAAAGAAAGGAAACAGGAGAAAAAGGAGGAGGGAAGGAAAATGGGATGAAAAAACAAAACAAAATAAAATGAGCCAGAGATGTACCCCAATGGTAGAGTGCCTGAACCCCAGTACCTCAAACAAAAACAACAACAATAAACCAAAATTATTCCCATTTTTCAATATAGCCTTCTCTCTGGCAAATTCAACTTGTCCCTCTTCAATTAACTCTTTGAATCCTTTCCACCAACATTCAAACATATTCTTCTGGAAAGAGACAGAGAGGAAGACAGGCAGGCAGACAGGCAGACAGGGAGCAAGCTAAGACCCTACATTCTATCCTCAGCATCAAAAAAAGTCCTATTGAGGGCTGGGGTTGTGGCTCAGTGGCAGAGTGCTTGCCTGGGATGTGTAAGGCACTGGGTTCGATCCTCAGCACCACATAAAAATAAATAAAGATATTGTGTCCAACTATAACTAAAAAATAAAAAAAAATTTAAAAAGCCCCATTGATCCCATATCTCTACCCTTTATCCTCTATTTTCCTTCAAAGAGGGAGAGAATGGTTCAAAGTTAAATTTTTGTTTCCTTTTATAAATAATAATCTTTTGACTCAGTTTCTTAAATACAAATATCTAAAATATTAATCTTAAATACAAATATCTAAAATTCGAAAAGGTTATCTTTAGTTTCTGTAATTACATATGGATAATTTCTTTTATACCTTTATAATAAACAAATCTAATAAAGACATTCTTCTGCTTAAAAATCATCAATAAGCTAGTTGCAGAGGTGCATACCTGTAATACCAGATGCAAGAAAAGTTGAGGCAGATGATCACAAGTCTGAGACAATGTCTCAAAATTTAGAAAAAAAAAAAAAGTAAGAAAAAAAGGACTGGAGATATAGCTTAGTGGAAGGGTGCCCCTGGGTTCAATTCCCAGTATGGCAAATAAATAAGAAAGCATGGGTACAATACCAGTACCACAAATAAACAAACTGTAACTCCAAGCTCTATAGAAAAATCTAAGTCCAGGGCTGGGGATGTGGCTCAAGCGGTAGCGCACTCGCCTGGCATGCATGCAGCCCGGGTTCCATCCTCAGCACCACATACTAACAAAGATGTTGTGTCCGCCCGATAACTAAATAAATCAATAAATATTAAAAAATTCTCTCTCTCTCTCTCTCTCTCTCTCTCTCTCTTAAAAAAAAAAAATCTAAGTCCAAAATCTTCATCCCAGGATTTAAAACTGTCCATACTTTAATTCTTTTTTTTTTTTTTTTTTTTTTTAGGGAGAGAGAGAGAGAGAGGGAGAGAGAGAGAATTTTTTAATATTTATTTTTTAGTTAAGGGCAGACACAACATCTTTGTTGGTATGTGGTGCTGAGGATCCAACCCGGGCGGCGAGCGCGCTACCGCTTGAGCCACATCCCCAGCCCAATACTTCAATTCTTTATTTTTTTAAATTGTAGATGGACACAATACCTTTATTTTTTTATTTATTTTTTACGTGGTGCCAAGGATTAAACCCAGTGAGTGCTTCACACATGCTAGGAAAGCGCTCAACCACTGAGCTACAACTGCAGCCCCATACTTCAATTCTTACCTACTTTGATAGTCTTCAAGCTTTATAAGTCTGAAAATAGCCTATCTACATTCAGATCCAAGCCTTTACTTAAATCCCTCTACCTAGAATGTCCTCCTTTTTTCCTACTTCTAAATACATCTATTTCAAAGTTCACAACTTATCCCACTTCCTCCAAGAAACATTCCAAAATTTCTTTGCCACTAAAATCCCTCATTTCTCAAAGCTTTTTTTTTTTTTTTTTTGGTATTTCATTTGACATTTAACACTTGCTTTACAATAGGGTTACTGTATTTACTGTTATTCTACCTTTACTCCCCACCCACTCCCATATTATAAACTTCTGAAGAGCAATACAGCTGTCATTCAACTTGACCTCTTTGCCTCCAGTCTTTAACACAATTATTGACATACCACAGATATTCAAAAAGCTTTTATAAAGGTCACAACTGTAGTGTTACTGCCTCAAGAGCCAAATTAAGCCATCAAGCAGGTACAGTGAGTGGCACATGCCTATAATCGCAACGCTAACTTGCTAAGGCTGGCCTCAAACTTATAATCTTCCTGTCTCAGCCTCTCCAGTCAACAGGATTATGAACTGTTGTTTTTAAAGTAAGTTTTACCTAAAATAAGAATAACGGATGTACCAAAAAAAATGTATAGAAAAAATCTATTTCTATTTCTACCTAAGCCCTATGCTCTCAAATATTCAAACGAATAAAATCTGTGTCTTTAGAATTTATTACATAAGATAAAATAGTTCTAATTAGAACAATAAAAATATAAAATGGTTAACACAACTACTAAGCTAGTGTACGTGTACATACTGTGCCAGACACTACTCCAGGGCTAAAGATAAAAGAAATCAAAATACCTTTCATCTCTAAGAATTTGGTTGCAGTTAGCTGGACTAGAAAAAGGTAACAAGAGGGAAGGGGGGCGTGTTCTAGACAGAGAAAACATGTGCACAAACCAGAAGAGGAGAGAGCAGGGCAAGGAAAGGAGGTGGATCAAGTGCAATGGGGAAACAGGGTTGATGGTAGGGTGCAAAACAAAGGATATGACTGGAAAGATACATGGGACTGAATTAGACCTGAGAGTTTGTTTCTTAAATCCAAAAGATAAGGACACTATTTCAATGAAAATGAAATTTCCCACAACCTGAGGGCTGACCTCAATTATTTTTACTATTATGTAAATAAAACAGTAGAAAAAAAAATAGGTATAAAATTCATTCACAGCTCTGATATAACTGTAAAACTAAAATAACTTTAAAAATCAAATGCAGGGCTGGGGTTGTAGCTCAGCTATGGTGTGCTGCCTAGCGCACGTGAGATCCTGGGTTCGATCCTCAGCAACACACACACACACACACACACACACACACAAACAAATAAATAAATAGTATTTGTCCAACTACAACTGAAAAGTAAATACATAAAAACATTTTTTAATCAAATGTAAAACAAAATGTTAAAATAACATTAAAAATTACATCAACAATAAAAAACAAAAAGGGCTGGGGATATAGATATAGCTCAATGGTAAAGCACCCTGGATTCAATCCCTAGTATCAAGAACAAACAAACAAAGGAAACAATGACAATTTGCAGGTTTCTGGAAAAAGTGATGGTAGCAATAGAATTCCCCAGACCAAAAAAGAGAGAGAGAGAGCGAGCGAGAGAGAGCACCAGTATGCACACAGAATATGGGGGGGGGGTGGTAAATGATTGAGAAGTAGAGGATAGAAGAGCAGTTAATCTGTACATGCTGAACGCTTACAGGGATTATGTGATCAGCTTCTAGCCTTATCTCATCCCCAGATTTTCTGCTGTTTTTGTTGTTTGGAAGCACTGGGGCCAATCCCAGGGCCTTCTAAATTCTAGGTTAACACTCTACAACTGAGCTTTCCCCCATTCACATAACTGTACCAAGAGCAGACAAGTTACAATCTACTCTGTAGTATGACCCACCTTCAGGGTACAGCTGACAGGTGGCATTTGAATGCCCAACTAAACTAGGCCAGTGCCAAGATGCCACCTATTTTATATACTATTTAAATAATAATACAGGGGTTGTAGTTGTAGCTCAGTGGTAGAGCTCTTGCCTAGCAAGTCTGAGGCCCTGGGTTCAATCCTCAGCACCACATAAAAATAATAAAATAGCGACTGGGGTTGTAGCTCAGTGGTAGAGCACTTGCCTCGCATGTGTGAGGTACTGGGTTCAATTCTCAGCACCACATATAAATAAACGTCAATTGACAATATTTTAAAAATTTTTAAATAATAATAAATAAAGGTACTGTGTCCATCTACAACTAAATTAAAGATAATAATTATATAGCCTATTAAGTAGTATAATATATATGTATACATATCATACCACATATGGTACATCATGTTTAACATTACATTTTACATATATAATGCTTTTTATGCAGGTATATATGTTTTATACACATCATAAATTTTTATTTTCCTGTGTGTGTGTGTACGTGTGTATTCTACAAACAAAAACCCTAACAGGACCTTGCAGTTACTGTTTAATCTTTTGTTTTATTTATTTATTTACTTACTTATTTGAGAGAGAGAGAATATTTTAATATTTATTTTTTTAGTTTTCGGCGGACACAACATCTTTGTTTGTATGTGATGCTGAGGATCGAATCAGGGCCGCATGCATGCCAGGCGAGCGTGCTACCGCTTGAGCCACATCATCAGCCCTATTTATTTATTTTTATGTGATGCTGAGAATCGAACCCAGGGTCTTGCACATGCTAAGCAAGCGCTCTACCACTGAGCCACAACCCCAGCCCCTACTGTTTAATCTCAAAACAATTCTCAGATTTAGGTGTCCAATAAGGAAATGTTAATCCAAGAGTCACCAAACTTTTGGGGGGATAAAGTGGAAGAGGGTTTACTGATGATTGAACCCAGGCTCTTGCATGTGAGCATTCTACTAGTGAAATACATCCCCAGCCCTTTTTATGATTTTTTTTTTTTAATTTTAGGTGGACACAACATCTTTATTTTTTTATTTTTACATGGTGCTGAGAAACGAACCCAGTGCCTCATGCAAGCCAGGAGAGTGCACTACCACTTGAGCCACATCCCCAGCCCCCTTTTTATGATTATGAGACACGATTTCATTAAGTTGTCCAGTCTGGCTTTAAACCAGTCTTCCTAACTCAGCTTCCCAAGCAGCTGGGATTACAGGTATGTGCAATGGCACTCAGCTGTCACCTAACTATTTAGGAGCAGATAGTAAATATTTTAGGCTTGGCAGGCCATATACTCACATTCAACTTTGCCATTTTAGCAGCAAAAACAGCCACAGACAACACATAAGCAAATGGGTATATAGTATTCTGATGGAACTTTATATATGGACACTAAAATTTGAGTTTCCTATAATATTCTCTAGACAAAAAAAACATTCTTTTGATTTTTTCCCTCACTATTTACACGTGTATTAGCTCATAGGCCATACAAAACAAGTTGTATTGAGTCTGTTGACCATAGTTTGCTGTGCTGACCCTGTACTAAGGCAAGGTAGAATTGCCCTCCCCTAAAACTCCTTCCAAAATATCCTCTCAGTGTTAATCTTAGTGTCAGACAAAAGACAAGGGCAATCTCCCAGTGGACAGAACTGAAAACCTTCATTTGGCTTCCATTTGCAAACAAGTGAGACTACAAATGAATTTCCCAGTTCTATCAAATCACCTTATGCCATGTTTGTCCAGAAAAATATGGAATACAGTTTAAGATACTAATATGTTCTTCTCCCTTATAAGAATTTACTTATATTCCCCCCACTACTCTCTAAATCTGTTATGTTAGAGATAATAATATTTAGTATTTAGCCCATAGTTTTCAGATTTGTAAAATTAACAGAGGACATTGCCTTTGAAATCTGAATTTAGAGGGCTGGGGATACAGCTCAGTTGGTAGAGTGCTTGCCTTGCATACAGAAGGCCCTGGGTTCAATTCCCAGCACCACAAAAAAAAAAAAAAAAAAAATCAGTATTTAGAGAAAAGTGACCTCTATATGTACTAGGTATGAATTTGGGTTATCTCCCATAGATAAAAAGGAGGGTGTCTACTGACGCATAGTTAAATTATGTTAATAAAAATATTTTAAATATATGTATGGGAAAAAGTAGGACTACATATATACACTAAGTAGCCACAGTGTAAATGGAGTGTATAACTGTTTTTCAGAATGTCCTTTACTCAATTTCTTCCTATGATGTTTCCAATGTAGCCCCCTAACAAGAGTTGATGGTCCATCGATGAACATAAAATTTAATGATTCCTTTTCCTAGGATTTGGGACTGAGACGTCAGTCAGTCTTTGATGGCAAAAGATATAAAATTTTAAACCCAGAAGATAATTAACAGATATTAAAATTGTTCTGTAGCAAGAGAGATGTGAACACTTTGCATCTTAGATGAGAGAGAAAGCGATAACACCCTGACCACATTTTAAGACCTTGGACATATCTGTTCCTCAGTTCTAACTGGCTTGTCATCTTTCTTAGAATTCATGGAATATATTAAGTGATTTGAAAGAATAAAGAAGAATTCATACCCAGTATGTTCCTATTATGTGTCAATCTCCTAACTAAAACAAAGTGCCTACTAGACAATCTAAGGGGAGTACTCAGTCAGATGAAAGAGTTTTGGTGCTCACAAATCACTCAGTAGCTATTGTAGTATGGATCTGCAATGTCCCCCAAAGAATTATATGTTAAAAGTCTTGGTCCCTAGCCTGTGGTGCTACTGGTAGGTAGTAGAACATTTAGGTGGTGGGGCCTAGTGAAAAGAAGTTGAATCACTGAGGGCATGTCCTTGTAGGGGATACTGAGACCCTGACCCTGGCCCCATCCTCTCTCTTTCTCTTTGCTTCCTGGCCACAAGATGGGCAAGTTTCCTCCATTATGGTGTACTGTCTCACCACCAACCCAAAAGCAACAGGGTCCAGTGAACACAGACTGAAACCATATGCCAAAATACATACTTCCTACTTTTAAATTGTTTATCTCAGATATTTTTGTCACAGCAACAAAAAACTGACATAGTATCTAAAGAAACAGAAATGAATAAGATCAATTCAGAATAATAAAGAAAAATCTAAGGCTAAAATCCAGAACTACCAATTTAAAGGAGTTATCAGAGAATTATGAGACTGCAAAGGAAAAACAGCCAGTAGAAAAGCAGGCAAGAAAGCAGCAGAATCTCAAAGTCAAGGATAAAAACAATATCAATGAGGTTAGTAACATCAAGTATAGAAAAAAGAAAAGAACAAGGCAATGACCACACAATTTCACAATATGGAAGTTAGGGTGGCCTTGGCAAGAGCAATATCATTGGCATGATGAAATAAGAAGCCAGGCTGAAGATTTAAGAATGATTTAAAGATTTAAGAGTGCACAAACACTACTTAACAAATATTCTTGCCATTAAAAGAAAAATTCAGGCCTGAATCAAATCAAGCTTCTAGATGTAACTAATGATTTATTGAAAATACAAAGAACAAAAGAACATATTACACAAAACCACAGGGAAGCAATCAGCACAATCCAGAATCTGAAATCACACAGGGCAAAGACCTGGTTTCTTCAATACACCAACTATATGGGAACAACAGCAGTCAAAAAAAAAAAAAAAAAAACACCTATAAACTTAAAAAAAAAAAAAAAGAAAGGGTTGAGATGCATACAAGCTCAATGTAATATACAGATCTTATTTGGATATATATATTTTTTTTTGTACCGGAGATTAAACCCAAGGGTGCTTAACCACTGAGCCCCATCCTCAGCCCTTTTTGTATTTTATTTAGAGACACAGTCTCAATGAGTTGTTTAGCACCTCGCTCTTGCTGAGGCTGGCTTTGAACCCACAATCCTCCTGCCTCAGCCTACTGAGCCACTGGGATTACAGGGATGTGCCACCATGCCTGGCAAGTATGTTAATTTATTACTATATGATTATTGCTTTAATCCTTACCTTTTAGATAATAATGAAATATAACACAAGCCTATCTTTTATTAATAATTATTTCCTGACACATTGTGCTCTGTGTCACCCAGCAAGCTATAATCCCATAGGAGCTGCATAACAAATAAGATTCAAAGTGATAAGGGATTCAAAGCAAGTAGACCACAATTGGAGTAGGATGCTGAATCAAGGGCTGGGGTTGTGGCTCAATGGTAGAGCACTAGTCTAGCATGTGTGAGGCCTAGTACATCAGCACCACATAAAAATAAATAATTAAAATAAGAGTATTGTGTTCATTTACAACTAAATTTTTTTTTAAATCAAGCAAAATTTTCAGAAGGTGATTATACAAAGCATCAGGCCTTACAAAATGATGAAATTTCATCAGGTAGAAAATGAGAAAGGAAAAATGATATATCCATTGAAAGAAATGAAAGAAACTGCACAGAGGTGAGAAGATCTGTCTACACAGAATACTCACTTCGCCATAAAACTGTCCCTCTTCCCTAAGGATGATATGAAAAGGAAAAGTCAAAGTGAAAAGTCATAACCCACTAGGCAACTCCAAACTGACAAAATGGTGGGAGAATCATTTAGACCCAAAGCAGCCTCAGGACAGATCATTATAATCCCTGGGTAACCAAACCAGACTGGTTTTCCAGGGCAACCTATTCTAGTCAGCCCCTGATTTTTTCTTCTCCCCATGGAAACTTGGGAGAAGAATACATGAAGTTCTCCCACCTCTCCCAGGAAATGATTATCAAAATAATTAGCTTAAGGGGGCTGAGACTGGGGCTCAGCAGTAGTGTACATGCCTGGCATGTGTGAGCACTGGGTTCGATTCTTAGCACCACATATAAATAAATAAAATAAAGGTCTATCAACAACTAAAAAAATAAAACTAAAAAATTAAAAATAAATAAATAAAAAGCTTAAAATAATACCCACTAATAAGTTGTGTCTACCTGCCTAAAGCCACTACCAAGAAAGATAAAGTTACAAGAAATGTCTTCCCTTAGAACATTCTTCATGTTACAGATTTTTTTTTTAATTTTTTTTTTAATATTTATACTTTTTTTAGTTCTCGGCAGACACAACATCTTTATTGGTATATGGTGCTGAGGATCGAACCCGGGCCGCACGCATGCCAGGCGAGCGCGCTACAGCTGAGCCACATCCCCAGCGCCCCATGTTACAGATTTTTTAAAAAATACAGCTGATGAAGCAGGTACATCTTAAATAAGACTTTTACCCCCTTCAAAAACAAAATAAGTAATCTCAACATTAAAATTCTTTGAAATATTTTGGAACTAAATTTAGTAGCACTAATTTTTCTATGTGCCAATACCATTAAAATTCTCAGGTATGATGCCAGTGAAAATGAACATCAAGACAAAAACAAATGCTGATGATCAGCCAAAAGTTAACATTTGGAATTTCTATCACTGCTCTCCCTTCATGTACCATAGAGTACTGCTTCAAATAAGATGGACAAGTATAGAGTTAGAACAAGTGGGGGTGCTTTTCTTAAACTAAAGGAAAAAGCAACAAGGTAAACAGGTCACATTAGCTTTAAAACAATCTTTAGTCACTAACTACATCTTATTTCATGATAACTGAAGACTGGCATACACCAAATCAAATATAATTGTTCCAACTTATCAGAGGAAATAAGAAAAAGAGAGAATAATGAGGATTGGAAAAAAGATGGGAAACCCTTACATTATATAGGAAAGTTTTTATATAAGTTATCTGTAAAACAGAGTCAACACAAAAATAAAACCTAAGTCTTCAATTTTTATGATATACACTGCACTACTGGATCACTGTGTGCTCTTCTACTTAAGAACGCCTCTTTGAGCTGGACACAGCGGCACATGCCTGTAATTCCAGCAATTTGGGAAGCTGATGCAGGAGGATTGCCAGTTCAAACTCAGCCTCAACAACTCAGTAAGACCCTAAGTAACTCAGTGAGACCTTGTATCTAATAAAATATAAAAAAGGGCTGGGGACGTGGGTCAGTGGTTAAGTGCCTTTGGGTTCAATTCCCAGTACAAAAAAAAAAAAAAAAACACAAAACTCTTTGATTTTTGGATTCCATTCTAAACTAGTAGATGGTCACAAAAGAAGAAATGCCTGCTTTCTTTGTTCCTCTCATTTACACATAAAACCATGACATTTATCTTACCCCTCCAAAAAAGGTAATATAGATAACTTTTAAAAGGCTTTATCTTCTATTTTCCACCTTTTGAAGTTGGGATTCATTATTTTCCTTCAAATACTGATCATTTGCTCACAAGGCTTTCTTTAAATTATCTAAATGTTAAATAGGATAATTTGATATAACAACAATTCCAAGTTCAAAATATTATCACATTCAAATACAATCTAGTAACTATATAAAATATTAGGAACAATAAAGAATAAATAAGGTACTTGCTCTAAAAACGCTACAACAAACCTGTAAGAAAATCACAATACAAGGTATAATATATTAACTGTTACAAAAGGGGTATGATAACTCAAGAACATGGAAAAGGGGATGTAAAGATATGAATGTGAGAATTTGACAAGTAGAAAGTGAATCGGAATGAAAATATTCTCTCTTTAGGAATTCTTAATTACACAGCTTCACCAAAGCACTGTTGGAGTCGCCTTTATACCCCCAAACTGTAGACCATGTACCAATTAACACAGCTTTTTTTTTTTTTTTTTTTTTTTTTTTTTTACCCTCAACGGAAAGGCAAAGGCTTGGTCATTCACAGACACCATATGTCCTCCTCACTTAAAGCAAAATTTTGTCTAAAGTGAAATCTGCCTACTGTTCCTACAAAGCAAACAAAAATCAGCATGCAAACCACCACAAACTGAATGAAATTATGGATATTAGAAACAAAAGTTCACTGTGAAAGATAATTAAAAATAAATTTGAGACTTTTGTTATTTAGAGACTGAAAAATGCAGTGATGAATAAGGAAAAATAAACCTGAGAGACGTGAAGAAGCCAGCTTTGTTGAAAACCAAGTGGCCACTTGCCAATACTTCTTTATGTACATATTACTAAAGATGATTCTAGACAGACTCGGGCCACAAAGACACTTTTATCAAATACCAAATTAAGAAAGTTCTTCTAAGTATTTCAATTTTGATAAGCTAAAGGACAGTTTTAAAAAAGAGAGAAAGACTTCATAAAGCATTGCAGAATCAATATAGAAACAAAGCTTTGAGTCTATATGAGTCCTTAAAAAAAAAACACAGACTTTAACTGTCACACGAACAGCCTATTTTCTGGCTTCTTTATCTTAGATTTCGTCAAGAAAAACACTGGTCACTAGAAAAGGGACTGGCCTTAGTTTAAAAATCTCTCTGTGGCCAGCAGGGAAGAAATCACACAATTCTGAATTGCAACTGATAAAACTACAGCAACCCTCAATAGAACTCTTCCTCTTAGTTTGAACTCCATACACACGCATTTCAGATTTGTACTTTCAAGTCTCTATAAATGATGTCGTTTGTGAATGAAAACGCAATAAGGATACTCCCCAAACTCCTATACCCCATGATCCATCCTCAAAGAGTGGAAGGAACAGCAAAGTGGAAGGAACAAAGCACTGACGTCAATTACGAGATTAACCCGAGCACAGGCAGCTGGAGCAAAGGCCTAAACATCAATATCCAAATACAAGCTATAGGGAAACCCAGGTAACAGGCCGATTCAGAAATGGGGAGGGAGTATTCGAATATTACACCCCCTGTTCCCATTTTTAGTCAATCCCCCTTGGCTGGTCAAAGACGGAAATTTTTTCTTTTTCTTTTTCTTTTTTTTTTTTTTTTTTTTTTGCAGAGGACGGGAGAGAGGGGGAGGTGCGCAGGATCGCGAGAAGGAAAGCGAGAACTAGTTGGGTAATGATAGCCAGAATCTGGGCCTATTTTCTCTTTAACCAGGAATAATCTGAAATTGAGGAGAGTATTAAAAAGGAACGATTCAGACGACAGACTGTCCAAAAGAAGGAATAGATTAAGTAACGAAAGGAGAAACAGCGAAAAGATGGGCTGTGGGAATATTTGCTGAGATTAGGGTTGGCCCCTTTTTTATTATTATTATTTTATTTTTCCTGCGAAAGGGTGGGGAGTGAACGCGAAGATGAGGGGCAAAGCCGGATGAAGCAGCCCGCGCCCAGAGGGTCCCCTCGAGCGCCTGGCGGACTTGGCCTCCCCTCCCCCACGGCCCTGTCTGTCAGTCCGTCAGTCGGCCCTCCTCACCTCCAGTCCCGGCTCCGCTAGGCCCGAACCATCTCCCGGCTGCGGCTGCGGCAGCGGCGACGCCGGGCCTGCACCTTCACCGGACGCGCATTCAGGCCCGCCCAGAGGGCGGCGACAGCCTGCCAAGGGCGAGGGGCTTCGGGCGGCGGAGGTTCCGGAGGCCTCGGAAAGCTAAGGCGGTGGCGACGGCACACCTCACACGGCAAAGAGGGAGGGCCCGCCCCGCTCCATGACGGCGGGGCCCAGCCTGGGACGGCTGACTGAGGCGGCGGGGGCGGGCTGACGAAGACCTGGCACCGCGATCCCCGCCCCGTCCGCTGGCGGCGGCGGCGACGGCTCGACTCCCGCAGCCAGGACTGACTGACGCAGCGGCCGTGCGGCCCATGTGACTAGGACCGAGTGGGTGCGGGGCGTCACGTGACGACGATGCGCCCCTCCCGCCGAGAGAGTGGGGGCTGCGGGCCTGTGGCGCCCGAGGCGACGCCCCCGGGTGCTGACGTGCGATACCGTCGGGTCGCACTGCCTCGGGCTGGCCGAGAGCGGGCACAGGTAGTCTAGGCCAGGGCTGCTGGGCACGGCCGCCGCTTGGGCAGGGCCAGGAAGGCAGGACTAGGCCTGCACACCTCCTGCGCGCTGCCCGCTAGTGAGGTTCGGAAGGCGAGGAGAGGCGGTGCCGGGCCGGATCTACCGGTTCTGGGGCTCAGACGAAGGAGCCCCATCTGTCCGCCCGCCCTCGTGGGCATCAGTCTGGCCCAGCCCAGTCCTGGTACCAAGTTCCGCCCTGGACTGTTCTCCAGCCTTCCCGGGTCCTGCTGCCCTCAACAGGTCCCGCAGAAAAGGAATGGGTGCAGGGAATTTCTGCTAGAGGTTGAATTGACCCAAAAGCCAGCATTTCTCGCCACTGATATTTTTCTTCAGGATGTCATTCTCTGCACCTCTTAATAACCTGCCAGTCAGGGCAAGTCATGATTTAACTGAGAATGAAGTCATAGTTATAGGCTAGACAGGATTTTAGGGTCTCTTAGGATCCATTATGGTAACTATCCAGAGAGATTCTTGTTTATTTGAAAAACACAAAAGTTCATGTCTTTTACCCGCTTTCTTCATTTGAAGGAGCCTCATGAAAGCATCCATAGAAGGGTAATTTCATCTTTAAAATTTCTGGCTGACCATCTAATATTTAACCATAACTTTCTACAAATATTTTATCCAATAAATTATGAAATAAATGCAAAACTCCAACCATATTAGGACAGAATGGAGTGAAAAATAATTGCCTCTTCTAACTCTGCCATTCAATTACTCCAGTCTTGGGGCTGGAGATGTGGCTCAGCGGTAGCGCGCTCGCCTGGCATGCGTGCGGCCCGGGTTCGATCCTCAGCACCACATACCAACAAAGATGCTGTGTCTGCCGAGAACTAAAAAAATAAATATTAAAAATTCTCTCTCACTCTCTCCTCTCTCATGCTCTCCTCTCTCACTCTCTCTTTAAAAAAAAAAAAAAAAATCAATTACTCCAGTCCTAGAACTAATTAGCATTTTCTAATGAATCTTATCCTATATATGTTATTAAAATACAGCCACATGAAATAGGGATCTAGCTCTCAGTGGTAGTACCCTTGCCTAACATTTACAAGACCGTGGATCTGATCCCCAGCACCCCAAAACCAAAAAAAAAAAAAAAACATGGGATCCTGATTCAAGAAATTTAGAACAAGCCTAAAATATATAGATACTTTTTTTTTTTACACAAAAGATAACACACTATATACACTGTCAGTTCCTTCCTTTCTTCAAAATATCTTGGACACCCTCTGTATTAGTACATAAAAAATGCCTCTTCCTCATGTATGCGTTCCACTGCAGATATGATTTAAGCCAATCCTCTACAAGTGGATATTTAGATTGTTGCCATGCCCTTATTACATGTTAAGTTTCAATGAGTAAGCCCATACAGTAGACAATTATAAATATATAATAAACTGGTTGTAGTGGTGCAGGTCAGTAATCCTAGCAGCTCCAGAGGCTGATGCAGGAGGATTGCAGTTCAAAGACAGTCTGAACAATTTAGTGAGGCCCTAAGCAACTCAGTAAGACCTTGTCTCTAAATAAAATACAAAAAAAGGGGGGGCTGGGGAGTGGCTCAGTGGTTAGATTAGTGCCCCTAGGTTCAATCCCAAGTACCAAGAAAAAAAAATTTTTTTTACATGGCTAGAGATACAGCTCAGTTGATAAGAGTGCTTGCCTTGCATGCACAGGGCCCTGGGTTCAATCCTTGGCACCACAAAGAAAAATAAATTAATATATAATAAATCTTTAAACTGGAATCATTACATCAAAAAATTGTTTTGTTTTAATACCAGGAGTTAAACCCAGGGGTGTTTAACCACTGAGCCACATTCCCAGCCCTTTTCACTTTTTATCTTGAAATGGAGTCTTATTAGTTTCTTAGAGTCTGGCTAATTTGCTGAGACTGACCTCCAACTTGTGATCCTACTGGCTCAGCCTCCTGAACCACTGGGATTATAGGCATGTACCACCATGCCTAGCTACATCAAAAGATATTTTTAATTTTGATAGCTATTGCCAAATTACATAGAAGTTGTGCCAATTTAATTTGCTTTCTTTCAATTTCTAAGAAAATTTACAAGACTGTATAAGGTGTGGTTAGGAAAGGATGGAGAGTGGCAAAAGAAAAGAACATTTGGGATTATTCTGCAAATAAGAATTTCCTACCCTTTCAGAAAATGTGAGAAAAAAATGTTATAAAATTATTTCTCAAATTGATTTTGAGGTGATAGGAATCGAGCCCATGGACTGGAGCATGCTAAGGAAGCACTTGACCACTGAGGCTACACCCTCTGCACCATTTCTCAATGTTTAACATTTTAATACTTTTTTTTGTTTGTTTGTTTTTACTTTTTGGTACTGGGAATTTAACCCACTTTTACCACTGAGTTACATCCCCATCCCTTTTTATTTTTTATTTTGAGACTTGCTGAGGGCCTCACTAAGTTGCTGAAGCTGGCCAACTTGTGACCCTCCTGTCTCAGCCTCCCAAGTTGCTGGGGTTGTAAGGCCTGTGCCACCCCTCCTGGCTAATACTCCTATCATTTTTATTTAAGAAGATTCATTCATTTCTTAAAAAGTGAGTTGTCTTTAACTTTCTGTTCTAGAACTATGTAAGACTACTATACACAATGGAGAAATAGCAGAAAATCCTACCATAAAACTGTAAAAGAAAAAAAATTGTGATTTTTTTATTAACATACAGTATTTTATTTTTTTTCAATATTTATTTATTTTAGTTTTTGGCAGACACAACATCTTTGTTTGTATGTGGTGCTGAGGATCAAACCTGGGCCACACGCATGCCAGGCGAGCACGCTACCGCTTGAGCTACATCCCCAGCCCCAACATACAGTATTTTAAAGGATTTAATGTCTATTGTTAAGAGTACAAGTTCTTAGTAGAATACTGTTTTTAAATTAGTTTTTTGGAAGTATAATTTCTCTACAATAAAATTCATTCTTTTTAATGGATTCTATAATCACCACCACAATCAAGATACAGAACATTTGGGGACTAGGGATGTGGCTGAGGACTAAAATACTTCCTTAGCGTGCACAAGATGCTGGATTCGATCTCTATCACTGAAAAATGGGAGAGGGAAAAAATAAAAACACTCTTACTTAAACAGTATATGCATACAAGACATTTCTATCACCCCAAAACATTGCCTTGTGCCTTCTTATAGTGAATGTTTCATTTCAACTCCCAGTTCCTAGCAATCATAGATCTCTTTTTTGTCCTTATAATTTTACCTTTTCTAGAATACTATATAAGCTGACTCACAGTATATAGCCTTTAAGTCTGACTTCTTTCACTTGGCACAATGCCTTTGAAATTCATATACCAGTAATTTATTTCTAATGAATTGCAATGTAGTAGTCCATTATATGGATATAATACTGTTTAGCTATTAATCAGTTGAGAGACATTTGGGTTGTATCCAGTTTTAAAAAATTATGAATAAAGCCACTATAAACATCCATATATGAAGTTGTATTAAGGCTTTAAAAATAATCTTCAT
The DNA here is from genome assembly GCF_045843805.1 of Urocitellus parryii. Taxonomy (NCBI): domain Eukaryota; kingdom Metazoa; phylum Chordata; class Mammalia; order Rodentia; family Sciuridae; genus Urocitellus; species Urocitellus parryii. The sequence goes on along the minus strand of NC_135531.1, from coordinate 136,584,049 downwards.
GGGCTGGGGTACTGGCTCAGTGGTAGAGCGCTCGCCTAGCATGTGTGAGGCCCTGGGTTCAACCCTCAGCACCACATAAAGATAAATAAATAAAGGTATTTATCCATCAACAACTAAAAAATACTTTTAAAAAATAATAATCTTCACTAATACTTTATGAAAGTAATATCTAGATATAGGAACTACCAGCTGCATAAACATTACTCTTCATTGTGGTAGAAATTCCAACAATAATAAATAAAAATCTAAACACAGGTAAAACAATCATCAGATTCTGATTCCCCCAAAATACTGCCAAAAATAGTTGATAGAGCAAAGTTAAGTTGATTGTTTACTGCAGGTAAGAGAGATCTCTGTGGGGTGGTGGTGCATGCCTGTAATCCCAGCAATTTGGGAGACTGAGGCAGAAGGATCACAAGTCCAAAGCCAGCCTCAGCAATTTAGGAAAGCCCTAAGCAACTCAGTGAGACCCTGTCTCTAATTAAAAAACAAAAAAGGGCTGGAGGTTTTTATTAAGGCTTTAAAATAATTTTCATGGGCTGGGGTTCTGGCTCAATGGCAGAGCACTTGCCAAGCATGTGTGAGGCACTGGTTTCAATTCTCAGCACCACATAAAAAAATAAATAAAATAAAGATATTATGACCATCTACAGCTAAAAATTTTTTTATTTTTTATTTTTTGGTGCTGAGGATTGAATGCAGGGCCTTATGCATGCAAGGCAAGCACTCTACCAATTGAGTATATCCCCAGCTCCCCAGCAAAAAATATTAAAAAAAAAAAAAAGAGCTGGGGATGTGGCTCAGTGGTTGAGCGCCCCTGGGTTCAATCCCCAGTACAAAAAAAGAAATCTCTACCTTGAAATATTAATAGGTTTTGAAGTCCTAATTTTAGATGACTTCAATTCAGACAGCTTGGCTAGGTTTGGATGAGAACTATAATACATTAGGAGTAGTGAACATACGAAGGCAAAGGTAATTAGAGTCTGGGAGAGTATGAGTTTTATTATTGCTGCTGTAATAAATGATTGCAAATTTGGGGCCTTAAAACAACACAAATTTATTACCTTAAAATTCTGTGAGTCAAGTCTCACATGGGTCTCACTGGGTTAAGATCTAGATATTGACAAGGTTACTCCTTTCTAGATGCTCTGGGGTAGACAGAATCTGTTTTCTTTCCTTGTCAACTTCTAGAGGCTGCCCTCATTCCTAAACTCTTGAACTGGTCCATCATCTTCAAAGCCAACAATGACTGGTTGAGTTCTTTTTAAATCACAGAACTCTGACTTTCTATTCTGCCTCACTGATTTATTTTATATATAAATAAACATATGTACATGTATACTATATATTGTATAAAAGTATATACTTCGGGATATTTCTGATTACTTTGATCCAATTCAGATCAACAAGATTATAATCTTTACATTTTAAATTCAACAGAATAAACAACCTTAATTCCTTAGGCCACCTTAATTCCTCCTTTGACATGTAAAATAGCATATTCACAGGTACTAGGGAGTATGTGATTATCTTTGGGAAGCATTATTTTTCCTAACAGGGAACATAAATCATCATTTGAAGCCATCTTTTGAAAAGCTGAGCAGTTCAATGTCCATTTAATTGGAGAAATATTTGCTTTCTCTAAACATTTCACAACTGACCTTGATAGACACTAGGGATTCTCTCAGATGCCCCTTGCATTATACTACCTTGTAGGTAGTATTAAAATTTCAGGGCTGAGGATGTGGCTCAAGTGGTAGTGGCATGCGTGCGGCCCGGGTTCGATCCTCAGCACCACATACATACAAAGATGCTGTGTCCGCCAAATACTGAAAAATAAATATTAAAATTCTCTCTCTCTCTCTCTCCCCCTTTCTCACTCTTTCTTAAAAAAAAAAAAAGAAAGAAAAGAAAAAATAAAATTTCCCTTAAGCAATTCAAAAAAGTTTTTGATTGCCTAAATGACTTTACCTCATTAAAAGTTTCACATATAAACACTGTTTTTGTCATTTTAGGTTGAACTCCTTAAGAAATATTATACATCTTCTCCAAAAGCTAATTTCCAAAATCATTTAGTGTTCAATAACAGTAGTTGAGAGGAACTGTCATTCATAAGGATTTCACATGGTGGGGGGGGGGGGGCCCTGGGTTTGATCCTCAGCACCACATAATAACAAATAAATAAAGGTTAAAGGTTAAATTCTTTTTTTAATATTTATGTTTTAGAGTATAGATGGACACAATATTTTATTTTTATAATATCACACATGCTAGACGAGAGCTCTACCTCTTGAGCCACAACCTCATCTCCAAGGTTAAATTCTTAGAAAAGAATTTCACATATCACAATAACATAACTGTCAAAAGGTAAAAGCAACCCAAGTATCCATTAATGGATAAATGAATAAACAAAATTAATATGTACATATAATGGAATAGTATCTAACCTTAAAAATGGAAGAAATCGACACATGTGACAAACATGGGTGAAGCCCATATTTCACATTATGCTAAGTGAAATAAGCCAGTCACAAAAAGACAACTATTGTATTATTTCATTTATATGAGTACCAAGAGTAGTCAAATTTAGAATGGTGATAAACTGTGTGTGGCGGCACATGCCTGCAATCCCTGCAACTCAGGATGCTGAGGCAGAGGATGGAAATTTCAAGGTCTGCTTGAGCTAATTGGCCAGACCCTGCATCAAAACAAAAAATAAAGTCTGGAGATGTGCTTTACTGGTAAATCACCCTGAGTTCAATCCCTAGGCGGGATAAAAATAGAAAGGAGGTTGCAAGGAGTTCAGGATATAAGGAATATGGAATTATTGTTTAATAGAGAGCTTCCATTTTATAAGATGAAAAGAGTTGGTGGAGATGGATGGTGGTGATGGTAGTGATGATTTCAAAATAATGTTAATGTAATTAATCTCACTGAACTCTACACTTAAAAATGGTAAAGAGGATAAATTTTGTGTGTATTTTAACATAATGTTTATAAATTTCTATCTCAGCCTTGTGCTCAAACGTTCACAACAATAACTTACCACTGTCTAAGAGAATACAAGCCTTAGTAAACACACCTGTTTAGCAAATCATAATAATAAGCCATCAAACTGTTGTGTGGTCAATAATGTTAGGATATTCAGCTTTATCTCTGTAAAAACTCCTGGAACTCATCATGTTAGGTCCAGAAAAATTAATGAAATTCACTCTCAGCTTTATTGCTTGAATAACACATGATAAATTCAAATATTTCCCATGAGGCTTTCAACACCTTATGTTGTCACCAGCTCTGTAAATCTGTCCAACTAAGCTTTCTCTGCTCCACATATTTTGGTACTAATATTAACTATAACTCACCAGATTCCATTTCAGGAAATAATGAATGTTTTTTTTCCTTGAGAATAATCTCACAGGTAGTTGTTCCATGCAGATTATTCATAAAGGCTAATTCTTAAGTCACTTCAATCTAACATTGCCCCTTGAATAAATAACAACTGAGTAGTATTGGTACTCTCCATTGACTCATCAGGAGTCAAAAACATATAGATCAATAGAATAAAACTGAGAGTCAAGAGATAAACCCTCATATTTATTTTCAATTGAGATTTTGAAAATACTTTTTAGTTGTAAATGGATACAATACCTTTATTTTGTTTATTTATTTTTATGTGGTGCTTGGGTTTAAACCCAGTTCCTCACAGGTAAGGTGTAAGCACTCTACCGCTGAGCCACAACCCCAACTCTTCAATTGATTTTTAACAAGAGTTCCAAGACAGTTCAACAAACTTTCAACAAATGGTTTGGACAACTAAAAATCCTATGCAAAAGAATGGATTTGGACCCCCAGCTCACAAAATACAAAAACATTTAACTCAAAGGGATCAGAGACCTACCTGTAAGAGTGAAAACTATGAAATTCTTAAACAGCCACAAATATTCAGGACCTGGATTGAGCCAGAGTTTAATAGATATGAGACCAAAAGTACAAGCTACAAAAGAAAACAAAATAGATAAACTGGACTTCATCGGTACTAAAAACTTTTATACTTCAAATGACACCATCAAGAAAATGAAATGAGGGCTTGAGATATAGCTCAGTTGGTAGAGTGCTTGCCTTGCATGCACAAGGCCCTGGGTTCAATCCCCAGCACCACAAAAGCTCTTTTAAAATGGGCAAAGGATCTAATAGACCCATCTCTAAAGAAGGTAGATGACTGACCCATTGAGCATATAAAATACTCATCCATCAGGTCAATGCAAATCAAAATAATGAGTTACTGCTTCACAGGCCCTAGGATGGCTATAATAAAAATGACAGATAATTACAATTCTTGGTAAGATTTAGAGCAATTGGAACATTTATAGATTGCCAGTGGAAGTGTAAAATGGTACAGATTCTTTGGAAAATAGCCTGTCAATTCCTCAAAATGTTAAACATATGGGGCTCAGAGTATAGCCCAGTGGTAGAATCCATGCTTAGCATGAGCAAGGGCCTGGGCTAGATCTCTAGACACACACACCAAAAAAAAAAAAAAAACAAAAAACAAAAAACAAAAAACACAGTTACTATATAATCTACAAATATCATTCCTAGGCATATATGTATCCAAGACAATTCAAAATACATGTTCACATAAAATCTTGAACATGAGTGTTTAAAGCAGAATCACTCATAATAGCCAAAAGGTAGGGAACAAGCCAGGTACAGTTGCATATACCTATAATCCCAGCAATTTGGGAAGCTGAGGCAGGAATTTGGCACGTTTGAGGCCAGCCTAGGTAACTATGAGACACTCTCTCAAAATAGAGCTATACCTCTCCTGGTTTCAAGCCCCATTACTGAAAAAAATAATAAAAAGTTGGGTACAACCCTAATGTTCTTCAAGTAAAGAATGTATAAGCACAATTGGTATGTTCATATAATGGAATATTATTTGGCAATAAAAAGAAATGAACTACTCATACATGCTTCAACATGAATGAAACTTGGAAACATTCTGCTAAGAAGAATCAGTCACAATGGATAATGTATCTTATGATTCCATTTATACCAAATGTCCACAAAAAACTAATCTGAACTAACAGAAAATGAATTAGAGTGCCTAGGGTTGGTTTGTTTTAGGGAGCAGGAAATAGGTACGAGTGCTAATAGGTACAGAGTTTCTTTGAGGTGATCAGAATATTTTAAAAATTATTCTGATATCGGTTGTACAACGTCGAATCGCACACTTTAAATGGGCAAATTGTGGATATATTAGTTAAATCTCAAAAAGCCAGCAAGAGAGCATTTGTTTAGCATGTGAGAGGCACTGGGTTCAATTCCCAGCAACACAAAAAAGAAGGAGAGGAGGAGAAGGAAAGAGAAGAGAAAAAGAATGAAGAGAAAGACTATGTACTTAAAAAAAAAAAAAAAAAAAAACTATTTAAAAAAAAAAAAAGCTGTTATAAAAAAGTGATTTAGAAACTGGAGTTGTGGCTCAGTGGTAGAGTGCTCGCCTAGCAAGTATGAGACCCTGGGTTCAATCCTCAGCACTACATAAAAGTAAATTAATTAAAAAATAGGAATTGTGTCCAACTACAACAACAAAAAAAAAATTTTTTTTAATAATTTAAAAAATAAAAAAGTGATTAAAGAGAAACAACTTGCCTTGTTTCTTACTTGTCTCTTGATGCTGATCCCTGTGTTCAATGCTGAACAACTGTTTTCACTGAAAGGCTAATAAACTTTAAAAAGTTGATTTTTCTCTGGTTATAGTTTGCTGGCTGCTGATTTAATCAACTCCCCATCAATACATGGCTTTTCTTGCTTGGCTAACAAATGAATCTCTTGGAAACTTACTCAGGAAGCAACCTCCTTTCCATTTCTTATTTTTTGTGAAGAAATTCAGCTATGATGGAACATTACATATAAAAATTTCAATTTCTTTTATGACCTAGCCTCATAAGTTACACTCTTTATTTCGGTGACATCCTATTGGTTTCACAAGGCACAAGTTGGCCCAGTTCAGTGTGGGAGGGTATTGTGCAGGACACGAACATCAGGAGGCAGGGATCACTGGGGGCAATTTTAGAGGCTGTCTACCAGAATGAAAGGTCTTTAATTACTTTTAAAGTTTTTTTTGTTGTAATGATTCTAATGTCAACATTAAGTAATTTAGGGCTGGGGTTCTGGCTCAGTGATAGACCACTTGCCTAGCCCATGTGAGGTGCTAGGTTCAGTCCTCAGTACCACATAATGATAAACAAAGGTATTGTGTCCATCTACAACTAAAAATGTTTTTTTTTTGTTTGTTTTATTTTTTTTAATAAAGAAAAGTGGGCTGGAAAAAGAAAGAAAAAAGAAAAGTGGGCTGGGATTGTGGCTCAGAGGTAGAATACTCACCTAGCATATGTGAGGCACTGGGTTCAATCTTCAGCACCACATAAAAAATAAAATAAAGATATTGTGTTCACCTATCACTAAAATCCAAATTCACTATTAAGGCAAATGTATATATTAATGATTTTTTAAAGAGGTTCAATTCATTTATTCATTATTTCAACAATTATTAAGTTTCCATTATATACCAGGCAGCATTCTAAGCATTCTAGGCCTCAGAGGCAGTAGTGAACAAAATGAAGTCCTTGTCCTCATAAAATGGGGCTCCAATTTCAGTGAACACACACACACTTGCACACACACACATAATAAACTGTCAGGTATGAATGAAAAAAGGAAAAGTCAAAGCAAAGGAATACAATGATATGATGAGCTAATTTAGATAGGTTGGCAAGGAAAACATCTCACCGATTAATTTTGAGCAAAAATCTTAATGCAGTTTCTTAATAAATATTAACTTCAAAACATATAAGCAGGGGCTGGGGTTGTAGCTCAGTGGCACAGCACTTGCCTTACAAATGTGAGGCACTGGATTCAATCCTCAGCATCACATAAAAAATAAATAAATAAAGATATTGTGTCCATCTACAACTAAAAATATTTTTTAAATATATGGGACTGGGATTGTGGCTCAGCAGTAGAGCACTCGCCTAGCATGTGTGAGACCCTGGGTTCGATCCTCAGCACCATATAAATAAATAAAATAAAGATTAAAAAAAAAAATATATATATATATCCATATAAACATTATTTTTAATTATTGCATAACAAATTACTCAAAACTTAGTGGCTTAAAATAAACAATAATTATATTATCTCTCACAATTCCTGTGAGTCAGGAATTCAGGTGACTTTTCTAGGCAGTTCTGGCTTGGGGTCCCTTAAGAGGCTGTAGTTCTTTGAAGGCTTAACTGGGAATGGTGGATCTGCTTCCAGATGGTTCCCTGACATGACTGATAGGTCAGTGCGGGTTGTTGGTAGAACTCAGTTCCTACCCATGGAGGTCTCTCTAGAAGGCTGCTCACATATCCTTGTGGCATGGAAGCTGCTTACCCTGGAGAGTATATTTCAAGAGACAAGGAAGAAGGAATAATGCCTATTATGAAGTCACATCCTGCCACTTAGTTCCATTCTATTAGTCAGCCCTGATACAGTGTGAAAAGGGATTACCCAAGGGCAAAATAACTGGAAAACATCATGGAAACTGGCAGCACAATCTAGACCATAATTTCTTTTCTTTCTTTTTAAAAATTTTGAGACAGGATCTCACTAAATTGCTTAGAGCCTTGCTAAATTGCTGAGGCTGGCCTCGAACTTTCCATACTCTTGCCTTAGCCTCCAGAGTTACTGAGATTACAGGTGATAGCCACCATGCTCGGTTTATAATTTTCTTTCAGACATTTATAATGATTTTAAGCAATTTACATGGGGAGAATCACTAATAACATTAAAGTCTAATTTTAAATAGTGCTCAATTTTATTTCCTTATCTACAAGCATACCCTATGTACATATTACTCCCTGTTTGAAGTTCATTCCCTTTTGGCCTATAAATTCAAATGATTAACTATACAAAGTAAACATATACACACACACTTTAAAAAAGAAAGTTCCCATGGGAAGGATTTATTTATTTGTTTGGTACTGTGAATAGAATCCAGGAATAACTTACCACTGAGCTATATATTCAGACCTTTGTATTTTTACTTTTATTTTTTGTAGAGGAGGAAAAGTTTATTTGGGACTCACTGTTTCAAAGGTCTTAGTCCATAGATGGCCAACTCCATAGCTCTGGGCCCCAGGAGAGGAAGTCCATCAAGGGGGATGGCATGGTAAAAGAAGACAGCTCAAGACACAGAAACAAGGGAGCAGAGAGAGCTCTGAGCTCTGCTTAACAGAGATAAAATAGAAAACCCAATGGCATTCCATTAGTGATACACCTCCTCCAGCCACACCCTACTTGCCTGGAAATACCACCCAGTTAATCCACATCACTGGATTAATCCATTGATTAGTTGATAACCTTTCTTCTTCAAACATTCTTGCATTATCTCATACATGAACTTTTATGGGACATCTCATATATAAACAATAACATTCTTTCTCTGGCCCTCAAAAGCTCATGTCCATGTCATTTTGTAAAAGGTATTTAGTCCATTTTCAAGAGTTCCCATGGTCTTCACAGATCTAGCATTGCCCCAAAGTCTAAAGCTAAAATCTCATCTGAGACTCAAGGCAAACTCTCAGTGTGAGCCTCTGTAAAAGTAAACAAAACAAAACAAACAAACAAACAAAAAAAGTTACATACATCCAGTATATAATGGCATGAAATAAACATTTCCTTTCCACAAGTGAGGTATAGGGTTAGAGAAAGAAGGGACAGAACCAAAGTAAGACTGAAATCCAGAAGGCAAACAAGTCCTGTGACTCCATGTTCAGTATCTTAGGGCATATGGCATTATGATGTCCTCCCAGAAGGAATTGCCTAGCTCTGTCCCATGGCCTTGACAATTGTAGCCCACAGGGCCTCACTCCTGCCTTGCTTCTGGTCAATTCCTGCAACTTTTGTTAGCAAACATTTCATGTTATGAGTGTATCTTAATCTCAGGGGTCTCTGAAGGATATGAAAAATAGGTCCAAAGACATTTCCCCCATCAGTAGCTGGCCCCCCACCTGCCTGGACAGGGGTAAAATTGAAGCTTTTGTCATTTAAAAGCCCAGGCCTCAGCCAGAGGGAAGGCAGGAAGGGAAAACCCAGAACACAAAAAAGAACTCAAAAGGAATTTGCACCTGACTAGCATCTGAACCCCCCACCACCCTAATGGGTCAAATGACCCCAGTACAGTAAGCCCCAAGAAATTCCCTATTCAGGGGCTGGGGATGCAGCTTAGTTGGTAGAGTGCTTGCCTTGCATGCAGGGTTCACCATTAAAAAAAAAAAAATTAAAATTAAAAAATTCCCTATCCACACTCCTGTTCCAAATATCGTCTGTAAAACTCAGACCCTTGCTTTAGCCCATTGTAATTTCCTGCCCCCCAAATGAGCTTTCAACCGATTGACTCCACTGCTGAATAAAGAAGAGCTGGCTGATCCTGAGTCTGCTTCCTGCCTCTTGCCTCCCACCTCCTTCATTTATGCTTACAGTTTCCACTGCAGCTTTGGCTTTCTTTTCCCATCTTCATGCATCCCCCTCTCAGGGGGCAGCCACAGTGACTCTGATTCTGCTATATTTTGTCTGAACTCCCAGGCCTTCCTTTGAAATCTTGGTGAAAGCCTCTATGACTTCCTAAATCTAGCATCATGCATTCCTGCAGAACCAGCACCAAGTGGTTGATACCAAAGTCGTCCTCCATCTAGAGCAATAGCCAAGCCTCCAGGAACTATGGCTTCAGTAGCCCCTGAGTACCTGGGCATCTGAGCAAAGTGAAACAATTTCTAAAGTGCCCCTGGACAAGTCAGGTACCCCTAGGGTTTCTACTCAAAGGAATTTTTTCTTTTACTCCCTAGACACCTGAGAGGGTGTGGTCTTGCCAATTCCTAGAATTCTTGCCAATTCCTAGAATTCCTTCAAGCCACCTTTCTTATTGTCTCTGCTTAAAGTATTTAGCATTTCTTTAGTGTCTGTATTACCATTAATTACACCTTTTTTTTTTTAAAGAGAAAGAGAGAGAGGGGGAGAGAGAGAGAGAGAGAGAGAGAGAGAGAGAGAGAGAGAGAGAGAGAGAGAGAGAGACTTTTAATATTTATTTTTTAGTTTTCGGCGGACACAACATCTTTGTTTGGTATGTGGTGCTGAGGATCGAACTCGGGCCGCACGCATGCCAGGCGAGTGCACTACCGCTTGAGCCACATCCCCAGCCCTAATTACACCTTCTTTAAGTCCACTTTTACTCACACTTTTCTGGCCAAACCGCAGTTTTTCACATCTTTCTGCTCTGCTTTCCACTCCTGATTATCACAGTAAACTTGGCTAAAACCCGCCAGCAAAATCTGTGCCACTGCCTGAATGGTGTGCTGAATAGAAATTTCTTCTGCCTAATTTAGTAGTACATCACCTTTGAATTCAGCCTCATAGAAAGTCTCAGAACAAGGGAAAAATCTAGATAATTTCTTTGCTACAATGTAACAAGAATGTCCTCAAGTCCAATTTCCAATACAATGCTCCTCCTGGGAGGAAATTTTTGCCTCAGGTACATCAGACAGAATAGTCATCTCCAGGACATATAAAGAACTCAAAAAAACTTAATACCAGAACAAACAACAACAACAAAACCCAATCAATAAATGGGCTAAGGAACTGGACACTTCTCAGAAGACAAATAAGCAATCAACAAATACATGAAAAAGTGTTCAACATCTTTAGTAATTAGAGAAATACAAATCAAAATTACTCTAAGATTTCATCTCATTTCAGTTAGAATGGCAGTTATCAGGCTGGGGATGTGGCTCGAGCAGTAGTGCGCTCTCCTGGCATGCGGGCGTGCGGCCGGGGTTCGATCCTCAGCACCACATGCAAACAAAGATGTTGTGTCTGCCAAATACTAAAAAATAAATAAATAAATAAATTCTCTCTCTCTCTCTCTCTCTCTCTCTCTTAAAAAAAAAAAGAATGGCAGTTATCAAGAATACAGCAATAATAAGTGTTGGAGAGGATGTAGGGAAAAAAGGTACATTCATTGTAAGGTCCTTGCTTAGCATCTGAATGGCCATCTTAAGTGACAGCCCCCATCTTAAAAAGTTTCTCGCTTTCCCACCCAAGGGCCTTTCTGAGAAAGGCTTACCACTCCATAGCAACCCAACCTTTCACCACCTGCATTAGGATCCAACCGGTTCTAATTCCTGAGCCTGCCCCATAAAAGTTGAGGAACCCAAGTCTATTGCCTCTCTCCATCTATGGAGAGATGGCCTTTATTTGTCAGTTACGACAAATAAATTCTTGTTTGTATCTCTGCCTGGTCTCTGTCTTTCATTTCCTGCTCGCCCATCTCCCAGTTCCTTGTTTTCCTTTCACTCATTCATTGCTGGTGGAACTGCAAACTGGTGCAACCACTTTGGAAAGCATTGTGGAGATTCCTCAGAAAACTTGGAATGGAACCACCATTTGACCCAGCCATCCCACTCTTCAGTCTATACACAAAGGGCTTAAAATCAGCAGACTATAGTGTCATAGCCACACCAGTGTTTATAGCAACTGAATTCACAATAGCTAAACTGTGGAACCAACATAGATGCCCATTAATAAATACATGAATAAAGAAATTGTGTATATATACATAATGGGATATTACTCAGCATTAAAAGAAAATAAAATTATGGCATTTGCAGGTAAATGGATGGAGTTGAAGAATATTATGCTTAAGTGAAGTAAACCAACCTAGAAAAACTAAAAGTTGCATGTTTTCTCTTATTAGTGGATGCTGATTTATGATGCAGGAGGGGGACATGGGAAAAATGGAGGAATTTTGGATTGGGCAAAGGGGAGGGTAGGGAGGGGTTATGAGGGTAGGAAAGATAGTGGAATGAGATGGACAACATTACCCTAGGTACACATATGATTGCAGGAACAATGTGTCTCTACACCATCTACAACCAGAGAATTGAAATGTTGTGCTCCATTTGTGTATGATGAATCGAAAGGCACTCTGCTGTTATTGAGATAAGTAGAAAAAAAAATTTTTTTAAATGGGGGAAAAAAATCCTCCTCTAAAACTTCATGAGTCCAGTTTTTCTGTTTTTTTGTTTTGGTCTGGGGAGATTGAACCACTGAACCACATGCTCAGCACTTCTCGTTGTTGTTTAATATTTTTTAGTTGTCAATGGATCTTTATTTTATTTATTTAGGTAAGGTGTTGAGAAATGAACCCAGTGCCTCACACATGCTAGCTAAGTTCTACCACTGAGCCATACTTTCAGCCCCATGCCCAGCACTTTTTATTTTTATTTTGAGATAGGGCTTCTCTAAGTTGCTTAGTGCCTATCTAATTTGCTGAGACTGGCCTGGAACTTGAGAGAGTGAAAAACCAGCCTCTATCTCAGAGCAAAGCCTGTCCAAGGAAGGGACATGGCCTTTGTCCTTGGAAAAACCCACAGAGCACTCCTAGGCACATTCCCACCCTGCTAAGTTGTTTATCTACAAATAACAGGAGAGATCTGCTGCTCCAGGTGTCCCTGACTCAGTCAGACTAGGTGGAGATCCATAGCAGCCCCCTAGCAGCCACCAATTAGCATGAGATGCCAGATAACCCTCCCAGTAGTTTATGGTGTTGAGAAACCATGTAGTTCAGCAGGAACACCCCTCTTGGCTTAAGCCAATCAGTTCAAATGAATACCCCTTTTGTACTGACCAATCACCCCTACCCAACTTGTTCCCGCCAGTGAATGTGCTAATCATGTTTTAGAGTTGTTATTTGATTTTCCTGTGGTGTGTGATGATTTGCTAAAAGAGGCTATGACGTATGTAAAGTCCTTGCCCTCTCCAAAGAATGTATAAAAATGCTGCAAACCCTGGGTTTGGGGCCTCTCAGCATCACCAGTTGCTATGTGTGTGCACGTGTGGAGGACTGAGCTAGCTCTCAATAAACACCTCTTTGCTGCTTACATCGGATCTTGGGTCTCTGGTGGTCTTTGGGGGTCCCGAATTCGAGCATCACAAGAGAAACTTCTGATTATAATTGTGGATTTGACCTTTTTTCCCCTCTATTTGCTTTATATTTTCAAGCTCTGTTATTAGATGTATAAATATTTAGGATTATTGTGTCTTCCTGATGAATGACAATATTATAAAAAATGACCGTATTTATCCATGATAATATTTTTCTTCTGGGGCTGGGGTTGTGGCTCAAGTGGCAGAGCGCTCACTTAGCACAAGTGGGGCACTGAGTTCAATCCTCAGCACCACATAAAAATAAAATAAAGATAATGTGTCCACCTAAAACTAAAAAACTTAAAAAGTAATTTTTTTTTCTGAAATCTACTTTGATATTAATATAGTCTCTCTAGTTTTCTTTTGATTAGTGTTAATATATCTTCATTGTTTTGTTTTGTTTTGTTTTGTTTTAGTTATAGGTGGACACACAATATCTTTATTTTGTTTTTATGTGGTGCTGAGATCGAACCCAGCGCTTCCTGCATGCTAGAGGAGTACTCTACCACTGAGCCACAACCCCAGCTCCACCTTCATGTCTTTATAATTAAAATCTTCTTTTCTGGGGTCCTGGTCAAGACTTACATGGAGAGGGAGTAGGTAACCATGTGTGGGTAAGCTGGAAATAAAGGCTGGGAAAGTAATATTAAGAAATAAACACAAAAGGGCTGGGGTTGTGGTTCAGTGGCAGAGCACTTGCCTTGTACCTGGTTGGATTCTCGGCACCAAATAAAAATCTAATAATAAAAAAAATATGGTGTCCATCTATAACTAAAATTTTTTTTTAAAAATACAAAAGATGAAAATTATATATTCAAAACGGGGGCTTGAACAGTGGAAGAGACCTGATGGGTCTGATCCTAACAAAGAGAAAAGCCTGCAAATGCTTTATTAAAGGGATTAAGTCAGGAGCTTCTTCAGGAAAATGGGATAAAAGTGGGGAAACAAGTTGTTTGTGGCTTGGCAAGTTATGCCAATCTCCAGGCAACTGTATTTGAACCTAAGACTGTGAGCTAAAGCAGGGCACCAGCATGATCTGGGCTTACTCAAACCAGGTAGTTAACCCAGGAGTTCCAAGAAAAGCAGCCTCCCTGCCTTATGGCTCAAACAAACCCATAATTCATACATGGGAATGAAATTGACCAAATTTTGACTAATATATTGTGGGTGTGTAAGAACAATGGGGGTGGGTATGGTGGTACACACCTGTAATCCCAACAGTTTGGGAGGCTGAAGCGGGATCCTGAATTCAAAGCCAGCCTCAGCAAAAGCAAGATGCTAAGCAACTCAGTGAGACCCTGTCTCTAAATAGGGATGGGGATGTGGCTCAGTGTTCCAGTGGCCCTGAATTCAAACCCAGGTAACTGAAGCAACAAGGACAACAAAACAATGGGACTGGGGATGCACCTCAGTGGTAGAGTGCCTGCTTAGCACAGATAAGGCCCTAGGTTCAGTCCCCAATATCAGAAAAATAAAATGTAATGATGAATTCCACGATGATATGTAATTATAGTGCACTAATAAAAACAAAAGCTGACATTAAAAAGAAAAATAAAATGAATTTAGCCAGTACAGTGGTTCCCACCTGTAATCAGGCTGAGGCAGGATGAAGGCAAGTTCAAAGCCAGCCTCAGAGATTTAGCTAGACTATTTTAGTCAGCTTTTTCAATGCTATGACTAAAAGATATGACTAGAACAATTTTAGGGGAGGAAAAGTTTATTTCAGGGCTCAGAGTTTCAGAGGTCACAGTCCATGGCAAGGCTGCATTCCTTAGGGTTCCAGGTGAGTCAGAACACCATGGCAGAAGAGTATGGCTGAGGGAAGCAGCTCACATAAACAGGAAGCAGAAAGAGAGAGAGGGATGCCCTTTGCCAGATACAAATATATACTCTAAAGCCATGCCCCCAATTCCTACCTCCTCCAGGCATACCCTACCACTTCAATTACCAATTCAGGGGATTAATTCACCGATTGGGTTAAAGCACTTATAACCCAATCATTTCTCCTCCAAACCTTCTTGTATTATCTCACATATAAGCTTTTGAGGGATACCTCAATCCAAACTATAACATAGACCCTGTCCCAAAATAAAAAATAAAAAGGGCTGGGGAGGTAGGTCAGTGATAAAACACCATGGGTTCAATCCCCAATACCAAAAAAAAAATTTTTTTTTTTTAATTTAAAATGAGCCTGGCATGATGGCACATGCCTGTAATTCCAGTGGCTCAGGAGGCTGAGGCAGGAGGATCTCGAGTTCAAAGCCAGGTGCAGCAAAAGTGAGGCTCTAAGCCACTCAGTGAGATCCTCTCTCTAAATAAAATACAAAATACAGCTGCGGATGTGGCTCAGTGGTCTAGTGCCCCTGAGTTCAATCCTAAGAACAACAACAACAAAAAAAAAATTAAATTGTATTTCTGATAGCAAATTTGGTTCTTCCATCTGTAGGCAATCTGATATTTAGGATTTAAATGGAGTGTTTAGACTATTTACATTTAATGTAATTTTTTAGATGATTTATGTTTAAATCTTTTTTTTTTTTTTTTTGGCACTGGAGATTGAACCCAGGGACACGTAACCACTGAGCCACCTCCAGAGCCTTTTTTTTTTTTTTTTTAATATATTTTATTAGACATGGGGTCATACTGAGTTGCTTAGTGCCTCATTAAGTTGCTGAGGCTGGCTTTGAACTTGTGATCTTCCTTCCTGAGCCTCTCCAGATGCTGAGATTACAGTTGTTCACCACTGTACCCAGTAAATCTATCATCTTAATATTTGTTATTTGTCCCATTTTATTTTTGTTGCTTCTTTTTCTTGTTTGTCTTTCTTCTTTTGGGTTCAGTGACTTTTTATGATCCCATTATCTCCTTTGTTGGGTAGTAGCTATAACTGTTATTTTATTGGTTGCTTTAAGTTTCATGGTATATTTAATCATATCCCCCCAAGAAAAAATGAAGGTATGTGTCCTTATGAAGACTCACACATGAATGTTCACAGCAGCTTTACTTATAATAGTAAAAACACTAGAAACAATCCAAATGTCCATCAACACATGGTTAGACCATACAACGGAACACTACCCATTACTAAAAAGGAATAAGAGTTGCTATACATAAGATCAAGAGTGGCTCTCCAAATAAAATTACCAAGGAAAGGACTGGGAGTATAGCTCAGTTGGTAGAGTGCTTGTCTCACATGTACACGGCCCTGGGTTCAGTCCTCAGCACAACACACACACACCAAAAAAAAAAAAAAAAAAAAGAAAGAAAAAAAAAAGATAGACTGAAAAAAGCATATACTATGTGATTATATTTATCAAAAATTTTTAAATGGGGGCTGGGGATGTGGCTCAAGCGATAGCGTGCTCGCCTGGCATGCGTGCGGCCCCGGTTGGATCCACATACCAACAAAGATGTGTCCGCCGAAAACTAAAAAATAAATATATATAAAAATTTTTTTAAATGCACCTATTCTCTAAAGAAACCATATTTTTAGTTGTCTGCTGGGGGAGAAGTAAGCAGTCAGGAATGGGTGATGAGTGGATAGAATTATTAAGGAGCACAGGAAGCTTTGGGGGGTAATGGATATATTTAATTATTTTGTTTGTGATAATTTTATGAAAAATATGTCAAAAACCTGTCAAAGTGTACAGTTTTGAAATGTGCAGATTGTTGTAAACCAACTATACTGCAATAAAGCCATACAGAGAAAATTGGAAAATAAGGAAAGATAAAATCTGATTTTAATCTTACCACTACATGGTAATTGTTAGAAAACTGGTCCCTATCAAGCTCTATGGACACATTTTCAGATACTCAAGTGGAATCTCAAGTTTTTAAAAAACTGTAGTATTTCTTTGCATTAATCAAATAGCTTGACCCAGTCTCTTTCTTTCTCTCTCTCACTCTATTACTTCCTGGGCACAAAGTGAGTAGTTTCATTCCACCACACACTCCCACCATGAAGTGCTGCCTTGCCACAGGGTTAAAAACAAGGCCAACCAATTATGGACTGTAACTTCCATAAACGAAGAGCCAAAATGAACCTCTTCTTTTTTAAAGTTGATTGTCTTGGGCTGGGGATGTGGCTCAAGCGTAGCGCGCTGGCCTGGCATGCGAGCGGCCCGGTTCGAACCTCAGCACCACATACAAACAAAGGTGTTATGTACGCCGAAAACTGAAAAATAAATATTGAAATTCTCTCTCTCTCCTCCCTCTCTCTCTCTCTCTCTCTCTCTCTCTCTCTCTCTCTCTCTCTCTCTCTTTCTCTCCCCCCCCCCTTTATAAAAAAAAATAAATAAAGTTGATTGTCTCAGTTTTCTTTTAGAGGGATGGAAAGCTGACTACCACAGATGCCCAGATAAGTGGTAAAACATTATTTCTAGGGGCTGGGGATGTGGCTCACCTGGCATGCCTGCAGCCGGGGTTCGATCCTCAGCACCACATACAAACAAAGATGTTGTGTCCGCTGAAAAACTAAAATAAATAAATATTTCTCTCTCTCTCCCTCTCTCACTCTCTCTTTAAAAAAAAAAAAAAAAACACATTATTTCTAGGTCTTTCAGAAAGACGTTAGCATTTGAATCAGTATTTAAGTGAACAAGATCCACTCCTGATGGGTGTGGTGGAGCATTTCCATAATCCCAGCTACTGGGGAGGCTGAGGGAGGAGGATTGCCAGTTTGCCTGGATTCAATCCCCATACCACAAAAAAGGAAACAAAGAAAAAAGAGAAAAAAAGAGATTTATTCTTATCAATGTGGGTACTTATCATAGAATACATTGAGTTCTCAACTAGAAAAAAAAAAAAAAAAAGGCAGAGGAAGGATGAATTCTTTTTGAGCTAGAATATCCATCTTTTCCTGCCCTTAAACTTTGGAGCTCCTAGCCAGACATGGTCGCAATTGCCTCTAATCCCATAGGCTTGGGAGGCCGAGGCGGGGGATGGAGAGTTCAAAGTCAACCTCAGGGGCTGGGAATGTGGCTCAGGCGGTAGCTCGCTCGCCTGGCATGCGTGTGGCCCAAGTTCGATCCTCGGCACCACATACCAACAAAGATGTTGTGTCCGCCGAGAACTAAAAAATAAATATTAGAAATTCTCTCTCTCTCCCTCTCTCACTCTCTCTTTAAAAAAAAAAAAAAAAAAGTCAGCCTCAGCAACTTAGTGAGGCACTTAGCAACTGAGTGAGATCTTGTCTTTAAATAAAATACAAAAAAGGGCTGGGGATGTGACCCTGCGTTCAATCCCCGGTATTAAAGAAAAACTTTGGAGCTCCTGTTTCTTGGGTCCTGGGACACTGGGTGTTATACAGCTTCTTCTTCTTCTTCTTCTTCCTCCTTTTCTTTTTAAAATATTTTTTTAGTTATACATGGACACAATATCTTTATTTTGTTTATTTTTGTGTGTGTGTGATGCTGTGGATTGAACCCAGGGTCTCACACATGCGAGGCGAGGCGAGTGATCTACCACTGAGCCACAACCCCAGCCCCAGCTTCTTGTTGCTGTGACCAAAACACCTAACAAGAACAACTTGGAGCAGGAAAAGTTTATTTTGGCTCATGGTTTCAGAGGATTCTGTCCACAGATGGTGGACTCAGGTCTCTGAGCCTAAGGTGAGATAGAACATCAGGGCAGAAAGGTGTGGTAGAGGAAAGCTGTCAGCTTATGGCCTCAGGGAAGGAGAGAGTGGGATAAGGGAAGGGGCTGGGGAAAAGATAAACCTTTTCCAAGGCATTCCTCCAGTGACCAACATCCTCCAACTAGATCCTACCTCCCAGCAGACCATCAAACTGTCAAGTAACTAATTCAATCTTAAGGTCAGAGCCCTCATGATCCAATCATTACCCAAAAGCCCCACCTTGTGGCATTGGGGACTGTGCTTTCAACACTTGAGCCCTTGGATGGACATTCCAGATCCAAGCCATAACATTGGTACTTATATTATCAGCTCCCCCTGGCTCCCAGGTCTTTGGATCACAAGGTTATACCACTGACTTTCCTAGTTCTCTACCTTGCAGACAGTACGTTGTGGAATTCTTAACCTCTGTAATCACATGAGCCAATTCATATAATAAATATCATGTATATCTACATCCATATGTTTTTATATATGAGAACACTGAGTAGTGCCTTATGGGTGTTTTTTTTTTTTTTCTGTTTTGTTTTGCTTCTTTTCTGCCATTTTAGTTAGATTTCAGGAAGAAACGGTAATGAACATTGGATTCATTTTATGTGTTTCACTGAAAGTCCTTTTTCATGATTCTTTTACTATTATTATTTGTTCTACTTAATTGTACATGATAGCAGAATGCAATTCAATTCATCTTACACAAATGGAGCACAACATTTCAATTCTCTGGTTGTACACGTTGTAAAAAGGCACCATCTGCACAATCCTATGTGTACCTAGGGTAATGATGTCCATCTCATTCCATCATCTTTCTTACCCCCATAACCCCACCCCTTGATTATTTGTTTTGTATTTATCTAATCTTTCCAGTTGGATAGTGAACACCAAAGAAAGAATTGTTGAACTTTTATGTCTTTGTATAGAACCTTCTAAATAACAGCTCTATTAGTATTTGTGGTTGGTATTACTAATTACCTGCAATAGAAAATACAAATATTTGGGGGGACCATACAAGACTTTTCAAAAACACCAGCAATTTCCAAGTCCTCAACCTCCATCTGTACCCACTCCTAAAATTGAAGGGAGAATCAATCTGTAGTCCAGTTATCATAGTGATTTTCTTTTCTCTTTCCATTTTCTTTTTTCTTTTTTTCTCTCTCTAGTACAAACACACATCTCTAAGTCTTTTTATGGTACAATTTTCCTAGGTGTAAAAAACTTTATAGAAACATAAATGGAGGGGTGGGGGTGTAGCTTAGTGATACAAGTGCTTATATAGCATGCATAAAGCTCTGGGTTCAGTGGGGCTGGGGATGTGGCTCAAGCGGTAGTGTGCTCGCCTGGCATGTGTGCGGCCCCGGTTGGATCCACATACCAACAAAGATGTTGTGTCCACCGAGAACTAAAAAATAAATATTAAAAATTCTTTCTCTCTCTCTCTCTAAAAAAAAAAAAAAGGGGGCTGGGATGTGCTCAGTGGTTAAGCATCCCCAGGTAAAAAAAAAAAAAAAAAAAGCTCTGGGTTCAGTGCCCAACACTGAAAACAACAACAACAAAAACAATTGGAAATGGTGTTTGGGTTCAACTTCTTTCAAATAAGGCACCAATCCATAACATTGAAATTTAATTGCCATTTTAAATTCTTATAATTAAGAAGTGAGAGGTGATTAGGCCTTGAGGGCTTCCCTCATTTAAAAAATTATTTCTGTCAAGGATACAGCTTGGTATCAGAAAATGGGATATTTAGCCTATATTTAAAGACAATTTTTTTTTTTTCAGTCCTGAGGATTGATCCCACAGCCCTGTCAGGCAAGCACTCTACCACTGAGCTATACTCCATGCAACTTTATGCAGATTTATTGCAGAATTGGGGAAAAGAGGCAGTAATGAAAATTTGTAATTAAAGACTGCCTCTTCCATCTGGTGTTAAAGAAAGCATGGTTGGGACCTCAGTTGTAGAACCTGTGCTCAACAACCCCAACTTCTGGATAAACAAGGAAGGGAAGGAAGGAAAGGAGGGTGGGAAAACACTGGTCCTAAGAAAGAGTCCTGTAAAAGTAAAGCAAGGAAGGTTAAAGTGGGAGTAGGTTTTGGTGGTACAGGCATGAAATCCTAGCAACTGCAGAGGCTGACATAGAAGGATCCTAAATTCAAGGCCAGCCTAGCAATTTAGAAATGCCAAGAGGGTGAAGGCGAGGGCGGGGGCGGGGGCGGGGGTCATGTTATTTCTTCCAGCTGATGCCAAGTGCTAAAGTTTGAATCTCTACCCCATTAAAACATGTTGAGCCAGGTGTGGTGGCGCACACTTGTAATCCCAGCGGTTTGAGAGGCTAAGGCAGGAGAATCAAGAGTTCAAAGCCAGTCTCAGTAGTTTAGTGAAGCATCAAGCAACTCAGTGAGATCCTGTCTCTAAATAAAATACAAAAAAGGGGCTGGGGATGTGGCTCAAGCAGTAGCGCCCTTGCTTGGCATGCATGAGGCTAGGGTTCGATCCTCAGCACCACATACCAACAAAGATGTTGTGTCTGCCAAATACTAAAAAATAAATATTTAAAAAAATATATATACAAAAAAGGGCTGGAGATGTGGCTCATAGGTTCAGTGCCCTTGAATTCAATCTCAGTACAAAAAAAAAAAATTGAAATTCAATTGCCATTATAACATTATAATGAAGTGGAACCTTTGAGAGGTGGTTAGGTCCCAAGGACTCAGTCCTTATGAATGGGATTAATGCCATCATAAAAGGGCGTTTGGTTTCCTTTTGTCTTTCTTTGCTCATGTGCCTTAGTTACAAAATGATGCAGCATGAAGGCCCTTGCCAGTACCTTCAACTTGGACTTAGCCTCCAGAAGTGTGATCCAATAAATTCTGCCCCCCCCCTTTTTTTTTCTGTAGGGATTGAACTCAGGGGTGTTTTTACCACTTAATTACATTCATGGTCCTTTTCATTTTTCATTTTGAGACAGGGCCTTGCAAAGTTGCTGAGGCTGACCTTGAATTTGCAATCCTTCTGCATTAGCCTCCAGAATCAGTGGGATTACAGTCATTTGCCACTATCCCCAGCAAATTACTACTAATTATAAAATACTCAAGTCTGGGGTATTCTGTTATGGTGTAAGGGTCCGGTGAAAAGTCGGAGGAAGAGACCACCAAGAGACTGACTCATGCAATTGCAGAAGGGGATTTATTGAGGATCCAATTCAGCGTGCTGAGGCTCCAGGCTCACTCAAGAAGGGAGAGCAGCCCAGAGCCCTGAGCAGAGGTTAAGCAGGGCTTAAGTACACTTTTTGGGGAGGGGGGGGGGGGCTTTGCATACATCAGAACAAATCATCATGAGGCGTGGGAAAATCAAACAACAATTCTTAAACTTGATTAGTACATTCATTGGCGGGAACAGGTTGGGCGGGGGTGATTGGTCACTCCTAAGCGGGGTACACATTCAAACTGATTGGTTGGGGCCCTGTGCAGCTTGTCACGCAAGCATACAGGCTAAATGGCCAGTAGGGCATTGTCTTAACTGCCTCAGGAATTTCAGGTTCTGGGTGTAGCAGAGGAACTTAAGAATACCTGGTCCTTCACTTTTTAACTCAGGCCTTGCAGCTTAGAAACTTTACAGTGCCTGGTCTTTACATTTTAATTCAGGCTTTGCAGCTTAGAAACTTTACCCTTTCATTGGCAGCACAAAATGGACTAATACAGCAAAGTTTCACACCTTAGCTAACTATCTCATGACACTATTATTAAAAATGTGTAAAAAGACAACAAAGATAGCACCCAGATCTTGAATTCCAAGATCTATTGTCCAGTGAGGGTCCCTTGGATAAGTGATTGGTTCCAAAGTTGAGACAGGGAGATCATGATAAATGAGTTTAGCTGGGTGGGTGATGCACACCTTCAATCCCAATGACTTGGTATGCTGAGGCAGGAGGGTCAGCCTCAGCAACTTAGCAAGACTCTACTCAAAACAAAAACCAAAAAGGACTGGGGATGTAGCTCAGCCCCTGGGATCAATCTCCAGTTCCCCTGCCAAAGGAAAAAAAAGATAAATGAGCTGGGTATCTCTGGTCAGTCCCCCAAACTAAGGAAATCTGGGGTGAGGTAGGCTGAGACAGAGAGAGAAGAGGGTTTGTTAAGAACCCAGGAGTCAATTTGAAAGTCTCCTAAGAGCCAAAGGGGAAATAACTTAAGCAACAAAATGACATTGAATTTTTACCTCACCTCAAAACAAAATATACATCCATGAGTCCATACTATAAGTAATCAAATAAATAAAAGGGGGAAAGGAGACAGGTCTTCCTAAATGAATTCCAATTAACAAATGTAGGAAGAAAAGAAACAGAAAAGCTGTTATTCAGAAAGCATCAGAATAACAGCTGTTGTGGACAATAGCCACTAAAACTAGTAGGTGACTTTGAGGAAAAACCAGTTGCTTATGGTTAAAATATCTCCAAGATATCTATTAACTAAAAAGGGGAAACTATAACACAGAAAAATCTAACAGAAACCACCATAAACAAGTGATCAAGGCTGGTGCCAGAATTCTGTGATATAAAGAACTGAGGACACTTCATTTCTATGATCCTCTTCCAAAAACCTCAGTCACAAAAAAAAAAAAAAAAAAAAAAAGAGACCCAAATGGAGGCCATTTGACAAAATAACTGATAAAATCTCTTCATAATTGAAAGGCTATGAAAGACAAGAATGAGGAACTTTTGAGATTAAAGGAAAGGTAGAAGAAACCAAATGCAGTTTCTAGATAGTATTCTTTTTTTTTTTTTTTTTTTTTTTAAAGAGAGAGTGAGAGAGGAGAGAGAGAGAGAGAGAGAGAGAGAGAGAGAGAGAGAGAGAGAGAGAAAGAATTTTTAATATTTATTTTTTAGTTCTCAGAGGACACAACATCTTTGTTGTTATGTGGTGCTGAGGATCGAACCCGGGTCGCACGCATACGAGGCGAGCGCGCTACCGCTTGAGCCACATCCCCAGCCCTCTAGATAATATTCTGAAAGACAAAATGGACATCAGTTGGAAAACTGGTCAAATAGAAGTAAGTTTCTTGATTTATTTTGCCAAATGTTAATTTCTTGGCTCTAACCGTTGCACTGTGATTATGTAAGATGTTAAGATTAGGGGAAGCTAGGTGGAAAATATAAAGAAACTGTACTATTAATGCAAACTTTCTGTAAATATACAATCAGTTCAAAATAAAAACTTTAAAAAGAAGAATTAAAACACTGTCTTTGGAGCATTATTTCCATTTCCGGTGTTAATTTATGGCTAACACTGTGTTTTGATTCTAGGCTGAAAGTACTATTTTGTACAGTCACACTAATGAAATGTTTGTGGAATGAAAATCTTTTTTTGACATGATTACGGTTGAGGAATAATACATTTCCTATATTCACCAGGGATTCAACTCCCAGAGCCCTGCTCCTGGGCGAGATGGAGAGAAATTCTTTCCAAGTAAGTCTATACTCTGCCACTGATTCTGTCCCCGTCCCCCGCCCCAGGAATACATATGATTAGAAAAGAATCAAGTTCCTGCCTTCTATACTTCTGCAAGTATACATTTAACAGGTGTAACAGAAAAAATTAAAATTAGAATTTGTTTTAATGCCCTTAGCTTCAAAAGGAGTAAGAGGCATTAAATAAAATAGCAAAGAGTTTAAGCTTGTGAGTATAAGTTCTGAGTTTTATTTAATTGCAAGGAATGCTTCCTAGGTACATACTTTTTTCTCTTCTAAGTTCTTTAGCTTGCAAAAATTGCCCTTGCAGAGACAACAAACAGTGTTAGTGTGTTTGAAGAGTGATTTATTAAATCTACCTGTGAAGTGATACATTCTCGGTGAAGCCTTCTGAAATATTTTTTAAAGTAAAGTTTATTTACAAATGAAAGCAGATGGTTCTACAAAATTTACAGGTAATTACAGACTTTCTAAACTCAAAACATACATATATTTAAACATGTAAAGAGAAGCTCATTTTCTTCAAAAGTAGCTTTCTACCACTTTCTCATTGAATTATTTTTTAAAAAAGTATTGAAAACCTATATTTATTTATTTATTTATTTTTTTTTAAAGAGAGACTGAGAGAGGAGAGAGAGAGAGAGAGAGAGAGAGAGAGAGAGAGAGAGAGAGAGAGAGAAAGAGAGAATTTTTAATATTTATTTTTTTTAGTTCTCGGCGGACACAACATCTTTGTTGGTATGTGGTGCTGAGGATCGAACCCGGGCCGCTCGCATGCATGGCGAGCGCGCTACCGCTTGAGCCACATCCCCAGCCCCGAAAACCTATATTTAAACCAAATCAAGATTTTTCTATAAATGAGACCTTTTACCAAAAAGTTTAGAAGACATCACAGAATGTGATGTTAAACCAATCTCACCACAATGAATAATTCACTTTTTTTTTTTGGTGGTGCTGGGTATTGAACCCATGGCCTTGTACATGTGAGGCAAGCACTCTACCAACTGAGCTATATCCCTAGCCCGGTATTTTACTTTTAAGGAACATTGTACAGTTTTTCCTTTTTAACCTTCATGTTGGATTAAACTGAGTACATGATATGTAAACACAACATTAATCTTCATTATTCAGTAGTAGACTGTCATATATACCAAATACCATATAAATTGTCATACCATAATTACAAAAATGGCAAAAGGCAACCTTCTTTTTTTAAAAAAATATTTTTTTTAGCTGTCAATAGATCTTTATTTTTTATGTATTTATATGTGGTACTGATAATCAAACCCAGTGCCTCACACATTAGGTAAGCACTCTACCAATGACCCACAACACAGAAGGGCATTCTTAAAGGCAACCAACTCTGTCCTGATTTTTGAAAAATCACCACTCTTCTTCCTACTTTCCCCAACTTTGAACTGTACCTTTTATAGTATTTTTACTACATAAAGATATTTATAGCACTTTTACTTTGTTGCTTTCTTTTTAGATACTCTGAATTTTTTTGAAAGGCACCAAAATTAGACTCCTTAGTTTCAGATTTTTTGTCCCTTTTTAGAATGATTTTCCTCAGAAAGGGTAACTCTAAGAACTTAAGGAAACAGAAGGAATTGAATGATATAACACAGCAACTTGAAACTTGCGGCATTTAAAAGGTATAAATATATTTATAGGTCCCATGAACTTATCAGGACAAAAAGTCAAAATAACTTTCTGAAGATAAACATAAAAATAGAGTACATTTATTAACAGTAGGAAAACTCCTAAGGTTATAGTAACAATGTATTAAATTTTACATAGTAACACAGTCGAAAGCATTAGAAATTCTTTGCCAGATATTCCAAGCATTATCCTGAAAACCTGCCTGACATATACCATTAACATATAACAAAGCATGGCATTTATTTTTACAGGAAGAAAAAATAAGTTCCATCACAAAAACATATTTACTAGATTTCAGCTTTGATTAAAGTCTACAGATATATTTTAAGGATTAAAAAAGAAAAACAAGATTCATCTCTAAAATAAAAGTCAAATATATGTGCATAAATATATATGTGTATATGTTAATAATCTTTATGTTTTTATAATGTAAAACACTTTGAAACTTTTTTTTTTTGGGCGGGGTTGGGGGTGGGAGTGGGGGGGGGTACCGGGGATTTAACCCAGGGGGTCTTTAACTACTGAGTCATATCTCCATCCCTGTTTATTTTTTATTTTGAGACTGGGTCTTGCTAAATTGCTTAGGGTCTCATTTAGTTGCTGAGGCTGGCTTTGAACCTGCAATCCTCCTGCCTCAGCCTCTGTAGCCACTGAGATTTTTGAACTCTAGAAAGTTTGACCAATTAACCTATTTGGCTTTAATATTGTCTAAGTTCTCTTCTGAGAATCACATTGATATTTCCGGTCCATGAGTCCAATATGGATAGAGCCATTATTTTTTTTTCTTCTTTGGTGGCTCATCTTCAGAGCTGCTATCTGTGCTGGTGCTGCTACTACTGGAAGAGCTGGAGTCTGAGTCTGAATCAGAGGAGGAGGAAGAGGTTGTGGAGGAAGCTGAAGATGAAGAACTAGAGGAGCTCTCATCGGTGTCACTGTCCTCTGAGGAAGATGAGGTAGATGTTTCTTCACTATCTGATGAAGAATCACTGGCTGAACTGTCACTGCTATTGCTACTGGAACTAGTTACACTCTTCGACCTATTAGACAAATGAACAGTATATACATGGGAAGCTGATATGTAATAGAATGTTTGAAAGCAATTTCATATAGCATTATGGATGCACATTGTTATGCTTTACCAGAATGTTATCTCTAGGTTTGATATTTGGGAATTGCCTGTTTTAAGTCACAACTGTACCCTTTACAAGATCTTTTTTTTTTTTTAAATTTTTTTTAATATTTATTTTCCATTTCTCGGCAGACACAACATCTTTGTTTGTATGTGGTACTGAGGATCGAACCCGGGCCGCACGCATGCCAGGCGAGCGCGCTACCGCTTGCGCCACATCCCCAGCCCCTACAAGATCTTTTTTACTTCAGTAATTTAAACTCTTGGATGGGGTTCCCAATCAGCCTATCTACTCTATTATGCTTCAGAGTGAATAATACTCGAATAAAGCTGCAGTTTAACAATTAGATCTATTTAAATCTCATGTAGAATAATAAATATTTTTATATTCTTTGTATTTTGATGGTGCTGGGGAGGAAACGCAGGGTCTTGCACATACTAGGTAGTGCTCTACCACTAAATTACATCCCCAGCCTCATACTCTTCATTTTAACTACTTCAGACCAGATAGGGCTGGCCAACAATTTCCTATTCATCTAGAATTTCCTATTTTAAACCAAAAGAAGACATTTACTACTTCCAGGTGTAAGAACTCTAGAAAGACACAAAAAAAGGAGAAATGGAGGCAATAAATTCCAAATAGGTTGGTATTACCATTATTGAATGGCAAACAACAGAATTCAGAATCAAATCTTATATTTGTTATTTCAAAATCACCATTCTCATCCCACCAACTAGCATGACATATATCTATTTAATACTTCCAAAGCCACAAATACCTTTTTTTCTTGGTCTTTTTTTCTACATTGGTCTCTCCAGTGCTGATAGACATGCTGATACAGAAAAAAAAAGTCCTGTTAATAGATTATACACAGTTTAAACAAACCCTTCTGCCATTCCCCAAAGCTGTTCTACATCATAGAAACACTTGCATTATAACATATACTCAGAGTACAGTATTCCTTGTTATAAACAAGTAGAAAGTTTCCTATTTTAGGCTGTCCACAATATACAATCCACTTAATCAAAAAGAAATGTGGAACAGGAGAACCAATAAGCACAATTTTTTGTTGTTGTTTTTACCATGAATTGAATCCAGGGGCACTATGTCAATGAGCTACATCTCCAGCCCTTTTAATTTTTTTATTCTGAGACAAGGTCTCACTAAATTGCTTAGTGCCTAAGTTGCTGAGGCTAGCCTTGAACCTGCAATCAGTTTGGGATTACAGGTGCTTGCCACTGTGCCCGCTTAACAGGCATGTTCTTACACAGGTTTGTTTCTGAAAAGGTACATGAATACTGATGATATAAAAGTTCGTTATTTATGGGCTGGAGTTGTAGCTCAATGGTAGAACAACTGTATAGCACCTGTGAGGCACTGGGTTCAATCCTCAGCACCAGAAAAAAATAAATATATAAAATAAAGGTATTATGTCCATCTACAACCAAAAAGAAAAAAAAAAAAAAAAGAAGTTGTTGTTGTTTATCCCTGCCTGACCCTGGAAGAAATTTCACCCGTGCAGAGTGGAAGACTAGATGTTTACTATACTATTATGTAGCTAATAGTCCTTATAAAGATGCTGCTGCTAATCTGCAACACTAATTAAACCCAACACTTTCCTACTTCAGCTTATTTAATATACAAATACTCATAGGAATTTTGAAATGTCTTATGTCAAAGAACATAAAAGACTAAATAATTTTCCAGTTCCCCTCCTATCCAGTTCTTGTAGGAAGCAATCACTATAATCAATAATTTATATTTTCAAAAATAATTCTATTATTCTTTTTTAACATAAATTGTAGTATATTATATATACTATTCTCTAGCTTATTGATACACTTACTGTATATTGGATAGCTTACCATATCTATTCAGATCATGTACCTTATAATATTCTGTTGTCATTTCATTGATAGTTGAGGCAATAGAGCAATGATTAAGAGCATAGACTCTAGGGACAGACTGGTTAGTTGAACAATGAACTTTTCTACTAGTTGCACAACATGAAACAAGTTACTGTCCTCGCTGTCTCTCACTTTCTTCACATGTAAATTGAGGATTAAAATAGTACCTACCTTAATATTATAGATTTGAGGCTTAAATAAGCTAATACTTGTAGAGTTTAGTATAGTGTCTAGTACATAATAAGCATTCAGTAAACATTTCGCTATTATATAAATTTTGGGGGGAGTGGGGACTAGAGATTGAACTCAGGGGCACTCAACTACTGAGCCACATCCCCAGCCCTATTTTGTATTTTATTTAGAGACAGGGTCTCACTGCTTAATGCCTCGCTTTTGCTGAGGCTGGCTTTGAACTTGTGATCCTCCTGCCTCAACCTCTGGAGCTGCTGGGATTACAAGCATGCACCACTGTGCCCAGACACTATTACATAATTAAAATCTGGAAAACCACCATAAAACTTTAGTCTCTTAATAAAATCTAAAAGTACTTATAAAATATTCCTTTGTATGTATACCACATGTAAACCCACCTTTGTTGTAATAATAATTTTTCTTTTTCTTTTAAAGCTTTCTTTAGTTCTGCTGTTCTTGAAGGCCTATGGAGGTATTTTCTTTTTCCTGTGCATTCATAAGTCCAATGTCCAAATTCCAAGCATTTCTGACATCTAACATGTTGCTTATTTGCTTCACTAAAGAGAAAAAAAACAAGCCTTAAGTTTTTTCCTTGTGATACTTTCTTCCTTGAAAAGCATAAATAATATAAAGTGTAAAATGATATTTATTTGGGGGCTGGGGCTGTAGCTCAGTGGTAGAGTTCTTGCCTAGCTAGCACATGTGAAGCATTGGGTTCAATCCCCAGCACCACATAAAAATAAATAAATAAAATAAAGTATCCATCTACAACTAAAAATGTTTTTTAAATGATGTTTATTTTTATAACAAAGGGCATATAAGGCAATAGAGTATGTAATTCAAAGTACATACCTTGGAATTGAATAGAACTGAGTTCAAATCTTGGCTCTTCAGTTCTATTCCAGTAAAGACAGACTAGGTAATTCTGACAAACTCTCTAGCTCAGAACTAGAAATGATAGTCAAAACATTTTTAGTTAATTAATTAATTTATTATTTATTTATAAAATATCTTTATTTTTATTTGTTTATTTTTATGTGGTGCTGGGGTTCAAACCCAGGACCTCATGCATGCGAGGCAAGCGTTCTATCACTGAGCTGCAACCCCATTCCTATTATTTTTTTATTCTAATTTGTTATATATGATAGCAGAATGCACTAAAAAATACATATTATACATATGGAACACAATGTTTCATGTCTCTGGTTGTACACAAATTAAAGTCACACTATGTATGTGTCTTCATACATGTATTTAGGGTAATGATGTCCATCTCATTCCACTGTCTTTCCTACCCCATGCCTCCTCCCTTCCCCTCCCTCCCCTTTACTTTATGTAGAGTTTGTCTAATCCTCCCATGCTCCCCAACCCAACCCCATTATGAATCAGCATCTTTTTTTTTTTTTTTTAAAGAGAGAAAGAGAGAGAGAGAGAGAGAGAGAGAGAGAGAGAGAGAGAGAGAATTTTTTTAATATTTATTTTTCAGTTTTCGGCAGACACAACATCTTTGTATGTGGAGCTGAGGATCCAACCCGGGTCACACGCATGCCAGGCGAGCACGCTACCGCTTGAGCCACATCCCCAGCCCCAATGAATCAGCATCTTTATGTCAGAGAAAACATTCAGCATTTGGTTTTTTGGGATTGGCTAACTTCACTTAGCATTATATTCTCCAGCTCCATTCATTTACATGCAAATGCCATGATTTTGTTCTCTTTTAATGCTGAATAGTATTCCATTGTGCATATACACCACATTTTTTTTTATTCATTCATCAACTGAAGAGTTTTCTAGGTTGGTTCCATAGTTTAGCTATTGTGAATTGTGCTGCTATAAACATTGATGTGGCTGTGTCCCTGTAGTACGCTGTTTTTAAGTCCTTTGTATATACACTG
The DNA here is from genome assembly GCF_045843805.1 of Urocitellus parryii. Lineage (NCBI taxonomy): Eukaryota > Metazoa > Chordata > Mammalia > Rodentia > Sciuridae > Urocitellus > Urocitellus parryii. The sequence continues at coordinate 136,553,149 of NC_135531.1, read as the reverse complement.
AGGAGTGGGATAGCTGGGTCAAAAGGTGGTTCTACTCCCAGTTTTCCAAGGAATCTCCATACTACTTTCCATATTGGCTGCACTATTTTGCAGTCCCACCAGCAATGTATGAGTGTACGTTTTTTCCACATCCTCACCAACACTTATTGTTGTTTCTATTCTTATTAGCTGCCATTCTGACTGGAGTGAGATAAAATCTTTTAGTAGTTTTGATTTGCATTTCTCCAATTGCTAGAGATGTTAAATATTTTTTTCATATATTTGTTGACTGATTGTATATCATCTTCTGAGACATGTCTGTTCAGTTCCTTGACCCATTCATTGATTACGTTATTTGTTTTTTGTTTTTTTTTTTTTTTTTGGTGTTAAGATTTTTTAGTTCTTTACATATCCTAGACATGAGTGCTCTATCTGATGTGTGTGTGGTAAAAATTTGCTCCCCAAATGTAGGCTCTCTATTCACCTCACTAATTGTTTCTTTTGCTGAGAAGAAGCTTTTTAGTTTGAATCCATCCCATTTATCGATTCTTGATTTTAATTCTTGTGCTGTAGGAGTCTTATTATGGAAGTCGGGGCCTAATCCAACATGATGGATATTTGGGCCTACTTTTTCTTCTAATAGGCTCAGTGTCTCTGGTTTAATTCCTAGGTCTTTGATCCACTTTGAGTTGAGTTTTGTGCATGGTGAGAGACAGGGGTTTAATTTCATTCAAAACATTTTTAACAGTCTACTTGAGGAATCAGAGAATTTAACAAGGGGATAAGAATAACCAAGCCAAGATATGAAAGAAGATTGAAATCCAAAGTCAACGCATATGTTGGAGATGTTTGCCAAACTCAAGAGGGTACATATCACTTGTCTCAAGTTAGGGAGATAAACTTTGGGTGCAGAGTTGATTCTGAAGCACCATGTCCTAAGAATAAACCAAACCTTATATGGACTGCAGCCCAGCTGCAAGTCATCTGGAAAACTGAAAAAAATCTGAATCCCTAAAACCAGACCGAGATACAGCAAGGAGAAAAAAATAGGTGAAAGAAATGAAAAACAAGAAACAAAATTGTCATTCCTTACTGATGATGTATTATTAGGTACATGGCAAATCCAAAAGAACCTGTAGACAAAATATTCTGAAATACTTAGAAGTAATGAGCAACTTCAGCAAGTCTTTTAGATCAGGATCTGACTATTAAGAGTCAGATGGATGGGGCTGGGGATGTGGCTCAGGCAGTAGCGCACTTGCCTCGTATGCGTGCGACCCGGGATCGATCCTCAGCACCACATACCAACAAAGATGTTGTGTCTGCCAAGAACTAAAAAATAAATATTAAAAATTCTCTCTCTCTCTCTCTGTCTCCTCTCTCACTCTCTCTTTAAAAAAAAAAAAAAAAGAGTCAGATGGTGGGCTGAGACTGTATCTCAGTGGCAGAGCACCTGTCTAGCAAGTGTGAGGCACTGGGTTCGATGGTTTGTGGAACCCTGTATTAGATAAAATAAAGTCAATATATAAAAATCTATTAATGGAGTGTCTATTTAACAAAATGAAATTAAAAATGAAAAATTTGAATGTGACATTTATAATTTTCTTAAAATTACTAAATACCAGTCAGGTGTGATGGCACATGCCTGTAATCCCAGCAATCCTGGAGGGTGAGGCAAGAGGATTACAAATTTGATGCTAGCCTCACCAATTTAGCAAGGCCCCTAATAACTTGGAACGACCCAATCTCAAAATAAATAATAAAAGGGCTGGGGATGTGGCTCAAGTGGTAGCGCGCTCGCCTGGCATGCGTGCGGCCCGGGTTCGATCCTCAGCACCACACACCAACAAAGATGTTGTGTCCGCCGAGAACTAAATAAATAAATAAATAAATAAATTCCTTCTCTCTCTCTCTCTCTTAAAAAAAAAATAAAATAAATAATAAAAAAGGGGATGTAAGCTGGGCACAGTGGCACATGCCTGTAATCCCAGCAGCACCTGAGGCTGAGACAGATAGTAGTTCAAAGCCAGCCTCAGCAACAGCAAGGCACTAAGTAACTCAGTGAGACCCTAAACAAAATAAAATAGAAAAATAGGGCTGGGATGTGGCTCAGTGGTCAAGTGCCCGAGTTCAGTCCTTAGTACCAAAAAAAAAAAAAAAAAAAGAGATGTAGCTTAATGATGAGAAGTGCCCCTGGGTTCAATGCCCAGAACAAACAAAAACAATAATAAAAACTTACCAATGAAAGAAGAGATGTACAAGACTCCCATGTATAAAACAAACATTACTGAGAGAAATTTAACATTTAAATAAATGATTAAATGGAAGGATATCTAATGTTCAAGACTGGAGATTCAATATTGTAAAAAATGTGAATTCTTCCAAAATTGATTTATACATTCAAAGCAATGCCAGTCAAAATCTCAACAAGTTTCTCTGAGGATGTAGAACAAGTTTATTCTAAAATATGCATAGTAATTGAAAATGACAAGAATAGCTAAAATCCCTTTGTGAAAGAACAAGTAGAGAAGTGTTTTTTGCCTTATTACAATCCTATAATAAGAATATGAGGGGCTGGGGTTGTGGCTCAGCTGTAGAGCGTTCGCCTTGCATGTTCGAGGTCCTGGATTTGATCCTCAACACCACATAAAAAAAAAGGAAATATAAGCATAAGAAGAAAGTATAGCATAAGAAAAAATGACAGATTTTAGTTAGCAACTCAGGAGGCTGAGGCAAGAGAACTGTAAGTTCAAGGCCAACTGCAGCAATTTAGCATGACCCTAAGCAACTTAGCAAGACCCTGTCTCAAAATTAAAAAAAAAAAAGCAGGTTGAGGATGTAGCTCAATGGTAACAAGCCCCTGGGTTCAATCCCCAGTACCACAAGTAAATGAATATACAAATAATAAAGAATTTCTATTAGTTAAAATATATTATGAAAAGAATAAAAATGGAGTCTAAAAAGGAGACTATTGTAACATATATAAATATGCCCTTACTTCCAGATTATACAAAGAACTGTCATGAATTTATAAGAAAATTATGTATAACAGAAAAATAAGATTAAGTAGAAAATGGAAGGACAGTACAAAAAAGAGACTGGAAAGCACAAATGAACAATAAACATGAAAAAGTGCTCATTCATGATCAAAAAGCATATTAAAGCTCTAATAAAACACCACTGGAAAGACTAAAATTAAAAACCAGCAATAGAAAATATTAGCAAAGATATACAGGAAGAGGAATACTCATCTATTGTTGATGAAGAATACAAACTGGTACAACCATTTCACACACATACACACAAAAAGACACATTTACTTTAGTTGAAAAGATGCATACTTTATGGCTCAGTAATTCCCCTCATAGGTATTTATTCAATAGAGATGCATGCATAACTATACCAGGAAATATTTGTAAGAATATTGCACTTCCTAGGATGGGGTTGTAGCTCAGTGGTAGAGTGCTTGCCTAGCATGTGTGAGGCACTGGGTTCAATCCTCAGTATCACATAAAAATAAATAAATAAGTAAGCAAATAAATAAGTAAGCAAATAAATAAGTAAGCAAATAAATAAATAAATGTATTTATCTACAACTAAAAAAATTTATTTTAAGAAATATTGCATAGGGGCTGGGGATGTGGCTCAAGTGGTAGCGTGCTCGCCTGGCATGCGTGCGGCCCGGGTTCGATCCTCAGCACCACATACAAACAAAGATGTTGTGCCTGCCAAAAACTAAAAAGTAAATATTAAAAAATTCTCTCTCTCTCTCTCTCACCTCTCTCTTTAAAAAAAAAAAAAGAAATATTGCATATAAAAGAGAATAAAATCATGGCATTCGCAGGTAAATTAATGGCATTGGAGAAGATAATGCTAAGTGAAGTTAGCCAATCCCAAAAGGACAAATGCCAAATGTTTTCTCTGATATAAGGAGGCTGACTCATAGTGGGGTAGGGAGGGGGAACATGGGAGGAATAGATGAATTCTAGATAGGGCAGAGGGGTGGGAGGGAAAGGGAAGGAGTGGGGGATTAGCAAGGATGGTGCAATGTGATAGACATCATTATCCAAAGTACATGTATGAAGACAAGAATTGAGTGTCAACATACTTTATATACAACCAGAGATATGAAAAATTGTGCTCTATATGTGAAATAAGGATTGTAATGCATTCTGCTGTCATTTATTTATTTTTTTTAATCAATTAAAAATAAATAAATAAATATTGCATTTCCTGGCTGGGAATATAGCTCAGTGGTAGTTTAGTGTGCACAAGGTTTGATCCTCAACACCATAAAAAAATAAAACCACAAATAAAAAGATTATTGTTCTTCCTTTATGTAGCTTTTTAAATATTTAAACAATCACGAACTCTGAGACAAACTGTAAATAAGTTTAATTCCTCATCCACCCCAAGTATTTTATTGCATATTTTCTATAAACTAGGACATTCTTCTACATAACAATATAATGATTAAAGCTGAACATTCCTACTATTTTTTAAAAAATATTTTTAGTTATCGATGGACTTTTATTTTATTTGCTTATTTATATGTGGTATGAGGAATTGAACCCTGTGCCTCACACATATGAGGCAAGCGCTCTATGGCTGAGCCACAACTCCAGCCCCTCCTACTTTTTTTTTTTTTAAATGGTGCTGGAATTGAACCCAGGGCCTTGTGCATGGGAGGCAAGCACTCTACCAACTGAGCTATATCCCCAGCCCTTATTCCCACTATTTAATCTTAAGACCTCATTTAAGTTTCATCAAATGTCCTAATAATTTCCTTTATAGAAACACTCAGTTCAGCACCAATCTTGCCCTTGTCACATCACTTTAGTACCCCACTTGACACTTTTAGATTACAGGCCAGTTATTTTGCAGAACATGCTTCAATTTGAGTTGGAAGGTTTACTTCCAAGCTCACTCATGTAGCAGTTAGCAGGAGGCTTCAGTTTCTTGCCATATTGCTCACTCCACAGGACAATTCACATCATCACCTTCCCCAGAGTAACTAACCAAGACAACTCAAGAAGTCAGTCTTAGGCAGGCACACTGGCACATGCCTGTAATCCTAACTATTTGGGAGGCTAAGGCAGAAGGCAAGTTCAAGACCAGCCTGGAAAATTTATCAAGATCCTGTCTCAAAATGTAAAAAAAATTGACTCAGTGGTCAGGTGTCTCAGGTTAAATCCTCAGTACTAAAAGAAGAAAAAAGTCTTTTATAACTTCATCTGGGAAGTGATCATCACTTTTGTTCTATTCTGTTGGTCACACAGATCAACCCTATCACAATGGGTGGGGATTACATAAAAGTATACCAGAAGGAAGAGATCACTGAGGGTCATCTTGGATGCTGACTACCACATCTGATAACCCTACATGGTGAGATTTAGCCAAGAATCCGTGGCAGGAATATATCAAAAGTGATGCTGTGTACTTCTCACTGCTATCCTACCAGGTGACACAGGATTCCAATTTGTGTCCTTTTACAATTGTAGTAGTTTAAAATAAGTCCATAAGTTTTTCCATAACACTCATTTCAAGAAGTGGAGCCTAATTTCCTTCTCCTAGAATATAGCTGAGATTTTGTCATTTGCTTCAAACTATAGAAATAAAGCAGAGCGATGGACTGTAACTTTGAAGACTAGGTCAAGTAGTTGCCATATCATGAAGATACTCAAGCAACCTTTGAAAGGTCCATGTGGCAAGTAATTAAGGCATCCTGAACCATCTTGGGAGCAGAATTCCAATTCTGGATACTGGTGGGCTCTGGCAACATCTTGACCACAATCACATGGTAGATCCTGAGTCAGAACTACTCAGCTAAGATACTTTTGAATACCTGACCATAAAAAATGTAAGTTAATGTTTATTGTTAAAAGCCACTAAATTCTATAATTTATTTTTGTTAAAGTATTTTTTTAATATTTATTTTTTAGTTATCGGTGGACACAACATCTTTGTATGTGGTGCTGAGGATCGAACCCGGGCTGCACGCATGCCAGGCGAGCGCGCCACTGCTTGAGCCACATCCCCAGCCCAAAATTCTATAATTTGTTACAGCAATTGATAACTAATATAGTACTTATATTGTGAATGTATATAAACATCCTGCTCTTCATTTAAAGATCAATATGAATTAATTCTTTTCTAATTCATTCAACAGGTTATAATCCACCTTCTCTCTCTCTCTTATTGAACCCAGAATCTTACTAGGCAAGTATTCTACCATAAGCTATATCACCAGCCCACTTTCATTTATTTGGCAAATATTTCCTAGATTCTATGGCCTGATATAGCTTCTTCATTCTTTCAGTACTTCATTGTTTTCTGGTACAATAAAATACCTCAGACCCATCTTTCATTTTTATTGCCCAGCTTGAAATCAGCCATTTCTATAAGGAGTCCTGATGATACTCTGAAATCTGAAACATTTTGAACATTGATGGGAAACCACAAATGGAAAAGTCCATACATGACTTAATGTAAAGGCTAGTTTAAAAAAAAAGTGCATTAAAATTACCTTCAAATTATGTATACAAGCTATCTATTAAACATAAATGAATTTTAAATTTAGACTTTGGTCCCATCCCTAAGATATTTCATTATGTATATGCAAATATTACAAAATCAAAAAAGAAAAAACCCAAAATGCAAAACACTCCTGGTCACACGCATTTCAGATAAAAGATACTCGACTTGTACAACTAGCTTTCTACAACTTATGTATATATATATAATAAAAGGAGCAGCCCCTCATAGAGTCACATAGTCAGGAAGGGTGAACTAGACAGGACACCCAGTAATCTTGTTTCAACTCTCAAACTTAATATGTGCAGAATGAAAAGAATAGAATGCTAGCTCAAGAAATTTGAGAGAAGGGTATGTAACAAAGCCTTTATCTGTTCTGAAAGTATGTGAGTCACATGGCTCAGGTGACTGTTTTCTGACACACCAAAAGATTTTCCAGGTAAGACTGTTATACTGTACATAGGTACAGTGGAGGAACTCTGTCAGACAGAGGTATGCAAATGCTGTTTTGATTTTCAAAACAGGAAACAGGTGGATTCCACAAACAAGACCAGTGAACTTGACTGATATCTGTTTCAGGCAAAATTCTGGCTGGATTTATTAAATCCATTCAGAAAGACAAGTCACGATCATAGAGGTATCCAATCTAATACCCCTTTGTATTTTTTTTTTTAAAGAGAGAGTGAGAGAGGAGAGAGAGTGAGAGAGAGAAAGAATTTTTTTTAATATTTATTTTTTAATTCTCGGCGGACACAACATCTTTGTTGGTATGTGGTGCTGAGGATCGAACCGGGGCCGCACGCACGCCAGGCGAGTGCACTACCGCTTGAGCCACATCCCCAGCCCCCCCTTTGTATTTTTTAATAAGACATCTTAGCTTCTCACAATATTCCTCGAAAACATCACAGAACAATTAGGTAGACCAGCTGACAGTGCTGTTTATGGGTTGAAGTCAATACAGAGATCCAGTGGATGACCCCACATAGTCTGGGGTCATCACATAGCAGTTTAGACTTGTTCAATATTTTTATAAGTAATTTGGATGAGGATACAACTGTGCATGTTCATCAAACCTGCAGCTGACCCAAAGCTGATGGAGATAGCTAACATGATGAATGAATGAAAGAAACAGGGTCCAAAAGATCTAAACAGGCTGGAACTCTGTGCTGGATCTAACAATAAAATTTAACAAATTAAAGGCAAGTCTGGGCAACTTAGATTAAATTATTTTTACCTCAAAAATTAAAAAATGGTTGGGGATGTAGCTCAGAGGTACTGTGCTTGCCTAGCATGTGTAAGCCCCTGGGCTGGATGTCTAGTACTGCCAAAAAAAAAAAAAAAAAAAAAAAAAGGTGCAATAGTCCTTTCTCATTCTTCTTCTTTTTTTAATATTTAGTTAGTTCATTCTCTGCGGACACAACACGCATGCCAGGTGAGTGCACTACCGCTTACAACCCTCCTTTCTCGTGTCTAACTTCTTCTTCTTAATATTTTTTAGTTGACAATAGACCTTTATTTTATTTATTTATATGCAGTGCTGAGACTCAAACCCAGTGCTTTACACAATGCAAGTCCTCTGCCACTGAGCTACAACCCCAGCCCCTAATAACTAACTTCTAACTTTAAAAGTTCTGAACTTTTCATCATGAAAGAAATAAATACTGGGGCTGGGGTTGTGTTGCAGTAGTAGATTACTCACCTAGGCCCTGGGTTCAATCCTCAGTACCACATAACGTTATGTGTTTTGCTATTGTGAGGCCCTAGGCAACTCAGTAAGACCTTGTCTCTAAATAAAATATTTTTAAAAAGAACTGGGGATGTGGCTCAGTGGTTAAGCACCCTCGGGTTTAATCCCTGGTACCACATAAAGATAATATATAAATATATAAAAAACAGCAATAAATACTTCTTTTAATTTAATCTTTTTTAGTTGTAGATGGACACAATACCTTTATTTGATTTATTTATTTTTATGTGGTGCTGAGGATCAAACCCAGTGCTTCACACATGCTAGGCAAACATTCTACCACTGAGTTGCAACCCTAGCCCCAATAAATACTTCTTATTTATAAACTTTTTTTTTTCTCTTTTTGGAATTAGGGATTGGACCCAGGGGTGCTTTATCACTGAGCTACAGCCTCAGTCCTTTTTATCTTATTTAAGTTTTGAGGCAGGGTCTTGCTATTGGGGCCTCACTAAATTGTTGAGGCTGGCCTTGAACTTGCGATCCTCCTGTTTCAACCTCCCAAATTTTTAGGATTATAGGCATATACTACACCATGCCCAGCAAAATTAAACCTTCTTGATAAATATAAAATGAAACGTAAAGGCTTTCCAGATGTGGTAACACATGCTTGAATCCCAGTGGCTTGGGAGGCTGAGGCAGGAGGACTGCAAATTCAAAGCCAGTCTCATCAACTTAGCAAGACCCTAAGAAACTTAAGAGAGACCCTGTCTCAAAATAAAACATATTAAAAAAAGGGCTGGGGATGTGGCTCAGTGGTTAAGTGCCCCTGGGTGCCATCCCTGGTAGTAAAAAATAAAAACAAAAAATACAAAACAACCACAATGAAAAGCTGGGTGCCATGGTGCACACCTGTAATACAAGGGGCTCAGGAGGCTGAAGTAGGAGGATCAAGTTCAAAGCCAGCTTCAGCAATTTAGTGAGGCCCTAAGCAACTCAGTAAGACCCTGTCTCTAAATAAAATATTTTTAAAAAGAACTGGGGATGTGACTCAGTGGTTAAGCACCCTCGGGTTTAATCCCTTGTACCAAAAACAAAAAACAAGGCTTTCCTCTTACTTCTCCCAAATATGTCCCTAAAACTCTTCTGGACTCTTCCAATCTTTAAAGACCTCCTTATCTGAATCCCTGAATACACAGCAACCATTATAGAGTTTATTATACTCTATATGTTTTTTTTTCCAACAATACCAAAACCTCCTAAGAGTCAGATATATTTCTTACTTCTGTGTAGCTCATGTGTGAAAAATATGCACACTATAGAAACAGCACATTTTTTAGCTTTCTAATACTTCTGAAACAAGAAATATCACTTAGACTAAAAGTCTTATTTCCACTTCATACTTACAGGGAACATTTGGTTATCATTCCAGCGTTCACTGACCTGTAACCTATCTACCCAACTCATCAATGGTTATGGGCATCCACTCAATTGTGCTGGAAGGAAAATAAGATCTATAATGCTAAGTGAAGTTAGCCAATCCCCAAAAGACAAATGCCAAATGTTTTCTCTGATATAAGGAGGTTGATTCATAGTGGGGTAGGGAGGGGGAACATGGGAGGAACAGATGAACTCTAGATAGGGCAGAAGGGTGGGAGGGGAAGAGAGGGGGCAGGGGGTTAGCAATGATGGTGGAATGTGATGGACATCATTATCCAAAGTACATGTGTGAAGACATGAATTAATTGAACATACTTTATATACAAAGATATGAAACATTGTGCTCTATATGTGTAATAAGAATTATAATGCATTCCACTGTCATGTATTTTAAAAATTAAATCAATTAAAAAAAAAGAAAGAAAGAAAAAAAAAAAACAATCATGTTTTCCATAACCTGTAGTCAGGGTAGGGTGTATAATCCAATTTAGACCAATGAAGTATAATCAACTTGAAATGGATCTAAAGGACCTTAGACACTGGAGGCAACCTTAAACAAAAATAAGCAGCTTATTCAAGTCTGGAGCCAACACTCAAAAGGGCAAGACTGACATTAGACCAGAGACCCTGTGCCTTCTACAAAAAATTGTAGGCCCAAATCTCCATCATGTCAGCTTAGGAAAGGAATTTCTCAACAAGACTCCTAAAGCATAAGAAGTAAAATTAAGAATCAATATATGGGATGGTATCAAACAAAAAAGCTTCTTCACAGCAAAGGAAATAATCAGTAACAGAAAAAAAAGCCTACAGAATGAGAGAAAATCTTTAACCACTTCCATCTCAGAGCATTAATATTCAGGATACATAAAGAACTCAAATAACTTTACAACAACAAAACAAATACCATAATCAACAAATGGACAAATAACTGAAAAGGCACTTTACAGAAGAAACACAAGTGGTCAACAAATAATATGAAAAAATGTTCAATATCTCTAACAATTAACGAAATACAAATTAAAACTATACCGGGATTACATCTCATTCCAGTCAGAATGGCAGTCATCAAGAATACAGGCAACAATAAATGTTGGGGAGGATGTAGGGGGAAAGGTACAATCATACATTGGTGGTGGGGTTGCAAATTGGTGAAATCATTTTGGAAAGCAGTATGGAGATTCTTTAGAAAACCTGGAATGGAACAGCCATTTGACCCAATTATCCCACTCTTCAGTATATACCCAAAGGACTTAAAATCAGCATACTACAATGATATAGCCACTTCAATGTTTTATAGCAACTCAATTCACAATAGCTAAGCTATGGAACCAACCCAGGCGCCTGTCAACAGATGAACAGATAAAGAAAATGTGGTATATAGACACAATGGAATATTACTCAGCCATAAAGAACAAAATTATGGGGCTGGGGTTGTAGCTCAGTGGTAGAGCACTTGCCTTGCATGCATGGGTTCGATCCTCAGCACCACATAAAAATAAATAAATAAAATAAAGATATGTGTCCATCTACAACTAAAAAAAATATTTTATTTTATTTATTTATTTTTTAATGTTTATTTTTTTTAGTATTTGGCGGACACAACATCTTTGTCTGTATGTGGTGCTGAGGATCGAACCTGGGCCGCACGCATGCCAGGCGAGCGCGCTACCGCTTGAGCCACATTCCCAGCCCCCCAAAAAAATATTTTAAAAGAAGAATAAAATTATGGAACTTGCTGGTAAATGGATGAAACTAGAGACTATCATACTAAGTGAAATAAGCCAATCCCCCAAAACCAAACGCTGAATGTTCTCCCTAATATGTGGATGCTAACACAATAAAGGAGAGGAAAGAAGAACAGAAGTTCATTGGATTAGACAAAGGGGAATGGAGAGAAGGAGGGAGTGGGAATAAGAAAGGCAGTAGAATGAACCAGACATAACTTTCCTATGTTCATATATGAACACACAACCAGTGAAACTCCACATCATCTTCCACTACAAGAATGGCATCCTAATTATAATAAGTTATACTTCATATATGTATAACATGTCAAATACACTCTACTGTCATGTATATCTATCTTTTTTTTCCCTCCCTTTGGTGCTAGGGATCCAACCCAGGGCCTTGTGCATGCAAGGCAAGCACTCTACCAACTGAGCTATATCCCTAGTCACTGTTATGTATACCAAAAAAGAACAACAACAACAAAAAAGAGCAAGTCTGAGGGGGAAAGGGATGGATCCTAGTACTAGAATTTAGCACTCCTACTAAAGTATTTCATCTTACCATTCGTTTTTTTTATATTTATTTTTAGGTTGACACAACATCTTTACTTTATATTTATGTGGTGCTGAGGATCAAACCCAGGGCCTCATGCATACAAGGCGAGCACTCTACCACTGAGCCACAACCCCAGCCCTTACCATTCTTGATCTTATAACTATCTGACTTTAGAACTGGGAATGTAGCTCTGGGACACAATGTTCCAATGCACCAAACCCTGGGTTCAATCCCCAGTACCACCCAAACAAACAAAACACCAAAGAACCATCTAAATGCAAAGCCCTCTTCCAAGCCATGCATGAGCACCTACAGTTCTAGTTTTTGGGAGGCTGAGCTGGGGTCATCCCTTGAGCCCAAGAATCTGAGACCAGCCTGGGCAACATAGTAAGAGATTGCCTCAAAAAACAAAGAAACAGCTGGGTGCAGTGGTGCTCTCCTATAATCCCAGCAGCATGCGAGGCTGAAGACTGGAGGATGGAGAGTTCAAAGGCAGCCTCAGCAAAAATGAGGAGCTAAGCAACTCAGTGAGACCCTTTCTCTAAATACAAAACAAAAAATACTGCTATGGATGTGGCTCAGTGGTTCAGTGCGTGCCCTTGGTTTCAACCCTCGGTACTCAAAAACCAAACCAAACCAAAACAAACAGACAAAAAAAGAAAAATATATACATAATTACATATATATTTACACACACATATGCTAGCAAGTGTCTACGTTACAAACATGCAAACAGTGATGGCATAAAATACTGCAAGAACAAAAATGTGGCAGATGCTTTGAGTGCTCAGGATGGTAGAAAAAAAGGAACCTGAGATGATCCCCATATTATCTGTCCTTTGCAAATCTGTTGTGCCACTCTCTCTAGATCGTTAGGCACACTGCCATCTTTCAGTTCTTAAAATCTTCTTTCAGGCCTCAAAGCAATTATGTCACTCTCAGGCTCTGCTTTCTCCAAATCCCCTTGTTATTGGCTCCTTTCTCGCCCTTTCAATATCTCTTCAAATGCTACCTCCTCAAAGATGCCTTTCAACCACCCAACCTACAGTGGGCCTTTCCCTTTTTCCATCATATCTTATTTCCTGCAAAGCTCTTATCACCAGTTGTATAAACTGAAATTGTATTTGTTTATAAACAGATTCCACCACTAGAATGTAAGCTACCTGAAGGCTGTACATCTCTTTTTCTTTATACTCAAACTTTGGCATACAGGTGTAGACAATACATAAATTTTTATTTAAGGGGAGAATGAATGACAGAAAGCGGGAAGATAGCTTGGGTAAAGAGTTGGCGTTGTAGGATGGCTGTTTCTAGGAAAGGCAACTGAAAAGAGGCAGAAAAGCCAGCTGGGCTGGAGGTTGCATAAGAAGCTGAAGTTTACGTCGGCCAGAGCGAAGGGGTAGGACCAGGGCTTTCAGTCTTCTCCTGGCCACGCGTGGAGTAAGTAGAGGGGTCTAAGGCACCAAATGATCAATTCTGGGCGTTTTCTAAGGTAAAATCAAAGGCGCCAGCTTACTGCAGCTTTGTCGCGTCCCCGGACCTTACGCGACCATCTTCTGCGAAAAAACTCGCCAGTGGTCACTAAACTTATCCCTCGGCCGAGTCCCTCAGGGGCAAGGAACATGTTTGAGACACAGCCATCTTCCGCCAGTCCCTAAAGGGGACCCAACGCCGGCCCTACATCCCGGCGCCCTCTCACTGGCCAGGCGACGCGCGTCTCCCCGCCCACACCCCGCACGGAGTCCCGAATCGGCTGTTCACTTACGCTTGTCTCCGCGCTATCAGCCGGTGCATGGGAGTCGCCATCTTAGGGCGGCCGACCTGCCGCGTGGGGCTTTGGGAAACTCCTCGGAGGGGGCGGGGACTTTGAACCCCGGCGGCCGCAGGCGTGGGCGGGGCCAGGTGGGCTGGGAGCTTCCGGGGCAGCTTCTTGTCAGAGGTAGTGTCGCGGGTGGGCTGGAGAGCGGTATCTGCTGCGTGGTCGCATCTGTCAGGTTCCAATAGAGTTTTAAAGGTGACTTCAAGGAAGAACATTCTCTGTGGATAAAGGAAAGAATAGTCTCGATTGAGGGAAATAAAAAGAAGAATGACGCTGAACTGTTAAGTGATGGGGATACCAGAAGTAGTCTGGAGAACAAAATAAGAATGTTGAAGATATAAACCATCAACCGAAAGAATGGCTTTAGCAAACTATAAAGTACAAGCATATGTTAATTATTTCTATTTTTTACCTATTTCAGCTCTTTTTTAAGGGTCGAATAAAACTGTATAGATACATCTGCTTTTATTATATTGGGATATTTTAGCTGTCCTATGTTACCTGAAAGCTCAGTCCTTGTCCCCATGCCAAGTCAATGATGAGAATACGTTTTTGAGAAAAAGAAGGATCAGTGCTTTGCTAGCCAAGGAGAAGCACAGAGGGCTCCTGTCCTAGAGTTTTTTTGTTTGTTTGTTTGTTTTTAAACCAAGGATTGAACCCATGGCTTAACCACTGAACCACATCACAGTACTTTTCACACACACACACAAAAGAAAAGAAAAAAGAAAAAAAATTAGAGACAGGATCTCGCTGAGTTGCTTAGGATCTAGCTAAGTTGCTGAGGCTGACTTTGAACTTGTGATTCTCCTGTCTCAGCTTCTGGAGCTGCTGGCCACCATGCCCAGTTATATATATGGCCATTTTCACATGCAGAAAATGAATGCCCATGGCGCTTGAGTCTGAAAAGAACAATAAACTGCTTCCTTGAAGTCCGCACCCTCATTTTGCACTTACACTTTTTTTTTTTTTTTTTGTACTGGGGATTGAACTCAGGGGTATTCCACCACTGAGCCACACCCCCAGCACTATTTTGTTATTTAGAGACAGGATCTCACTGAGTTACTTAGCTCCTTACTTTTGCTGAGGCAGGCTTTGAACTCTCCATCCACCTGTTTCAGCCTCCCAAGCCCCTGGGATTACAGGTATAGGGTATTGATTTAACACTTGAGCAGTCATCTTAATGTTAACTGCCACCTTATGAGACAAGTTTCACTTTCCTGTACTTCCTCTTACCCATTAGTGCTACCCCATGGTACCATTGTTATACCAATACTGAGACCCTCAAATGATTCTCCATTAAGCCTTTATTGCTGGCCAGCAATGGACACTCTGTTCTCCAAAGAACAATATAGAGTGGCACGCCTGCCTTTGGGCCTCATAGTTAAGTCAAAATATCACAAAAGGGACGTTTGGGGATTTAGCCAATGTAAGCAAGCAAGTACAGAAGCTGAATTGGGCAGTTAAGACTGCAATGGGTACATTGGTTGGCATAGCAGCAAGCAAGCAGAAAGGAAGTGGCTCGAAATGACCCTAGTTGAGTACAAGTTAGAGAATGGTTACTAATGTCTAGACAATCTCTGTCAAGGTACATTGCCCAAGAAATATGGAAAGCAAAGAGAACAATTTTATATTAAAGAATTGCTATTTTGCATTGACAAGTATGTTATGCTAGGTAACTATTAATGGGGATAGAGGTGGCGCTTTCCTACGGGAGAAGCATTTCTTACATGATAAGGAGTCTCAGGGTAAAATGGAGTCTGTTTGGCCATTGCCCATATAGCCCTGCCTATAACACCATAATCCTAAACCAATCCCAGAAGGATATGACCCCTTGACTCTGGAAAGCCCCATGGTGCAATCAACCTAAGCCAATCCCATTCTATTCCCCACTGGCCTAGCTCTGATGAAAGCACCCCCCAGCCTATCCCATAACACCGCAACTATGACTCCAAACCCATACCCCACAAAAGCTGAACACCCAAACATCTCCGGTGTGCCTTTATTTATCAAGCTCTAACAAATAAACTCTGTGTGTATCTCTGCCTAGTCTCCATCTTTAATTTCTTGCTTACCTGTCTCCCAATTCTTTACTTTCCTTTCAATAGACATGTGCCACCACACCCTGTGCATTTACACTCTTTAAGTTCCAAAGTTATTAAAATACTTTCTTGCAATTTTTAGTCACATTTGTGATAATTTTGTTTCTATGGTTACAAACTCCTTAATACTAATTTTATTTTTTTGAAATACACTTATTAAATAATCTACCACTTCTCTGTTGTTTTGAAATGACACTCTCAGATTTTAAAAATATACAAATTTTGATTTGCATTTCTCTAATTGCTAAACATGTTGACCATCTTTTCATATATTGATTGATTGTATTTCTTCTTCTGTGAAGTGTCTGTTCAGTTCCTTAGCCCATTTATTGATTGAGCTTTTTTTTTTTTTTTTTTTTTTGGTGTCAAGTTCTTTGAGTTCTTTATTGTCCTAAGAGATTAATGTTTTATCTGAGGTACATGTGGTAAAGATTTTCTCCCAATCTCTAGGCTTTCTCTTTGCATTATTGATTCTTTTGTTGAGAAGCAGCTTTTTGGTTTGAATCCATCCTGTTTATTGATTGTTGATTTTACTTCTTGTGCTTTAGGAGTCTTGTTAAGGAAGTCATAACCTAGGCCAACACGGTGAAGATTTGGGCCTACTTTGTTTTTAGTCGGCCCAGGGCTGTATTCTAGTGCCTACGTCTTTTTGATCCACTTTAAGTTGAATTTAGTGCGGGATGAGCGAGAGGGATTAAATTTCATTTTGTTACATATGACTTTCCATTTTTCCCAGCACCATTTGTTGAATAGATTATATTTTCCCCAGTGAATGCTTTTGGCACCTTTGTCTAGTCTGAGATAACTGTATTTTGATCTCACTCCAGTCAGAATGGCAATCATCAAGAATACAGGCAACAATAAATATTGTCGAAGATGTGGGGGTAAAGGTCCACTCAATGCACTGCTGGTAGGACTGCAAATTGCTACAACCACTCTGGAAAGCAGTATGAGATTCCTCAGAAAACTTGGAATGGAACCACCATTTGACCTAGCTATCCCACTCCACAGTTTATACCCAAAGGACTTAAAAATATGCAGCTGCTAACTCATGATAAGGGGGGACTGCTAAGGAAGAATAGAGTTACTTTAAATTGGATAGAGGGGAATGAAGGGAGGGGAGGGGATAGGAAGGACAGTAGAATGAAACAGACATTGTTACCTTATGTGTATATATGACTGCATGATAGACATGATTCTACAACATGTACAATCAGAAAAGTGAGAAGTTATACTCCATTTATGCAAACTATACCTCAGTGCATAAATGCATTCTACTATCATTTATAACTAATTAAAGCAAAAAAAAATTAAGAAAAAAATGTACAAATTTCATCTGCTTGGACACTGTTTTCTTCCAAATACCAATTTGTACCAGTGTTTGTCTCACTGTCATTTAAAAAAATTTTTTTTAGTTGTAGATTGACACAATATCTTTATTTTATGAAATTATTTTTATGTGGTGTTGAGGATCAAACCCAGTGCTTCACACATTCTAGGCAAGCGTTGTACTTACTACTGAGCCACAAGCCCAGCCCCTTAATTAGAACATTTTTATATCTAATAATATCGTATCCTCTTTCTTCTCATTTGATTAATTGCTCTTAAGCATTTGTTTTCCTAGATGAGATTTATCAAAAAATTTTTTTGCAAACTAATGTTGAAATTTATTTGTTAGTCAATTTTAAAAGGAATTGCATTATATAGTAAGTGTGAAAAGACAAGAGACAGAATGAGATATAACAGAAAGGAAGAAGCAAGTGACATTAGCTATGTTGATTGAGTTGCATACCTGGAAAGCCTAGAGTTAACCAAAAACTCCTTGAAAGTTCAACATAGGGGCCAGAGACAGGCACACACAAATATGATAATTACTTGTTTCTCAGTGGTAGGACTAAGCCAATGTAGCTCTTTCTACTGGGGCCCATGAATTTCAGGGACTCTAATACAATATTTTGTAAACCTCAATGAATAGGAGCTGAAAAGATTTAAAGCTCAGGTGAAAGCTGCAAGTAATTTCTATTTGGCAAGAGTGAACACTACAAGTCTTAAGGCAGACTATTCCTTTATCCTAGGATAGATTACTACTAGGATAGGTTACTACTTGTCTACTAGTTATGTAAGATGTCTCAAAGAACTGAGGGATAATGGAAAGGCCTGTGGTGTAGGGAGCTGCAGTTCTCTGGACTGGGTTACTTAAGGTCAGGAGAGCTTGATGGTTGTTTCCTGGCGATTGTGTGTATAACAGTCTGAAGACTTAGCAGCACAAGACCTTCTTCTTGAGAGGTAAATGATACAGTCACATTAAGCCCCATGCTAAGAAAAGTCCAAGTTGATTTAAATGCTCTACTTTAACTCTCTTGACATTCTTAGCTTTTGAAAAAGGAGCCTCATATTTTAATTTTGCATTGGATCCTTCAAATTATGTAGCCTGTCCCACACCAGAAGTTGATCAAAGTGTTTCCACAAGACATATGAGACTCTGAGCACAATGTAAACCAGTTTCACCAGCATTAAAGATGAGAGAGGGCTAATCTTCCTACTTTTTCTGGAATTCAGGAGCAATCTTTCCTTGAAATTGATGGCTATCATAAAAAATGTATTTTTACCCTTTCATTATATTTTATAACTGGTTATTGTAACTATTTAGGAAACCTCAGTATTGTAACTGGTAAAATTTGACCCTGGTAAAAAATTAAATGTAAGTTCTCCCTTCATATGGCTTGGCATCAAACATCAAGAGCTCTTCTTCTAGTAGTATAAGTGAACCTGACTAATTTAACTAAATAAGGGAGAGGTTCAGAGCAGGGTGACCATTTGTCTTTTTAAAAAGAGAGGCCAAAGGAATGTGAGAGTAGATATCCTAGCCCTCTGGGTATGAAGCTTTGTCCCCATCCTCATCCCGTCCCATCCACCCCCCCATCCCCCTCCCGCGGTGAAAAAAGAATGTTCTTCTATCTACCTCTGACATAGCTACTGGGGTTCTCAGAGTTCTTGTTCTTTCATGCAACCCTCTGGTGTAAAATAACTTCATTAGGAATGGGGCTGCATCCAGGGTCTAGTTAAGCAGGTTCTTCTTCCTGATCAGGAGAGTGTAAGCCACCTAAGAAATGAAAGTCTAGAATAATTAGTGAAGAACAAAAGAAAAAGAGTCAGGAAAGATAGTTTTAAAGGGACCCTGGAGCACCTGATAGATACAGCCCACATAGGAGCTGGAGCTGGACAATTAGAAAGTGACTCCTTTGGTTTATTTAAGGGGGTACATCAAAGGCAGGGATAAGTTTCAGGGGTGGAGTCTTGCTTCATGATTTCTTGCAGTCAGCAGGTTGATTGGCATCTTGGCAGGTCACACTCATCTCAAGGGCTGTGTGGCTACAGCAGGTCACCCCATCTCCCATCTTTGGTGCTGTGTGGGACCTGGGGCAGAGCTTGAATAGGGCTCCCAAAGTTCCCAGACACCAGATTCTCCTATTCATTAGGCTGCCATGTGCAATGTTGTCCATATATATAGCCTACGGATGGCTTGCCACAATTAGGTGTTCAGAAAGCAGAGGAGTAATGAGGATTTTGCTTCTTTCTCTGGTGATTTAACTTTGTATACATTCAGAGAAAAGGAAGATGATAGGCTGAGAGAAACAGAAAAATACCTACCTAGATTTGATTTTCTTGTCCTCTGATTCTTTGAGTAATCACATTCCCCTTTCAACAAATTCCTTTTATGATTAAGGTAATTCCTTCCAGGGGGTTTCTATTTTTTAGTCCCAAAGGATGCTTAATTTTATCACTATAAGTAGGGTTATATTCATTTACAAATGAAAGAATTGAGATTCATACATGTTTAGTGATCTTTCCAACAACCCCAGAGCTTCCTTTACTTCACACCTCCTTATTTATTTTTGGGATTGAACTCAGGAACTTATGCATGCTAGGCAAGTGCTCTAAAACTGAGCTACTTACATCTTCTTTATTTTGAAGGCTGGGTGTGGTGGTACAAGTCCTGTAATCCCAGTGACTCTAGAAGCTGAGGCAAGAGGATACCAAGTTCCAGGCCAGCCTCAGCCTTAGTGAGGCCTTAAACAAGGTAGCCAAACCCTGTCTCAAAATAAAAAATAAAAATGGCTGGGCCCAAACATGATAGCACACACCTATAATCCCAGTGACTGGGGTTTCACTAAATTGCTTAGACTGGCCTCAAACTTGTGATCCTCATGGCTCAGTCTTCCTAGTAGCCACAGGCATGCACCACTTCACCTGGCTCAGTCAGTTTTATTTTGGGATAATATAGAACTATAGTGGCATCTCCTCCTCCACTGAAAATCTTAATTAAGCTTCTCCAGAAATCCACACCATAATTGATCTTAGGACCATCAGCAAAAGGCTATCTATAAAAGAATTCAATGTAGTTAAGCTTCCTATTTCCTGTTGTTCTAACCTACTTGGCCACAGGCCTGAAAGAGATCAGCATTCCAGGTGCTGAACACCCCTTTACTAGTTTTACTTTACTAGTTTTTCACAACATTTATGGGCTAACTAGCATTGTAATGATATATAATAGTTTGTAAAAGTTTTCAAGCAGGAAGTGTGTGTGTGTGTGTGTGTGTGTGTGTGTGTGTTTTCTCAATAGTTGTAGATGCACAGCATGCTTTTATTTTACTTATTTATTTTTCATATAGTGTTGAGCATCAAACCCAATGCCTCACACAAGCTAGGCAAGTGCTCTGCCACTGAGTCCCAACACCAGGACAGATTCTTTTAAAAAAGTCTCTGACCTTGGGCCAGAACTTCACAGGGATATTTACATTTCGAAGATAAAAGATGGTGTTATTAATTGGTCTCCACGGTAACAGCTGTCAGGGGGAGAGGAGAAGAAGCTCTCCCCTTCTCAGAAGCTATCCTTGAAGGGTTAACAGTGACAGAAAAAGCTCTCCCCTTCTCAGAAGCTGTCTTTGAAGGGTTAACACTGACAGAAAAAGCTGCTTTTGTGTGAACTTCTGCAGATTGTGAACTTCTGAGCCCCTCCACCTACACACTAGGTATAAAGTTCTGAAACTGCCTGAACTTGGGGCTCAGGGGGATGGATGGATTACAATGAAAGCTTTTCCCTCTGCACCTGATATATATCTGCTTCCTGCTAATTCTTTCGTGTCTGACCTCATCAGTTCCTCCAACAGAGCTAATTTCCTCATGCCATTGAGGACTCAATTGCAAGAGTAACAAAATAAAACTTTAAGTAGACAATAAATTTATTGGAACTTCATTGTCTCACTCATAGTTTAAGAGGAGGAACTGCATACCCAGGTTATGGGAAGATCTTGAACCAGAAAAATCTAGAACTCAGTACTAAGACCTTGTGTATTTTCTCTTCAGACTACAGTCAGCATATGATCAAGTTCAATTTGCTGCAGTACCTTGCCTCATCTCAACATTAAGCTTCCCTGGTCAGAGTTTGCCAATTATAGATCATATGCCATCCGTCTAGTCAGGGGTGGGATACCACAATTAAAAGCTCAGAAGAACAAGGAAAAATGGAGGACTATATCAAGGAAATGAATGCCGAGAAGAAAAAAACAAAAAGACTATGTTCTGTAATAGGACTTTTCTATGAGATCTTTGCATATAGAATATTCACACCCAGATACAGTGGGAGAGTTAACATAGCGCATTGCAAAGGTCTCCAAATGATCAAATGTCTAAAAATGTTACTCAGCAGAAGGGGGTCATGGTGGTGTACACCTGTAATCCCATGAAGATCCCAAGTTCCAGGCCAGCCTCAACAACTTAAGGAGAATCTATCTCAAATTTTTTAAAAATTGGGAGGGGGAGCCTGGGAATGTGGCTCAGTGATTGAATGCACCTGAGTTCCATCCCCAGTAGCAAAATTAAAAATAAGTAAATAAATAATTAAAAATGTTCATAGCAAACAGAAAGGAAAGGTTCTGAAATGAGAACTGAAAGGTGAGTGACTCACCGAGACAAAGATTCAACCAAGAGATTTATTGGGAGGCTGCCCAAAGGGGAAGAAAAGGAGAGGCAGAGAGGAGTGGAGGAGGGCAGAGAGCAGAGAGAGGAGAGAAAAAAGAGGAAGAGGGTAGAGAGGAAGAGGGCAGAGAGCGTGAGCTTGCAAGCTTTGGCTTAAGAAGGGCTGTGTAGGGCTGGGGCTGGGGCTCAGTGGTAGGGCACTTGTCTCATGTGTGTGAGGCCCTGGGTTTGATCCTCAGCACCATATAAATAAAATAAAAAAGTATTATGTCCACTACAACTAAAAAAAAAAAAAAAAAAAAAAAAGAAGGGTTGCGTAGGCGATGTGGTGGGTGCTGTGTCCGGTGGGATTGGTCAAGAAAGCTTTTGAATTTGGCGCCCTTCGGAGAGGAGGGGGAGGAGTAAGGGATTCTGTGATGTTCTCTGGAGTTGGAAACTTAACTTCAGCGGGGAGTCTCTCACACACCCAACATTTCTCCCTTTTTGTTTTTGTATTGGAAGCAGAGTGTGGAGATCATCTGGCTACTTCCTGCTGGAGAAGGACAATGAGTGTGAAGGAAGGGAGGAATGGTCGGGGTGCAGGGACAAGAGAAGCATAGCTGTAAAGGCCAGGGCGCTGAAGATGTGAATTTCCTTGGGGCTGTAATTGATGAAAGTTCCTTGAAGCCTTAGGTCATAGATCGTCTCAAGCCAATCCTTGTCCCTGCAAATGGGGGGAATCAGCCAGCTGTCCTGTCAGAGGGCCTCCAGGAACTCCACAAACCAGGTGCACCACATGATGAGCCTAAAAACACCAAAGATGCCCGAAGGCAAGGAGAAGAAAAGGTAAGAGGAGACAGACACCATATTAGCTTCTGGCCAGAGGACCAGTGAGAGGGACTAGCTGAGAAAAGACCAGCAGTCAGGAGGAGGCACACAAAAGTGAATGGGCCTAGAAACTCTGGGTGACAGGCTAGTGAAGTTCCCCAGTTGTGTTTCCATTTTGTAGTTCCATATCCACGATGGTGAAGTTCCGTCAGGCGTTGGTGAGGCCTTCACGTAAGGGACAGGTGTCCTCCGAGGGAGCAAGTAGCTGGTAATCCCTGAGAAGCTGGTTAAAGGTCTGATTAGATATTTTGCCTATTTGATGCTGCAAGAATTTATCATACATGGTAGAAAGGCACAAAACAAGAAAATCCCAATTATTAAGGCAATCTGAGGTGTCTAACAAAGCAGACGAAGTAGGTGTGATGGGAGTGGATGCCAGGAGGGTGGCAAAGAGAAGGGTAGAACTAGAGTGAGGCATGTTGTGAGGGTTTCACAGGTTGAGAAGGGGGGAAGGAACACTCAGGCGTGAGATATGGATCTTTAAAGGATTCTCAGGGGTGGTGGAGCAGAATTATTTGTGGGAGGAGGACGTGGACAGTCAGTCTCGGCTCCCTTGGCCAGAGGTGTGGCCGGTTTCAGCCTGGAAATGTGAATCTATGAAGTCAGTCTGCCTGGGGATTCCTGTAGGTGGGTAGCGGTGGGAGTGCACAAGATAACCCTTAGGGGGCCCTTCCATTTAGGTGTCAGGGTAAGCATGTCACCAGAAGGAGTAGACAAATATACCCAGTCGCCTGGGGTTAAGGGGAAAGAGATGTGTGACCTGGAGGGATCAGGTAATAGTTTCCTGGTGTTCCTAAATCTGTGTTTGGATAAAACTTAGAAGGGGATGACTAAGATGTTCTGGAAGAATGCAGGGTCACCTCAGGTGGTAGGGTGGACATCCATACATCACCTCAAAAGGAGAGTTGGCCTTTTGTGGAGGGACCAAAGGCAAAACAGGGCAACTGGGAGAAGTTTGAGATGTAGTTCAAGGGAGAGCTTGGTGAGGGTCTCCTTTAGGGTGCGGTTAACACGTTCTACCTTGCCTGAAGAGGTGGGATGATAGGGGATGTGTATATTCCAGGAATGTGGAGAGCCCCAGCAATGAATTGTGTGATTTGAGAGGTAAACTCGGGGCCATTATCTGATTGCAAGGAGGTAGGGACCCTGAATCTCGGGATGATATCTGAGCGCAAAACAGAGGTGACTGTGGGTGCCCTTTTGTTGGTGGTAGGAAAAGCTTCCACCCATTCCGAGAAGGTATCTACAAGGACAAGGAGATAGAGATACCTCTTGACCCTGGGCATGTGTGTGAAATCCAAATGAAATTGTCCTCAAGCCTGGTGGGTGGGAAAGGAGCCTGGTTTAAGAAGGGTATTAGGATTGATACTTTGACAAATGGTGCATTTAGTGGAAAGGTTGTGGATGAAAATAGAATCATTCAAGGTGAGTGGGAAGAATGTCTGTAGAAGAGCTTGAGGTTCTGAGTGATAGTACTATCACAGGGAATGTAAGTGGGAGAATTCTTGTTTAGATAGGGATGGGATGGGGGGTGTGCTTGAAGTTATGACAGCAATAGTGGGGCATGGTATCATGGCTGCCTGCCGGGCAGTGTGGTCCTTTTTAGAATTACCCATAGATGGATGAGGAGTCAGACTGATGGGACTGACAATGAACAATCCCAATCACTTAAGGAAGCATAGATGCCCTGAAAGATCAGTGATGAATCTTGAATTAGATATGGAGGTGTCTTTGGTGGTCAATAGTCCTCTATCTTTCCATATAGCTGAATGAGAAAGGAGAATGTGAAAGATGTACTTGGAATCAGTATATAGAGTGAGGGAACAATCTGTGGGGCTAGTTGAAAGGCACAGGTGACCACCATGACTTCCGCATGCTGGTTAGTCATGTGGGGTGGTAGAGGTTTGGCTTCTGTGACCTCTGAGAGGGAGACAATGGCATATCCTGCCCACCTGCCATTCTCTGTCAGGAAAGAACTTACATTCATGAACCAGGTGTGGGTGGGGTTTATTAGTGGTCCCTCCTTAATGGTGGAGGGACATTGGAGAAGGTTCTCTATGGACTCAGTACACTGATGGAGTGGCGGGTCCATAGAGACAGGGAGGAAAGACTCGAGGTGTAAAGAGGAGCAAGCCTGGAAAGAAATGGTAGGGTTGTGTATAAAAGTTACCAAGAGAAAGAGACTCAGCAAGGGGGAAGAGTTTTTAAGTCCTTATAGGTCAGTAATTCCTTCAAGTGGTGGGTTGAAGAGATGGTTATTTCCCCTACGAAAGTAAGTTTTTTGGCCTCCTGGACTAGGACCTAGGCGGCTTCCAGAGCTCTGAGACAGGGGGCCCATCCCTGAACCATAGGGTCCAGTTGTTTGGATAGATAGGCTACTGGAGCAAATGTAGGTCCCTGCTGTTGGCCTAGCACCCCTAGAGCTAGGCCCTTGTTTTCATGGACATATAGAACAAAGGGTCTATGCATATCAAGTAAGAGGAGTGCAGGGGCCTCAAGGAGGGCCTGCCGAAGTTTGTGGAATGGGACTTGGATGGCCTCAGGAGTTGTTGCCAATGATTATTTCCTTGGCTATATCGTACAGCTAAAAGGGAAATATTGGGGGATCCAGGCTCGGAAGTATCCCAGCAGCCCCAGGAAAGAGAGAATATCTTCTTTGATGATTGGGGTAGGCAAATTTCGAATTAACTGTTTCTGGTCCAGGGTGATGGCCTTTTTTCCCTGAGACATCTGGACTTCTAAGTAGATAACTGCTAGTAGAGAGAGCTGGACCTTTTGAGGAGAGACTCTGTAACCCTTTTCGGAGAGGAAATTAAGGAGGGAGAGAGTGTTGCTCTTGGAGACAGGTAGGGAAGGACTGCAGAGGAGTAAGTCATTCACATACTGCAGAAGGGTAGAGTGCGAAAGAATAAGACCCCGAAGGTCTTGTGCCAGGGCTTGGCCAAAGATATGTGGACTACCTCTGAAACCTTGAGGGAGGACTGTCCAGGTAAGCTGCTGGGAATGATGTGTCTTAGGGTCAGTCCAGGTGAAGGCAAAGATGTCCTGGGAATCCTGAGCAAGGGGAATGGTGAAGAAAGCATCCTTCAGGTCAAAGACTGAGAAGTTGGAAGAAGAGTAAGGAATGGAAGAGAAGATAATGTAGGGATTTGGCAACAGAGAGTGAATGGATCTAACTGCCTCGTTAATGATTCGTTGCCGCAGTCTGGCTGGGCACAAATCACGAGCCACTCAAGAGGAACAAACTTCATTTCTGAACTCCACCAGCACACTCCACAAACGCTCCTCAGGAACTCTCCCGAATGCCACTCTCGGGCGGCTCCTTCAGGAACCACCAACCGGAAATTCCCTCCTCCGGCACTTCCCCAACCAATGAGAACTCTTCAGGAATCCCTGCGAGAGCTTAACTGGAACTCAACGGGCACTCCGCGAGAACTCAAAAGTCATCATCTTAATGGCTTGCTGGTGTCACCTCTCAACCACTACTTCTGGCAAAAATGCCATGTGTCATCCCGACTCGGCTGTGGCCCTCAACATCTCCCCCCTTCTGTTTGATTAAACAACAAGCAATGTGGCTTAGGGACCATGCCTGTTAGGTAGTCCAATACTACATATGGTCCTTACCCATCATCGGATGAGCTGACCTCAAGGCGTCAGCCTCCTGTCTTAGGTTGGTACCACTGCAATTGGAACTTACCCGTCACTGACTACTGGTCCAGCATATAGCCATACTTGTGGATAGGCATATGTACCAGTGGGGGGGTAAGGTTCTTTGCCTCACCTCTGTTGGCCCCCAAATTTGGGCTTGGTGCCAGTGGGCGGGTGAGGTTCTTTGCCTCACCTCTGTTGGCCTCCAAATTTTAGACCATCACTAGCAGAAGGGAGGAGGATATAGAAATGCCACGACACCAAGCCAATTGACAGCTCCTTTGGAAAAATTGTACCACTGGTGACACCATCAGCAAAGATAGGCCAGCACTTCCACAATTCGCTGCACCAACAGATAGTTCACAATGTATTCTGACAATGATGGCTAAAAAAAATTATGTAACATTCCAACAGGTACTAAGAAAACAGTTTTCTAAACAATTTAGTATCCTGAATAGAATTAGATATAATGAAAAGGAAA
The DNA here is from genome assembly GCF_045843805.1 of Urocitellus parryii. Lineage (NCBI taxonomy): Eukaryota > Metazoa > Chordata > Mammalia > Rodentia > Sciuridae > Urocitellus > Urocitellus parryii. The sequence goes on along the minus strand of NC_135531.1, from coordinate 136,526,336 downwards.
GGTGAAAGTAAACAAACAAATCTGTTAACCTCCTTTTTTGTTCACATATTAAAACAATCCTCAACAGCTGTTTACCCAATTTAAATTAAACCATTTAAATCACGTGAATAAAAAAAAATTCGGATCCATTTTTTCATGAGCGCTCCTCATATATGATATATGGACATATGCACATACAGACATACAACACAAAACACAAGTGTGCACACATAACATACAACACATAAGACAATAGTAAAGGCCTTGTAGTTTTACACAGGTGAAATCTCCATTGCAATGTTTAAAAACTCCACAGTCAAAAAATAAAACTGATCAGAAAAAACATTAACCTAGGTCTGTATGAGCTCAAAAAAATAAAATAGAACTTTATGATGTGGGAAAAGGCAATAATAAAATAGATATTGAAAAAAGCATCCTGGTTACCACCTGGGTTTGACTCTTATTTGGATATCCCATCCTTTTTTCTGTAACTTGCATATGGGTCTGAAGGTATTCCCACAAGGTTTTTTATATTTGAAATAGGCCTTAATGGTGTTCATTATTCATTAGCCTCCAGGTGTGGGAGGATCACTGTCACAGATGTAAGAATAGCCAAGCTGGAGCTCTGGATATCAGCTGTTATGGATTTGAGTCAAATCATCTTCTTTTTGGTCTGTAGAAATCGCTTTGGTTAGTCTCTCTGGAATCCAAATTGGCTGCTGTTCTCCCTGTGGAAACTCACAAACAGAACCCCGACTCCAGACAATCACTGGGTCAGAACCTTTCTATTGTCCTGTTAGAATATCCTTCCAAAGTACCTTAGGTTTATGTACATTTTTTGGATACATGTCTTTCTGCAGCACTAAGCTCTGATGAATCCAAATTTAAAAAGTTTAGAGTAAAAAGGGTTATTTTAAGTTTATCTTTGGGGGATATATACCCTTTTCCAATTCCCTTTTTTGTTTTAATAAGTACATTTTAATAGTTTGATGAGCTCTTTCAACTATGCCTTGTCCCTGTGGATTGTATGGGATTCCTGTTATATGAGTAATGATGAGCAAAATTGTTTAAAAGAGGTGGAAGTATAACCAGGACCATTATCTGTTTTTAACTGTTTTGGAACGCCCACAGTGGCAAAATTTTGTAAGCAATTAGCTATAATATCTTTAGTTTTTTCTCTGGCATGAAGGGAGCCCATCAAAAATCCAGAAGAAGTATCAACTGTAACATGCAAATATTTTAATTTTCCAAATTCTGGCAAGTGTGTGATGTCCATCTGCCAAATATGGTTAGGTATCAATCCTCTAGGATTGACTCCAAGATTAACTTGTGGTAAAAATGTCACACAATTTTGACATTGTTTTATTGTTTGTCTAGCTTGTTCCTTAGTTATTTTAAAATGCTTTTGTAAAGTATTAGCATTGACATGGAACCTTTTATGAAAATTTATAGCTTTTTCTAGTGTAGAGAAAATATGTATGTCATGTGTAGTTTTATCTGCTAAATCATTGCCCAAACTAAAGGCTCCAGGCAATCCTGTATGTGCTCTGATATGTCCTATAAAGAATGGATCTTTTCTGTCCCAGATTAGACTTTGTATAGTGGAAAACAAAGAGAAAACAGTAGAGAAAGGGGAAATCCTACCAGCATCTTCAAGGGATACTATAGCATTAACTATATGCTGACTATCAGAAAATAAATTAAATACAGAATCTTTAAACATCACAAAAGCTTGTAATACTGCATTAAGCTTTACCTTTTGAGCTGATTGTTTGAGTACTAAAAATGTAAAAGTTTGATCAGGGGTAACTACTGCTGCTGCACCATTATTTGACCCATCAGTGAATATATTTGGAGCATTCATGATATGTGTTTTTCTTGTCATTTTTGGAAAAACTACAGGATTCGAAGACCAAAAAGACAATAAAGTATTAGATGGTAAGTGGTTATCAAATAAAACATTAGATTTACACATGATTATTGCCCAAGTATTTAACTCATTAGCTAACTCATCAATTTCATCCACAGTATATGGAGTAATGATTTTATTGGAAGAAATTCCAAACACTCCCTTTGCTGATTTTATTCCTTTGAGTATTAATTGTCCTACAGCTTCAGGATACCTAGTAAGAATAGTGTTAGGAGAATAAGATAAATGTATCCACAATAATGGACCTTCTTGCCAAAAATACTCCTGTAGGATTATTTTTTGTTGGTATTACAATAAATAATAAAGATATCAATTCTATCCAAATGCATATTTTCCATATATGTTTCAATAATTTTTATTTTTTTTAAGAGAGAGATTTTTTTAAGAGAGAGTGAGAGAGGAGAGAGAGAGAGAGAGAGAGAGAGAGAGAGAGAGAGAGAATTTTTAATATTTATTTTTTAGTTTTCTGCAGACACAACATCTTTGTTTGTATGTAGTGCTGAGGATTGAACCCGGGCCGCATGCATGACAGGCGAGCGCGCTACCTACCGCTTGAGCCACATCCCCAGCCCTGTTTCAGTAATTTTTAATGCCTTTCTTGCTTCAGGTCTTAACATGAGGGGTGAATTTGGATATGATGGACCTTTTAGGATATCAAATAAAGGTCCCAACTCTCCTGTTGGTATGCCTAGATAAGGCCTTTTCCAATTTATGTCTCCTAATAACTTTTGAAAGTCGTTAAGTGATTTGAGTTGATCTACTCGTATTTGAATTTTTGGTGGACGGACCATGGTTGAGGATAATAGAACTCCTAAATAATTAATTGGAAAATTTAATTGTACTTTATCTATTGCTATCTCTAGATTATAATTTTTTTAATAAGTTTGTAAGTGTGGCATAACAAAAATGCCATGCGTCATCCGACTCGGCTGTGGCCCTCAACAATTCGTAGGTCTTATACAAGGTCGTACTGTCCATTAGGTTTTTTTATGCCAAAATTGGAGTGTTGTAAGGGGAGTGGGTAGGTCTTATTAAGCCCTTGCACCATAGGTCCTTAATAATGGGCTGCAGGCCCGGAAGACTGCTAGTTGGAAGAGGGTATTGAGGTTGACAAGGGAAATGCTGAGGGTTCTTAAGATGAATTCTGACATTGACACAGTGAGTCAGAGCGGGGGTGGATGTGTCCCAAACTTGAGGGTTTACCTTTGGAGGGAGAGAAGGAGGGGAGCCTATGGACGTGTGGGTTGCTTCTACAAGGGCGATATAAAGAAAGGCTGGGATGGAATGTGATGGAGGCATGGAATTTGGCTAAGATGTCCCTTCCCAATAGGGGTATGGGGCATTGGGGCATTAAAAAAACTGCTGGGAGAAAGGATGGTGGTAGGTTACCACCTACAAGAGAGCGTGGGGGTTTTAAGGGGAAGGCACAAATCTTATTCCAAGTTAGATAGTGGCACTGTAATAATGATATTGGTAAATTACCACAAATCCTTTTCCTAGACCTGTAAACAGTCCAAAAACTCTCATATGACATACTATTCCTCAGAAAAAAATGCCCCCTCCCTTTTCTCAACTTTCATGCTATAAAGATGAAATGGCAAACTTTAAGAAGCTGTACAAAGCTGGCTTGGTGGTGTATGACCATGATCCCACCAATAGGGAGGCTGAGACAGAAGGATTGAAAGTTCAAAGCCAGCCTCAGCAACTTAGTAAGGCCCTAAGCAACTCAGTGAGACACTCTCTCAGTGAGTCTCTCTCTCTCTCTCTCTCTCTCTCTCTCTCTCTATATATATATATATATATATATATATATATATATATTTAGTTGTAGGTGGACATACAATATCTTTATTTCATTTTTACATGGTGTGGAGGATTGAACCCAGTGCCCCGCATGCTGGGTAAGCACTCTACCACTGAGCCACAACCCAAGCCCAGAGACCCTGTTTCTTAATAAAATAAAAAAAGGGCTACGGATGTGGCTTAGTGGTTAAACACTGCTGGGTTTAATCCTTGGTACCAAAAAAAAAAAAAAAAAAAAGTCTTCAGGAATAGTCCAAGCTATTTGTTGTTGTTGTTATTACCAGGGATTGAATACAGGATACTCGACCACTGACCACTGAGCCACATCCCCAGCCCTATTGTATATCTTATTTAGAGACAGAGTCTCACTGAGTTGCTTAGTAACTCAAAATTGTTGAGGTTGGCTTTGAACTCATGATCCTCCTATCTCAGCCTCTCTAGGTGCTGGGATTACAGGTGTTTGCCACTGTGCCCAGCAAGTTACTGTGTTTTTGACAATTTGGGGGAAGTGATTCCCACTTTCCCATCATACCTCAAGACCCAATTTCGCTAAATGTGGACTAGAGTGTTAAGGTCTGTAAACAAGTCAAAATAACACCTGGTATTTTGCCAGAGAAATGTTAGAGTTCATAAACAAGTCTGGATGGTGCCTGGCAAAATGCCAGAAGGAATGGTTTGAGAAGTAACAAAAGCAAGCCATTAAGTGTGGAGATTCCTTATTGGTTGACTGCTGTATCTAGTTTATGCTAATTAAGATAAGCTGTGCAAAATGTATAAATACCTCTGTTGTCCTAGAATAAATGGCTCCTACTCCTGCTGTATCAATCTACACAAGTTATTCATCACCCCCCGGCTATTTTGCCCAGCCAGACGGGCTGCTGCACTAGAGTTCTCCTGGCTTCCTTCATGTAAGAACTTTAAGGCCTCAAAATGTCTGAATTGGTAGAGCAAAAAGACAGCCCATTGTAATAAGGTTCTAGGGAAATTGACTCCTTGGGTCAGCTGTGCCCAAGTTGCAAGGCCCAAGACACAGAAAAATTTTGAATTCCTCTCCTTTTCATTCCAAGCAGCCAAGATACAGACAGGGATAAATGGCAGAGTATAGAATTCTGTAAATAAAATCAAGATTCCAACTTGTATTTAATCACAAGTTATTTAATCAAGCCTCAGTAAAATCTAAGTGGTATCTTTTTTTCCCCAATAAAATTGAAACCCACATATTATCAAGGAGCTTGGAGAATTAGGTAATCTTGGCTGCAATATCCAGGGCAGGATAGTTGACTTTTTCACTCCCCTGAACAGTGCTGGGGATGAAACCCAGAGCCTTACTTACAGCCTCTGCATTCATTTTTAGTAGTCTCTCTCTTAGGCTTTCTGTCTCTATTCCCTCCAGAGGTCATATCTGGATATGAAGCTGCATATACCTTTTGGATGCCCACTACACCAAGCACTGCAAGATTTTATGGAAGACTTGTGGGCTTCAGTGAAGGGTTGTCACATGACAAATGACATGACCACTATGCTTCCTCTCCTTGCTCTTGGAAGGTCTCAATGACCTTCCTCACTTCTTCCATCAAACCCTCTCTGCTCCTTCCCAAATCCCATAGTTCCTACACATAAAACTACATAGTTCCTACAGCAATAAAACTCTCTAGATAGTTAGGTAAAGTAAGGGTCCTCAACCCATCTCATGTTTAGTTGAAATTCCACCTATGTCTATCTGGACCTATAACACTCTGCTATTCTGGTTCACAACCTTTTCTCTCATTACATCAACACTCTAAGAAATCCTTTGGGGTGTCTTTCTAGATCATGCTGACAATTCTCTGAAAACTGCCGTTCATCCTCCTGCAGTAAGTAAGTGTATTTACTGAACCAGCTTGACTGATCCAAGCTGGACTGATTAGGGTCTGTTATCTGGGAATTTATTTATGTATGTATTTATGTATGTATGTATTTATTTATTTATTTATATACTGGGATGGAACTCAGTGTCCCTTAATCACTGAGCCACATCCCCAGACTTTTCTGGGTTTTGCTTTGGGACAGGATATTTTTAAGTTGCTTAGGGACTTACTAAGTTGCTGAGGCTGGTCTCAAACTTACAGTCCTCCTGCCTCAGTCTCCTGTGTTGCTAGGATTACAGGGGTCTGCCACTGCTCTCAGCTAGGAATTTTATATAAAAATTGGACCATCACTTTTCATCCCAGAGGCTGGATCTGAAACATAAATTTGGAGCTAAAGAACACTCAATGCATGGAGAGAGAGAGAAATCTGGTCTACAGAAAAAGAAGTCTATTAAGATACTTTTGGCTGGAAGTAATAGAAACCTCAAATCAAATGGTCTTCTGATTGCCTGAATGTATTTGTAATGTACTGTGTTGTCCTTGCTTCTCTAGTCAATGTTGGTGGACAAGTGCCCAGTGTGCATTTTCAGAGGGCCTTTCTGGACTTCCCACTCCACTCTTTCATGATGAGAGAGATGCCAACTCCAGCATGGCCACTCATTCCCAACATCCATCTCTCACTGTGCAGTCCCTTCTGTAACACAAAAAAGGGCTGGGGATGTGGCTCAGTGGTTGAATGCCCCTGAGTTTAATCCCCAGTATCAATAAATAAATAAATAAACAAACAAACAAATAAATAAATAATTTATTCTTTGACCACTAAAGAAGAAATATTATTAATGTACATGATATAAAAGAGGCAATATTCTTGATATTTACATAGTTATTACAAATCAATTTTTTTAATGGGCCAAAGATGAGAAGACAAAGTTCACTAGAGAATAAATAAAAATGGAAAATAAATATATAATATTCAACTTCATGAGGAATTTTTAAAAATACTAACAAAAGGGGTTGGGGTTGTGGCTCAGTGGTAGAGCACTTGCCTAGCATACATGAGGCACTGGGTTCATCCCTGGCACCACATAAAACCAAATAAATAAAGGTATTGTGTCCATCTATAAGTAAAACAAAAATTAAACACAAAACACTCACAAAAGCAATGATATTCAGTTTTAACATATTACATTGAATAAGATTAAAACAATGTTTTAAACAAATTGTATATACCACTGGCAAAGGTAGAACAAGCATTATAATCTGGTTCAGTATTTGTAGAGAACATTCTGGGGAAAATGCACACTCTGACAATAATTTTACTTCAAGGAATATATCCTTAAAAACAAAGAAACAAAGAAACAATCAAAAACCCCAGTCCTGTTAAGGCGACACACATTGTAATCCTAGCAACTCAGGAGGCTGAGGCTGGAAGATGGCCAGGCCAGTCTGGGTAACTTAGTGAGACACCTGAGTGGTAGAGGGCCCCTGGGTTCAAGCCTCAGTACTACAAAAAGAAAAAAAAAATGAATTTACAGATCTGTAGACCCTGCAACCTGCAACCTGGGCTTCAATATTGGCTCCACCAGGTATTGCATGAGTGACTTTATAAAGGCAAATGGCTTTACAAAACTCAATTTTGTCACTTGAAAAATAAAGCAAATTGCTTTATTGCCTATGAGCCTCAGGTTTCTCACCTGAAAAATAAGGTGATAATTAAATATGATAGTTAATATAAAATGCTCAGTATAGTGCCTAAGAAATATGTGTCAGGTGGTGGTGGTTTTCTAATAGGCTATTGAATGACAATTGGTGATTAGGGACTCCCAGGTAAGACCAAAAACAAACAAACAAACAAACAAACAAACAAACTAACTAACTAAATAAGACGAACATCATTACCCTAAGTACATGTATGAAAACAAATGGTGTGACTCTACTTTTTGTACAACCAGAGACATGAAATATTATGCTCTATTTGTGTAATATGAATTGAATTGCATTCTGTTGTCATATATAACAAGTTAGAATAAATAAAATTAATTTTTTTTTAAAAGAAAAAGAAAACTGGCCAGGCACTGTGGTATACACCTTTAATCCTAGCAATCCCAGTGGCTAGGGAGGCTGAGACAGGAGGGCCAGCCTCAGCAAATGGCTAGGTGCTAAGTAACTCAGAACTCAGTGAGACCCTGTCTCTAAATAAAATACTAAATAAGGCTGGGGATGTGGCTTAGTGGTTGATGGTTGAGTGCCTCTGAGTTCAATTTCCTGTACCACAAAAAAAAAAAAAGAGAGAGAGAGAGAGAGAGAGAGAGAGAGAGAGAGAGAGAGAGAACCACCAGTAATCGCAACCACCATCTAACTTTCCCAAGAAAACAGGCAGAAAATCGTAGATATTTCCAGCCTTCTCCCCACAGTAGAAATAAAGAGAAATAAAATTAAGGTATTGTGTTCATGTACAACTAAAACAACTAAGAAAAAAAATAAAATGGTTAAAATTATGTGCACATTATCCCAATAAAGAAATTTATTCTTGGGCTAGGACTGTGGCTCAGTGGTAGAGCAGTTGCCTAGCATGCATGAGGCACTGGTTTCGATCCTCAGACCACATAAAAATAAAATAAAGATATTGTGTCCACCTACAACTAAAAAATAAATTTTTTATTTATTTATTTATTTATTTATTTTTTTTTATTGGTCGTTCATAACATTACATAGTTCTTAATACATCATATTACACGGTTTGATTCAAGTGGATTATGAACTCCCGCTTTTACCCCGTATACAAATTGCTGTATCACATCAGTTACCCTTCCATTGATTGACATATTGCCTTTCTAGTGTCTGATGTATTCTACTGTCTGTCCTATTGTCTACTATCCCCCCTCCCCTCCCCTCCCCTCCCCTCCCCTTTTCTCTCTCTACCCCTTCTACTGTAAATCATGTCTTCCATTTGTATTCTCTTGACTTACCCCTCCTTACCTCTTATATGACATTTTGTATAACCCTGAGGATCGCCTTCCATTTCCATGCAATTTCCCTTCTCACTCCCTTTCCCTCCCACCTCTCATCCCTGTTTACTGTAAATATTCTTCTCAAGCTCTTCGTCCCTACCCTGTCCTTGTTTACACCCCTTATATCAAAGGAGTCATTTGGTATTTGTTTTTTAAAGATTGACTAGCTTCACTTAGCATAATCTGCTCTAATGCCATCCATTTCCCTCCAAATTCTATAATTTTGTCATTTTTTAATGCAGAGTAATACTCCATAGTGTATAAATGCCACATTTTTTTTATCCATTCATCTATTGAAGGGCATCTAGGCTGGTTCCACAGTCTTGCTATCGTGAATTGAGCTGCTATGAACATCGATGTAGCAGTGTCCCTGTAGCATGCTCTTGTTAGGGCTTTAGGGAATAGACCGAGAAGGGGAATAGCTGGGTCAAATGGTGGTTCCATTCCCAGCTTTCCGAGAAATCTCCATACTGCTTTCCAAATTGGCTGCACCAATTTGCAGTCCCACCAGCAATGAACAAGAGTGCCCTTTTCCCCGCATCCTCTCCAGCACTTATTGTTGTTTGACTTCCTAATGGCTGCCAGTCTTACTGGAGTGAGATGGTATCTTAGGGTAGTTTTGATTTGCATTTCTCTGACTGCTAGCGATGGTGAGCATTTTTTCATGTACTTGTTGATTGATTGTATGTCCTCCTCTGAGAAGTGTCTGTTCAGGTCCTTGGCCCATTTATTGATTGGGTTATTTGTTATCTTATTGTCTAATTTTTTGTGTCCACCTACAACTAAAAAATAAATTTTTAAAAAAAATTTATTCTTGGGCTGGGGATGTGGCTCAACTGGTAGCGCGCTCGCCTGGCGTGCGTGCGACCCGGGTTCGATCCTCAGCACCACATACCAACAAAGATGTTGTGTCCGCTGAGAACTAAAAAATAAATATTAAAAATAAAATTCTCTCTCTCTCTCTCTCAAAAAAAATTTTAAAAAAATTTTTAAAAAAATTTATTCTTGGGGCTGGGGTTGTAGCTCAGTGATAGAACGCTTTCCTACCTTGTGTGAGGTACTGGGTTTGATTCTCAGCACCACATATAAATGAATAAATAAAATAAAGGTTAAAGGTCCATCAACAACTAAAATAAAGACTTAAAAAAAAAAGATTTTTTTTTTTTTTTTTTTTTTGTGGTGCTGGGGATTAAACCCAGGGCCTTGTGAGGCAACACTCTACCAACTGAGCTATATCCCCAGTCTATCATATATACATATTACTTTTTAAAACCTATGCATCTGTTGATAGACACTTGGAATTTTTCCATCTTTTGGTTATTGTAAATGATGATGCTATTAACACTAATGTCTAAATATCCATTTGAATCTTTTCTTTCAATTCCTTTGAGCATATACCTAGGAGTAGAATTGCTAGCTCATATGGTAAATTTGTGCTTACCTTTTTGAAGATAAAGTATAATTTTTAAAAAGTTAAAAACATACAAACATACAAGGAAGATATGTCAGTGATTTATCTAACTTATTCAGAAGGGAGCCAGCAGGATAATAAAGCTGATCCAAAGGACAATTTGAGAGACCAATGCAAAAAAAAAATGCTGAAATTAGATTGCTAAGTAAGATACAACATTTATTTTATTCTACAGGGCAATAAAAGCATAATCGTGGGAATATCCTTCCTACCAGATGGAAATAATTTATATCTTTACTGTAAGAAATCATTTACACTGTGGATGGTGGTGCATGTCTATAATCCCAGTGGCTGGGGAGGCTGAGGCAAGAGGATCGCAAGTTCAAAACCAGCCTCAGCAACACGAGGTGCTGAGCAACTCAGTGAGACTCTGTTTCTAAATAAAATACAAAATAGGGCTGGGGATGTGGCTCGGTAGTTAAGTGCCCCCGAGTTCAATCCCCAGTACCCCCCAAAAAATCATTTACAGCTTATCAATTTTCAATAAGTTAACATCTAATTTATACAGTCTGTGTCTTAATTGATAGAAAATGGCAAGTCAAAAAACTTACATTTTCTAGGCTGAGGTTGTGACTCAGTAATAGAGTGCTTGCCTTGCATGTGTGAGGCCCTGGGTTGGATCCTCAGCATCACACAAAAATAAATAAATAAATAAATATAAAGATATTGTGTCCATCTACAACTAAAAATATTTTTTAAAAACATATTTTCCTAGAGAATCTTATAATCATTAGATTGAGTTTTTAGGCAATGTTTTAGTATGATATTGAAATATAAGCAATACTCAATTTTTTTTTTTTTTTTAGTTTTCAATGGACCTTTATTTTATTTATTTATATGCAGTGCTAAGAATCGAACCCAGTGCCTCCCACATGCTAGGCAAGTGTTCTGCCACTGAGCCACAACCCCAGCCTGATAAGCAATAATTTTTAGTCCATCTTCAAATTTTGGATAGTTTTTCTTAAGTGTGTTTTTATATGGCACTTCATTATGTTTTTCCTGTTTTTATATACATTTTTCCTTTTTTTAAAAATATATACTGGGGATTGAACTCAGGGGCTCTCAACAAGTGAGCCGTATCCCCAGCCTTATTTTGTATTTTTTATTTAAGGCAGGGTCTCACTGAGTTGCTTAGCACCTCAATTTTGCTGAGGCTGGCTTTGAACTTGTGATCCTCCTACCTCAGCCTCCTGAGGCACTGGGATTATAGGCGTGGGCCACAGTACCAGGCTTTCCATTTTTTTGGTACTAGGATTCAATCTTAATTCAACAAGAGGTGCTTAACCACTATGCCACAGCCCCAATCCTTTTTTATTTTTAGTCAGGATCTTGCAAATTGCTTAGGGCCTTACTAAATTGCTGAGGTTAGCTTTGAACTTGTGATGCCTCTGCCTCTTTTATTTTTATTTTTTAAAATATTTTAGTTGTTGATAGACCTTTATTTTTTTATATGTGGTGCTGAGAATTGAACCCCGTGCCTCACACATGCCAGGCAAGTGTACTACTGCTGAGCCACAGCCCCAGTCCTCTCTTTTATTATTTTTATCTATTAGTGTTATGCTTTTAAAAGTTCACACTCATGATTGAGCATATCACCATAATATGTATATTTTACACACACACCATTCTGGAATTTTTTTTTGTGTGTGTGGTACTGGAAATTGAACCCAGAGCCTGAGCCTCACACGTTAGGCATGTACTCTACCACTGAACTATATCCCCAGCCCATGGTTATTTTTTTTTTATTTTTTTATTTTTTTGGTACCAGGGATTGAACCCAGGGGCACTCAGTCACTGAGCCCCATCCCTAGGCCTATTTTATATTTTATTTAGAGACAGGGTCTCATGAGTTGCTTAGCGCCTCACCATTGCTGAGGCTGGCTTTGAGGTTGTGAGCTCCTATCTCAGCCTCCCAAGCTGCTGGGATTACAGGCGTGTGCCACCACGCCTGGCATGGTTATGTTTTTGAAATATAATTTGTAAATCATTACATATTTGATTTATCAGGAATATAGTCTTGCATTTGACTTGATGTGGGGATCTAAACATTTTTTCCTAGTGGTTAATGTTCCAAAATCACTTCCCTCTTCTACTTGGTTTGAAATGCCAAGTATCACATACTAAATTCTCATACATGGGTTTGTTTCTAGACTTTTATTTCTGTTCTACTTGATTTGCCTTTTGTTTTTTCTGGGGCTAGTATCATAGTTCTAATGATCACTGCTTCATTACACTGTGTTTCCTCTTGTGGTTCTGACAGGATGTCTCTGCTGCCAGCAACCACACCTTTAGGCAAGAGAAGTAATCCTCAAGGAAGTCGTGGAGAGGACATTCTTGCTTCACGAGTAGCAGCAATTCTCAAGTGTGGTGAGAATGTGTTGCATGCTTTAAGAACTTCCGTTGAAAATCCTAAAGATACAAATCCAAGGAACCTGAAAGCAAATGCTGAGTGTGTGTGTGTGTGTGTGTGTGTGTGTGTGTGTGTGTCCGAGAGAGAGAGAGAGAGAGAGAGAGAGAGAGAGAGAGAGAGAGAGAGAGAGAGAGAACAAGCGTACCAGCAAATAAAATAAAATCCACAAAAAGACAGGACCCCTGCCCTTTCTCCTGTATTTTCTTTTTCAACTTGCCACTTTCACCCTTTCTCCTCTTAGTCCATTCCCCTTAAGCTGAAGCTAGCTGTACCTCCATTTCCTCCTGTTTTTTTTTTTTTTAATTTATTTTTTTTTAGTTCTCGGCAGACACAACACCTTTGTTGGTATGTGGTGCTGAGGATCGAACCCGGGGCCGCACGCATGCCAGACGACCACTACCACTTGAGCCACATCCCCAGCCCCGATTTCCTCCTGTTTTGCAGTATGGTTCCAGGAACAGGCATGCCAGCTGTGTGTGCCCACCTGCAAAAGAACAAGAGTAGCCTGTTTTAGGGAATAATGTCCCAGAAGTTCAAGACTTGAGGTTTTAATATTCTAAATTCCAGTAGAAGCACAAAAATCAGCTTTTTGAAACCAGCCAGGTATTATTGGTGGTTGTCATTTTTTTTTTTTTTTTGGTACCATGGATTGAAACTAACCACTGAGCTCAGCCCCTTTTTTGTATTTTATTTAGATACAGAGTCTTGCTAATTTGCTTAGGGCATCAATAAATTGCTGAGACTGGCTTTGAACTCAAGATCCTCCTGTTCTCGGCCTCCCACTGGGATACAGACAGGCTCCTCTTTGTCCTCCCCCCACTCTCCCTTTCTTGTTTTTTTTCTCCTTCTCTTCCTCCTGCTCCTCCCCACTTCTTTTGCTTCTTCTTCTTCCTCCTCCCCACCCTCGTCCTCACTTCTTCATCATCGTCGTCCTCTTCCTTCTCCTCCTTCTTTCTTCTCCTAATCTGTCCCTCTTTTTCTAGTCCTCTTAATTTGTTCTTTCCTCCATCCAGGTCAGTCCCATAGGCATTCTCTCTTCCTATATTACATGTGCCTGCATGCCACACACACCCACAACTGGACTTGCAACTTTAAATTCATAGTGTCTTTGCAATTTGTTTTGCAACTCCTATTCAAAGTCCTTTTACAGCTGTTGCATGAATACTGAGCTCATACCTGACCAAATCAGACCCAAACAAATGACGAGTAATGATGCATCTGGAGGAAAGAATGGTTGGGTCAGGTATCTGTTGTTGTTGTTTTTAATCAGACAACCATACTGAGAGTTTTATCCAGTTTTTGGTTACATCTTATCTCTTTCTGGTGGTTTTGAATTAAAACAGAGAATTCTGATTTATTCAATTGTAATATCACCAGAATAATTTAATATGCTGCCACATACTTTTTCACTTCTTTGTTCTGTTATTGATTTTAAATGATTTCTAATGCTCATTCCAAAACCAAGCCTACTGTATTGTAGATAGCATAATCAACCCCTTAAACAAAATGGTAAAGTTGGTAAGGTTTTGTTTTGTTGGCACTGGGGATTGAACCTAAGTGCTTCACCATTGAGCTACATCCTGGTCCTTCCTACTTTTTGAGATAGGCCCTTTGCTGAATTACTACAGCTGGCTTTGAAATTATGATCCATTGTGATTCTGGGATTATGCATGTGCCCAATATTAAGCTTAATTTTTGTCCTCTCCCCTTTCCATTTAGAGCCATCCTTCTCGTGCTTGTGATTTTATCTCAGTTTCATTCATGAACTGCCTCTAAATCATGGGAATGTACTTTTTTCATTTCCTTGGAGAGAGGTCAGGTCATCACCATGTCCCTCAACTTTAGAAGGTATTTTTACTTTTTTGGAGGTATGGTTTCCGGGGATTGAACTCAGGGGCCACTGAGCCATACCCCTAGTGCAATTTTGTATTTTATTAGAGACAGGATCTCACTGAGTTGCATAGGGTCTCGCTAAATTGCTGAGGCTGGCTTTGAACTCTCCATCCTCCTGCCTTTGCCTCCAGAGCTGCTGGGATTAGAAGCTTGTACACCACCATGCCTGGCCAGGTATTTTACTTTGAGAGTTGAAGCCCTAAGAAAGAACTGTAGAGAAAAGCTGTAAGAGAAGCATTTCAGGTACCACTCTAAACTACTGGAAGAGATCTTTTAGTATAGGTGGGACCTTCTTGGGCCTCTGGACCTCATCTCATTTAGGGATAAGTTAGATATACCATGCTGGGAGTAATGGTACATAGCTGTAATTCCAGCCACTCAAGAGTTTGAAGCAGGATTGCATGTTTAAAGCCAGTTTCAGCAACTTAAATAAGACTGTATCTCAAAATAAAAAATAAAATGGGTTGGGGATGTAGCTCAATGGTAAAGCACCTCTGGGTTCAATCCCAGTACCAAAAAAAAAAAAAAAAAAAAAAAAAAGAAAGATAAATATGCCAAAGATCAATGTGTGACTCCTCCTGGGCTATTCATAATATATGTTAATGCTGTTGGAATAAAAAATGATATTCTGATATTCCAAGCTATGCTTACTGGTTTAAGCTGCAGAACCCAGGGAGGGTAATTAGCCAAAATTTTCACAGTCATTGCTGTTTTTCAAAAAATAAACTTTGCCTTTGGTGAAAAGGCATAAAATATATCCATATTTAATAGACTATTCCTAAAGGATCAGTGATCCAGTTTTAAAGAAAAGTACTTAATCACATCTCTACTCTCTGATGAGTAGCTCATTTTTTTCCTCCAAAACATTTCAAGAATACAAAATTCTTTTATTTTATATTATTTTTTGTGGTATTGGGGATTGAATCCAGGAGTTTGCTTTATCCATGAAATACCTTGCCCCCTCCCCCAACATTTTAGATTTTGAAACAGAGTCTCTCTAAGTTGCTTAGGGCCTCCCCAAATTGCTGAGGCTGGCCTCAAAGGTGTGATCCTCCTTACTGTCCAGAGTCATTGGGATTATTGCCATGTGCCACTGAAATTCTGCATGTTGCAATGGTACATGCCTATAATCCCAGTGGCTCAGGAGGCACAGGCAGCAAGATCATGAGTTAAAGGCCACCCTCAGTAACTCATGGAGGCCCTAAGTAACTAAGTGAGACCCTACCTCTAAATAAAATATTTTAAAAAGGGCTGGGGATATGGCTCAGTGGTTATGTGCCCCTGGGTTCAATCCCCAGAACTGAACCAACCAACCAACCAAATAAATAAATAAAGTGACATTCACCTGGTATGGTGGCACACACATGAGGCAAGAGAATGGTGAGTTCAAAGTCAGCCTCAGCAATTTAGAGTGGCCCTAAGCAACTCAGCAAGACCCTGTCTCTAAATAAAATACAAAAGAGCACTGGGGATGTGGCTTAGTGTTAAACTCCCCCTGGGTTTAATCCCTGGTACCAAAAAAAAAAAAAAAAGTAAAATTCTTAATTAAAAAATTTTTTTTCTTAGTTGTAGATGAGCACGATACATTTATTTTTATGTGGTGCTGAGGATTGAACCCAGTGCCTTACACATGCAAGGCACGTGCTCTACCACTGAGCCACCATCCCAGCCCCTTTCTAAAATTTTTTAATATTTATTTTTTAGTTGTAGTTGGACAAATAACTTTATTTTTATGTGGTGCTGAGGATTGAACACAGTGCTTCACACATTCTAGGCAAGTGCTGTACCTCTGAGCTACAACCCCAGCCCTGTTTTTTTTTTTTTTTTTTTTTTTTTGTTTGACAATATTTCTGCACTGAAAGCTTTTTTTGGATGATGCCAGGTCACCTTTTCTAGGGCTTGGACTTTATATTGTCTAGAAGAGACTCCCTGATGCTTCCAGTGAGCTCAAGTCATCTTCTTAATTGCTGTCACTACTACTATCTGTAGTCACATATATGGATTCCTGTGCTATTCCTCAAAGAAAATGTTGTTAGTCATGCTCTTCTTTCTTTCTTTTTTCTTTTTTTTTTTTTTTTTTACTTTTTAAGACTTTTTATTGAAGTATAATTTACCAATAGAAAAGCACACTTAGTCATGCTCTTCTCAGTTAGGGCTTACACTGCTGGTGTTCAAGTGTCAAACTGTAATCATCTGTGATATATTTAGATTTTGAACTCATATTGCATTTGAACATTAACTACATGCCAACAAGAAAATAAATGATCCTTTGGTTGTGAAGCAATGTAGGGGCAGAGTGCCATTTGAACTTCAGGCTGTTCATTGTAACAATAATCCTTTATCAAATCACAACTGTTACTCTCTAGATTGCTCTTTTATGAGAAATCCTGGAATATTAATTATTACCAGGGATCACAGGACCTTAAAATCATTGTCTTTGAGTCTTAAGAGAAGAAAGCAGCAAGTATTCTGACCTGAGACAAATGCACAGGATACACGGAATTCTGATGTTAAAATGAAAAATGATCTGGAAAGTTTTGTTAGTCGCAGGAATGAGATGGCAGCTGCTACTGTGGTAGAAGGCCTCCCTGGGGGCTTCTATACACAGAAACAGGACAAACCAGAGCTGGGTTGAGTGAGGAGTCACTTTTCTGCTGTCAGCTGACCAGACCAATAGACCGAACTTGGAGTTGGAATGTCAGCTGTTAGAGGTGGAAGAAAGCCCATTCTGGGGCTGGTAGAGGAGGCATGGAGCCCAGTGGATGGGAAGACCGTGAATCATGCCAGGAAAATTATTGGTGATCAAGGGGCCTAAATGAAGGAGTTAAATTTGATCTTATCAGCTTATGTGTCCTAGAAAAACCTGTGCAAAGTTCATGCAGCATTTTAAGATTATGATGAGGGAAAGGGCTGGCGCTGCTAATGATACTGCATGCCATATGCCTAAGTGAGTCAGCCTGAATAAGGGCAAAAGAATGGGGCTTGGGGAAGAAGCTCAGGGTGAGATCATAGTGCTGTTATGGAAGCAGACAGTTTGATAAAGTTGGGTAAAGACCTTAAGAGATCAGCCAATTTGGAATTAGAAGCCAACTGCTATAGTAGTCTTTATAAAAGAAGAGAGTCTGGTGTTGTGGTGCACACCTATATTCCCAGTGATTCAGGAGGTTGAGGCAGGAGTATTACAAGTTCAAAGCCAGTCTTATCAATTTAGCAAGGCCCCAACAAATTTAGTGATACCCTGTTTCAAAAAAATAAAAATAAAAGAGCCAGCGCATGATAGTGCATGCTTGTAATCCCAGTGGCTTGGGAGGCTGAGACAGTAGCCAGCCTCAGCAAAGCAAGGTGCTCAGCAAATCAGTGAGATCCTGTCTCTAAATAGGGCTGGGGATGTGGCTCAGTGATTGAGTGCCCTTGAGTGACCCCGAGTTCAATCCCTGGTACCCCCTCATCCAAAAAACAAACAGAAAGGGTTGGGGATATGGTTCAGTGATTAAGCACATCTGGGTTCAATCCCCAGTACATCAAAAATATCTACAAACAGGGACTGGGGATGTGGCTCAAGCATTAGCGCGCTCGCCTGGCATGTGTGTGGCCCGTGTTCGATCCTCAGCACCACATACAAAGATGTTGTGTCCGCCAAAAACTGAAAAATAAAACTGAAATTCTCTCTCTCTCTCTTTCTAATAAAAAAAAAAATTAAAAAAAATACCTACAAACAAACAAAATACTCCCCAAACCACAAAAAATTACCAAGCACAATATGTGGCATATATGGTAGGAACTGGAGACGTGGTAATTATATTATTGTTTTATTGGAGTTTGAGTTTAAGAAACTCTAAACTGCTTTGACAATGGTCACTAGTGCACTCACTGAGTGATCAGAGTCCAGAGAGGCAGCCTTACTTGAGTAGGTAGTGTCTTTGTGAAGCAAACAATTGTAGAAGCTGCTTGGAAGTGTAGGACAAAATTCAGATGGACACTTGGCAGAGAGGATTCTGAGTCCTCAACTGACTGAGAACCTTTTGTCTCTTGGTGTGTAGTCTATGAACTCTGCTTAAAAATGAACATCTTAGCCAGGTGCAGGGGGCACAGTTCTATAACCCAGTAGCTCAGATGGCTGAGGTAGGAGGATCACAAGTTCAAAGCCAGCTTCATTCTTTAATTAAACATAGAAAGGGGTGGGGATGTGACTCAGTGGTTTGCTCCTGGATTCAATCCCATTACAAAAAAAAAAAAATCTTCGGCTTTTGCATATAATTAAATTTAATCATTGTATTAGAGAAAAGCACATAACAACTTTCTCCTTCTAAAATACTAACTATACTCTATTGAGTGAAAATAAGTTGTGCTCCAATCTTGTTGCTTCCAACACTAAATATTCTGGAAACTTATTACTTCACAATTGTGATTCTTGGAAACTTGCTACTTTAAATTCTTCAGAATTCTCACATATTTTTTTTCTGACTTCATTTATTTAAATATCCCAGAATAGCCTCTTGAGCTATAAGTTTGATGATCCAGAAAACTATTTATAGCAGGATAAGTACTCTCTGTGACTGATGTTACTTACTTTTTATTTTGAGAAGGACAAACAATTAAGATTGATAGGGATGGTGGTATTTTAAATATTGAGAGCAGCACCAAGGCCAACAGGGTAGGTAAGGTATGAAGCTGGAACATAAAAAGATATGGAAGTACTTCCAGTTAGTTTATCTAAAGCTGGGGAGGCCTTCCAAGGAAGGCAGAAACAAGACAGCAACCCTGAAGTACTGATCCTTTAGGTAGACTGGACACTTTGGGTTAGGCAGCCTCAGCTTTATTTGCTCAGTACTTAATAAATAAGACACACAGATGGAGACAGAATTCTTAAATTATGGTTAATACTGCCTTTGCTATTAACTCTATATTCTCTAGTAAGGAAAAAAAAGGAGGTACAGGAAGGAAGGTCAAGGTCAACCTTAAAAAAACTGGCCTTGAACTCTTGGGCTCAAGGGATCATCTTGCCTCAGTCACTCAAGTAGCTGGAATGTCATTATGGTAAAATGTATGTAATATAAAATTTCTTTTTTTTTTTTTTTTTTGGTGCTTGTGATTGAACCCAGAGGTGCTTTACCACTGAGTGTATGCATGTATGTGTAAATAACCTTGTCCTTTTTTTTTGTTTTGTTTTGACATAGCGTCTTAATTTGCTGAGGCTTTTGCTAAATTGCTGAAGCTGGCCTTCAACTTGGGATCTTCCTGCTTTAGCCTCCTGAATTGCTGGGATTAAAGGCATGGGCCATCATACCTGACTAAAATTTATCTTTTTTTGGGGTGGGGTGGGGTGGGGTACTAGGGATTGAACTCAGGGGTACTCAACCACTGAGCTACATTTTGTATTTTATTTGGAGACAGGGTCTTACTGAGTTGCTTAGGCTGGCTTTGAACTCA
The DNA here is from genome assembly GCF_045843805.1 of Urocitellus parryii. Taxonomy (NCBI): domain Eukaryota; kingdom Metazoa; phylum Chordata; class Mammalia; order Rodentia; family Sciuridae; genus Urocitellus; species Urocitellus parryii. Next base: position 136,506,562 of record NC_135531.1, on the reverse strand, counting down.
CGATCCTCCTGCCTCAGCTTCTCAGGCTGCTAGGATTACAGGCGTTTGCCACTGTGCCTAGCTAAAAATTTGCAATTTTAACCATATTTAAGCTTACTAATCTGTGTCATTGAGTACTGTCGCATGGTTGCACAATTATCACTACTATTCATCCTCAGAACTTTTGTATTATGATGAACTGAAACTGTGTCCCTAAGTAGTAACTCTCCATTTCATCCCACTGGCAAGCCTGTTAATCAGTGTTTCATTTTGTGTCTCTATGGTTTGCTTCATACAAATGAAATCATACAAAATATGTCCAGTTGTGTTGGGCTTTCATTTACCATGAAGTTTGCAATGTCGTAGCCTGTATCAGAATTCCATTATTTTTTAAGGCTGCATAGTATTACATTAGATGTTTATGCCACATTAAATAAATTCCATTCTTCCATTAATAGAGTTGTTTCCATCTTTTGGCTATTGTAAATAACCTGCTATGATCACGGGTGTTCAAATATCTATTTGACCCTGTTCTTTGTTCCAAAGTCTTTTTCTTGCTGCTTCCACTCCTTTAACCCTGATTAAATCCCCTTTACAGGTAGCATCTGATAATTGTCTTTGAAAACAGGTTTGTATTAGTCAAAATGTGAGTACTCTGTGGTAATTTGCAGGTTTTTAGGCAAACAATCTGGGTTTTGGCATTACTCCTAGAGACTGAAGAGCTTTCTGAGGCAGCAAGAAATCAAGAGATTTTTTTTTTTTTAAATGGGGAGGGGGCTGGGGATATAGCTCAGTTGGTAGTGCTTGCCTTGCAGGTACAAGGCCCTGGGTTCAATCCCCAGCATCACATAAAAAAAAAAAATGGGGAGGGAGTACCTCAGGGTCATGCACTTTCTTTTCTAATTTATTTTAAAAATATTTAGTTGTAGATTAACATAGTATCTTTATTTTTATGTGGTGCTGAGGATTGAATCCAGTGCCTCACATGTGCTAGGCAAGGGCTCTAACAGTGAGGTATAAAGCCAGCCCCCTCATTTACTGTTTTTTTTTGAATAGTCTAAAATCAGTTATTCTAGCCCTGAGATTCAACTTACAGTCTATCCTCAGCAATACAAACATTATTATCTTCAAACCACACTTTCTATTGCTGTTTTTTCCAATTTGAACACAACCTTTTTCTTTTCTGGGAAGACTAATTCTCTACCATGCTGTGCATATAGCACTTGCCAAGTTGTAGTAGGATCCCCTTGACTTGTTTGGTTACCCTGCTGATAATAATCCAAGTTTGTAGTTAAAAGCTGTGTTGAGAACCCTTGAAAAACCACTAAATAAATATTTATAACAGAAATCAAAACACCGGAGACTTGGAAATTCATTTTCTCCTTCTTGTGAGATCTCTTTAGGCAATTTATCAGAAGTACTCATACAGAATCGTTTCCCAATTTCAAGATGGCTTCCCCTCTTCACCTGTAATACTCCACAACTCTAAGCAATTACCTGCTCTTCCAAGAGCTGGTGAAAGCCAGGGCCTGTGAAACTTAAGATTCATTGGCCTCTCGTAAACTTGTCACTATCTGGTCTGAGCGGACCTTCTAGGATAGTTGTATTCTAGTTGTATGCCCTTCATCCATCTCAGGACCTAGCTCTGGGTAAGTGCTTAAGTCTTGCTGGCCTTCGTCTGACCTAGGAACATGAGTGGTTTACAGAATGGTGTCAACAAGGTTGAACGAAGAGAAATGGTGGTGTAAGCTGCGGTGGATTCCTCCCTTCCGCTGGTGAGGTCGCTTTGACTTTACAGGGCTCTACGTAACGCTCCGCTCAGGGCCTACCGCCAGCCGCGGCCTTCTGTCCCACTGGCTAACCTATCCCCAAGGGAGCAGAGGCCCAGTGAAATTTAAAGATTTCCCATTTTTTGGATCCAACAGAAGGCGGCGTGCTGAAGATGCGGCCACCGGAAGTCTCTTCAAAATAAAGAAAAACAGCGGAAGTAAGCCAACAGAGCCTCTTCGGAATATAGACTCAAATCAAGCTTGACGACTTTCTTATGGAAGGGGAGGTGCTCACTGCGGTAGTGACTGCGGCGCGGCAGCTTCTACGCGCAGGCTCAACTGGCCAGTTTCGCCTCCAGTTGTCTTTCAGCCGACCAGTCCCTACACGGTTTTTCTAGCCAGGATGTGACGTACGCGTCTGAGCAGATGGGGCGGGGCTTCAGGAAGAAAAAAAAGCCTTTGGTTCAAGATATCGCGAGAACATTCCTTTCCTGCGCAGTTCTCGCGCTGCAGCTAGGCTCTCGTCGCAACGAGATCTTTCGAGATCTTCTCCGCCCCCGCTACCGGCGCCCCCTCTACTGCCGCTAAGCCGGAGCCGGCCAGAGTAGCGCCCTGCGCTGCGGTCCTCCTAGGAAGGACGTAGACGCTCTCGTGGACACCTGCCCGTCCCCCAGCAACCTCGGTACTCCAGCCCACGCGGCCCACTTCTTCCGCGCGCCAACCCCGCCGGGGTCCGTGTCCTGTCTCGGCGGCCGGACCCGGGCCCGAGCCCGAGCAGTAGCCGGCGCCATGTCGGTGGTGGGCATAGACCTGGGCTTCCAGAGCTGCTACGTCGCTGTGGCTCGTGCCGGCGGCATCGAGACGATCGCTAACGAGTACAGTGACCGGTGCACGCCGTAAGTGTGGGGCTGGTCAATCTCATGCACCATGATGGGGAGGTAGCACTTGCTCCAATTTGCTACCCGCTCAGTTTGGGGAATGCGGGCCTGGGGGTCGCCTCCGTTCCCGGCTAAGGGCCTAAGTGAGTGCCCGGTAACTCGTGGCTGTGACCCACCCGCTTTGCTTTGGGTCTGCGGCAGACACGAGGCCTTTTCCGCGGGCTAAATGAGGCCTCTGAGCCGGTTCTCTTTCTAGCGCAGGACATGGGTAGCAGCTAGAGGGAAGGCAGGCCCAGAACGTAGGATGAGGCGATATTCTTTTTGTGGAGGGTGGAGGTCAGGCTTAGGGCATGTCTCGGACCTTTGCATATAGCAGGCACTTAATAAAAGTTAATCTATTTGAACGGGTTCTTGGTATTGTGGACCGAGAGACCTTGGAGCGGTCGGGGCCCCACGTGAGTGGGGGCGGGGCGGTGCCCGGAAGAGGGAGTCAGGAGCACTTGAGGTTCAGGCTCTGGACCTACCCGGCATCTTGAGATTGGGGTGGCAAGGATAGATAGTAGAAAGGGAGTTAATAAAAATAGATTCACTCTTGATATCATTGTGTTCACTTTTTTTCACATCGTTTCTGACATTGTGTTATATTGGGTCATTTGCTCAATCTGTGCATGTCTACTCCTTCATAACGTTGCACTTCACCATAGCACATTCCACCGGCTGTTGGCCACAATTGTTATTCAATGACTCAAGGGCTCACTTTGACTTCTATAACCTATACTAAGTTATGGGACCAGTACAGACAAAGCTCTGAGAAGGTGACTCAGCCAGGTCTTTCCTTGGTAGGAGTAAAAGAACCTTTTGAGTACATAGATCAGTTTTAGTTCGTTGCCTTCCCATTTAGGCAAAATCTGTAGGAAACTTCAAATTATTTCCAAATCTCAATGTGGCCGTAGAAGGCTTTCAGTGTTTTGAGGTCCCTCATTTTCAACTTGAATTTTTATCATACTTCTGTAGCAGGTTTCTAACCAAAGTAGATTCTGTGTAGTACTCATTTTTTCCACTAAGAAGGCTAATAACGTTTCTCTTCTACTTGTCAAATTTCTGACCCCCGCCCCCTTTTTGCCCGAAAACCCATCCCACAACTCCAAATGGTAGCTTTGGTGCTTCTTGCCTTAGTTTTTTTTTTTGGAGCCGGGGATGGAACCCAGGGCCTTGGGCATGCAAGGCAAGCACTCTACCAACTGAGCTATATCCTCAGCCCCTCTTGTCTTAGTTTTCTAAAACAGTTATTTAAACAGCTTTTTTGAGATATTCTGTAAGAGTTGGGGTTACTGGTGGAGCACTTGCCAAGCATGCATAAGGCCCTGTGTTCAATCCTCAGCACTGTGGGGAAAAAAATTACTGTTAACTCATTCGAAGTGTACTATTTGATAGTTTTTATTGGGGTATTCACAAAACAGTGCAACATCACCACAAACAATTTTAGAACATTTTAATTTGTATCCCTCTACATATCAAAAACCCACCCCATTAGTAGTTAAACCCATCCCCCTTATTGTTTTTAATAATGGGTAATTTATTTTTAAATTTTTATTTGGTATTTAGAAATGATGCTTTAACACTGAGTTACATTCCTACTCTTTTTTTATTTTGAGACAGGGTCTTGTTAAGATGCTGAGGCCACGAAATCTACATTCCTCAGCATCCTAAGCTGCTGAGATTAGAGGGGTGTGCTACCATGCCTGGCAGTTTTATTTTTTTGAGAGGAGATCTTGCTGTGTTGCTCAGGCTGCCATAGAATTCTGTGACCTGCCTGCCTCAGTGACTGGAGCAGCTGAACTATAGGCAACCATAATTTTGTGTATTGTGTATTGCTTTTAAAAATTTAACTAAAGTTTGTTTATAAGCATTTTATCAGTACTTTTTTTTTTTTTTTTTTGGTACTGGGCATTTAACCCAGGGGCGCTTACCCGCTGGGCCACATCCTACATTTTTGAGACAGGGTCTTCCTGAGTTTATTAGGGCTTCACTAAGTTGCTGAGACTGCCTTTGAACTTGTGATCCTCTTGCCTCAGCCTCCCTGAGTCCTGGGATTATAGGCATGCACAGGTTGGAGTGTTTTTTTTTTTTTTTTTTTTTTTTTTTTTTTTTTTTGTGGGGTTGGGGATTGAAACCAGGGCTTTATGTATGTGAGGCGAGTGCTGTACTGCTTAACTATATCCCCAGACCTTCTGAAGAAATTGTAAAGGCTAGAATATTGAGTTATGCATGTAACTTCTTGTCCCTTATCTGCTTCAAGTGAGATAATTTAGCTCCAAGCAACACACGGAGAGAATCTAAAGTATTGGAAAGAACAGTGTTTTTGTCTTTTCTTTTTAGAATATCTTATCTATTTTTTTTTTTAAGTTTAGACAAACAGAAGATGCAACAGTAGTTTCATTATGAGTTCTATTTGAATCTGAGGGAGTGTTTACAGATGCAAAAGAAGTTAGTGTTCCTGATGGCAGTTAAATTTGCTTTAAAGAAGGTTGGGGGTGTAGCTTAGTGATAGAGCACTCTTATAATATGTGCAAGGCCCTGAATTAAATCTCCAATACCTGTTCCCCCTAAGAAAATTGTCTTAAAGACAAAGGTGCCCAGGAACACTCTGTAATTGCAATAAGAAAATACCATATAAATACTTTTTTCCTTATGTTTTTTTATATATCTTCCTTCAACACTGCCAATACATAGGAATGTCATATATTCAAGTGACTTCGCAACTATGGTTTTTTTTTTTTTGGTACCAGGGATTGAACTCAGGAGCACTTGACCACTGAGCCACATCCCCAGCTCGCATTTTATTTAGAGATAGTGCCTCACTTTTGCTGAGGCTGGCTTTGAACTCACCATCCTCCTGCCTCAGCTTCCTAAGCCCCTGTGATTACAGGCGTGTGCTACTGTGCCTGGCTAAATGATTATTTTTGATTAAGTTATATTTTTGTGTTGGAGTCAAAATGGGAGCAATAAAAACTTGACTTTTGTACAGGTTGTGGAAGAATGAATTTAGATCTTGTAGGTGTGCAGAAACTGCATGATATAGATTTTTTTAGTGTGGGAGTGGAAATAAGATGTAGGTCCTCTAGGGTTGACTATGATGGATGTACCTTATTTCAAACTGTGGGTATGACAAACTGGATTGTTTTTGAAGAGCCAGTGGAGCCTTAGCAGAAGAGAGATTTGCCTTTCAACCAAATTCAGGCTTCCTTCATTTTTCCAGATGTTGAGTGCCACTAGTGGCGGCCACTGTGCCTAAGGAGTAGAGTGATAAACAAGTTCCTCCCATTAGGGACATGGCCAGTGGAAAAATCCAGATACTAAACAAAAGTATATAATTACTAACTGGTAAGAACAAGGTGGAAAAGTACAGGATATGATAGTTTAACAAGGACACCTAATTTAAGTTGTATGTGGGGTGGAGGTGGAAGGTGCTCTTGAAAGAAGTGCCATTTGAGACCTAGAGTATGAGTAGGAGTTGACCATGGAAGTTGTGGTGGTTTTGAGTAAGAACTGTTTGAGGCAGAAGGAAGAGCAAGTATTAAGACCAGAGTAAAAAAAAGTTTAGCACACTTGATTAGAGGAACATGGCTGCTCTTGAGCCACTTGAGAAAAAGGCGTGAGATGAAATGAGGAGTTAGGAGTTAGATGAAACGAGAAGGGCACACTAGATTATGGCAGGACTTTGTAAATTATATAAAACATTTTTATAATAGGTTCACTGGGAAGTGATCTAATTTATATTTATTTATTTTTGTGTGTCTGAGGAGAATGGATTTGAGAAGGGGAAGGGAAGTAGGTTGATTGTACTATTTTATGTGGTGATTGATTTACACTAGTGTGATATAGAAGAGAAATATGGGACTTTGTGATCATTTTGTTTTTTTTTAATTTTTAATTAAAAAATTTTTTTTGTAGTTGTAGATGGACGGATGCCTTTATTTATTTATTGATTTATTTTTATGTGGTACTGAGGATGGAATCCAGTGCCTCACACATGCTAGGTAATCAATCACTCTGCCACTGAGCTACAACCCCAGTCCTCATTTTGGGGTTTTTAGTTGAGTGTTCGGGTTGAGTTTTTTTTTTTTTTTTGGTGGAGGGCAAAGGGTATTGAACCCAGGGATGCTTAACCACTGAGTCACATTCCCAGGAATGTGACTTTTTAAATATATTTTTAATTTTGAGGCAAGGACTCACTGAGTTGCTTAGGTCCTTGCTAAGTTGCTAAGGCTGGCTTTGAACTCATGATCCTCCTGTCTCAGCTGTCTGAGCTGCTGGATTACAGGCAGGTGCCACTGCACCCTGTAGATTGAGATTTTTTTTTTTTTATCATAGACTTTGGATGAGATGAGAAACTTTCTGTATTTAGTTGGATTATTACTGTAGAAAGGGTACAACTTCAGAAGCTTCTTTTAGAATTTAGAATGTTTGGATTGCCAAATGTTATAGAAATTAACTGGCCCATACTTTGCAAAAATTAACAGGTTAGAAATGGGATACTTTTTTTTGTACTTGGGATTGAAACCGGGAGTACTTAAACACTGAGCCACATCCCCAGCCCTTTTTGTTTATTTTGAGATATGGACTCATTATGTTGCTTAGGGCCTTACTAAATTGCTGATACTGGCTTTGGACTTGTGATCCTCCTGTGTCAGCCTCCTGACCTTCTGGGATTACAGGTGTGTGCCACTGTGCTTGGCTAGAAATTAGCTACTTATGAAAATAATTCTGTGGATTGTGTATACATTATCTTTTTTTTTTTTTTAAGTGGGTAGAGGGTACCAGGGATTGAATTTAGGAGCACTCTACCACTGAGCCACATTCCCAGCCCTATTTTGTATTTAGAGACAGGGTCTCACTGAATTGCTTAGTGTCTTGCCTTTACTGAGGCTGGCTTGGAACTAGTGATCCTCCTGCCTCAGCCTCCCAAACTGCTGGGATTACAAGCATGTGCCACTGCACCCCGCTCACTTACAATTTTGATGTTTTTCAAAGTCAATGAATATGTTGCCTTGTTAAATATGTAATATTTTAAATATATGGCTATACTATATTTTCTTCAAACAGGTAATTTCTTATTTTTTAAGCCATTACAAATAGTTCTCAACTATTTACATTTGCATTTTTAAAATTTCCTTGGATTGCCAGAAGTGAAATTGCTTGGGCAAAGGATATGCTTAAAGTTTCAGATTGTATTGCCAGAATACTTTACAAAAGTATAAGGCATTTTTATTAGGAACAGAAGTGATTTCTCTACTTCATTGGAGGTTATGAGGATTATGAATTAAAACTATATAATTCACAGCTTTTTCTTAGTGCTTAGAGTAATGCCTGACACATGGTACATTCTGCCAAAGTATTTGCTAATGTTGCTATAACTTCTTGCGTTTTTATGAATGCTGTTACTGGATGATATATAAGGACACTAAAATGAAAGCTGGGCGTTTCAAGTCTTAGTTATATTCTTTTTAATGTGCACAGTTTATTAAGTAAGAATTCCTTGTATTTTAGGAACTGAAGATCCCAAAAGCATGATTTGCTTGGTGTTTGATATTAATTTTTTGATATTTTTTAGTTCAGGGCTAAGGAAGTAACCAGAGAGTACTCTGATTTAGGTAGTATTCAATTCCAGGCCAGTTTTGCCTACAGCTGCTTATTACAGGTTCTCTGAAAAACTAATTTTCTTCACCCCTTAAGAGAAGGTGAATTAGAGCAATGACTGCCCTGATATCCTGGAAGTAGTTTTACGTAAAATAAGCTTATACTTGCAACTACCTTTTAAGGATTTGTTTGACTGCTGCTATTCATAATAACCCATCAGAATGTGCATAAATATTTGGTCAATAGCATCTTTTACCCAGGAAAGGGAGAACAGTACTGTTCTCTGGTTGAAAAAGGGTGCTGTTTCTATGACTTAAAGTTTAGAACATAGGGGTCTCAAATGGTGAGTTAACTTCCTATACTGTTTCTCTAAGAGCAAACTGGGTGAATACTCAAGGTTTGCACAGCATTGGATTTTTGTTGTATGGAGTAGAGAGGAAATATGAGGTAGAGATTCCTGCTGTCTATTAGTATAACTGATCTAGGAGGGAATATGAATGACAAAAAGCAATAGTACATAGAATAAGAGTACAATTACCTGTGAGGTTTTATGCAGTCTTGAAATCCTTTGTGCAGAGGAGAGGTAAATAGGTGTTGGATAAAGTACTGAGGAAAGATAGGAGTGGGACTTGAGTAGATGGGATCAGAATACTGGGAGGAGAGGACTGGGATAGTCTGAAGGTATGAAGTAGAGTTGAATTGAATTTTACAGGGTCTGGTAGAGAATTTGGAGTCTGATACTCTTTTGATTTTGAATCCTGGACTTGAATCGGTTCTTTAATTATAAAGTGGGTCAATAATAGTTCTTTTCTCAGAGTATTTAGGAGTATCAGATGTAGAACACTAATACACTGCCTAGCATGTGAAGGCGCTGTGGAATCTGTGGGACAAGGGAGCTTGACCTGCTTGGATGAAAGAGGCTTCTTGCCACAGGGATCGTATGCAAGCACCTTGTGAGTGGGAGGTAGTTAGATTTTCTTTGAATGTTCTTGTGATACTTGTTCATGTCCAAATTCTGAGCATTTATTGAAGGAGGAGTAAACTGAAAAGGGCATTTCACTTTTTTTAAACAAATATTTATTTTTTAGTTATAGGTGGACACAATATTTTATATTTATGTGGTGTTGAGGATCAAACCCAGTGCCTCTTGCATGCTAGGCGAGCACTCTACCTCCGAGCCAGAACCCCAGCCTTCACTTTTTTTTTTTTTTTGATTATTAGGATTGCATAGGAGAGTTTACCTAAATGATAATAATGGCCATCTGTGGTGGGGTGAGGGTTGTGGAATTATAGGTAATCCTTATTTTCTTTAAGATCAACCTACCTACCTTTCTTTAGTTCTTTCACGTTGAGCTTAGGGGTATGGATCAGTGGTAGAGTTCTATGCCTAGCATGCATGCAGCTCTGGGCTCAATTCATAGTACTGGAGAGGAGGTTGAGAAAGGAAGAAAACTTTGAACTAAGTTGCAGTATTGGCACTAATAGGCAATTTAATCTTCTCAGGCTTTCTATTCATTTAAATATGATGTGTAATATTAATTTCAGAATGCTTCATTTGGTGCTGTTTTTCATGACTCACTTGGCAAATTGATCATATTACTTTTAGTTTTTTTTTTTTTTTTTTTGTGGTGCTGGGGATTGAACCCAGGGCCTTGTGTATGCAAGGCAAGCACTCTAACAACTGAGCTATATCCCCAGCGCCTAGTTGTTTTTTCTTAGTGGAAGATTTTAAAAAGCCCCGATCAATTATTTTAAAGATGGCTGACTAGATTTTTAAACAACTTTCAGAGTAAACTAGTTGATATATTTTTGTTTGAAACCTAGTCTGTGGATTCATTGTAACTATAACAGGTAATATTTTGTTATTTATGATGTGCCAGTCTCTGAGATAAGCCCTTTAAAGGTGGATCATCAAATTTAATATGTGGTATTCCTATCAGATAGCTGCTGTAATTTTCGTTGTTCAGAGAAAATCTGATCGAATCTCATAATAACAACAGTATCACACAGCTGGAAAAGCAGTGTGCACTGAGTCTAGAGCTTGAAATCTACTGTACATATGTTTACATGGCAAATGGAAAAGCTATGCATTTCTCGTTCTAGTGCAGTAGTTGGATTATTGTTAGGGAACTTTTTTTAGCCTATTAATAATTGATGTACTGATTATGTTGATGATTTTGTAAGATGGTAAGTAAAGTGAATTTTTCCACAATTGAAGTTAGTACTTGTTTTGAGATTTAATTGCTGCGTTACATAGTGGTGATTGAGTTCCATTAGTGAGATTTGATTGCTTTGTAAGGAGTTGGGCATTGTTTGGAATTTATATGCATAGACTAAAAAAGGGCAGTTGAATCATTTGCTCCGAGACATATTTTTTTTGGCTCTTCGAGACATGAAAAACACTTTTTACTGTTAATGACAGAGATGTAGATTTTAAAAGTAAGTAAAAATATTTCAAAAAGAATATTGTCTGGAGCAATACTATCAGTCAGTATGTTCTAATAGAACATTCTGTGATGAAGGAAATGTTCTGTGTTTGCATTGTTCAAAGAGTAGCCACAAACCATACTTACATATTGAATACTTGAAATGTGGTCAGTGGGACTGAATTATTTAAGTTTAAATAGCCATATGTGGCTAATGGCCATTTTATAGCACATGTTCATGATCTAATACCTCATTTTATTAAATTACATATTTTGCATTGAGACCTGATAATGCATGTCATAACTAGAAAGCTTCATTAAACAATACATATTTTACTGGTGTTTAAATCACTGTTAATGATGTCTCCTGACTCTCAAGTTAATTTTTTTTTTTTTTTTAGTTGTAGGAAGACACAATGCCTTTATTTTTATTTATTTTTATGTGGTGCTGAGGATTGAACCCAGTGCCTCATCCATGCTAGGCAAGAACTTTACCACTGAGCCACAACCTCAGCCCCATCCCAGTTAATTTTAGATTCACACATAAATTGTGAACTGTTTATAAACACTGTTTCAGAAGAGGAAGCAAATATGTTAACAATCATAATTCAGTTTGTGGTTAGTGCTAAGTAGAAGTGAAGTAAGTCTGAAGAGCTACAAATGGTTAATTTTTATTTGGGTAGGGAAGGCTTTACTAAGTAGGTGATGAGAACAATTAAAGGACTGGAGCAGTTCAGGTGTAAAGTGGTTTTTAGCAAACCAGGAAGATTTGGAGATCTTATTCAACTCATGTTGGATAACTGTGGGTGAGATACAATTGGAAAATGGAATTGGGTTGGGATAGGAGAGGACTTAGGTTCCATATTAAGCAATCTGGGCTGTGTTTGTTGGTAGGTAGTTTTGTTTGGAAGATAACTTGCTTCTATTTATTGAGGTAGAATAGGAGATTAATAATGCAGCAGGATTTATAGGAAAGTTGGGGAATATTAATTTTTTTCTAGTTGTAGGTAGATAGAATACCATTACCTTTATTTATTTACTTAATGTGGTGCTTAGGATTGAACCTAGTGCATCACCTGTGCTAGGCAAACACTCAATTGCTGAGCCACAACCCCAGCCCCCCCGATATCAATGTTTTTTTTTAATTCTTTGAACTCCCCTGGGTTTTACTAGTTCTATCTCTGAGCCACATCCTCAGCCCTTTTTAATTTAGAGGCAGGCTTTGAACTCGGAATCCTCCTGTCTCAGCCTCCTGAGCCATGCTGGGATTACAGGCATGGGCCACCACGCCTGACCCTTCAGCCCTTTCTAAAAGGCAACATGGGTTGTGATAGGAGAGCCCTTTAAGTGGTATTCAGGAGACTTTATTTATTTGTGTAATTGGTGGCATATTTGCAGATAAACTGACTTGACACCTGTGTTTTTGAGGGACTACCTCCTGCATATTTTTGGCCAAAGAGTTTAATATTCAGTCTCATGAGCTCTAAGGCTATACCATAGTCTCCTCCCAGGTTAATCCAGTAAGCATATGTCTGCAGTTTTGGGAGTCTGATTTATAAGGGTTCTTAGCCTATTGGTTGGAAAGGGCCTTTGAGGTCCAGAGAGGCCCAGCATTGTGCCAGTTTGCACAGGGCTTGTGAGTTTTATGTCAAACAGTTCTGAATTAACAGAAAGGTAATTTAATGTAATTATATTTGGACCAAGGTAGTATGGCTCCAGAGCACTTATTCTTATAGAGTTTGCTGGGCTGGGAGAAAGAGAGTCAGTGCTGGAGTGTAAAGTATGGTGACATGATTTAGAGTTCTGACTCCATTGCTTGAACCTCGGTAAGTTTACTTGTTAATAACATTTTGAACTCAGTTTCCTCTCCTGTAAAATGGGGATAAGATAGGGCACATCTGAACATTAGATGGGGTGGTGTATAGAAGCAGTTGATAAAGTAAGAACAAGAAAAAGCTTACTAGCTTGAGAGGGAAATCGACTCTGGAAACAGTTGTCTCAGGATTTTTTGGGGTGAAATGGGTGAACTTTACCATATTTTAATTTGAGAGAAGGCAGCTACTAGAAAGGGAGATGACACTAAAGAGCATAGAGCATAGTTCTAAAGGGGTTAGAAAGAAAAACATGGAAGTCATAACAGCATGAGTATCAACTCTCAATACAACTGCCTTTTTAAGTTTAAACACGATATTTTTACCTTCAAGCAGGTTTCAGTTTTGCTTTCTAAGTAACATAGATCAAACTGGTGTATGAGTTGGTGATTTGGAAGAATGTGAAGAATTGGGGATGAAGTTTTTTGCCAGTAATTCTGAGTCCTTGGAAGCTAGTTCGAGAAAAGTTTCTTTTTACTTACATGCAGTAGGCAGGAGTAGTTTTAAAGGTTTTGTAGCTGATATGCCTATAATCCCAATGACTGGGGGAGGCTGAGTCAGGAGGATCGAGTTCAAAGCCAGCCTCAGCAAAATCGAGGTGCTAAGCAACTCAGTGAGACTAATAAATGAATAGTTTCTAAATAAAATAGAAAAAGGGCTGGGGATGTGGCTCAGTGATTAAGTTTGAGAGTGGTTAAGTCGAGTGCCCCTGAGTTCAATCCTCGGTACCAAAAAAATTTTTTTAGACAATAAATATATAAATATGTTCTTGATGAAGCTACAAGCTGTCTTGAAAACCAACGTGTTTACTTGATACATTGATGTGAGAGTACATTATTTTACATTAGGATTTTGAACACAAGACTTGAAAAATTAGGATGGTGGAGACTGCCTTGTCCACTTCTCTCTGTAGTACTCTAGACAGGTGATTATCACATTGGACTTATGTTCCTGTTTTTAAAATGACAGGCCTTATTCTAAGAAGCAGCCTATTACATGGGCAGTATTCCTCAATAGAAAAGTCAAAAATCATAGACATAATATGTACTGTTTATTAAGATATATGGCTTTTTAGGTGAGATTCAGAAATCTTGCCTGCTGTGGTTTTGGATGTAATATTGCAGTAAATTTGATTCTTAAATGTTTGTTTTATCTTCTAGGGCTTGTATTTCCTTTGGTCCTAAGAATCGTTCAATTGGAGCAGCAGCTAAAAGCCAGGTAGAGTTTTTCCTAAAATGACCTATTTCTCTGGTTTGTCTATCCATTAGTTCGGCAGCTAGAATCTAGACCCTAGCTATATAGCTGACAAAAACAGACCTGATTTCGGTTCCCGTATACTTGAGTGGGAGGCAGATAACTTTAATTAACAATAGTAGTATAATATGGTCAATATAAACTGCTTAGGTGTATTTTTACTCACATTTTGTTTAAAGCAAGGCTTGTTTGATTCGTGATATTTTAAGTGCTCCTTGAAGTATGTCTTTGTTCGGCCTTTCTACTTGTATTTAAGGTCATCGTTGCTCTTGTAATCAAGTTTTCTAAAGGAAGGAAAATATGGCTCTAGAAACATTAAAGGATTTGACTTCAGTCCTTGAAACATTAGACCCTTTAGAGCAGCAAACCCCCAAGAATTTCATAATTCTGAATGTCTAAAGTATCTGTAAAATGGAGTTGCATGTTTGATTTTGTTCTGGAGCAACATGTAAAGTGAGTAACTCCCCTTTTGGACCAGACAGGACCTAAAATTTAGGATCCTAAGAATGATTCTTGATCAGTTGGTTTTTAATTAAATTGGGTGTTTTATACACTTATTTGTAGAATGGTTAAGATATTTTAGGTGGCAGTAGATAGCAAATATAGTGCTATTTTCAAATTTTTTTTCCTAAAATTCCAGTGACTTCTTCCTATTTTTAAACCTGTTTTCATTATTGAGAATAGTTATTGTATTAAACTGAAAGTCCAATTCTAGGTTAACACAGTTACTGTGATATAGTTTCTTTTTGGCAGCTTTCTCAAGCAGAGCCTAACATGGGCAGCCTTACTTGTTTTACAAAAGAACTGTGTGTGCCCTTTGACATAACTGATGCAAAAGAATTCTGTAATATCTCCTGTGAAGGACGTCTTACATCTTCAGTGTTGGGAGGAGAAGCTAGTAAATCTCAAGCACAAGTTCATTCTGGTATTTTAAAAATGTCTTTGCCAGCATTTTTCCCCTATAAGTTATAGTTTAGTTTAGAATTAGAAACTGTAGATATATGAAGTGTGTGCCTTACCACTGAACTACATCCCTAGCTTCATGGTTAGTATTTTAATGTGACTGGGCATCGGTAGTGCTCTCCTGTAATCCCAGCTGCTTGGGAGGCTGAAGCAGTAGAATTGCGAGTTCAAAGCCAGCCTCAGCAAAAATGAGGTGCTAAGCAACTCAGTGAGAACCTGTCTCTAAATAAGATATAAAATAGGGCTAGGGATGTGGCTCAGTGGTTGAGTGCCCATGAGTTCATCTTGTTACCCGCCCCCCCCCCCCAAAAAAAAATGTGTATACTTTCTAATCTCATAAATGTGCTTTCCCTGTAAGAAAGTGTACAGCATAGTATATGTCTTTTCAGTTGTCTTACTTCTTGTATGATAAGACTCATTGTGTGGTTGTGCCTTAATTTGTTTTGCCATTTTCCTGCTTTTACAGGAGCATACAGGCTGTTTTCCAGTCTTTTGCCTGTTGTTTACTTATTTAATTTTGACAGAAGAAAAAATACTTATTTCTTTTTTAATCCTAAAACTCTGATTCCACAAAAAGGCCATTACTTTTCAGCTTTTTGCCAATTATAAGTAATATTTTCCCTGTATTCCAGTATCCTTTTCCATTAATCTTTCTGTACTTTGTGTAATATTTTTTCTTTACAGAACTTTTTTTTAAACTAGAATTTCTGGATTAGTATATATTGTTGAGTTTGTACCTAGAAAGTTTGAACCACTTTTAAAAAATAACAATTATTTTAAAAACCTGAAAAAAAAAAGAAAGTTTGAACCACAAACTTTGGACCATTTTGAAAAACTAATATTTATTTTATGTAAATGTTTATTAGAAGTTTAAGAACAGAAAATATTTTCAAAATGTAGTGACCTGACATCATGGAGGAGCAGGAAGAGCAAGAAAAGCTGGATTCTGACTTCAGCCCTTCCACCAGGAGACCCATGTGCCTTTCTTGTCCTTCATTTCATATGTTAATGGCCTCTGTTGAGAAAGGTTGAGTGTCTGAAGAAAACTGAAACAAAGAAGAAAAAACTTTATGAAGTTAAAATGATTGTTGAAAATTAAAAAAAGTAATTAATAGTAGTTTTCTGTATTTTGATCTTCTTTTTCTTAGATAATTTCCAACGCAAAGAACACAGTCCAAGGATTTAAAAGATTTCATGGCCGAGCATTCTCTGATCCGTTTGTCGAGGCAGAAAAATCCAGCCTTGCGTATGATATTGTACAGTTGTCCTCTGGATTAACGGGTATAAAGGTAAGGTTCTCAAAATAATACCTCATGATTAAAAAGCAGTATTTTATCAGCTGAGTGTATATATCAATACCTTTCTAATATAAATTGTATTAAAAATGCTTAGGAAGTGGCTGGGGCTGTGGCTCAGTGGTAGTGCACTTGCCTGGCATGTGTGAGGCACTGGGTTCGATTCTCAGCATTGCATATAAATAAATTTTAAAAAAAGATCTATTAACAACTAAAAAAAATTAAAAAAATGCTTAGGAAAAACTTTTGCTGATAAGATCATTTGACATTTTTGAACGATCTGGATTTTGGTTGGAAGACACTGGTGATGCTGTTAATATGCGTTGGAGACCTGGGTAATGATGGTTTGAAGTTAACACAGCTGTTGCTCTTTGTCCTGCTCACTGAGGCAGTAGACTTTATAGTGGGATTTTTAGGAAATGGCTTGTGGAAGAGCAAGCAAAATAATCAATATTTTTAAAGTTATTAATCAAGTAGGTGGTCATAATCTTGATGATGGGAGTTAGGTTGGAAAGAGTTTTTTTTTGGGGGGGGATGATTTTGGTCTTTATCTCTGGGACAAGTAGAGAAGTCTTTTTGTGGAGCAGAATTGAACAAAACGGGAAAGACTAGGAGATGAGTAGGGTAGACACAGCTGCCTCTTGTATTCAGAGGTAGAGTACAGTTGAGTTTTTCAGGCATTGAGTTTAGAGAGATAATTGGTATTTGAGATGCCTCAGTTGAAGAAATAAGAATCATGAGAAAAGCCTTGAAAGTGAAGAGATGGTGAGAAATGTGAAAACAAGATAGTTGTGCTATTGTAGCTGAGAATTTAGTCAAGTTTAGAAGTGAAAAATTAAAGAATGTTCACTGGGTTTACTTAGGATATCTGTGGCAACAATCTCAGGACAGCTTGAATGGCATAGCAGGGAATGAAACTGGGGTGCAAAAGAGAGAAAAAGGTAAAAAAGGGAGATGATGAAATGAGGACTATTTACCAATAAGAAATAGGATGACTGTTGGCAGCTTGAGTTACAAACATTGTAAGAAGTCAGAGGAGGAAAGAGACTAAGAAAATCTGGAGTACCTTGTCTAAGGGGGAGGAGTTGACTAAGAATTCAGCTTACAGGATAGAAAAGGGGCAATTTAGAAAGGGCTCAGTGAGAGGACATTTCCCCCATCTTTGTTGTTCACTGGCGTGAGTAAATGTTAGATTCAAAACCATGATCAGGTTTTTTTTTTTTTTTTGGATGATGCTGGGGATTGAACCCAGGGCATTGTGCAATGTGAGAAAAGCACCCTACCCAACTGAGCTATATTTCCAGCACTCCCATGGTCTGTCTTGATCCAGCTGGGGAGTAAAGAGAAGATGTCATTCAAGCTTGAGTTGGGGTAGCATCTAAAAAAAAGACAGCAACATTTTCTGTTGGAATTATAATTGGGAAGTATGGGCATGTGGGATGTATTATTCTGGGCATTAATCTAGGGTATGGCTTTATTTTGAAACTGAAACAAAACAAAAAACTCTTGTTGATTAGTTATTCTTTAATTCAGCCAGTGTTTACTATGGGTGTCCAGCTGTTGGGGCAAATTAGATAAAAACCATTTCTTTAGATTAGGTTGGATCATAACTGGGGAGATGAATAATAAGCTAATTACAGTAAACAAAGTAAAACACACACAATATGCCAGATGGCAAAGTAGTTCCCACTACCAGCCCTCTCTCCTGGAGGGGCAGTGTGGGTCATGGTGAGCTATACCACTTTGCTTCTGCATGGGTAATTGTCTTAGGTTTTGTTTTTTCCATTGGGGCCTTCCATTTTCAAGTGTCATGTTTGGAAAGCATGTTTATAAGCTAAAGTTGTCTTCAGGTTTGCAAAATTTAGCTTTCTTCAGTTCCCTTTTGAGATAGTGTTCCGTGGATAATGTGAGGCATTGTTCGTTTTAGATTGTTAGGACTAGGACATGAGGAAATACAGCAAATCTAGATTCTTTTGTTGTTTTCTTTCAGGTGACATATATGGAAGAAGAGCGGAATTTTACCACTGAGCAGGTGACTGCCATGCTTTTGTCCAAATTGAAGGAGACAGCAGAGAGTGTTCTTAAGAAGCCTGTTGTTGACTGTGTTGTTTCGGTAAGTTTGATTCTTAATATGATTTTAGGAACTTGAATCAAAAAGCAAAGAGAAGAATGCTGTTAATTGCAAGTAAAATTGTTTCTGTCTCCATTGTAATGATAATTTAAAAAACTCAACTAATTTTCATTTTCTTAAGTATTTTTTTCTGCCTTCTAGCTCTTGCTTATTTCTTCTCCATTGTTCTACCTATTTAAATCTTGTCTATTCTTTAGGGTTTGTCTCAACCCACTTTGATTTCTTTTTCAGTACCTATTATAGTGTCTAGCACAGAGTAGCTGCTTGTTGGAATTGATTGTCTTCAAATATAAATGGCTTTTTCCTCTATTTTTGTTTATTTCTGTATCTAGCACTAAATATAAGGCAGCAGTAAATTTCATCTTGTCTTTCCATTTCCCTGTTTAGGTGTTTTCCCATTTTCCTGTTTAGGTGTAAGCTTGGGTACTTGCAGCTTTGTGCTTGCATTGTGGTGGAGTCCTAGAGGCTATTGAAATATGAGTGGCTATGTTGGCTTTGTCACTGAGTCTACTTATTTGATACTTTGACTCTGGCTTTTGTCTCAGTGTTGGTACACTGATTGGTAAAAAAAGGACTGGTAGGTTTGTTGTCTGGTAAATTCCTTGGTCCTTGGTTATCTAGTAAAGTAGAATTGACATTTGTCAGCAACAGTTGAATTATAGCTATGTACCACAATTCTGGGGATGCAGAGAAGACTAAAAATGCTATAAGAGCTAAGGTACAATGACTCTGATTGCCTAATGGCTGGTAGCAGACATTGTATTTCTTAGATACTTCACCTTTCCACAGCTCTCCATTGTTCGCTCTGATTTGTCTGCATTTCTCTATTTAGTGCCCTTAACTTAGATCCTGAATTATACTGAAGTAAAATTTACATAAAATAATGGAATGCCTGAGTGGCTCTTTTCAGTATTGGGGAATGGTTTAAAAGATGGTATGTTAGCTGGGTGGGGTGGTGCATGCCTGTAATCCCAGAGGCTTGGGGAGGCTGAGACAGGAGGATAGCGAGTTCAGAGCCAGCCTCAGCAATTTAGTAAGGAGACCTTGTCTCTAAAATACAAAAAAGGGTTGGGGATGTGGCTCAGTGGTTAAGTGACCCTGAGTTCAATCCCTGGTACCAAATAAACAAAAACTAAAAGATGGTATGTTAAGTCCTGTTTGGAGATATTTAAGACCACACTGAATTTTAGTGATTTGCAAGGAAGATTCACAGAATATAGCATAGAGTTTATTCACACTTTATTACAACAAAATGATACAAGGCAAAATCACAAAGGGAAAGGATACATGAGGTAACTTCTAAAGGAAACTAGGCACAAATTTTCAAAAGTCAGAATGCACTCATTTGCCAACGAGGTTTAACAACATGTATGAAGTGTCCTTTACCAGGAAAATTTTGTCTCGAGTTCTATAAGTCTAGTTCCCTTTTTTTGGTGTGGGTTGGGTTGGGGGGATAGGATGGTGGTCAGTCACATAGATTCCCAGAACAACAAAAGATGGTCAGTATAAACTACTTTGTATAAACAATTCAGGCATAGTGAGGCACACTTAATCAGCTAGGGAAATTTTTCTGTCAATTTAGGGAACTATTTATTTATTTATTTATAAAAAATACTTATTTTTAGTTGTTGTTGGACACAATATTTTTATTTTTATGTGGTGCTGAGGATCGAACCCAAGGCCTTGCATGTGCTAGGCGAGTGCTCTACCACTGAGCCACAATCCCAGCTCTTAGGGAACTATTTATTAATCAAGTTCTTAGATGCCAGTTGAGTTCTTATTTGCCAGGCAGGGGCCTTTATATTAAAGTAGCTTCTGTTGTAGTTGGGTGTGTTAGCACATTCCCGATCCCATTTGCAAGGCTAAGGCAGGAAGATTGCAAGTTTAAGCATCTTAGTGAGAACATGTCTCAGTATAAAACATTTTGGGAGCTGGGGATATGGCTTAGTGGTAGAGTGCCCCTGGGTTCTTTTCTCAGTACTGCCAAAACCAAATAGCACAAACAATAAAACCTCTGCTCTTGTTGTGGTCTGTTAGGTAACACAGGTAATGGCAATACATTTTTTTAGTATTGGGGATTGAACTCAAGAGTTACTTAACCACTGAGCTACATCCCCAGGATTTTTTATTTTTCATCTTGAGACAGGACTCTCTAAGTTGCTTGGAGACTCTCTAATTGGGGAGATGGCTTTGCACTTGAAATCCTCCTGCTTAATCCTCCTGAGCCACTGGGATTATGGCAATAAATTTGTGCCAATACTACTTTGAATTCTTTTTCTTACTGGTTTGACATACTTTAATCATATACAGAATGAATTCCTGTAAGCATATGAGGTGTTCTTGGATATTACTAGCTAAAATGAGGTTTGCCATATAGCAAGCTTCTAAATTTTGTTGTAGGTTCCTTGTTTCTATACTGATGCAGAAAGACGATCAGTGATGGATGCGACACAGATTGCGGGTCTTAATTGCCTGAGATTAATGAATGAAACTACTGCAGGTAAGTAAGGGACTATTAATTTTTTTTTATTAGTTTAATTTTAGAAGTAGGGAAATCTTAAAACCCTACAATTTCTTGCTGTGTATGCTTGGAGTGCTGCCATCCTCTTTTTTTTTAAAAATATTTTTTTAGTTATAGTTGGACATGATACCTTTATTTTACTTATTTATGTGGTGCTGAGGATTGAACCCAACGCCTCGATGTGTTAGGCGAGTACCCTACCACTAAGCCACAACCCCAGTCCCTGCCATTCTGTTTTATCACCTGTGTGTCATAGTGTTTTTGTATATTATGTCAGCTGTGAAGACTTCATCTGACCAGTATCTTTTCTGTACTGATAAAATACACACTGTGATATTTGATCATGTACTTGTTTGAAAAGGAATACACTTATCGTGTGCATTTGGTTTCATGTTTTCTTTCTCTTTGAGTTGTGGACTGGTGGTCAGAAAAGTGGGCATGAAGCAGCATCTCCAGGACTGGACACATGGGAATGTTAACCTGGAATCAGTAGAAGGGGTTGAGGAAAAGTAATGTTTGGAGAGTTGGGAAGTTGGTTTGGGGAATTTGCTGAAGTCAAACTAAAGGAACCCTAACTGATTGTTAGCATTTAACTCTTTGAATTTGTTACTTCTTATGAATACATTATATGATTTATATAAAGAATTGGATTCTATCTAATGAAGTCCCATTCATGATATATAAAACTTGTTTATTCCTGCTTAAATGAATTTTATTGTTTAGACAATACCATTATGTTGAATTTATTTTTCTTGTGTAGTTGCTCTTGCATATGGAATCTATAAGCAAGATCTTCCTGCCTTAGAAGAGAAACCAAGAAATGTAGTTTTTGTAGACATGGGGCATTCTGCTTATCAAGTTTCTGTATGTGCATTTAATAGAGGAAAACTGAAAGTAAGTATATTTTTGCCAGAAGACTATATTAAAAATATGGTAATAATACATTTTTGAGAGATTAACTGAAATAAGTGGGTAAATAATTTTGTTTCACTAATTTAAACTTTCTATGAGCCATATGAACCGGAAACTCAAGGTATCTGTAGTATTATATCCCCCAAAATTTATCGTGAGTTGGCATGGTGAGAAGTAAAGAAAATAGACCTTGAGGGAAAAGCTCTTAAGAGCGCTGAGTCTTATTTTTCTAACCTTTTAAAACAAAACAGTGCAGACTTGTTGAAGTTCTTCTTCTTCTTCTTCTTTTTTAAATTTTTTAGTTGTAAATGGATCTTTTATTTATGTATTTATATGTAGTGCTGAGGATGGAATCCTGGGCCTCACATTTACCAGGCAAGTGCTGTACTACTGAGCTACAACTCCAGCCCCTAGAATTCTTTTCAACATGAATTCTCTTGCGTTTTACACTGGGGATTGAGGCAATGGTAAAGGTGCACTCTTCTTGCTCTTGAGGCTTTTGAGTGTTCTGGAGGTAGGGTAGGGGAACTAGAACTTGGATGCCAAAAGAAACTAGACTAACACTGGTTTCTGGAAAGCTTAAAGCTCTGGAAAAAGCACTTTTGTGCACATAGAATTGTAGAAGTGTTAACGGCGAGTGGGAGTCAGAGGGTGATCATATTCACGTTTGATTTTTGCTCCTTTATGGTAGTTCCACAATAAAGAATAAAATGTACAGAAAGAAGTATGTGTATGACATTAGTGTGTTTGGTGTTGTAATGCATATTGGGAGTCAGATGGTCATAGAGGGGAGGGTATGGGTTTTGAAATCAAGATTTGATTTTGAATTCTACTTTTACCACTCTGGTAATTTTGTAACCTGCAGATTATCTCAACTAGATTTCTGAAGCATACTCTGTAATTATAATGTCTATTTTAAAAATTTTTTTGGGGTACCAGGGATTGAACTCAGGAGCATTTGACCACTGAACCACATCCTTAGCCCTATTTTGTATTTTATTAGAGACATGGTCTCACTGAGTTGCTTAGCGCCTTGCTAAAGTGCCGAGGCTGGCTTTGAACTTGTGATCCTCCTGTCTCTGCCTCCCTAGCCGCTGGAATTACAGGCGTGTGCCACTGTGCCCGGCCTATAATGTCTGTTTTTCATAGTGTAGTTTTAATAAGGATTAAGTGACATACACATTATCTCTTTTTAATCATAGCATATACATTACTGCTTGTTTTTTTTTTAAACTGACTGAATATACATCATGATAAACTTTAAAATTGATTGGTAAATTGTTGGATTAATTATCTTCTTTTTCTAAGGTTTTGGCCACAGCATTTGACACAACACTGGGAGGCAGAAAATTTGATGAGGTGTTAGTAAATCACTTCTGTGAAGAATTTGGGAAGAAATACAAACTAGACATAAAGTCTAAAATTCGTGCATTATTACGACTGTCTCAAGAGTGTGAGAAACTGAAGAAATTGATGAGTGCAAATGCTTCAGACCTCCCTTTGAGCATTGAATGTTTCATGAATGATGTTGATGTATCTGGAACTATGAATAGGTAATAATATTAATATTGATATTAAACTGAATTGTGATATTTTCCCCTCTCACTTATATTAACTATTTTTAATAGTTGTTGAAATTGTGGTTGTTAATATGACAGACTTTGGTTCTGTGGGTTAAAATTTTAGGCCATTTGGAACCTTTTTATGTAAAGGTTTTTCTAGTAAGAGAGTGTAGTGGTTTTGTTCTGATCAATTAAATATTCTAGGAAGTCAGTTCTTATGTGTGCATTATACATGAATTATTTGTTTTCATTAAACTAGGGCAAAGTCCTTTAATGTAGAATTAAATTTAGTTTAGCCATTAATTAAGAAATTGGTCTTTTTTGGGGCTGGGGCTCAGCGGTAGAGCGCTCGTCTAGCACGTGTGAGATGCTGGGTTCAATCCTCAGCACTACATAAAATAAATAAATAAAAGATAATGTGTCCAACTACAACTAAAAAAAAAATTGGTCTTTTTGAGTGGTTTAGGATCATTCAAGGGCAACAGCCTGCTTTTTTTTTTTTTTGTAAAGTACTGCAGTTTTGGGTAATTGACATTTAGAGCTATTCTCAGAAATACTCAGTGTTATTGTTTCCTGGTTGTGTTGCTTGGATGATGGGAGTGAGATGTTTTTTTGGCTTGAACTCTAGCCATATAATTCAGGCAAGACTCATGGCTTCTTTGGGTAAGTGTGTCTGAGCAGTTCTTAAAACATTGAGATGGCATTTATTGTTGAGCAGTATTCATATTTGTACTCACCCCTTTCTCCTTCTTAAGTGATTGAGCAGTAGCCCTCCCTTCCCTGTGTGTGTGTGTGTGTGTGTGTGTGTGTGTGTATGCATGCATGCATGCATGCGTGGGGCTGGAGGCCAATGTATGCTGGCTTTTAAAAGCTGGTTGTACCATGCACTGTTAGAACACAGAGATTTTATGTACTCTGTTTTAAGCCTTCATTTAAATCTTTTATGTTCACCACTGTTTTTATTTTTGAAGTTAATAAAACTAGATTATTTCTTATACTATTTCTTCTAATTAACTTTTTCTTCATTTAAACAAATATTGAGGTAATAGTTATACCAAAAAGTTATTTATTTTTTATTTTAGGAATTAAATCCAGGTGTACTTAACCATTGAGCCATATCCCCAACCCTTTTTATTTTTTATTTAGAGACAGGGTCCTGAATAGTTGCTTAGGGCCTTACTAGGTTGCTGAGGCTGGCTTTGAACTTCTGATGCTCCTGCTTCAGCCTCCCAAGCCATTTTACACATCATAAAATTTTGAAATGAGTATTTTAAAATGAACAATTCAGTAGTATTTATTTTTTTTAGAGAGAGAATTTTTTAATATTTATTTTTTAATTTTTGGCGGACACAACATCTTTGTATGTGGTGCTGAGGATGGAACCCCGGGCTGCACGCATGCCAGGCGAGCGCCCTACCGCTTGAGCCACACCCCCAGCCCCAATTCAGTAGTATTTAAAAAAATGTTTTTTTTTTTTTTTAGTTGTTGATGGACCTTTATTTATTTATATGTGGTCCCGAGAATCGAACCCAGTGCCTCATACATGCTAAGCAAGCGCTCTGCCACTGAGCCACAACCCCAGCCCAGTTCTGAAGTATTTAACACAATTCATAATGTATAGTCACTTATATGGGGTGAAAAAACCATTTCATCCCCAAATAAAACGCTGTACTTCTTTATCAGTGGACCCTGACAACCACCACTCTGCTTTCTCTTTGGATCTGCTTTTTCTGGATATTTTGATAAATGAGATCTTATAATGTGTTTGACTTCTTTAACTTTGCATAATGCTTTTGAGGTTGATCCACATTGTAGCTGTATGTGTATCAGCAGCTCATTGCTTGCTTGCTTATTGATTGATTGATTGATTGATTGGTACTGGGGATTGAACTCAGGGGCACTCAACCACTGAGCCACCAGCCCTATTTTGTATTTTATTTAGAGACAAGGTCTCACTGAGTTGCTTATCCCCTTGCTTTTGCTGAGGCTGGCTTTGAACTTGCAATCCTCCTATCTCAGCCTCCCAAGCCAATGGGATTATAGGTGTGTACCACTGTGCCTGACCATTGCTTACTTTTTGACAAATGATATTATATTGTATGCATATGCCACATTTATATTTACATTTCTCAATTGAGGGGTATTTGTTTCCACCTTAGCTGTAGTGATAAGTAAGTACTGTGTGCATTTGTGAGCCATATTTGAAATATGTTGTCAGTGCTTTTGGGCATATACCTGTGACTGGAATTGCTGGTTTATATGCAGTTCTTTTTTCTTCTTGGTACCAGGGATTGAACCCAGAGGCGCTTAACCACTGAGCCGCATCCCCAGTCCTTTTTTTTTTTTTAGATATTTGTGGACTCAATGTCTTCATATGTTACTTTATGTGGTACTGAGGATTGAACCCAGGGCCTGACAGGTGCTAGGCAAGCACTCTACCACTGAACTACAATTCCAGCCCCATTTGTTCTTTTTTACCGAGATGCTTATTTTTTTTTTCCCTTAAAAGTCTAAATATTTTTAGTATGATATGTTTAGGTGTTCGCTGTTTTGGATTAGTTTTTGCTAGGTATATGAGTTTCTTTTTTAGTAGTTTCAGAACTTAAAAATTTAAATATAATTGTTTTTTAGTTAAGTTTTCTTGAATTACATTGACTATTCTGTTTTCATGCTATGGTTTTATTCTTTGGAAACTCATATATAATTATATTGGATTGTCCTTGTTTGTCTTCTGTGTTTGTCATTCTCTATTCAATCATTATCTATTCTTGTCATTATCTACTGGGGTTGTTTGCTCTTAACTACCTGGTTGGTGTCATGTCCCCACCCAGTGCCTTTTGGGGGCAGTTCAAAGGATTGAACCCAGGCCTTAAGCATATTGCAAATGCTCTGCCAGCCCTAGTTAGTTTTTATTTCTGATATGTTATTTGTTTCTAATTTTTTCTAATTCTGATTTGTTGTTTCATTTCCTGTATCTTTTTTAATTGAAATAGAATTCACATGCCATAAAACTCACCATTTTAAAGTGTAAAATTTAGTGGTGTTTAGGATATACAGAAGATTGTTCACCTGTGGTCACTATCTAATTATGGAAAGTTTTTGTCACCTCCAAACAGAAACCCTGTACCCACATTAGTGGTCACTCTAAATTCCTCTTTGAGGCAACTACCAATGAACTTGTTGTCACTGTATTTTTTTTTTTTTTAGTATTTATTTTTTAGTTTTAGGTGGACACGGTATCTTTATTTTTTATTTTTATGTGGTGCTGAGGATCGAATCCAGTGCCTCATGCATGCTAGGCAAGCATTCTACCACTCAGCCACAACCCCAGCCCATTCTATTCTTTTTACTCATTTTTAGGTGAAATAAGTATTTCTCAACCTTTAGAAAGGCATTGTGAAATGCATTTTTTTAAAAAATTTCACTGCTCCAGAGCATGTTTTCGTGAAATATTTAAAAAATGTAGCTTTTTTAACTTTCCGAGATCTGTTTCCTCTTATATCTTTCTTTGTAGTTAACTGCTGTTCTCAATTTGCATTTTCTTACCAGCAGTTTTTCCTCAGTGTAATCCTTTTGTCTTTGATGGGACTTTTTGCTATCCCTGTGTACCTTAACAAGGCCTTTTATACTTTTCCTTTGGAGTGCAAGCCCTACCTGATTATGTCTGCTATTTTCTTTCTTTCCTTCTTTTTTTTTTTTTTTAAAGGGAGAGGGAGAGGGAGAGGGAGAGAGAGAGAGAGAGAGAGAGAGAATTTTAATATTTATTTTTTAGTTTTCGGCGGACACAACATCTTTGTTTGTATGTGGTGCTGAGGATCGAACCCGGGCCGCATGCATGCCAGGCGAGCTCGCTACGGCTTGCGCCACATCCCCAGCCCTATGTCTGCTATTTTCAAAGTGACTTGCTTAGTTTTGGTTTTTTGGTGTTTTCAAGTATATTTTATGCTGTTGTTTTGCTATCTTTTACAGAACTGATGATGAGTAATTGTGCCTTCAGTGATTTGTTTCTACCCACTTATGTATTTTTAATGTCCACAAAGAAACTTGTATACAAAATATTCATAGTAGCAGTACTCATCATAGAACTGAAGTGGAGACATCTCAAATGTCCACCAACTGATGAATAAGGAAAACATGGCTCGACCATAAAATGGACTGTTATTTGGCAATTTAAAAAAATGTAGTAAAGATGCATACTAAAATGTGGGTGAAGGCTAATGTTAGAAGCCTTTTACAAAGGACCAAAAATGTATACTTTATTTGTATGAAAAATCCAGAACAGGCAAATGTATTGAGATGTAAAGTAGATTAACCATTTTTATTGCCTAGGGTTTTAGATGTATAAGGTAGAAAAATAATAATTTAAGGGTGATGACAATGTATGTTTGTTTTAGGGTGATGAAAATCTTAAAAAAATGATAATGGTGATGTTGCACATTTTAAAATATTTTATTTAACCTTTATTTTATTTATTTGTTTCTATGTGATGCTGAGGATCGAACTGAGGAATGCCTTATACCCGCTAGGAAAGCGCTCTGCTACTGAGCTACAACACCAGCCTATGGTTGCATAATTCTGAATATAAAATAGACATTGAGGCTGAGACCCTGGGTTCAATCCCCAGCACC
Organism: Urocitellus parryii; assembly: GCF_045843805.1. Classification (NCBI taxonomy): domain Eukaryota; kingdom Metazoa; phylum Chordata; class Mammalia; order Rodentia; family Sciuridae; genus Urocitellus; species Urocitellus parryii. The sequence goes on along the minus strand of NC_135531.1, from coordinate 136,478,733 downwards.
ACATTTGAAAAAACAGAACAAAATGAACACCTATAATTCCAGCAGCTAGGGATGCTGAGACAGGAGGATTGCAAATTCAAAGCCAGCTTCAGCAATAGTGAGGCACTAAGCAATTCAGTGAGACACTGTCTCTAAATAAAATACAGGGCAGGGGATGTGGCTCAGTGGTCGAATGCCCGATACCCCCCCACCCCCGCCAAATAAAAACACATTGAATTATATCTTTAATAGTGAATTCTATGGCATGTGATTTATATTTCAGTAAAATTTTTTAGAAAAAAGAAACTGCCAACTATCAGATCTACTGCCATCTTTCTTTTTTTTATATAATTTATTTTTTAGTTACAGTTGGATATAATATTTTTATTTATTTTCATGTGGTGCTGAGATTGAACTCAGTAACTTGCACATGCTAGGCTAGTGCTCTACTGCTGAGCCACAATCCCAGCTCCTATTGCCATCTTTCTGGAATCATCTTTACTCCTTTGCTTTTCATGGTTTCAATTGAGAACCATTTCAGATATGCAGCAAAATTGAATTTTATGATGAACATCATTATCTCATTACTTAGGTTCTACTGATGACTTTTATTATACTTATTTTATCATATACTTAACATTCTTCTCTACTCCATCAGTTTATTTTTTGACATATCTCAAAGTAAATGGTAGATATCTATGTAATGTTCTCAATGCCAAAGTTTTCATATTAAGCAGAATTCTTGTGTAGTTTTTTTGGGGGGATGGGTGGGAGGGGGATGGATTCTTACATATGATACACTTCAGTTTTAAGTGTTCATCTGCTGAGTTTTAACAGACTGTTTTTGGCTAATAATCTTTTCATGAGATAAACCAGAATCTTAGAAAGTTTCCTCATGCTTCCATCCTCAGGGGTAATCACTTGTGATATTTCTACATTTTTTGGCTATATGTTAAATTTGATTGTTCTCAAACTTATAAGTGGAATTGTAAGGAATGTAGTCTCTTGTAAGGTTCTTTTACTTCTTTGAGATTTATTTTAACTATGTAGTGATTTTTACTGTATTTATAGAACTGTGCAGTCATCACCATTACTCTCTCTTTTTTTTTTTAAAGAGAGAGTGAGAGAGGAGAGAGAGAGAGAGAGAGAGAGAGAGAATTTTTTTAATATTTATTTCTTAGTTTCTCGGCGGACACAACATCTTTGTTGGTATGTGGTGCTGAGGATCGAACCCGGGCCGCACGCATGCCAGGCGAGCGCGCTACCGCTTGAGCCACATCCCCAGCCCCATTACTCTCCTTTAGAACCTTAAGTGCACATTGCTAAAAGAAAGAAGGTAACCTGGAATGTTTGGGTAATTTTAACTATATGATGCTGGGAAAAGTAAAATCTAGGAAGGAAAGGGAGAGATGTATTCCTATTGAGCACAAGGAAGTTTTACAGCAGTGAAACTCTTCTGTATGTCAGAATGGGTGAATACTTAAACATTTGTCAAAACCCATGGAACCCTAATAGAAACTATGCAAAGTATCAGTATTGGCTCATTAATAGTAACAAATGTGCCACATTAATTGCACCACATTAATGTAAGTGTTAGTAGAGGAACTGGGCTGGGATTAAGGATTGAGTATATGGGAATTCTCTTTCTCTATAATCATAAAACTGATCTAAAAAAGAAGAAATACTATGCTTGATAGCTATTATCTCTTTTGTCTTGTTCTAGACACTAATCTATTTTCTGTCTGGATTTATCTGACCTGAACATTTCATGTAAATGGAGTAATAGATGTTCTTTTTGGTCTGGCTTCTACCCAGCTTAATTGTTCCATGTTGTAACAAATTCTTTTTATTGTATTGTTTCATTTTTATTGCTGAATACAGTTGATAGGTATTTGAATTGTTTGTGTTTCTTTTTCTTTTTTTCTTTTTTTTTTTTAATAGAGAGAGAGAGAGAATTTTTAAATATTTGTTAGTTGTCGGCGGACATAGCATCTTTGTTTGTATGTGGTGCTGAGGATTGAACCCGGGCCGAATGTATGCCAGGAGAGCGCGCTACCGCTTGAGCCACATCCCCAGCCCCTGTTTGTATTTCTTGACTGTTATGAATGATGCTATTTTTGTGAACATTCATGTATTTGTTTTTCCATGAACTTGTATTTTTATTTCTATTGGATGAATATGTAGAGTGGAATTGATGAGTCATATGATAACTTACTTCTGAATTTGCCATTTTGAGAAACTGCCAAAATTTTTTTTCAAAGCGGCTGTACCATTCTCATTTTACATTGCCCAGGAATGTATGAAGAGTCCAGTTTTCTCTTTGATTAGAGCGCATCCATTCCACATAAAAGTGGAATGCAATTTAACCTTTTTTCTTTTTTTTTTTTTTAAACAGAGGCAAATTTCTGGAGATGTGTGATGATCTCTTAGCTAGAGTGGAGCCACCACTTCGTAGTGTTTTGGAACAAGCCAGTAAGTATTTTTTGATTCTATTGTTTGTGCATGTCACACACTTTGGAAAATGTTCCTTATTATCCCTGCCACCCCCCAAGCAGTTTTCCAAATATTTGTTGAATGGACCCTTCACTTCCATATTAAGCTTTTTTATATTATCCTGAAGTGTTCCCCCTCCCCAAAATAGCTTTTGGTAATCATGAAGAGAAAGCTAATAAAATTCTTTAAGAAACTTAATTTAGACCCAAAGAAAGTTATGAACTTCTCAGTTTATTAAAAGTTATCTTTTGGGTTTGGCTCAGTGGTAGAGCGCTTGCCTAGGATGTGTGAGGCACTGGGTTCAATTTTCAGCACCACATATAAATAAATGAAATAAAAGCCAATTGACAACTAAATAATATTAAAAAAAAAGTCATCTTTTGTAACACTAACTTGGTAATTTTGTAAACTTTCGTATCAGTGAAGCTTCTTGGTTAGCTGAAAGATAGGGTAAAGGAAGATACTATACCCACATTTATTTAGCAGAATACTTGTAATTTTGTCTCAGGCTAAGATAGGTGGTGGCTTAATTGAGGAATATATTATATTCATTTATCTGAAACCTTGTTTGGACAAAACATTTACCTAAAGTGCCCTGTTGTGTTGGTTGCTGTTTCAGTGGTTTGCAAACTTAATTCAGCTCAGTATAGGCATAAGTATTAAATTAGCTTGATCACAACAGAGGAATATGTTCTTTCCACACTGAAACAGGCCCCCTTCCCTTTTTGTCCTTTGAGGAGCCTTTCTAATGTTGCCAAGGCTGGTTCAGAATCCTTGGGCTCATCATCGTGTCTTAAGTCTCTTGAGTAATGGGGGCAGTAGGTACATTGTACCTGATCCCAGCCCATTTCAAGCCCTTCACAAAAAAATTGTTGTTGGTTTTTAGATAATCAGGATACCAGATGGTATGAACACGTATTTAATGAACAGTAGCAAAGCATAGACATATACCCTCTTATCCTCCGAGGAGAGGAGACTGTATCTGTGTGTATGTGTGTGTGCTAGTACTGGGGATTGAACCCAGGGTCGCTTATCTGTTGAGCCACATACCCAGCTCTTTTTTTTTTTTTTTTTTTTTTTTTGAGACAGGGTCTCACTAAGTTGTTTAGGGCTTCACTTAGTTTCTGAGGCTGGCTTTGAACTTGACGATCCTCCTGCCTCAGCCTCCCCAAGCTGCTGGGATTATAGGCATCATTGCACCTTGTTGTATCTGTGTTTTAATCTGGACCATGGTTTTGCTCTGGATAGAGCACCAAAGTGACTAGATGTGATCCTGAATACCTTTTGTTAATTTGTGCCAGCTCAGGGCTGATCCCCCCCCCTTTTAATAATTTTTTTTTAAGTTGTAGATGGACACAATATCTTTATTTTTATATGGTGCTGAGGATCAAACCCAGTGCCTCACATGTTAGCACTCTACCACTGAGCCACAACCCAGCCTCTGACCCATTTTTTTAAGGCCTCCTTGATGGCTAGCAAACTTGAATGTTTGGTCTATTGATGTTTTAACAATTCTTTGCATGGGACTTTGCAGAGTTTACAGGATATGTACACTTCAGGACACTGAGTATTTCTGGCCCATACTTCCCTAAATCTTACTATTATGTGCCACCCTTTATGCATTATTTTGACTCAAAACATCTACTTTGATTCCATATACTGCATACCTATCTGAATGTGTGCATGAGTGTGTGTGTAGGGGTGGGGCGGGGCAAGTGATTTTGTTATACATCTATGAATATTTTACCAGGATAAAATCTTTCCCTTATAAATGCTAATGTAAAGATTCTTTTGATCTAAATGTCCAATTATTTTAAAATAGAGTTAAAGAAAGAAGATATTTATGCAGTGGAGATAGTGGGTGGTGCTACACGAATCCCTGCAGTAAAAGAGAAGATCAGCAAATTTTTTGGTAAAGAACTTAGTACAACATTAAATGCTGATGAAGCTGTCACTCGAGGATGTGCACTGCAAGTGAGTTTTCTTTTTGTTTCAGGTCATTGTAACAAGATGACAGTATCTGTTAATAGTAATAGAGGGGCTGGGGTTGTGGGCTCAGTGGCAGACTGCTTGCCTCACACATGTGAGGCATTGGGTTTGATCCTTAGCATCACATTAAAAAAAAATAAAGATAACGTGTCCCTCTATTACTAAAAAATATTTAAAAAAAAAAACAGATAGTAGAGGTCTGATGTTCATAAAAGGAATTGTATTCTGGGTTGGGGTTGTGGCTCAGCGGCAGAGCGCTTGCCTAGCATGTGTGAGACACTGGGTTTGATTCTCAGTACCATGTAACAGTCAATAAATGAAGATCCATTGACAATTAAAAAATGTTAAAAAAAAAGTGTAAAACTGGAACATATCTTTTAAGAAAAGGAATTTTATTCTGCAGCTTAAAGTAAGATGAATTTATTGACTAAATAGATAATTTTAGACTTGAAATGTTACAAGAAGCCGGGCTCATTGGTGTACGCTTGTAATCCCAGTGGCTTGGGAGGCTGAAACAGGACGATTGTAAGTTCAGTGCCAGCCTCAGCAAAACTGAGGTGCTAAGAAACTCAGTGAGACTCTGTTCCTAAATTAAAAATACAAAATAAGGCTGAGGATGTGGCTCAGTAGTTGAGTACCCCTGAGTCCAATCCCTGGTACGTACCCACCTCCCAATAGACCAAAGGGGGCGCATACACAGAAAAAAAAGGTACTAGAATTTGATATGATCTTTGTCTATATTTGAGGTGATGATTTGTCAGTTAAGAGTTGGGGATTAACCAAGAACCCATAGAAGGAACAAGGTAGCTTAATGTATACTGAGGAGAAAAATACTGGATAATAAATAAACCCGAAGTTTAAAACAGTTAAAAAAAAAAGTTGGATTAATGGAAAAATAAGGAATTACTAGATTACATAGGTTAATTTGACAATGGTAGAAGTTTGTGCTCGTTTACAGACATTGTTATTAATGACCATCTTATGACGATCTCCAGAAATGATTATTTGTAGGTCTAATGATGTTATTTCATATGGTCTATACTTGTCAAATGGAATTTTTAAAAATTATCATTCTAGTGTGCAATCTTGTCGCCTGCTTTCAAAGTCAGAGAATTTTCTATCACTGATGTGGTGGCATATCCAATATCTCTGAGATGGAATTCTCCAGCTGAAGAAGGGTCAAGGTAATACATTTGTTAATCATATTTATACCTACAGTTAATTCATTGTTAAGTCTGAGTAATATATAGCTTTTCATTTCAGCTTGCACAAATCTAATATTTTGTCATAATGTGCAAAGTGATCAATTATTGTAACAGGCATAAATTATCGTTCATTTAGTTTCCTACATTTGATCCTGTCGAAATCAGGTGCCTTTTATTTGCTGATTGAGTGTATTTTTTATTTATTTATTTTTTTTTACTAACTTTGTGTACACAGTTTCTTGGAAACTGAATAATAATAATGATAATAATGCTAGCTGAGAAGAGAGAAACTAGGATTGTATAATCATGAACTTGGAATATGGGTCAAAGTGTTAGGAATATCCTGAATTTATGTTATTGTCTTTTTCCTTCATTCAGTGACTGTGAAGTCTTTTCAAAAAATCATGCTGCTCCTTTCTCTAAAGTCCTCACATTTTATAGAAAAGAACCTTTCACTCTTGAAGCTTATTATAGCTCTCCTCAGGATTTGCCCTATCCAGATCCTGCTATAGGTAAGTAGTGTTAGGAATTGAAATGATAGGAACTTTTATCTACCTGGAGAACTAGGATGGCAGAAGGACCAGATGCAGTGTTCTGCAATTTACGTACTTTACACGACAAAAGAAAACCTTTTCTAATCTTATTACCAGCCTCAGAACAAACTGGCTGGCTGTTATTTTATTGGATCTCCCATTGTGTGGAGATTATTTCTCAGTTAATTTACAGTGTGATTATGCTTTATGTTAAAGAGTTAAATAAATTTCAGTATTGACTCTAATATACAGGTGAACAACATATATGGACAATCATTAGGGATTGTTTACAGTAGCGGTGCATCCTGAGTTTTGAAATTTTGTTGGCTAGAGTTTTTACATATATAGACTCTGGGAACTCTTACAATCTGGAAGTAATTCTAGTTGAAAAGAGAAATTATATATAGAGTTATACAGTAAAGGTCTAGAATATGTGGGCACAGTGTTCAGAGTATCCTTAGTGATACTTAGAAGGTGTGGAAAGTTAACTTATTCTGGTTTCCTCATTTGTAAAATAGGAATAGGGATGCTAATAATTCATAGTTTTGCATTGTTGTAGGAATAAAAAAGGTAAATAGGACTCTGGTATAGTAACTGGAATAGTAACTGGATCTAGAAATGGGAATTTCTTGAGGAATAAGAAAAGTAGCTTTTTTTTTTTTTGGAGAGGGAGAATGTGACAAGTGTATACTTTAGGAATTTATGAGGCTGTTGCATATAAAGCTGAAATAAGGTTCTAGAGGAACAGAAAAAATATTAAGAGACATTTGAGCTCCATTCGGAATAGAATTATAAAATCTTGACAATATGTGAAAGAATGAGAAATCTAATAATTTAGTAAGATTGTACCGAGAGTACTGACTATGCTTATTTGAAGTGTCATGTTAGTTATTGACCTGTCATTGAGGAATGAATGTAACCTACAGTATGGGCTTGTATTCATGTTTGAATTTGTTCTCTTGTGTGTTCTCTTTTGTGTCTCATGTCCTCAGCTCAGTTTTCAGTTCAGAAAGTCACTCCTCAGTCTGATGGCTCCAGTTCAAAAGTGAAAGTCAAAGTTCGAGTAAATGTCCATGGCATTTTCAGTGTGTCCAGTGCATCCCTAGTGGAGGTGCACAAGTCTGAGGAAAATGAGGAACCAATGGAAACTGATCAAAATGCAAAGGAAGAAGAGGTAACCTGGACATTTAATGTAATTATGATTGCCCAGAGGTAACTTGTCTAGAAGTTGTAATGAGTGGATGGGGTCATGGGAGCAAATTTGTGAGAGTTGCTGAGAGTAGTTTTGCAAGTGTCTTTTCCCCTACTATGGGTTAACCAGTAGAGGATCTTTACATGGAGTCTGTATGGAAATGGAACATAGATTACCTCTTCCCAGATCATGCTTTTCTCATCTTGGGTTATTTTTGATTCTTTCTGGTTATAGAAGAATGTTCTTGAGTCTCAATTGATTATTTTCACAAATAGAATAGGTTGTAAACTAATTTACTGAAATTATGCATTGGGTCTTATTCTCTTTGTGTATCAGATTCAAATCTTTATAAAACCACAAATGCTTGGGTCTCATTCCCAGAGGTTTTGTTTGAGTTGGTCTAGGCTGGGCCCAGGTATGAGCAGTGTTCAAAGTGTCCTAGGTTCTTCTAATATGTTGCAGGCTTTGAGGGACCACTGGTTCAGTTCTACAAATCCGTTGTTTTAATTATCGTCATTGAGGGTGTTCTTAATAAGTTCACCTCCTTTAGCACATACAGTGGTTGTCCTTTTGAATATGGAAAGGCTGATGTAGGAACTGCTTGGAAAAGTAAAGACTTTTGAGGGAAGTCTACTTATGAGAAGTTTGTAGAAACTTAACTGCAGATTGTATTTTGGAGACTGTTAAATTATGCTACATTGTATACTAAGAGTATTTAATGGTTTATGAAACCAATTCATAATCATTCTTGATTACATAAGGATAGGGCAGGGCAAGTGTCATCCTCATTGTACAGATAATGTTAGCTGAGCTCCCGAGGGGAGAATTTTGTATTTCAGTTAACATGTATGACATGAGCTGGAATTTGAACCTAGATCTTCTGGTTGCTGACAGTTGAACAGAAATTACATATCCTGCATGTGTCTTTGTCAGTGTGTCATGAAGGTTGCTTAGTCTTTCATTGGTATTTCTTGGTTTCTGAATTTAATTTGACCTGTTTTTAGAAGATGCAGGTAGACCAGGAGGAACAACATGTTGAAGAGCAACAGCAGCAGACACCAGCAGAAAATAAGTCAGAATCTGAAGAAATGGAGGTATGAGTTTTTATGAATTGCAGGCTTGTAATGTACATGGTTCTGGCTTAAAAGGCTATTTCTTGGAAAGTAGTTTATACTATATTACTTACTTGAACAATTTTTTTCTTAATATTTATTTTTTAGTTAGAGTTGGACACAATACCTTTATTTTATTTAATTATTTTTTTTGTGGTGCTGAGGATCAAACCAGGGCCTTGCATGTGTGAGGTGAGCACTCCATTGCTGAGCCATAACCCCAGCCCTAACTTAAAACAATTTTTAAGCAAGATTTTGTAGTGTTTTTGTAAAGTACTTTTTCTGCTAGAAAGTGCTTTTTGCAAGATGGTTTTTGAACCTCTATTCTAATTGTTACATGAAAAGAGCACTCAGACTCAGACATAGCTTTGCTAGGTAAATCAGATTTGTCAACTGCCTTACTCTTGCTTTTTTATTGAAAAATATTGCAAATAATGTATTTATGTACATTTTGTAAATAATATAAAAAATGTATTTATCCCACAATGAATATTTAACATTTTTGTATCCTTTTATTCTTTGATTCCTTACTTTTGAATTTCCATGTTTGAATCTGTTTTTTAGCATTAAAAGCACTATTTCTTTCAATTGCTTTTGACATGGCAATATATAATCTCAACCTCTTAGGAATTTCTTTTTTTTTTAGTTGTTGATAGACCTTTATTTTTTATTTATATGTGGTGCTGAGAATCGAACCCTGTGCCTCACACATGCCAGGCAAGTGCACTACCACTGAGCCACAGCTCTAGCCCTCTGGGAATTTCTTATTGTGGTACTTTAAATTTGGTAGAGCCTTAATGTGGCTTAAGTCTGTTGCCCATTTTCATGTCTGAACAAATTTTAACTTGCTTTCCTTTAGTTGTGCAAATAATAGTTAAAAAAAAAATGACAAGAGGAGATCATGCTCACAGATTTGATTCTCTTGTTGGCTCAGACCTTTGCCAAGATGGAAAACCCCTTTATTTTGGTCGGTAGGTGGTTATGGTGCAGTAGTGGGAGAGAAAATTATCCCTGTGTGTGTGTGTGTGTGTGTGTGTGTGTGTGTGTGTAAGGTGGGTGAGGAGAAAGGAAAAGTGTCAGGCCTGGTGTGCATCCTTCTTACCAGTGTGGTATTGCAGTGAGATGCATCCAAGGGATTTTTATGTAGACTTCCATGGGGTGATTCAGGAACTAAAGGACCTTTCATAATGTTATTTCTAAAGGGAAGGAAATAAAAATTACACATACGTTTCAGCTGCTATTTGGATAGGAGGCGAGGAACTGACATTGAAGTCTTGCCTCACATCATAGACTACAATTGAATTCCTGATAAATTCAAAAGTTAAAACAAAAAGGTTGAGTATTTTCCTAATCTGTGGATGGAAAAAGTCTTTCAAAGCATAAAGTAATAAAAGTTATCACAAAGGAAATGTTGGATACTGTGATGCTGTGGCTCAGTGGTAGAGTGCTCGCCTACACATGTGAGACACTGGGTTTGATCCTCAACACCACATGAAAATAAATAAATAAAATAAAGGTATTATGTCCATCTACAACTAAAAATATTAAGAAAAAACTTGCATAGAAAAATAAAACTAGAGGAAGCTAAAAGACTCAAAAAATTTACTAAAAACTGAAGAAAACAGTGAGTAGGCAATTTGAAAAAGTATGGTTTATAAGTGTGAGGAAAAAAGATTATTTTTTTTTAAAGAGAATTTTAATATTTATTTTTTTAGTTTTCAGTGGACACAACATCTTTGTATGTGGTGCTGAGGATTGAACCTGGGCCATATGCATGCTAGGCGAGCGCGCTACCGCTTGAGCCACATCCCCAGCCCGAAAAAAAAGATTATTGACTTAGAAACTCAAAATAGCAGTGAGATGAAGTTAAATGGATTTCCATTTGTAGATAGGGTGCTTTGGGATGAATTCTGTCAGTCCTTGTGAAAATGTAAATAGCTTATAGACATTTTCTAAATCACATTGGCATTACGTTGCTGATCCATAAAAATTTTATACCTTTTCCCACTAGTTTAATCCTTGTCTAAATTTATATAAGAATGGAAGAAGAATTTTTTTTTTCCTATTTCCTTCTTTTTGCTGTGTTGGGAATTGAGTCCCAGGCCTTGACATGATGTTAGGAAGTACTCTACCACTGAGCTATATTCCTAGCCCTAAAAATTTATATAATGATCAGGTGTTGATTATGTGATTGCAGAAAAATTGTGTGTATGTTTGTATTTTTTCAAAAATGTATTTTTAATTGTGATAAAGACACATATAACAAAGCTTACTGTGATAACCATTTTTTTAGTGTATAGCACAGTAGCATTAAGTAAGTACACATTTACTATGCCACTGATCTTTGAATCTTTTTTTATATGGCAAAATGAAACTAATCAGGAGAAGTGATCCACAGCTGTAATCCCAGTTACTTGGGAGGCTGAGGCAGGAGGACTAAAATTTTAAAGGTATGGAGATGTAGCTCAGTGGTAGAGTGCTCCTGGGTTCAATTCCAAGTATGCACTGCAGAAGCAGCTAGCTTTTGAAATTTAAGTTGTATATGTTTTTGTTCCTATTGTTATTTTAGACTTCTCAAGCTGGATTGAAAGACAAAAAGATGGACCAACCACCTCAAGCTAAGAAGGCAAAAGTGAAGACCAGTACTGTGGACCTGCCAATTGAGAATCAGCTGTTATGGCAGATAGACCGAGAGATGCTCAACTTGTACATTGAAAATGAGGTGATTATTTAAAATCTGTAAGAAAAATGAGCTAATGAATTAATATAACCATGATGTTCAGATACTGTTTCTAGAGGCTCTATGTATTTTTGGTAGTTTGGATTTTGATAAAATAATTTTGAATTTTTTGGGATAAGGCAGGTTTAAGTAATACATCCTATTGTATACCATGTCTTTCTTGTTAAAAGCTTTACTGTGAGATCCTTGACAATGTCTTTGGTTTGGGGTTGTATTGTTTAAATTGGGCTATAAGTATATTTGTTCCTTAGAGATTGGGATGTTTAAAGTAGTGAGTAATGGAAGTTGGTTAGCAGGAGAAACCACATAGCATTAATAGTAGCACTACTTGCTTATTTCTTCTCCTGTTGTGAGTCAGTGTGAAAATATAGCAGTTCTTTTTAAGAAGAGTGATATGTGATATTTGGGATCCTGGACCCCATTTACTCAGTTCATTGAGGTTTCTTATTATGTAATCCCTGGATCTCAGAATAGTTTTATTTTGCAGAATCTTCAGCATTTATATAACATGCATAGTATATCAGAACAGGTCATCTTATGACACTAAGCCTTTTTTTTGTTTTCTTTCTTAAATATTTTGGATTGAACTCAAGGGTACTTTACCATTGAGCCACATCCCTAACCCTTTTAATTTGGAGATAGGGTCTCATGTAAGTTGATGTGGCTGACTTCAAACTTTCTTCTCGCTTGCTTCAGACATTGGGATTATGGACATTTGCCACTGTGCCTGGCTGAACCAATTGTTTCTTGTCCCAAATAATTTTTCCTTATTTATTGATTGATTGATTGATTTGAGTGCTGGAAATTGAACTCAAGGGCACTTGACCACTGAGCCACATCCCCAGTCTCATTTTGTGAGTTGCTTAGCACCTCACTTTTGCTGAGACTGGCTTTGAACTTGCAATTTTCCTGCCTCAATGTCCTGAGCCACTGGGATTACAGGCATGCACCGCTGCGCCTGACATTGTTTTCCTTATTTTTGTGGAGTATCTATATCTTAATATTTTTATTCTCTTTTTCTAAAGTCACACACGAAACTCTGCCTTCTTGATCTTCAAAACTTGTCAAGGACTAGTCTTCCAGCTTCCTTTGGTTGGAGTGATTCAAAGAATTAAAAGGATTTGAGAAGGAATGGATCTTTGTTTTTAAATTTTATTATATGAAAGAGGAAATTGCCTTAGTTGTCTTAAGATCTAATTTGTATTGTTCTCAGGGTAAGATGATCATGCAGGATAAACTGGAGAAGGAGCGGAATGATGCCAAGAATGCAGTAGAAGAATATGTGTATGAAATGAGAGACAAGCTTAGTGGTGAATATGAGAAGTTTGTGAGTGAAGATGTAAGTGTCTGCTGCAATGTTTTACTCTGTCTTCTAGGAACATCTTTAGATGTCTTAGAAGGGAATTCTCTGTGTTTAACAAAATTATTAAAAGTGTTTTTTTTTCTTTTTTTTTTTTGAGGGTGGTGTATAGTTTGTATTTACTATAACAGTATTTCCCAAAGATTAGCCTTTGTACATCATTTCACATGTTCTTTCATTTCTTTTCCCTCTCTAGTACTGGAGATGGAATCCAGTAATGTTAATACCACTGAGCTTTTTATAATTTGAGGCAGGGTCTCACTAAGTTACAGAGGCTGACCTGAAAATTGGTGATCATCCTGCCTCACCTGGGATCCTCCCAAGTACCTGGAATTATAAGCATGTGTCACCCATATCCTCTCTCCCCCCACACTTTTTGGTGGTACTGGAGATTTAACCCAAGGGCATTGTAGCACCGAGCTCTCACCCCCCCCCCACCTCTTATTTTTTTTTTATTTTGAGGCAGGGTCTTACCAGGTTGCTGGGATTGGTCTCAAAATTGCAATCTTCCTGCCTCAGCCTTCTGAATTGCTGAGATTATAGGTTTCTACTACTGTGCTTGGCTCTGTAACCCCTGAACCTAGAAAATAAAAAGCTTCTGCCAGCCTTATTTTCTATGTCCCTCATCTCCATACTACTTTATTTTTTTAAAGCAACTGCCAGATATAGCAATGCAGTTTGTGTCACCAGTGTTTCAACTTTTTTTTTTTTTTTTTGCGAGGGGATAACAGGTCCTTATTTAGTACTTTGTTTAGAGACAGAATCTCACTGATTTGAGATTTCCTGTTTCTGAGGCTGGCTTTGAGCTCATGGTCTTCCTGCCTCAGCCTCCCAAGCAGCTAGGGTTACAGGCATGGAGGCGCCTGGCCACACTGTTTTGTTTTATTAAACATTGTTTGATTTTAATTATTGATTGACCTTTATATTATTTGTTTTTGTGGTTCTGAGGATCGAGCCCAGTGCCTAACATGCTAGGCAATTTCTCCACCACTGTGCTACCACTCAGCCCTCAACTGTGTTTTTTTTTTTAACTTTTTAAAAAAATTTTTTTAGTCGTGAGTGGATACAATATTTTTATGTGGTGCTGAGGATCGAACCAAGTGCCTCATACATGCTAGGCGAGCGCTCTTCCTCTTAGCCACATCCCCAGCCCTCAACTGGTCTTTTATTTTTATTTTTATTATTTTTATTTTTATTTTTTTAAAGAGAGAATGAGAGAGAAAAGAGAGTGAGAGAGAGGATTTTTAATATTTATTTTTTTAGTTCTCGGCGGACACAACATCTTTGTTGGTATGTGGTTCTGGGGATCGAACCCGGGCCGCACGCATGCCAGGCGAGCGTGCTACCGCTTGAGCCACATCCCCAGCCCCTTTGAGCCACATCCCCAGCCCCCTTTTATTTTTATTGATTGGTTGATTGATTGATTGGTTGAGGTGATGGGAATTGAACCCAGGGCCTTGTGCATGTGAGGCAAGCCTCAACGGTTTTTGATTGACCTAATTACAATATATATATATATATATATATATATATATATATATATAAATATATATTTTTTATCTGTAGGATCGTAACAGTTTTACCTTGAAACTAGAAGATACTGAAAATTGGTTGTATGAAGATGGAGAAGACCAGCCAAAGCAAGTTTATGTAGATAAATTGGCTGAATTAAAAGTAAGTGACTCTTGGAGAGCAGTGGTATCCCCGAGCCTTTAGAGTGTTCAAGGAGAGTAGTTCAAAATGGGGAGGAGAGCACAGGCTGAAAAACATGTTTTGAAGAATTATACCCTTATGACTTAGGCTCATTATAATCCTCACTTTTAGAGCCTTATAGCAACAGAATAATTTTTCTGAAAATTGAGTTTTGACTTCCAGTGTTTTATGGAGTTAGATATTTAGTGCATGAGTTAAAAGACAAGTAAGATACAGTCCTTACCCAAAGGTACCTACTATGTCGTTGTACTTGTAGTTTTCATTCTTTTTTTTTTTCATTATTTTTAAAATATATTTTTTAGTTGTAGGTGGACACAATACCTTTAGTTTGGTTTTATGTGGTGCTGAGGATCAAACCCAGTGCCTCATGCATGCTAGGCAAGCATGCTACCACTGAGCCACAACCCCAGCCCCGTCTTTTTTTTTTTTTTTTTATACTGGGAATTGAACTATACTACTGAACTGCATTCCCAGCACTTTTTTTTTTTTTTGGAGATAGCATCTCACTTAAGTTGATAATGCTGGCTTCAAACTTGTGATTCCCCTGCCTCAACCTGCAATAGCTAGCATTACAGTGTGTACCAGTGTGTGTGGCTGTAGTTTTGATTCTTGATAAAAACAAAATGACTAGATTTGTATTTAAAGAAACTAATTGTTAAACCTTAGGGTTAAAATATAAAGAACTACCCAAGTTAGAGACCTTTTGTTTGGAAAAAGATAGAAATGCACAAGAAGAAACTTTGAACATTTCCTTTTGCTTTTAGCTCAGAATTACTTGGTTTCTTGTGGAACTGGGCTATTATAATTACTCTTTTTAGTGAAATTGCTCAAGGACAGTGCCTGTAGTTTTATATCATTGTGGCAAGCATAGAGTGCACATGAAGTTCCATTTTGTTTTTTGTTCATTTTCTTTGTCTTCTGGGAGAGATGTCAAACACATGAAAGTAGAGACTAATAGTTTCAGCTCTTTGGGCCAATTCTTTTCATCTCTGTTTTCACTCCCAGTTGTTTTGAAGCATGTCCTTATGGTTTGGATTGATCCAGAATCATTTCTGTATGTATTTAAAAGAAAATAGAACTTCATTCTGTATCATTATTATGCCTAAAAAGTTTCTTAAGATCACCACAGTATTCCATTTTCAAGTTCCATTGTTTTATACATGATTATGTTTTAGTTAGGATCTCAATTGGTCCATACATTTTGTTGGTATGTCTCTTAAATCTGGTTTTGTAGTTCTCCTTCCACTTTTCTTTCCCCTTATTTATTTGATGAAGAGCTGGATCGGGCTGGGGATGTGGCTCAAGCGGTAGCGCGCTCGCCTGGCATGCGTGCGGCCCGGGTTCGATCCTCAGCACCACATACCAACAAAGATGTTGTGTCCGCCGAGAACTAAAAAATGAATATTAAAAATTCTCTCTCTCTCTCTCTCTCTCTCTCTCTCTCTCTCTCTCTCTCTCTCTCTCTCTCTCTCTCTCTCTCTCCCTCTCTCCTCTCTCCTCTCTCCTCTCTCCTCTCTCCTCTCTCCTCTCTCACTCTCTCTTTAAAAAAAAAAAAAAAAAGAGCTGGATCATTTGTCCTATAGACCCCTCCCCCCAATCCCCATCTGAACTTTGCTGATTTTCCTCTCCATAGTGGTATTTACATTGTCTGGTAAAGTGATGTTTAGATGTAGAGGCTTCATCAGATTCAGGTATTGCTCATTTTTAATTAAAAAAAATCATTTTTGGCAATAAACTTCCTATTCAGTGTATACAATGTCTACTAGGAGGCAAGTAATTTTTGGTTGTGTTTTGATAATTAGGACATACTGGTTGACTCTACATGAGACAATGTTGAAGAATATTCGCTCCAGTCTGAGCAGCCTAATATTTCCAGTGGTGTGGAGAAGCATATCTAACTTGTATATTTATATCCCTTGATATACATAAATGTACTTTAACTCATAATCAATGTTAGTCATAATAGAAACAATACAACTCTGATAATTTAAGAATTTGTTTATTCTCTTTTAAGAATTTAGGTCAACCTATTAAGACACGGTTCCAGGAATCTGAAGAAAGACCAAAATTATTTGAAGAACTAGGGAAACAGATTCAGCAGTACATGAAAATAATCAGCTCTTTCAAAAACAAGGTACTCCGCACCCCACTCCCACTCCCTTTCTCTAATCTTACTTACCTTGGTAGTCACAATTTGAGACATTTTACCTGCCAGTTTTTCTATTGTTCTCAACTCTCATTTAACAATATTTTCTTTCATTTTAGATGTTATTGTGTAATGTTTTATAGACTCTTATAAAAACTATAGGATTTGCTGCTTCTCTTTAGTAGGTGGAATCTGGGGTTGAGAAGTATTGTTTAGTTTCCTTTTTTTGCTATAAAATGCATCTTCTGCATTAGACTTAAGATTCTCTGGGGGCTGGGTTGTAGCTCAGTGGTAGAGCACTTGCCTAGTACACATGAGGTGCTGGATTTGATCCTTAGCATCACATAAGAAAAAAATAAATAAAATAAAAGGTATTTAAAAAAAAGATGCTGTGTCCTGAGAACATATCTGCATTGTGATTTTGTGTATTAGGCAGATGTCCTATATCGACAGTTAATTTATTAAAAGAGTTTTTGAGTACTATATGATATACACTCCATAAATATCCCATTGAGTCCATATAGGTGGTTTTATCAACATTTATAAGTAACTTCCAACAACTTTAAGCCTCATCTTCCTTAAACAGGACCCCAGGTAAATGATTGGGGACAGCTGAGATTCAGTCCAAAGTCTCACTCCAAAATTAGCATTTTAACCTTACTGTATTTCAGGTTCTTCCATTTGTTTATTACTTACTTACGTAAACTTATTTATTTTTGGTAGTGGTAGGGGGTCAAACCAAGTGCTTCATGTGTGTCAGGTAAGCCCTTTACCACTAAGTTCTATCCTTAGCCCTACTCCAGGTTTTTGTTGTTTTGTTAGTGTAAGAAATTTCTTTAAAAAAAAAAAAAGTTTAAAACCCAAACATTTTTTTCTTTGAAAGATCTTTAAAAATTTATATTTAATTATTATTTTTGTTCCAGAGTAACATGTTTAAACCTCAGCTTTCATTTCTATTAAAGTGTAAATTTACATGTGAAATTATTTTCAGAAGATTTTGCATAAAATGTGCATCATTTATATCAATGAAGCCTTTTAGCTGCCTTCTTGTAGGTATTCTTGGCCTTCAAATCTTTTTCCTTAAGGTTTAAACAATTAAAGTTTTTTTTACTATCTACTTAGTGCTAAAAGTGCTTCATTTTTTGAAAGATGGTACCTGTTTAAAAGATGGTGAAGATGGTGAAGAACTAGACAGTTTTTGGGACGTGGGTATTATGCCTTGATACTCATCTGACTACCTGCTGGTTGGTTATAGGAGGACCAGTATGACCATTTGGATGCTGCTGATGTGGCAAAGGTAGAAAAGAGCACCAATGAGGCGATGGAGTGGATGAATAACAAGCTGAATCTGCAGAATAAGCAGAGTCTGACCATGGATCCTGTTGTCAAGACAAAAGAGATTGAAGCTAAAATTAAGGTAATTCATGACTTTCAATGTTTAAGTCTTGTCAGCTTTGTTGGTACTAATAGTCCTCAAGTGACATTTGTCATTGTCACATTTTGGTTTGGGGATTGAGTGAGAAAGGGTGAACGTGGGTTTAGCATGTCATATGAAAATTTAAGAAACCGTTTTTTTCTCTTCCATTCTAGGAGCTGACAAGTATGTGTAACCCTATAATTTCAAAGCCCAAACCCAAAGTGGAACCTCCAAAAGAGGAACAAAAAAATGCAGAGCAGAATGGACCAGTGGACGGACAAGGAGATAGCCCAGGCCCTCAGGCTGCTGAGCAGGGTGCAGACACAGCTGTGCCTTCGGATTCAGACAAGAAGCTTCCTGAAATGGACATTGATTGATTCCTACACTTGTTTATATTAAAACAGACTATTATAAAGCTTTAAGTTGTCAACTTTGTTCTAAATATCAACTAGAGCAAGTGAATACTGGAGATTTCTTAGTCAGTTTTTAGGGAATTTGGGGGTGGGGTGGGGGATATAGGTAATGTACGGAGCATTTTGACTTCTAAATAGTTAGATACAGAAATTAAGTGCATTGTATCTTTTTTCATAATGGTACTATTTAGAAGCCCAGTTAGTCTTACTGAGCTTATGCTTCACTCCTTTTATGTTTAATCATGCTTCTTCAAAATAAGTTTATTTTGGAAAGTTGAGCTGCAGCAAAAGCTATAACTAGCTATCAAGCTGGCTTTTCATTATGACATTCATGGTAGGAGCTCTAATTATGCATCAAAAATCTGTTGTGGACATTGCCAGAAAGACTTTCTGCCTGGTGTGGGGTTAGGGTGGGCGCTCCCTCTGTTCCTGAGCAGGCCAGAGCGTGGTCTGGTGTGGATTAATGTAGGGGAGCAACAAAGGCACACTGATCTTCACCCTTCCCTTCCATCCCAGCCCCACCCTCTTCCTTCCTCCCAAGGAAAGAGCTCCTATTACAAATGGCATGGCTGCTTTTGGGATAGAGAACCCCCTCGCTGGGAGCAAATTGCAAACAGAATTTTAGACTTGGAGGTACTTCTTTAAAGTCTGTTCACTAACATCTTGAGCATCAAAGTCTAAATAATTTTCTCTGTAGAAGATGTACTGTTGAATATAGGCATGGTAAATTAAACTGAGGAACTGATCCTTGCTCATTATGGTATAAAGATTTGTATCCTGGCCTGTTAGTGAGAGATGTTCTGTGTAAACTCGAGGTATAGTTGGAACTCCCAGGATAAAAGTAAAAAGTTCTTTTTGGCTCATACACAGTCCACTTGTGTGTTAAGTATTAATATCTGTCATGAATCTGCCAATTTGTATGTGTTAAACAGATGACAGATCATTTTAAAAAACAAAAATACACGGGATTGTACTGGATGAGTCTGAAACAAATGAGTGTTAAACAATATGCCCATGTTAGAGCGATACCTCCTTAACTTTAGCTAATGTCAGGAGCACCAAAGCATTCCTCTGACTGCTTTTTGGGGCAGTGTGGATAGGAGCAAGGGATTTTGGAAACTTCAAGGGAAGCCTGTGTTAGAGGCCAGAGCTGGTTCCTCCTGCCTATAAACTGTTACAAGCTTTGTTGGTTATGTTTTGTATCTTTGTAATAACTGATATTCTGTATAACAGAGTGCCTCTCTGTTAGTTTTGCCCTATGTTGTTAGAACCAAGACTATACCTGCATAGTAGGAATAAATTTCTGTCCATCTCTGTGCAGAAAGGTTTTTAAATGTTAGAGCTCTAAAGTGCTGTAGAGATGATTGCTGGGAGAGGAGGAGGGGGAAGTTGGGTTATGTTGATGTGTAAGCGTCTCACAGTACAAGGACTGTGTTCCAAAGCACTGGGGCCCTATTCCTAAACTCGGTTTTCTCGTCCTGCTGCAAGAGTTCCAGCTGACCTGCTGTAAGGCCATGAGCTATTTGAGATGCTGGTGCAGGATTACGTCAAGTCTGATGCAACTCAGTCCTTAATGACCATTTCTTCTAAACCTTGTGTGTATGGGGGGTAAGGGCTTGGGTGTTGGGATGGGGATGAATTTGAAGTTTAAAACTAGGAATAGGATGGCATGGTCTGCTTGCTCTCTGTTTAGACAGGCTTTAAGACCAACTTGATATACATGGAGGCAGGCCAGAAAGTGGTTATTGATGACTTGTATACAGACAAGCATTTTCCAAGTTGCATTATCCAAATTTGTTAAAACTCCAGGTCACGTTCTTACACTGAGAAAAACATTCAGTAAACATGAGACAAGTTTAGGAAAAAACTAATAAAAGAAACCTGTCTTACACTCAGAGGAATGGTTTTCTTAATTTCATAATGCAGGCTTGTGTGTGTGTGTATGTATGTGCTCGCGCTCGTGCGCACGCATTTTCTTGTGCTCCTGTGTATCTGAGTTTAAAAAAAATTGAGCAGAGGCCTCTTGGCTGAATTCCAGTTAACCTCCTGGAGACCTCTTCCCTGAAGAGTAATAGTCAAGGTGATAAGTTGCTTCTTTTCATGTCTCAGTTCTCCCCCCTTTGCCCAGTTTTTCTGATGTAGGAACACTTATCTTGTCCCTGCAAATCATCCTTATTTGAGGATTTTGACAATCGAAGGTGATGATGGTGCATTAAGGTAAGTGCTAGACTGATAGATAACCTAAGAATAGGTGCTAGCCCAGAGTGTTGGTGACTATTGCTTGCCACTGGGCATGTGTTGGGGTGTGTATGTGGGGATGTTGGGGGGTGGAGGGGTGTAAGGAGGTGGGTGGTGGTGGTGGTGGTGGTGGTGGGTATGGGAAGGGGATGTAGCCATCAGAAGAGAACCCAATTGCTAAGTCGTGGGCCATAGATGTTCTGTGGAATCAGGCTCTTTATACTGTCCTGGTTCCATGGTTCTGCTAGGAGCAACTTTTTCATCCAGGCCTGTTTCAGTCAGGTCCCTTAAGAAACCTGTCTGGCAGGTTATGGTTTTCTTCTGAAGCTCTGTCCTTGGGAGAAGATGAATCCTTGGTAGCGCGAGTGGGAAACCTGGGCAAGCTAGTTAGTGGTGAATACAGCAAAGCTGTCCTACAGGAGTATTGGGAACACCTGAAAAGAGGAGGGCCATCAGTGTCTCTACATGGTGCTGTGTAAGAGGCTGTTGGAGACAAAGCAAGGCCTAGCATGAAGTCACACAGTAGGATCACTTAAGCTCACTGGGTATGACTTTGAGAGTGGGGTTGGTGAGTATCCGCACAGAGGTCCTGGACTGGTGGCATGTGGAAGGCTTTTTCAAGCATGAAAGTTGGCTTTGGAGGAGGTAGTGGAAAGGACAGATTGAGTTCTGTAGGTTGGTGGGGCAGTTCAAATCTTTAAAACAGGACTGATGGGATGTTTCAGGAAGCTCCTGGAATGTGTATAGGAGATAGGCTCGGGAATTTGGAGGTGTGGGGCTTTTACAATAGCCCACATTTGAGGGGACAACCCAAGCAAATGGGAAAATGGTCTTTTATTTGGAAGAGGGAAGATGATAGCTCAGCTCTCTCTCAGTTGGTAGTAGAAGATGAGTAGTAGTTACCTGGGGTAGTGGTGAGGAAACAGACCTAATGATGGCTTTTTTTTTTTTTTTTTTTTTTTTTTTTTTTTTTTTTTTTTGGTGGTGCTGGGGATTGAACCCAGGACCTCATACTTGAGAAACACTACCACAGCATGGTTTTTGTTGCTTAACCTTGATAGACAGTACATTTGATGTATCTAGATTATTTTAAGTGACATTAACAGGTGTTCATTAAATTTTACACAAGGAATGTAGGTTATAACATTGCATAACCTCCCATGTTTGGAAAGAAGATGAAATACATTTTCCTCAGAAAGCCAGAAGGATGCTTCCAAATGAAGTGATTTCCTCTTCAGGGTGGGATTGTGGGTGGTTTCTGATTGTATATTCTTGCTGCTGTATGTTCTCTAAGATTAACAAGCATTTAGGAATTTTATAATATTGAGATTAGCACAGGGACTGGGGTTGTAGTTCAGTGGTAGAGTACTTGCCTAGCATTCATTAGGCCCTAGGTTTAATCTCCAGCACTACAAAAATGTAAAATTAGTTCACAAAGAACTCCCAGTTTCAAACCTGGAATAAAAGGTGTCTTGTGGTTAAGATTGAGTAGTTGTACAGGATGGAGATGAGAGAGACTGAAGCTCCTGGTGGGCGTGGAAGGAAGCCTCAGGGCTGGATCTGTGATTCTGGTTTAGGGAGTCGTGTGTCAGGAAGAAGTGTTGTCTTTCTTGGAAGAAGGAGCTGAAGAGTGTAAACCAGTAGGATGGGAGGTTGAGACAGTAGAGTGGCAGTGACCAGCAGGGTTAGATGATGGGGGAGTGGTTCAAAAGGGTGGGAGTTGGGTGGACTTATGGGGCTTGAGGTGAGCCTAAAGGTACTAAACTGGACAAGAAGCTTGACCTGGTGGGAATGGGGAACCAGTTTGGGGAAGGAGGTTGGGCAGTATACTATGCTCACAGTTGTGGGTACACAGGGATAGTTACCACTAGTTATCTGAAGACCATGGGAGTCTGTCTTGGACTGCCATCCCTGCCATGGCTCTAGATTAAGGCATCCCTGGGATATGATCTTCAAATCTGAGTCCTGAGCCCGTCCTTATGAATTGAATGAGGTGACTTTCTTTTTTTTTTTTTTTTTTTAAATGGCTCTGGGAATTGAGCCTGCTCCATCACTAAGATACATTCCCAGCCCTTTCTATTGCTGAGACAGGGTCTTGCTAAGTTGCCCAGTCTGGCCTTGAATTTGGGATCATCCTGCCTTTTGAGTTGCTAGGGCTACAGATGTGTGCTCCTGGCTAGTAAATGATTTTTTTTTTTTTTTGAATGGCGATTAAACCCAGAGGTCCTGAGTTACATCTGCAGTCCTTTTTATTTTTTAAAAATATTTTTTTAATTGTAGTTGGACACAATAGCTTCATTTTATTTATTTTTATGTGGTGCTGAGGATCGAACCCAGGGCCTTGAATGTGTTAGGCGAGCGCTCTACCGCTGAGCCACAATCCCAACCCCTTATTTTTTATTTCGAGACATGGTCTCGCTAAGTTGTTTAGGGTCTCTAAGTTGCTGAGGTTGGCCTCAAACTTGATCCTCTTGCCTTGGCTTCCTGAATTCTGGATCACAGGTGTACACCACCATGCCTAGCTAGTGACTTCTTAAGCATCAGTTCAAAAGCTAAGATGGATAGGATGTCCAATCAGGAGCAACACATCCAGGAGAATAAAGGAAGGTGTATGTTTTAGGTAGCTCAGGGAAGGGAAAGCCTTCGATGATGTTAAATACATGATGCTTTACTGATTTGCCCAATATCTGTGGGTAAGTGCCAGGTTAATTCTGATCCTTATGTTCGGTTTTGGTACATCCTGGCAGGACAGAGCAAGTAGAGGATGTTTACTTATAACCCTTTGGTGGAATTTGCAAGGTTCAAGCCTAAAACACAGAGTAAATCAGAGACTATAGAAAGCTATGTTTGTATTGGGCCTTTTCCACAAGTTGTATCTGGGCTTGTATCCTTTGAGGGCCAGATGGACTGTTAGATTTGGCGTCTTGGATCAATGGAGGGAGAGAGAACACTTAAACTGCTTTTCTTATCACAAGGTAGCAGGCCTTTACCCACCACATGTTGAAGGTCTTACATTAATTGCTTTTTTCTACATGCACTTTGAAACCTAAAACTTTGGTCTATTATTAGATTAGACTTTGCTAATGCTTGGGGAACAAAGAGCTGGAAACATTTGGAAGACCCTCTCAGTGGCTCAGCTTCCAGGATGTAAATCCCAGCAAAGTATCCTGAGGATGAGCTGGATGAATAGATGTGCCAGAAAACAGTGGTGTCAATGATAGAGTATCAGCCATACCAGTGGGGAGATTTCTAGGACAAGAGTGAGGTTGCCATAAGGAGTAGGTGAGCTACATGGGATAAGTCTTGAAAAATGGAGAAGGCCAGACAGTGGTCAGGAAAGGCCTTTCCTTTGTGACTGGTCCTTAGTCTTCAGTCTACAACTGCAAGATGGACTCCACCATGTTTCCACCTGCCTCCCTGCAACCCACATGAAACATGGAATAATGGAGAAGACACTGAGTGAACATTGGAATGCAGAAATGCGGTATTTTCAGTGAGGAAAAATCAGAACATTAGAATTCTTGAAATCGTCTTGTCCAACTCTCTACCTTCTGGATAAGGAAATGGCCAAAATTGGTGAACACAAAGCTAGTGGATGGTAGAGCCAGGAATCCTCATGCCAGGAGGTTTCTGAGAGTTAACCTTCTGGAAAGTTGTGTGACTAGACTATGGGACTTTTGCTTTCCAAAAGTCTTGCCCTGTATATAGCATTATAGTAATCCTCACTTATCTGGGGTGGGGTGGGTGGTGGTGGTGGAGATACGTTCCAAGACCCAGTGGTTGCTTGAAATCATAGATAGTACTAAATCCCCATATGTACTGTTTTTTTTTCCTGTACATACATACCTGTGATAAAATTTATAGAGACAGGAAGAGATTAACAACGATATCCAGACAGTTGATCTCAAAACCGGACGGCTCCATGTGACAGTAAGCGTTGACAGCATACATATTCTGGGCAGTATTGAACATGACAGTGTGAGATTTCACCATACTACTCAGAATGGTGTGCAATTTAAAACTTATTTCTGGAATTTTCCATTCAATATTTTGAGACCATGGTTGACTGTGGGTGACTGAACCCCTGGAGGGTGAAACAATGGGTAAGAAGGTCTACTGTACTTGTTCCCTAAGAATCTGATATCCCTCTTTCAGCCAGTTGTGATTTGGTCTTTGGTGAGCTGCAGTATTAATGCTGCCACGTGGGGGTGCCATTGCTCTTCCTTTGTCATGGTGTCTGTCCTGGAGGTCAGAATTAGAGAGGTAAGTAGTTCAGACTTCATGAGGAGCCCCAGAAGTTTGGAGAACAGAGACAACCACGTTTTCTCTTTCAGGGTGGCTAAAAACCAAAATAGATAGGGCTTAACAGACCTTAAGCTAGAAAAGTGGGGGTGTTTGCCTCTAACCCCTTAGGCCCTTATCACTCAAAGTGTGGCATCACTGGTTATAAAAGAAGGTTTTAGAACAGACTTCAGACGTTGAGAGACACCCAGCCCAGTGCTTCTCAAACTCACCAGCAAATCTTGTTAAAATGTAGATCTTATCCAGCAGGTCCAAGTGGGACCTGGGAGTGCACGGTGCTCACAAGTGCCCAGGGGGTTGATGATCATGGACTACATTTTAATGTGAAAAGACAACCTTTATGATCCTCAGTTTTTCCATGTAGAGAATTGGGACAGCACCAGTGCTGTCATCACATAAGATATATGATGGATGTGGGAGTTGTAACTCCCTTTGAAGGGTAAGGTATAAGGAATTGACTTATCACAACTTCCAGGGCTTCAGAAGAAACTTCTTTCTTGTCCTTACCAATCTAGGGGCTCTGGAGGAACAGTGTTGAAGGAATGGGGATGCACATGTCCTCCCTTGTGCATGGTCACTAGCCCCTGGACTAACACATGAATTTGTCCTACCTGGTGGTAGAGGTCCCACTGTTCTTTTTGAGTCAGGTTTGATTCTAATAGTGCCAGAGGTGGGCAGGGACAAGATCTGTCTGTACAGGACAGGAATCTCTAGATGTAAATGGAGAGGCCCAGAAGGCAGCTGCTGCAGAGGAAGAGAAGCCACTTTGGGACTCCCGGGTTAGATGGGAGCATCCAGATGTCCAGGTTGGTTTCCTTCCCTGGCCTCATGGTAGAGTACCCAAGTCTGAGTGACAGGAAAAAGACAAGATTTCCTGGTATATGGGGGTTTGCAGGCCTTCTCCACACCCTTTCCCATCCATTTAAAGAGGACTGCCTTCTGGTATTGGTCACTGTCTCAAAGTTCTGTCTTGACAGCCCTTCCGTCCCTGTAATGCCAACTCAGGAGAATAGACAGAAGAGACAAAACCCGAGAAGCAGAGACACAAGGGACGGGAGGAATCTCCCTGTGCTCAACTCCCAGGCTCTCCTTTTCAAACTAGAGGGTGGCTCTGTGGCATGCAGGGGTCCTCACAGTCTTCCATGTTCCCAGGTGAGGCATCCATATTGAGCAATTTCTATTAAACCAGATTCAGCATTTCAGCCTGCTCTGTATAGCTTTTAAGGACATTTTGAAAAGAAGCCCTAAATTGGAGGTAACTCACAAACAGCACTATCTCTTAATGAAATTGCTTCCTGATCATTTGAGTTTTCAAAATAAGTGGCTCCTTACAATCTAGCATGGCTGTGATGGTACCCCCCCTTGACTGACAACAGGGGGCTGGTGCAGAACTAGGAGCTGAAGATTTTCTGGCCCAAGTGCAACCATCAGAAGGGATCCTGTGGTTAT
Organism: Urocitellus parryii; assembly: GCF_045843805.1. Taxonomy (NCBI): domain Eukaryota; kingdom Metazoa; phylum Chordata; class Mammalia; order Rodentia; family Sciuridae; genus Urocitellus; species Urocitellus parryii. The sequence continues at coordinate 136,452,452 of NC_135531.1, read as the reverse complement.
GACAGATGGAGAACCTAAATCACTTATTGGCTTTTGCCTTCCATAAACATTCTCTGAGCAGCCATGGGGTTCTGCCTTGGCCTGGTGAGTCAGATGTCAACAGGGCTCAGAGCTGGCTTCCTGCAGCTCTTAGTCTAGTGGGGACTACAAATAAGTAGGTAACTGACTATAATCATAGAGGGAGCTTTGGAGAGGCCTGGGGAGGAGGCCAGGAGATAAGTAAAGGATGCCTAAGAGTAAAGAGAGGGTTTGGGGAGGAGTTGGGGACAGCTAAACCAGGCATAGACAAATAGCTTGGGGAGGAAATTTCAGGACAAAGAATGGCTGGAAATGAAGCTGACAAATGCTGGCTAGCATCCAACCCTTAGAGGCTGTCAGTGGGCGGAGCCACAGGAAGCACCTCCCCTTGCCATTTCTTTAAAAAGGGTAGGAGGTTTTGCTCTTGGGAAAAGGACCTTTGAAATCAAGATGATGAATCTTATCAGAGATAGGAGTGGTGATAAGCAAGGTTAGGTTAGGGAAGGGTCAAGGGTTCCTAAGTGGGTCTATAAAGCAAGGAGGAATCTGACCTTGCCCTGGTCCCTATAGCTCAAGGACAAAGGTGTGTGTGCATGGAGAGAGCTGACCCGCAATGCCTGGTCCTCACTAGACTAGGCAGAATTCAGTAGGTGTAGCACAACCTATTGGCTGCCTGTGGGTTATAGGGCCTGGCTTTGGGGCTGTGTGAATTCCTGGTCCCCCTTTTTTTTTTGTACTAGGGATTGAATTTAGGGGCACTTGGCCACTGAGCCACATCCACAGCCCTATTTTGTATTTTTTTTTAGAGACAGGGTCTAACTGAGTTGCTTAATTCCTTACTTTTACTTAGGCTGGGTTTGAACTCACAATCCTCCTGTCTCAGCCTCCCGAGCTGCTGGGATTACAGGTGTGGGTTGCTGTGCACGGCTCCTGGTGCCCTTTGTAGGGCACAGTCGTAAGTTATCCATGTAAGTTGCATCCAGGAGAGGCCAGAAGTACTTGGGGAGGGAATTCCTGGGGCTCAGAATGCTTGTGTTTTTAACACTGAGACAAAGCACTCACATTTGTACCTGAACTAAGGCCCTTGATATTTTCCTGAAGGCTTAGGGAAGCTATAGTAAATTTTCAAGCTAGAACATAGTAAGAAGGGTCTGGTTTGTGTTGCAGTGGGTCCTGGCTTTGTGGGAAGGGAGAGGAGGAATCAGCCTGGCAGCTGGAGGCTGGTGAAGAGCTGGGGTCCAGTGGGTAGTTTGCTGTGGGGCCAGAGCCCAGGGCCTTATCTTTGGGATAGAGTGATCCAGGATCAGGGGACTCAATGGAAAGAGTGAAGGGGCAAAGAGAGTGACCAGAGCTTATGCTCAGGTTTCTGCAGCTAAATGGGGGCTCCGATGTACGATGGGTAGAATCAGAGGGGTCTGGTTTTTAGGATCTATAACATTTCTTTTTTTTTTTCTCCTCTCTCTTTATTTATTTATTTTTTGAGAGAGAGAGAGAGAGAGAGAGAGAGAGAATTTTTTAAAATATTTATTTATTTATTTTTTAAGTTATTGGCGGACACAACATCCTTGTTTGCATGTGGTGCCGAGGATGGAACCCAGGCCGCACACATGCCAGGCGAGCGCGCTGCCGCTTGAGCCACATCCCCAGCCCCCTATAACATTTCATATAGGGTGGCAGGGTCGGGCTCAGAGCTCAGTGGTTTCTGAGATTATTTATACTTGCTCAACTATCTGTCTTATCTTTTTATTCATCTATTTATTTTTGTGGTACTGGAGGTTTAACCCAGGAGTGCTCTACATCCTCAACCCTTTTTACTTCTTATTTTGCGTCAGGGCCTCACTAAGAGACAGGCCTGGAACTTGTAATTCTCCTGCCTCAGCCTCCTGAGTAGCTGGGATTTACAAATGTACATTACCACCCCTGACTTAGTCTCCTTAATTTCTAATTTCCTGCTACAAAATAAGATTGGGGCTAAGATTTCTGTGAAGTGATGATGCTAAAGGTGATGTTAAAGGTGACATCCTAGATGGTTGAGAAGGCAGTCCAGGTGAGGTCAGGACCCTGATCACAGGCTGTTGTTCTGGGTAAGGAGACACACTGTCTTCTTTCTGGCCCGTCACCTGTGTGTCTTCTGCTTAGCCCTCTCTGTTCCTAGAGGTCTTACATTTGCTAGCTATGGTGATTTTCTCCTCCTGGTAAAAGTGTGGATCTACCTCCTCATTTCCTTTTCATGCTGGGCTCCTGGGCACAGGTTGGGCCTTTTTAAAGAGCTTCTGTGGAAGTTCTGGTGATGTCTCCTTCATGCCATTTTCTTGGGCCTTTTTCTTCTTTCTTCATTGGCCGACATGGGGGTGGTTAAACTTCCCTTTCTCTTCAGCCCTGTTCGTGTTACAGTGGCCCAATTTCCCACACATGAAATCATGTCAGCTGCTTGCTGGGGACTTGCTCAGTTCTAGAGGTGAAGTCTCATGTTAGGGCAGACCTCCTTCTGCCCTGGGACCTTTCTTGGACCAAGTGCAAAGCTGTGCCCCCTAAATGCCCGGTGTCCCATTTCTGGCTTTGTCTGATTGACTGTCTAACACGGAGTTCCAGCCATGGCCAGTGTGCTCGTTTCCTAAGGCTGCTATGACAAAGTATGACCAACTGGGCAGCCTCTCATGATCCTGGAGGCCAGAAGCTTGCAAGTTGTCAGCAGGGTTGTCTCTTCTGGGGGCTGTGAGAGAGAGCAGTTCCAGGCCTCTCCCCTAGCTTTGGGAGGCCTCAGGCATTCCTTGTCTTATAGAAAGCCATCTTCCTGTGTCTCCACATCATCTTTTCTCTTGCATGTCCTATGTCCATATCACTTTCCCCACTTTTTTTTTTTTTTTGGTACCAGGGATTGAACCCAGGGGTGCTTAACCACTGAATCACATCCCCAGCCCATTTTTGTATTTTATTTAGAGACAGGGTCTCAATAAGTTGCTCAGTGCCTCAGTAATCCTGAGGCTTGCTTTGAACTCCAAGATCCTCCTGCCTCAGCCTCCCGAGTTGCTGGGATTACAGGTGTGCACCACTGTGCTCGGCTCATGTTTCCCCTTTTTAATAAGGACACCAGTCATGTAGATTAGGGCCTGCCCTAATGACCTATTTTAACTTGATTAACAAAAACACTATTTCCAAATAAGGTCTCATTCTGAGGTATTGGGAAAGGACTTTGACATTTTTTTTGTTGTTGTTGTTGAGGGGACAGAACCCAGGCCCTTTTGTATGCCGGTATCTCAGGGACTTCCAGGGCACACATAGGAAAGGCTTCTGGTCCTGAGGACAATGCCAAGACACCGCTGTTGAGAATTCTGGGGGAGGCTCCACGTTGCCGGGCTCCCTTCTCTCTGTCTTCCTCTGCACCTTCACTTCCTCTGTGGGTAGTTGTAGGGAGCAGGGCTGTTATCCAGCTCTGGAGGTCTCCTTGTGGGTGGCCTGGGAACTTCTAGAGAACCAAGCGTAACCTTGTATGCAAATCACATCCAAATGTGCATGAACCCATCTTACCTTCCCACCTGACTGTCTGAATGTGCTCAGACTCAGGCTGATTTGAGTTTCAGAAGGCCAGCGGGGCTCAGTTTGCTAATCTGCATCATCTGAAATAGAAACTCTGCAGATAGGAGCTGGTGACCCCCGCCCCTCTCCCCAGGACAGGGGTGGGTGGGTGGCCTGTCCTCTGCTGCATGCTGTTCTCTGGAATTGTGGAGTAATTACCAGGACATCAACTCTGAAATGTAGCCTTGGCTTCAGGAACGCAGGACAAAATGGCAACAACTGAATTTCTGATGTAGATCTCACTGCATTTAACATTTATGAGTGGCAATAAAAGGGAAGGTTGGAATTGTATCTGCAGTTCCCAAGCACAAGCCATAATTTTACACACTCAAACATCTGTTTTAAGATCATAGCAGAGAGAGTCGGGTAATTGGCTCCCTTTTGTCCTGGGCCCATCAGTTAGGCCCCATCAACTTTATTATAAATTCTCAGGGATTTATTAGTAAACAACATTTGGGGACCTGACGCTGCCACTCTGCAGCCAGGGAACGGGAGATGTCTGGGCTTGAGTCCTGCCTATCAGTGCTTCCTTGGGCAGCCAGGGAGTGGGTAGGAGGAAATGAGGACTTTGCAAGAAGCCCTTCAGGTAGGAGGTGAGGGAAAGAGTGCCAGTCCCTGGGGAGGCCATGACGGGGGGGGGGGGTTCTAAGGTTGGTCCTTTGGAGAACTGGGGTACAGAAATTGCTGGGTCCTGAGGCTGACACAGAATGTGGAAGGCTTTGGAATTGGAAGGGATTGGCCTGCCCCCTGATCTCTCCATACAAGGATTGGCTGACTATGGGGCAAGGCATTGCAGTTTTCTGTGCCTCAGTTTCCTCATCTGTAAAATGGAGCTGATAATTGTCCTGTCTCTTGGGGGATTTGAAGATGAATGAGAACACGTGTGAGGGCTCTGCACTGCATGGGCATAAGGAGAGACTCAAGTGGGCGATTAGGAAGAGGGAAGTGAAGGGAGAGGCTTGGGAGCAGATGGTTGTCCATAGGAGCACTGGAGGCTGATGGGGACATAGAGCAGCCTCACCCTCAGCTCCAGATGGCCTTCTTCCTCATGGCAGCTGTGGGCTGTGGGGAGGGGAAGTCTCTGGCTGCACCCTGCCGTCTGGGCTGGGAGAGTGTGCAGTGTCCCTTCTCTGTGGTCTGTAGAGAGAAGAGAGAGAGAGAGAGAGAGAGAGAGAGAGAGAGAGAGAGAGAGAGAGAGAGAGAGAATTTTTTAATATTTATTTTTTAGTTTTCGGTGGACACAACATCTTTATTTTATTTTATGTGGTGCTGAGGATCTAACCCAGCGCCCTGCGCATGCCAGGCAAGCGCGTTACTATTTGAGCCACATCCCCAGCCCTAGGCTCAGCTTTCTTCATGGGGACCAGAAGCTCCAATCTGGCCTCGCTGGGCAGGATGCTGAGGAAGTCCAGTCTGTCCAGAGCCGCCAAGGGTAATGGACTCTCAGCAGCGGACACACAGATTGGCCATGTAGCTTAGCCAACCCTGAGCCCGAGTGCTGCTCCCCTGTGACCTGGCCCTGGAGCCTGTAATTAGCTTCAAACCTTTGCTTCTTGACTCATGAACTGGGAAGTAATAACTAAATCTACCTGTGAGGATTCAATGAGGTGATGTGTGACCAGTGCTTAGCACTGTTTCTGATATCTGGTGAAGACTAAATTCTTTTTTTTTTTAAATTAATTAACTTAATTGTTTTACACAATGGAGCACAACTTTTCATTTCTCTGGTTGTACATGATGTAGAGTCACACCATTTGTGCAATCATACCCATACGTAGGGGTTAATAATGTCTATCTCACTCCACCATCCTCCTCCCCCCCCCCAATAAATTCTTATTCAGCATGTTTAATGGAGCATTGGCATTCATCAAGAGATAAACCCACCCTGGGTCGTTTGTGTAAAGGGATCATCTTAATGAGACATAAAGAATACAGCCTCTGAAGGCAGCCAGGGCCCATTCAAATTCTGTCTCTACCACTTGTGGGATCTTGGGGCTGTTACTTATCCTCCCTGGGGCTCCCTTTCCTTATCTGTAAAATGGGCATAAGAACATTACCTATCTCATAGGGTTGTTAAGGAGGTTAAATGACGCATACTCACAATTAAATGAAGATTGAATGATGTGTGGGACTCATTAAATGTAGATTTTTGTCATTATTAATAGTATTATTCACATTTGAGGGAATAAGCTTTTTTCTGAGTCCTCTACCCCCCAGATGTCCCTGGCCTTATGCTTGGCTATATGCAGAGGGGACAAATAGGGGGATACACCCCGTCAATGTTTGGCACATGTAGTGGGCAGCTGAGGCCAACAATCCTCTGGCCTCAACTCCATGCTGCCCATGAAAACCTCCAATCTCATGGCCCAGCCCAAATTGCTAGGGGGATTAGTTTTCAGGTCCTTGCAGGTCCAGGAAGGAAAAAGCATTTTCTTTTCTTTTTGGCCAGAATAGGAAATTAGTGCCAGAGTGGCCAGCTCAGCAGAGACTTGGGCAAAATTATCTGCCAGCTGGATTCAGAGGTGTCCTCCCAGCAGCTGGAGCTCTGGCCTCACTCAGCCTATGTGTCCCACTCCCCGCTGGAGGTGGGTCCCCTGCCATGGTTGGTCATCAACACCCCTGGAGTGGCTGCCCTGGGGGCTCCCAGCACCTTCCTGTTGGAGATGAGAACTGGGAGGGCTGTGTTTTCCAACACTGAGGCCTTTTCTTAAGCCATCTCCTCAAAGGCGGTGGGACAAGCCAGGGCCTCCCTGGCGGGTGAGGGAAAGGTGACTCAGTGTCTGAGGTCCTGCCCCAGCTGCTTCCCACCGGAGTGAGTCAGCATGCGTCACTCGCTGCTCTGGCTCCCAGCACTGGTGCTTCCTGTGCCCCCTGAATCAAGCTCCCTCTTTACCAAGGGGATCTGGGCCTACCTTCCTCCTCTCCTGACTCTAGCTACCCCAGGGGCCTTCTGTTTCCTGAACATGCCAGGGTGTGTGACGGTTTCTGCTGCCTGGAAGGCTTCTCTCCAATCCTCCCATGTCTCCATAGCTCCCTCTCTCACTTCCTTCAGGTCTCTGTTCCCCCTTAGAGAGGTTTCCCCTGAGGCAAAAGAGCCTCCATCAATTTCTCCAATTTCTCTTCCCCATCATCCTATTTGTTTCATAGTTCTTATCACAAGAGGTATAGAGTGAGGGGGTTAAGAAAAAGGGCTTTGTACAGAGAGACAAGTACCATATGATATCACTCCTACAGAATCTAAAAAAGTTGTTCTTCTAGAAGTTGAGAGTAGAATGGTGGTTATGGGATGGTGGTGGTAGGGAGAACATTGGAGTCAGGGATTGGGAAGGATGGACCAATGGGTAGAGTACTAAGTTACTGTTAAAAAAAAAAAGAAGTAAAGTACTTAGAACCAGACATATCTGGGATGGTTGTTCTTGATTTTCCAATTAACTGGCTGTGTGATGTTGGGCAGTTATTTAACCCCTCTGTGCCTCATGTGTAAATGGAAATAATAGAACTTTCCTTAAAGGATTCGGCAAGTTAATACATGTAAATTTCTAGAACAGTATATGTCAAAAGGTCAAGACTCAGGAAATCAGAGCGGTTATGTTTTATCATCTGTACTTGTCTCATTTACACTGTAGCCACTAGACTGTCAGTTCCAGGAGGGCAGGAGCCATGGCTTTCATTGCTGTGCCTTTCACATACCCAGTTTGTCAAGGGTGCTCAGAAAGTGCTTGCTGAGCAGACCAGTGGTGGTGAGACTGCCAGAGAGCCAGCAGAGCCGGCCTCAGTGGCTAAGTGGTGGTCCTGGGGTCCGAACTTTGCTCATTCCACACAGGAGCTCCGAGGCCCAAACACTTCAAGTTATTTTAACTCAATCACTGGTTCCGTTTAATACCTTTCCTCAGTAAAATAATCTATTAAACAAAAGGGTGTCCTTCCTTGCCCACTCACACTTGGCACTGAGTTCCTGGTGGCAGGAGAGTGTCATGGTCATCAGTAGTGAAGGTGAGATGGGGTGAGGGTAGGAGTCAGCCTTGACCTTTCCTTGATGTGTCAGGGGTTATCTGTCACCACTAGAGTCCTGTCATGATGCTCAGGGTAGGGAGCACTGTGGGCCATTCGGCTATCCCTTGGGTGCTCAGATTTCCATGGGGGGTCTGGTACAAGGCCTAGATTTCCCCTGGTGTCCACTCCAGCCCAGCCTGGTGCTCTTTAGCAAGCATGAAGGGAATTTTGGGTAGTGGTTCCCTGTCCAGTTTATCTGAGGGACAAATGGGAGAGGGCTGGCTAATTGTGCCCTCTGGGGGGCCTGGTCCATGTGGGGAGAACATTAAGAGGTCCTGGCATCTGCCTGCTGGGCAGGAGGTGAGACAGGTGACCGATACTACCCTGGCTTCCTTATCTTAGATGGTTCATATAACTTCTCAGAGCCTTAGTCTTGAGTGTTAAGTGGACATAGCAATTCTGTCCTGTCCTCTCTGTCTCTCCCTGGCCTGACTGAGATGCTACAGCTTGCAACGGTCAAAATATGCCATTCACACTTGCTCGGTACCCATTATGAACTTGACTTTGTTTCTGCATTCTTGAGCATAAAGTCCAAAGGCCAGGGACTTGAGGCAGCCCTGGTCAGGAGCCTGGGGCTGTGAGGCTCAGGCCTTTTCCTTTTCCTGTTCCCAACCCCCATGCTTTGAACCAAGTGTCCACGAGGCTGAGGTGCTGCTGGCCAACGTCCAAGCGTCCTCATTACTAATGGGGCTGCAGCCTCATTTGTCTGATTTATGTTTAATATTCCGCTGGTTTATACCTTTTCTCAGCAATTTAATAATGATCCATAAACCTGTCTCCTTGGACTTAGATTTGGAAGGTCTGTGTCTCAGGGGACCACTTTGGTTTTACAGATTTTTTAGAATAACTGAGCAATTTAGCCTTTTCCTGGCTAGCACAGGTTCACATGTGATTTTCTGCTTCTCAGTCTCATAAGGACCCAGGTCCCAGTATGTCCTCCCTAAATAATTTGTGGTTCCCTTGTAGGTTTATAAACACAGTAGCCTAAAGGTTACACTTGGACAATACTGGGATGTAGGTCTCCAATTCTGTGGACAAGTGGCCCTGAGCCATTGTATTAGCCTGTATTCTCCAGAGAGACAGAACCAATAGGATATAGATGCATCTCAGAGGGGATTTTTTAAAAATATCTTTAGTTGTAGATGGACACAATATCTTTCTTTCTTTTGTTTGTTTGTTTATTTATTTATTTATTTTAAATGTCTGGGATCGAACCCAGTGCCTCATGCATCCTAGGCAAGCACTCCACCACTGAGCCACAACCCCAGCCCTGAGAGGGGATTTTTTAGGGGGCATAGCCCAGGTGATTATGGAGGTGGGGAAGTTCCACATCAGGCTCTCTGCAAGCTGTACAGCCAGGGAAGTTGGTGGTGCAGCTCAGTCCAAGTCTAAAGACCTCAGAACTGTGCGTGGCAGCCAGTGTTGTAACTCTCAGAGGACAAAGCAACAACAATAAAAAACAAAAACAAAAACAACAATAAAAAACTACCCTGATCTTGTTCTTAGTATTTAGCCAATAATTTTTTCTTTTCACTGAAGGTGAATGATGAGCAAAAGAGACACTTGGTCCCCACCCTGACAGGGCTCAGATTCCAGTAAGGACATTCAATAGCCTTACTTATGAATGCAGGAACGGTGGTGGGGGCTGGAAAGGAAGACCTCCCTCCACGGGAGCCACGTTAAGTGGAGAAACTGCAGAATAACCTTGTGTTAATTAAGCAAGTAGCATGGGGTGGGCGTGTGGGTGAGGGACGGAAAGGACACAGACAACCAGGCCTCCATCCATGACAAGAGGCTCGGTGGCTTTCTTTGGGGAGGAGGGACCATGCAGCAGTTGGCTTCGGCAGTGTGACCCTGTTTGCTCTGGCTCGTCATTTTGGGTGGGCCACGGCTGCTCTGGAAGTGGTGCCTGGTGCTTTTGCTTCTGGGAAAATCATTCATATTCAGAATAAATTCTTCTGCAGGACTGAAGGTATCATTTTCCCTTTGCTTTATTCATTGTTATGAATTGCAATCAAAGACAGCTTAATGGTGAAATTGCTATAAAACGGCAGAGAAAACGTTTCTTTGGGCATTAGTTTTGTTTTAGTAAATTACAAAGTGGTGATTTAACTTGCCACCTTCAGGATTATTTCTGCCTCTCAGTGGGGTAATATAATCAGCAAGATCTAGTACAGCCTTCATTTCTAGAGAACACAGATAAATAATCTCCCAATAAACTCTGGAGCAATCTAAATTACCTGTGACATTTGACATCCCCCATCCACAACCAGGGGGATGTCACTTTGGAGTGGGTGGGTGAGGACTGGGGGGATGCTAGAGAGTCCTGGGAAGTTTGTAGTGAAGGAGACGGAGAACTGAAGATGGATGTGGGTCCCTGTGGAGAGTTACTCCAGGAAGGGTCTGATCTGTGCTCACCTCCAGGGTTTTCTCAGGGTGTTGCTGCACAAAGGATGTGAGCAGAAGCTGTCTGGGTTCCACAGGCAGGTGAGGGTCCAAGAAATAGACTGGGGTTGAGTCTAAGAAGGGGGAGCCCAGGCAGCCCACTGGTGATTTGGGCTATTAGTAAGCCATGAGCTTCCCACTTGGTTATATTTTTTTCTTTTTTGGGCCTAGGAATCGAACCGAGGGGTGCTTAATCACTGAGCCACGTCCCCAGCCATTTTTTTAAATATTTTATTTAGAGACAGGATCTAAGCAGTTGCTTAGACCTCGATAAGTTGCTGAGGCTGGCCTTGAACTTGTGATCCTCCTGCCTCAGCTTCTAGAGCTGCTGGGATTATAGGCATGTGTCACCACACCTGGCTCCCACTTGGCTATTTAATAACAATTTTCTGAGACTCTACTGTGTGCCTGTTGGGCACTCTTGAGGTAACAGGTCCCATATATGCCCTTCAGAGAATTCAGAGTGTGGAGGGACACTGAAACTCAAGTACCATCAGTGTTGTTCATAGGCATGTGGGTGAGTGGACCTTCTGTCTGGGGCTTTCAGGGAAGGCCTGTCTGTGTTAGGGGCTGGCTGAGCCCTGATGGCTGTAAGGACTTTTCTAAGCAGAGAAGGGAAGGGAGGAAAAACAGTCTAGGCAGAAGGAACAGGTTGGGCAAGAGCACAGAGGTATGAAGTCCTGGAAGTATTGAAGGCAGCATGAGGCTGGGATCTTCAGGGGATGCACTTTTGCGGGGAGATGATGGAGGAAGGTGGGATCTGATCATACAAGGTCTTGTATGATAAATCAGTCTGGATTCCTCCTCACAGGCCTGGCTTTGGGGGTGTGGAATGGTTGTGGGATCCCCAAGAATATGGATCAGTAGCTCTATGTGTTCCTAACCTTAGCGGCTGGTCCTGGGGGAGAGAGGAGTCACGTGAGGAGACAAGATTTGATGTGAACAGTGATCCGGCTGGTTTTAAGGCAGACTGGCTGGCTAGTGTCCTGGAGCCCTGCCTTGGGGAGGAGCTACCACAGCCTTGAACCTGCACAAAGATGGAGCAGGCTGTGGTGACAGGACAGTTTTGTCCATAGGTGGATGGGACTTGAGGGCTCTTTAAGAAGTAGGGACAGTTCAGGAAGCACAGCAGGTGGCTGTCCTGGATTTGGAGGCCAGTCTGAGGAGCCCGAGGGGCTTTGCTGAGAGGGGTGTTTAGTTTGGTCTGGATCTTAATTGCTGAGGATGGTAGAGGTGTTGTAGTTTGGATGTGGAAGGTCTCCCAAGGTCTCCTGTGTCGAAGACTTGGTCCTCAGCTGGTGGCACTGGTGGGAAGTAGTGGAACTCTTGGAGGGGGGCCTACTTGGAAGAGGCAGGTCACTGGGGGTGTGTCTTTTTGTCCCTCTCTTCTTCCTGCTCTGTGTCTCTATCTGCCTCCTGGCCACCATGAGGGGAGCTGTTTTGCTTGCCAACCCCCCCCCCCCCCCCCCCCCCCCCCGCCGCCCCACACACACCATGATGTTCTGTCTCACCACAGGCCTGGAAACAATGAAGCCAAGTGACCATGGACTGAAACCTCTGATACCATGGGCCAAAATAATAATTTCCTCGTTTAAGTTGACTTCCTCAGGTCTTTCCATCACAGTGATGGAAAACTGACTAACACAGGACGGTTGTGAGTGTTGTCCTGGTGGCCTTTGCTTTCTGTCCTTCCTGTCACAGTGCTCAGCTATTCCTATGACTAACTACCAAGCAAATATGTAGCAAATATTAATTTGGAAAGGCTCCAGGTGATTAGGGTGGCCTCATGGTCTGGTCTGGCCTTAGTGGTGAAGGGTCTAGAATTGCGCTGGCCAACATGGTAGCCACTTGCCACATGGGCTATGGGGCACTTGAAATGTGCCTAGACTGAATTGAGAAGTCCAATAAATACAAAACACACACTGGATTTTGAAGACTTTGTGCAAGAATGTAAACTATCTTATTAAATTTTGTACTGAGTACACATGGAAATGACAATATTTTAGATTAGTAAAATATTGAAAAGTAGAAGAAAAATTGAAAATTTAATTTCACCTGTTTCTTTTTTAAACATGACTAGTAGAAAATTTAAAATGATGTGACTCACATTATACTTCTTTTGGACAATGCTGGTCTAGGGGCTGAAGGGAGGAAAGAGTACTTGTTCCTGCTTAGTCCGGGCACTTGAGTGGCAGCTGCTGTGGGACTTGTGCTCTGGGACCTGTGCTGTGGTGGCCTCATATGGGTTGCTGTTCCCCTTTTCCATTCTCTGAGTCTAGTAAACTGTCCCTGGTACAGGTCGTTGGTCTTGGTGCTAGGGCAACCAAAAGTGCTGCTTGAGGATTCCAGACAGAGAAAACATTCTGGTCCACAGAGGAGGCTATTGCATAGGCTTTATTCATAAGTCTCTGACTTCACTAGACTGTGAGGTCTTTATTGGTGAAGAACAGCTGGTACTCATTCCTGTAGCCACTGAACTTGGCAAAGATTCTGCACACAGTTATGCTGGTTAGATGGAGAGGTCTCAGGATGGTTTTTTGAAGACATACATGAAACCCAGAGACTAAAGACAGTTCCGCTGGATGAATAGATGGCTGGCTGGAACTCAGAGAGGTGGACAGATTGATGAGTGGGTAAGAACATAGATAGACAAAAAAAAAAAAAAGTAGATAAAGATGAAGAATGATAAATCTGGATGAATATGGAAGGAAGATTGGTAGACAATTGAACAGACGGATAGACAAATAAATTGATGGAATATGAAAAAGAAAGATGGGTGGTTAAGCAGGTGAGTGGGGGTTGTTAGAGGATGGAGAAAGGATGAATGAAGGAGGCTTATCCCAACACAGGCGTTGGCCAAGACCTGGTGAGGACATCACCTTCCCTGGTTAACATACAGCACATTTCTCTTCTCTTTGTGTTCTGCCCAGACATGTCTGGGCTTCTCCAGGCTTTCATTGGATTCCCCAGAGAATTCTCATGGCTGTGACTATGCTAATCAAGTCTCTTTTCCTAATTAGAGCTGTCAGCTCCCTGGTGGGCTACCTCTGCCATTTTGGAGCCGCAGGCTGGCAGGCTGGGACATGATTGTGAGGGAGTGCAGATGATGTGTTTGTTAGACTGTGTGTGGGGAATTCTTTATGACAGGTCAATCATCTTTTTATACCAACATCATAGGACTTTCCAAATAATTGAGGAGTCAAGAATGTGATTGAGAGAGGGAGGACAAAGCCACTTGAAGAATTCAGAGTGAATGGGATAGGACATCTCAGGTAGAAAGATACTTCTTTTCAGGACCACATTCCTGACTCTTATGGGAGGATAATAACTGCTCTAAAACATGCAGATATGACCTTCCAGAAAGTTCTTTCTCTGATAGCTCATTCTTCTTATAGGTTCTAGGAGGCCTAAGTCCCCTTTGGGGAAAATGAGTCTGAGGGAGAAATAAGAACGCCTGGCATCTCTGGATTTGAGTCATCTCCTCTGAGGTGGCAGGGTGGGAAGTTCTTGGTGCTCTTGTCACAGGGGACAACAACCATTCGCTGTTAACTGGTCAGGCTGCATAGCTGTCTGGGGTGGGGGAGGACTGCTCTGTCTGCTTCTTGCAAGGCTCTGGCTTTCCTGCCTCAGCAAAGGCTTTAATCACTGTGATCAGCAGTCAACTCATCACCATTAATTGGATTACATTTTAAGCAGGATTCCTGGAGAGGTTCCATTGCAAATGGGGCAGAAGGACAAGGGGCTTTCTGCACACCACAGCTCCTTCTGCTCTCTGGGGAGTTGTCTGAACACACAGTCACCAGTAGTGCTTTCCCCAGAAACTGCATAGACCTTTCCTGGCTCCCTTCCCTCTTAGTTTTAGGATTAACACCCCCAGATCTCATTCTTGATTCTCTCCTAGTGCCTCCCCCCATCCCTTCACCCCGTGAACTCAGAATAAAACTGGACTTCCTTTTATTAAGACAATCTCAGAGCAACTAAACATCCAAATGAAGCACCCAAGGTTCCAGAAGCTGTTTTTCTTTTTCTTTTTTTTTTTTTTTTTGGTATTAGGGATTGAACTCAGGGGCTCTCAGCCACTGAGCCACATCCCCAGTCCTTTTTATTTTTTGGGATGGGTCTCACTAAGTTGCTGAGGCTAGCTTTGAACTCATGATCCTCCTGCCTCAGCTTCCTGAGTCTCTGGGATTACCGGCATGCGTCACCACGTCTGGCAGTTCCAGAAGCTTTGATGAGGGTAATGAATAGATTCCCTGAAGGTTTCCTTAAGGGACCTGCAATGGGAATTATTCAGCAAACTTCCTAAATGTTCTTTTTAAACCTATTTATCTCCTCAAGGCCTGGATCTTTGGCTTTCTCTTCTAAAGACCCATCTCTGAACTGGTTTTCTACCACCACTCCTCATCTGGCACTGGTCAAGATGTTTGAAGCAACTCCCAGCTACAAAAATTTTGTTTTTCTTCCCTTAAAGGTGAGCCCATGCTTACCTGGGTGGCTTTAGGTTCCCTGGCTCATTTCCATCCTCCTCCTTTGGTCCATCATCCTGACCCACCTAAGATGTCAGTTTCCTCTCTCCTCTACCTTTCTTAGCACACTAGCTTTCCCTCCCATTCTGGGAGGAAGATGGCTACTCTGTGCTTCTTGAGCTCTTGGTCCTCAGTTCCAATCACACGAGGACATGAATAGGTTCATGTCCAAATACCTGGAGTGAAGTCTGATAGTCTTCCCAGGTAGCAGGTCCTGTCACCGGTGGCTGGGAAGTGGGGATCATGAGCTGCAAACATGGTGGCCAGGATCCACACTTGTGGTTGTGGGAAGGCCATTCTCAGGAGAGAGGGGCTGACTCATGGGCCTGGCAGATACCCCCAAGGTGTTTCTGGAACTTCCATTGCCATAGCTTGCATCTGCTGCTGCATCCTTGATTACATATAACTTTGTATTATTGTCTGAGTGGTTTTCCATGTTATCACAAAGATTTTATAAGAGCCTTTAGGAACGTTGTTATTACAGATTATTTAATAAGGATCTCGCGGGACATGTTTAAATTTTTTTTTCACCATTACTGATAGTATACCAGTAGGCATCTTTACTGTTAAGGCTCTGTCTAGGTTTTGGGTTATTTTCTTTGGAATATATTGTTAGAGGTATAGGTTAACCTTGTGCATGTAGGGCAAGCACTCTACTAACTGAGCTATCTCCCCAGCCCAGGTTAGAGGTCTATTGTTAATGCTGTAGGTTATGTTTTCTATTTGCAAACGAGAGAAATCCACTGTAGATAGTCACATAGGAAGGTCTGCCTGCCTGCCTCTCTTCTTTCTTTCCTTCCTTTCTCTGTCTCTCTTTCTTTTTTTTTCTCTCGTTCTTGCTTTCTTTCTTTCCTGGTACTAGAGATTGAACCCAGGAGTGTCTACCACTGAGCTACATGCCTAGCTCTTTTGATATTTTATTTTGAGACAGGGTCACACTAACTTACCCAGGCTGGTCTGAAACTTTTGATCCTCCTGCCTCAGCTTCTCAAGTCACTGAGATGATAGACATGTGCCACCACACCTGGCAGAAAGGAATATTTTTATGAGATATTCAGTAGTATTGGGGGATGGACGGGGTGTAGAAGAGAGAACTAGGCATGGGTATGACAGCCAGGAACAATGTGGCTAGGGGTCAGTGCTCTACCCCATCGTGAGACTTTCTAGTAAAATTCCACTGTGGCTGTGCCTGCTGCTGAGTGCTAATGACCTTGTTGACCAGTCTTCAAAAGCTCCATTATGGATTTTCTAAAAATACCAGTTGCCTCCCACAGCACCCTACTAGAAGACTGAGCACCTGGCCTGTGGTGGCCCTTTCACTTCTCTTTTCTGAATCCACATTCCATATGACTGGGTATGACTGCCTGGGACCCATGTCCTCCTCTAGCAACAAAGTTGTCTGATAAGTAGATTTTTAGATACATAGTATAGGAAGATAGTGAAAATAATATCAAGGGTTTATGAAAAAATAGAGACATTCAAGAATGATGAATACCTACTAAGTGTTGAGATGTAAATTTAGGCCATATAGGTTGGAGCAGTAGCTTGATGGCATAAAAAATTAGGTGTTTTCCACCTTTTGTGTTGGTAGGTGTCTTCTAAAAGTCTAAAAAAGTCTAAAAGTCTGTGGTGGCCATCATATCCTTGTTTGATAGAACCCCAAAGAGGAAAGAAAGGGGTAGGAACAAAAGGGCTTTCTTTTAAAGAGCTCTTTTCTTCTAGGGATTAAACACTCCATCAGACTTTCTCATATCAGTCTAGGTCAGATGCCCACTCAGTGACCTATCACTGGCAAAAAATAACAGGACTACCCTGGTTGCCTTAGATCTGGGCTGGGGACATTTCTCCCAAGAATTTAGTTTCTGTTAGTTGGAAAGAGTAGCTTGTGGGAAAGCAATAGTAATTGCCAAAAATATTGACTTTTTTTTATTTGAATATTTAAATCTCCTGGTACATATTGCTTTATTAGTCAGAGTTCTCTAGAAGAACAGAATCAACAGGAAATACAGTTATAAAAAGGGGATTTATTAGGTTGGCTTACACAACCAGAAGCTGGATAGCCCACACTGGCAGTCTGTAGGCTAGAGAGCTGGAAGAACCAATAGCTATGCAGTCCAAGAGGCTGAAGCCTCAGAACAAGAGAGATCAATGGTTCTATCCTAGTCTGAGATCGAAGGCTTCTGGAAACTCCCTGGAGAATCACTGGCAGAGTCTGTTTTGAAAGAGTGAAGAAGCAAGTGTCTGATATACTTGCAGCAGCCATCAAGAACCTGGTCGAGAAGAACGGAGCTTGCATCTGCTGCTGCATCCTTGTTCTTCCGACTTTTATTCCATCCAACTCATCATCCTATTGGACAGTGCTACCCACGCTTAGGGAGGATCTCTATTTCAGTTGGCTATCCCACATGCCAATCATTCCTAGATACATCCTCATTCACACACACAGACATCTCTTAATCCTTGTATCTCTTAATCCAATCAAGTTGACAATTCAAATAAACCATTACAATTGCCAAATCATTTCCAAAATGGTTGTACTAAAATTATTGGGGCTGGGATTGTGGCTCAGTGGTAGAGCGCTCCCCTAGCATGGGTGGGACCCGGGTTCGATCCTCAGCATCACATAAAAATAAAGGCATTGTGTTTAAAAAAAAATTCTTATAAATGGTCCATGAGTAGGTCTGTTTCACCACAGCTTTGCCAAACAGTGAATTTTGCATGTTTATTTACAACCATGGTACTAAACTCTATTCTTAAGAATTCTAATAGTTTTTTTAAAAATAAAAGTACCTTGAAGTTTATAGATAATAATTTTATCATAAATGAATGAAAATGATAAAAACTGGATCAAGACAAGGATGCATCTTTTACTTCTATTTAACATCGTCCTTGAAAATCTAGCTAGTGCAACTAGACAGAAGAAAGAAATTAAAGAGATATGGATAGGAAAGGAAGAATTCAAACTATCCTTATTTGCTGATGACATTACTCTATATTCAGAAGATCCAAAAAATTCCACCAGAAATCTTCTAGAACTAATAAATGAATTCAACAAAGTAGCAGGATATAAAATCAACACCCATAAATCAAAGGTGTTCTTAATCATCAGTGATGAATCTACTGAGAGAGAAATTAGGAAAACTACCCCATTCACAAAAGCCTCAAAAAAAATACTTATAATCAATCTAACAAAAGAGGTGAAAGACCTCTACAATGAAAACTACAGAACACTAAAGAAAGAAATTAAAGAAGATCTTAGAAGATGGAAAGATCTCCCATTCTCTTGGATAGGCTGAATTAATACTGTAAAAATGGCTATATTAGCAAAAATGCTACAAAAATTTAATGCAATTCCTATTAAAATCCCAATGACAGGGGCTGGGGCTGTAGCTCAGAGGCAGAGCTCTTGCCTAGCATGTGTGAGGCACTGGGTTCAATCCTTAGCACCACATAAAAATAAAACAAATAAAATAAAGCATGCTGTTCACTTATAACTACAAAAAAACCCAAAAAACAAAAAAACCACCACCAACAACAATCCCAGTGACATAATTCATAGAACTAAAAAAAGCAATCATGAAATTTATCTGGAAAAATAAGAGACCCAGATTAGCCAAAGTAATCCTTATCAAGAAGAGTGAGGCAGAAAGCATTATAATACCAGACCTTAAACTATACTAAAGAGCCATAGTAACAAAAAATAGCATGGTATTGGCACCTAGACAGACATGTAGACCAATGGTACAGAATAGAAGACACAGAGACAAATCCATAGATACAGTCATACTAGACAAAGGTGCCAAAAACATTCATTAGAGAAAAGATAGCCTATTCAACAATGGTGCTGGGAAAACTGGAAATCCATATGTAACACAATGAAATTAAATCCATATCTCTTACCCTGCTTGAAACTCAACTCAAAGTGGATCAAAGGCACTAGAAGAGACCCTGTGCCTAAAAGAAGAAAAAGTAGGTCCAAATCTTCACCATGTCAGCTTAGGATCTGTCTTCCTTAACAAGATTCCTAAAGCACAAGAAGTAAAATCAAGAATCAATAAATGGATAGATTCAAACTAAAAAGCTTCTTCTCAACAAAGAAAATAATCATTAATTTTAGGAGAAAGCCTACAGAATGGGACAAAATCTTTACCACAGGCACCTCAGAGCATTAATCTTCAGGATATACAAAGAACTCAAAAAAGCTTAATACCAAAATAATCAAAGAACCCAATCAATAAATGGGCTAAGGAACTGAAAAGACACTTCACAGAAGAAGAAATACAATCAATCAACAAGTATATGAAAAAATGTTCAACATCCCTAGCAATTAGAGAAATGCATCAAATCTATTCTAAGATTTCATCTCACTCCAGTCAGAATGGCAATTATCAAGAATACAAGCAACAATAAATGTTATCAAGGATGTGGGGACAAAAGTACACTCATACATTGCTAGTGGGACTGCGAATTGGTGCGAGCACTCTGAAAAGCAGTATGGAGATTCCTTGGAAAACTTGAAATGGAACCACCATTTGACCCAGCTATCCACTCCTTGGTTTATACCCAAAGGATTTAAAATCAGCATACTTCA
The DNA here is from genome assembly GCF_045843805.1 of Urocitellus parryii. Lineage (NCBI taxonomy): Eukaryota > Metazoa > Chordata > Mammalia > Rodentia > Sciuridae > Urocitellus > Urocitellus parryii. The sequence continues at coordinate 136,433,243 of NC_135531.1, read as the reverse complement.
GTGATGTGGCCACATCAATGTTTATAGCAGCTCAACTCACAGTAGCTAAACTATGGAACCAACCTAGGTGCCCTTCAACAAATGAATGGTAAAGAAAATGTGTTATATATACATAATGGAATATCACTCAGCTTTAAAGAAGAATGAAATTATGGCATTTGCTGGTAAATGGATGGAGTTGGAGAATATCATGCTAAGCAAAATAAACCAATCCTCCCAAACTAAAGCCTGAATGTTTTCTCTGATATGTGGATGCTATTCACAAAAGCGGGGTGGCTAGGGAAGAATAAAGATACTTTGGGGCTGGGGATGTGGCTCAAGTAGTAGTGCAACTCGCCTGGCATGCGTGCGGCCCGGGTTCGATCCTCAGCACCACGTACAAAGATGTTGTGTCTGCCGAAAACTGAAAAATAAATATTAAAAATTAAAAAAAGATACTTTGGACTAGGCAGAAGAGAGAGAAGGGAGGGGAGAGGATATAGGAGTAGGAAGGATAGTAGAATGAGTCAGACATTATTACCCTATGTGCACATATGACTAAACAATGGGTGTGATTCTACATCATGTGCAATCAGAAGAATGAGAGGTTATACTTCATTTATGTATGATGTGTCAAAATGCAGTCTACTGTCATGTATAACTAATTAGAATAAATTTAAAAAAAAGAAGTATAAATGAATAAAAATGATAATATAGTCTTTTTTTTTTTTGAGAGAGGAGAGAGAGAGAGAGATAGAGAGAGAGAATTTTTAATATTTATTTTTTAGTTCTCGGCAGACACAACATCTTTGTTGGTATGTGGTGCTGAGGATTGAACCCGGGCCGCACGCATGCCAGGCGAGCGCACTACCGCTGAGCCACATCTCCAGCCCCGATAATATAGTCTTATTTTAAAGTATCCTCTCTCCAGTTCTGGGGGGCATCCCCAGTCCTTTTTATTCTTCATTTTGAGACAGGATCTCACTAAGTTGCTGAAGCTGGCCTTGAGCTTGTGATCCTCCTGCCTCATCCTCCTGAGTCGTTGGGATTACAGGTATGTACCACTGTGCCAGCCAAAGTATTGTTTCTTATTTATTCTAAACGATCAGGTCTTTCTGAACAGTGTTAGATAATAAAGTTGATAGCATTCCTGTGTTGGTTCTGATTTTTATTGTCAAAATTTAAGTTTCATGCTAGTAGGTGTGATGTGAGTTGTTCATTTGATATGTGTTTTATTTCCTTGAATTTAAGCTATTGCTTATAAGATGGACCTACTTCATAATGGATTTTGGAAAGTGGAGTGGGGAGGAGGAGTTACTTAATATTGACCTTACACATTGATTGAAGAAAGCTATTTTTATTTCAATGACGGTAAATGGATCTTTGAATAACTGAGGAAAAAATCGACATACATTTTTCTACCCATTGTTAGTATTATATAATTAAATACACATCTATTTGTTTTTTTCCACATTTTTTATTGGTGCATTATAGTTGTACATATTGATGGGATTCATTGTTACATATTCATACATATAACAATATAATTTGGCCAATATTACTCCCTATAAACACATACTTATTTAATGTAAGTGTGTCCTTATAGAAGATAAATTCTTCTTCTTCTTTTTTTTTGTTCTAGTACCAGGGATTGAACCCAGGGGCACTTTACCACTGAGCAACATCCCCAACCCTTTTAAAATATTTTCTTTAGAGACAGGGTCTCACTGAGTTGCTTAGGGCCTCGCTAAATTGCTGAGGCTGGCTTTGAACTCATGATCCTCCTGCATCAGTCTCCTGAGCCTCTCGAGCTGCTGGGATTACAGGCATGCATCACCATGCGCGGCCAGAAGATAAATTCTTTATACAATATATACTATGTTGGTGTTTCAGTCAGCTATTTAGCTGCTGTGACTAAAAGACCTGACAAGAAAATTTTAAGAAGGAAAAGTTTATTTGGGGGCTCATGGTTTCAGAGTCTTAATCCATAGAGAGCTGGTTCTATTGCTTGAGGTTCAAGGTAAGGCAGATCATCAGGATAGGAGAGTGTGGCAGAGGGAAGTGGTCACATGATGATTAAGAAGCAGAAGGAGACCAAGCTCAGCTCATTAACTATATACCCCAAAGGTATGCCCCCAATGGCCCAGTTTTTCCAGCCACACCCTACCCACCTTCAGTTACCACTCAGTCAATCCCTATCAGAGGATTAAGTCACTGATTGGGTTAAGTCTCTCGTATCCAAATCATTTCACCTCTGAGTGTTCTTGCTTTGTTTCACACATGAGCTTTTGGCGGACACCTCACATCCAAACCATAATAGTTTGTCAGCTTCTTATTACCATAACAAATACCGGAGATAACCAACCCATAAAAGATACAAAGTTTTGCTGGGTATGATGGCACATGCCTGTAATCCCAGCAATTTGGGAGACTAAGACAGGAGGATTGCAAATTGGTGGTCAGTCTCAGCAATTTAGCAAGGCCCTAAGCAACTTAGCATGACCCTGTCTCAAAAAATAATAAAAAAAAATGGACTTGGAGATGTGGTTTAGTGGTAAAATATCCCTGGGTTTAATCCCTAGTTTTTTTTTTTTTTTTTAAAGGTTTATTTTAGCTCATGTTTTTGGAAGTTTCAATACATGATCAGATCACTTGGCCTGTTGCTTTTGGGTCTGATAGCCATGCTGGTTGGGAGTATGTGGAGGAACAAAGCTGCCCACCTCAGCCAGGGAGCCTAGAGAAGAATGGAACAAGACAGGTCCCACAACACCCTCCAAGGATATGCACCCAATGACCTAAAGACCACCCACTAGGCCCCGCCTCTTAAAGTTCCACACGCTCCCAATAGCCTCAAGCTTGGGACCAATTATTTAACACATGGGACATTTCGGATTCTAACTAGAGCAATACTTCATTATGTTCAACAAGTATCATTCTATTCCCTGTCTTTAGAATTTTTTTTTAAGAAATGAATGTTAAATTTAATAAGAGTCTAAATATAAGGTTATCATTAAAAGAATTGATGCTTTAAGAAGAGATATTATAGGAATAATTTCCTAATGCTAGACTATTTTTGCAATCCTGGAATAAGCCCTACTGTATTGTTATATATTATTTGTTTAATAGTCGGTTGAGTTGTATTTCTGGCATTTTATTTAGGGTTATTATCCTATTTTAACAAATGAGGGGGAGTCCTAGCTTAGTTTTTGCCCATTCTTGTCAGATTTTGCTGTTCTAGTTATGACAGTTTCATCACAAAAATTAGACTGCCATTCATATTTTTTCTTGTGGAAGAACAATTCATAAGACAAAAATTAGCAGTTTCTTTAAAGTTAAATTCGACCTTTAGTCATGGAGCCTTTTGTGGTGATTAATACTTGGTAACTTTTTCAATTTTTTCTTGATTATTGGCTAAAGATTGTCATAGGGCCAATTTATTTATTTACTAAATTTATTATTATAATATTATTACAGTACTGGAGATTGAACCCAGGGGAATTCTACCACCAAGATACAATCCTAGCCTTTTCTCTCTCTCTCTCTCTCCCTCTCTCTCTCTCTCTTTTTTGAGATGGGATCTTGCTAAGTTGTTGAGGCTTGCCTTGAACTTGTGATCCTCCTGCCTCAACGTTCTGAGTCACTAGGATTACAGGTGTGTGCCACTATGCCTGGCTCTGCCAGATAGCATAGTTGTTGATTTACATTTTCTCACAGAAAATCATCTGCATCATTGAGATCTTCAAATTTACGGGCAGAAAACAACACATTAGCTATGTGTCTAACAATATTTAAACCTAACAATATTTGTATCTAACAGTATTTAAACCTTCCTAGTGTCTGTTTTATTTTTTAGCACTTTATTTTACTTTTTAAAAATATTTATTTGTTTTTAGTTTTAGTGGACACAATATCTTTATTTTACTTTTATGTGGTGCTGAGGATCAAACCCAGCGCCTCGTGCATGCTAGGTGAGTGCTCTATCACTGAACCACAACTCCAGCTCCAGCACTTTAATTTTACCTTTTTTGTTGATACTTCCCAGAGATTTGACTCTTTTAAGTCTGGTTTTCCCTGAAGAACAACCTTCAATGCATTTATTAATGTTCTCATTTTATTATTTCCGAATTCATTTATTTAGCTCCCATTTTTCTTGAGATAATCTCACATTTCCATCTCACTTTTTGGACAGGTGGTGAAAGTTTGGCTTTCGGTTGATCTATGGTGCTTTGCTGTTGAATTTTGGTGTTTCTGGATTGTTCTGTCAGTAAATGTGAAGGGATAAGGGTCTTTGTTCATTTTCTCTTTGACATTTCCTAGCATCTAGAATGGTTTGTGGCACATAGTAGGTGTTATGGTTTAGATGTGGTATCCCCCAAAAGCTTATATGTGAGACAAGGCAAGAAGATTTTACAGGTGAAATGTTTGGGTTATGACAGCCTTGATTAAATCAGTAAATGAATCCCTTGATGGAGATAAGCTGAGGGATAACTGTAGGTAGGTAGGGTGTGGCTGGAGGAGCTGGGTCCCTGAGGGCGTGCCTCTGGGGTTTATATTTTATCCTTGTTGAGCAGAACTCTCTCTGTGCCATGTCACTGACCTGCTTTCCTTTGCCACACCCTTCCACCATGATGCTCTGCCTCATCTCAGGTCCTGAGGATTGGAGCTGGCCATCTATGGATTGAGACCTCTGAAACTTTCCTCCTCTAATTGTTCTTGTCAGGTTTTTTTTTTTTTTTTTTGGTTACAGTAGCGAAAAAGCTGACCAAACATAGGGATGCAATCTGTATTTGTTGGCCAAATGAAGGAATGAATCTGGGAAAGAGGTGAGAAGCTGTCAGAAGACTTTTTCCCTGGGGAAGAACTCGTGGGAGGCAGGGAGAAGAAAGAGACAGACAGGTCACGCTGGGCACGGTGGCACACACCTGTAATCCCAGCGGCTTGGGAGGTGGAGGCAGGAGGATCATGAGTTCAAAGCCAGCCTCAGCAATTTAGCGAGACCCTAAGCAACTCAGCGCAATCCTCTCTCTAAAAAATATACATAGAAAAAGGGCTGGGGATGTGGCTTAGTGGTTAACACCAGTGGGTTCAATCCCCAGATGTTTATTTTGATGAAATAGACCTTGAAGTAAGGTTGAACTTCTAGTCCCGGAGAGCTGTGAGCTTGAGCTCACAATACCTGACTTGTGGCATTGAGAATGTGGGTGGCTTTGCCTGAGACCATGCCTTAGAAATGAGGGAAGCACCCTGGTCAGGACAGGGAGGTGCCCTAAAGGTGGACACTGGCCTCTACCTCATCTTTACTAAAGTTGCCAGATAGAATGCAGGATTCCCAGTTAAGTTAGAATTTCACATAAACAATGAGTAATTTTTTGGTCTGAGTTTGCCCCATGGATTTGGAACCTCTTGATTTACTCAGCCCTGAGGCAGAAGCTTCCTAGAACTTGGGAGGACTTCCCACTTGGAAGATAATGAGGCACCTTTCCCTATTCCATACTCAGCCCGAGATATCAGTGAAAGTGAAGCCATTAGACATGAAAAAAAAAAAAAAAACAAGACCCTTACTCCCTATCCCATCTTTCTCCTCAAATACAAGTGTGAACTAAGTGATTTCTCTGCCTCTTCCTCTATTTGTTAATGACCTTCTGGACAGTTTCACAGGCTCTTGTGAACACAGAGACAAGTACTTCTGGCAGACCAAAGGAGTAAGTCAAGGGTCAGGAAAGGGTGTTTAGGCAGGCTGGTGGATTTAAATAAAGGAGATCGAATGAATGGATGGATGGGAGGGATTAGATGGAGGATGCAGGTCATGTAGGAGATGACCAGAAGCCAAGGGTAGCAGGCTAATGTCACAGAATGTTAGGGGTGAAGCAGGGGAAGGTCTAGAGGACCCTCCTTTGAATTTCTGGGCTAGAAAGTAAGCTTTGGGAAGCAAGTGTCACAAAGGAGATAACCTCTAGGTATGGTCACAAAGTTTGTGTTACCTTTAGACTAGCCTCATTTATTTCTGGATGAAGGTTAAAAACTATACAAAGAATTTTAATGAACACGATTATGTTCTCATCACAAAAATAATGTGGCTCAGTTCCATAATTACTCAAAAATGATCACTATGTGAACAGCTATTAATTAGTGAATAGCTTTGGAAAAAAATTTCAATAGATTTGGGAAGCATTCTTAATAACCCATTACGATGTGTCTGGAGGTCAAATCACCATGTCATGTCAAAGCATAGATTTATGGCTCCATTTTAATGATTTCAAAATAATTAAGAATGTGCTATGCATCTGACTGGGCAGATTTGAGACACAAAAACCATAGATCTGCATTAGGAAGGGAACGGATCATTTCCGGCCAAAAATGGAGATCAAAGCTCTTTTGACATCCATTTGGCAAGAGCATGCACATTTTACAGCTTCTCAAAAAGTATTAGTGATTTTAGATAAATAGCATTCAGCTTTTCTTTCCCTTCCCCCATGACTTTCTCGAAAGCCAAGAGAGGAAAATCATAAATCATCAGGAACTCCCGACCCTGACTTGGAATTTTGGGAAGTCCAGGCATACACACACTTTCTGGCTGAATGCAGGTATTTCTACCTTACTCTTTGCCTTTCCTCAGAGTAGGTCTGTGGGAAACAGCTCAGTTCTTTGGAAGAACCTTACGCTGTGGTTGGTGGGGGCTTGGGTTGGAATTCCTTAGCAACTTTGTGTCTCCCTAGAACCTGGTGTGCTAGGGCACTTTTGAGCCTTTGGGAGCAGGCTCACCTCCTGGGTTTCCTTGGAATTCTTGTTGGGGAGGAAGAAGGTAGCTAAAGCTTCCTGAGTGTCTGTGTATTCCAAACACTGGGCTGGACACTTCATATAGATGATATCAACTCTGCAGCAGAGCAGGCATTGTGTTCCTTGCTGACCAGTGAAGAAATTGAAGTTCAGATAGGCAAGAGGGTTCCTCCAAGTTTGGGAAGGAAATTCAAGGCCAGAGATCATCTTAGGTCCCATATGCCATCTGAATTTGACTCCTTTTTGGTGACTTGCCCATGACAAAGTCATTTAGGCCACTTGAACACCTCTTGTGGAACACCTACTATCAAGTGACTTGTCATTTTTAGCATGAGCAATGCGTAGTGTGTGCCTATTGTTTAAACTAAAAAAATGCATATGAAGTAGAAGGCAATACTTTTCCATATGTCCCTGCTAATTCTCAGAGGAAATTTCTGTTAGCCCTTGGGTGCCTAACCAAATGTCTTCTTATGCATAAATAGATAAGTAATTTATTTTAGTGTAAGCAGAATCATACATACTGCTCTATGATATACTTTTTACTCAATAAATTATTGACTGTCTGAAATTTCAGATATGTGTATGCACCTAACCTCGTTCTATTGATCCTCTATTTATTGATCCTCATGTGCTATGTGTCATTTATCTATTGTCCTTTATTGGTCTAGTTGGTTCTTTCTTCAAGATATAATCTTCAGAATGGATCTTACCACTTCTCTCCACTCTACCACCCTCTTCTTGTCTTATTTGGATTATTGTCATAGCCTCCTACCTGGAATCCCTGCTTCTGCCCTGGCCCTGCCTTCTCACTTATTCTGAAGTCAGCAGGAGTGGTGGGTATTTCATAATGCAAGCTGGGTCAGTTACTTCTTTGCTCAAAACCGTCTTACTGCTTTCCTCCCATTAGAGTAAAAGCCACAGCCTGAACCTGGCTTCGAAGCCCTCCATATCCACCTCCTCCTGCCATTCTGCTCCATTTCTCACTCACCTCCCCCTTGCTTCCTCTGCTCCTGCTATGCCAGCCTCCTTGCTGTTCTTTGAACTTGCCTAGCATGCTGCTTCTTCAATGTCTTTGTATTTACTGTTCATATTGTTTGGATCATTCTTTCTGGAAAGTTCTGTTGCTCCCTCTCTTGCTTTTTTTTTTTTTTCAGAGTCTTTCTCACATGTCAGTGAAACCTCTTCCCTCACTACACCTCTATTGATTGACATGATCTCTTAGGATAATTTTTAAAAGTCATATATACATAACCCAAGTCAAAGCCAGTGTTATACTTACTGACCAACCAATAAAAGCAGTTGAATTGAATGAGAAAAAAGAGAAATAGGTTTAATTGACCTGAATGCTACGCTGTGTGAATGGATTTGGAAGAAAGAGAAGAGACAAAGGCATACAAGTCCTGAGGAGTCAGTGTCCATCCAGAGAGTCAGTCATCTAACAAGTCAGAAAGGGAGGAAGTGTGGCAGAGTATGGTGTTCAAATTAATGACGTTGACAGGGGAGAACTATTGGAAGATGGCAATGTCCAGAATGTGTGATTCTGAGTGGCCAAGATGGAGTGGAAGAAGATTCCAGAATTCAGTGAAGGTCAGAAGGGAGCAAAGGTCAGGGTACAGGGTGGGCCATCCACATGGATGTTAGTCACCTACAGGAGGGAAGGACTGGAGGGGTGGAGGGGAAAATGGGCGCCAGAGGCCTAAGTCTTAGATGGATGAGTTGCTGATCCTCAGGTGACACAGTGAGGAGTGCTTTAGAGAAGTAATGACAGAAGATCAGAGAGAGGATAGTGACTGCTGCCCGAGGACCCTCCCATGGAAAGCCAGGTTTCATTTCAGGTGGAGAAGGCAGGAAGGCTTCTGGGTAGAGTCTGGTGAGTCTCTCAGTTATGCAGCTGTAGCTTTAGGAGACCTGATGGAAGGCTGGAATAATGAGAGCTCTGTTCTGCAGAGTTACAAATATTAAAATTTCTAATTGAAAATTCCAAACATTCTCAATAATATTTCTAGCGTTTTGTATTTACTTCCCTTTTCAGTGTAACAATTTGTGTGTAATTAGCATCTGATTGAGGCCAAACTGCTGCTTTCTTTCTACACACTTAATGATACCACCTTCCAACTCTGGGTAAAAACACCCTTGGCTCTGATTGCATTTCCTCTCTTCATAAGCTCATATCTACATCCGTGAGCTCAGCTGGGGTCTGATATTCAAGACAGTTTCTGGCTGAATTTCCCTTGCCCCACCATCCTTCTGAAGAGCAGACCCTTGGCAGAGGCATCAGTACCACTGCAGCGGGTGCTGGCAGCTGTGGTAGAAGTGAGGACTCACCTTCTGATGGTTTCTTGGCTGTGGACATCAGGACTCCTAGAGGTGGTGTTTGACTGCATGAGAAATTTCCCTAGAGCCTCCACTTTTACTCATATAGAAATATGAGTAAACAATCCCAGCTTACTTGAGGATGAAATGGGAGAGTACCTATAACAATGTTTAGCATGTTGCCTGGTGCATAGTAGGTTATTTTTAGTGCTAGTCGAGGGGTGTTCTTCTGGCAGTGGGATGTCCCGGCAGTTTGTTTGGCCTTCTTGTTGTGCTAATCTTCCCTCCTCTGCAGGTCTCATCTATCAGGACTGCTGCTGTCTCAGAAGAAGTTGCTGATGCACAGCCATGAATCACAGTGTGAGAACTGCTCATAATTGCCTTATATGTGTTTTCAGTTCTCAAATTTAAAACCATTTACTGCTGGGAACAGATGTTAAATTCAGGACGCTTGTCAATTGTTGGTGCCATACACAAAAAAGATGCTTAAAATTAGAAGCCTGATTGAATTTTAAGTACAGTGATCACAATGGTTGGAATGAAAATAATTGAAACGGTAAACAGTTTATGTTGGGAGATGGGAATAAGCAATGGAAAGGGGAGTTGAACTTGAATTCGAAGACTCACGATGTGCAGTTATAATAGGGACTCTCCAATAATCGTTACGTTAATTAATACTTAATTGTAATAGAAACTCTCTGGCAGTACTTAAGGAGCATTACTACGAAATATGTTCATTCATAACTCTGGTGAGCACAGAAAGCCACACGAATTCAGTGATAGCAGTAAGAATGATTAATCTTACCTATTGGGCACCTACAGTGTGCCAGACACTGAACTTGAACCTTTATACATCTGATTAATGTCTAGGCCATTGGTTATTCTCCAAGGCCAGGAAGGATTAGCAGTCCCTTGCTTTGCCTAATTAAAAAATTGTAAAATTATATAACACAGAGTTTACCATTTTAGACATTTTAAAGTCAAGAATTCATTGGCATGAGGCACACTCACAATCTTGTGCAACCATCACGGCTATTCATTTCCAAATATTTCTTGTGATCTTAAATAGAAACTCTGTACCTACTAAATAATAAATCTCCATGTTCTCCTCCTCTCCCCACTATATCCCCTATTATCCTCAGTGTCTATAAATTGGTCTCGGACAAATTTGCTGGGGTTAATGTCACCTCTACCTCACCCCCCGACTCCAAAACTGCTCCCAGATGACCTGGTCTGTTGTCATTATTCTGACCCCTTGTGGAATGCAGACACCTCTGGACCTATTGGAGCATCACAAGGAAAGGGTTCTTAGAGGAGGCTGTGCCTCAGCCAGCATGTCATGGTAGATCTGCCTGCCCTGCAAGGGCATGTGCTAGTTCCCTGCTTGGCTCCTCATCCTGCCAGTGCTAAAGAGGGAGGGAGCAAGCACATGGAGAACAAGTCCCTTTCATGCTGCATGGCAGTCACAGTGGCTGCTTTCAGTTCTTTGAATGATCCACAGCTTCCAAGCCTTTGGGTATATGGGTCCTTTAAAGAATACTAGCCCTCCACTGTCTCCTCTGCTTTACCAAGCTGACTTTGAATCCTTTGAGTCTCAGACCATAGAAGTTCTTCTGGAAAGCTTTCATGATTCCACAAGGTTGTTCCCTCCTCTGGTGGGTTTGCTGTCCCCTGTCCTCCCAGCATGTCCTGTGCATCTTGCTTCACAACCCCAATCAAACTGGGCCTTTGGTTCTGTTCACCTGTGAGCAGGCCCAAGTTGCACTCAGTTACAACCCAGTTTCAGCCTTGGGCCTGGCACAGAATTGATATTTGGTAGGTAAAAGTAGGATGAATCCCTTCCCAATCCTGGAAAGATTCACACTGTGTGACCCCTTTTCTACTGGCTTTGACTGACATGTGCCTTGTATCTCTCTTGGTTCTTGTGCTCAAAGGTTCATCTGAGTACAGACTACTGGGGGCAGGCATGTATGCAGGGTGGGAGAGAAGTGACAGGTGCGTAGCTGGAGCTTCAGATGCTTTAGCTGCCGATGTGCCTGCTCAGGAACTGTACCTTAATCCCTAGAGGTGGAGATGTGTTGGGTAGAAAATGGGTGGTTGTTGAAATTCAAGGGAGTTCAGGTTAGGACTCAGTTTCCCGGTTTGCTTCTGAGGTTTGCTCCCCAGAAAGGAATTTCTGGTTGCAATTGTGATCTGTGAGCTTCACCATAGTCCTACTTCTTCCTGTTGCTGTCGCTGGTGGACTGTGAGCAAAGCGAATTTTAATTTTTCTAAACCTTCAAGTGTTATTTCAGTTGGCATTGAACCAGAGAGATCCTATTTATGCCTTGTTCTCTGCTTTGTGTGGTGGGTGAGATAATTATTACATAAATACTGTGTGATAAGCCTGTTTCTTGCATAAGGAACTCCATGAGAAGCTCCAAGTGGCAGCTAACCTGCGGAGGTCCTTGATGATGCTACAAGGTCAGAGTTCAAGTCTTTGGCCTTAACATAGAAGAAACATGGCTAGATGTGTCCATTATGTAATAGAGGCATGATATTTGGCTTAGGGAAGTCAGAGCTCGTTGTATCTGTTTTCATTTAATGAGTTCTCATGCAGAAGTTCATCTTAGAGGTGTATATGTCTAACTTTTTAATTGTTAGTGATTGAGACAGAGCTAGATTTGAGATCAGCTTCTATTACTTCCTTGCTTTGTAACTTTGGACACATCACTTCTGTCTTTGGGTCTCAGTTTTCCTCATCTATAAATTGAGGATGACAATCCCAGGTGGCTGTGAAAATGAGATGAAAATAAAGCATGTGCTCATCTGTAGGTCTGGCGCAGAACAGATGCTAAACACAGTGTTGGTGTAGATTTCGTTCCATTATTATTTAGAATTGCTAACACACATTGAACTTGAGTTGCAGTCTTCCACCTACTACCATACAGACTCCAGAATAGAATCTGGGAAGTCTCTTCTATCCAGGTTATTCAATCACGGAAGAAAGATAAATATTGTGGTTCAGGAGTCTCTCTCTACATGGTCCAACCAGGTGAGAAAAAACCCTCTTGTGGCAAATCAAATAACCCTGTATTATCAGTGGAGTGCTCCTAAGTAGGAGAAGGGTGTGTATGTGTGTGTGTGTGTGTGTGTGTGTGTGTGTGTGGCACATGCACACCACATGTGTATACATTCAAGAAGGTCTTGCTCTGCCTGGTGGGGACCTGGGATTGGCCCAGCTGTCTAATGTTGGCTTAAACTGCTATTGTGACAGATGTTCTTTGGCTTAGAGATTCGTTTTAGAGTACTTAGTACAAAAACTTGAGGTAAGTAGTTACTGCTCAAAGATTCATACTCTATATTAAGACCTCTTTATTAGCATTCTGATTTAATGGGCAGATAATCCAGAGCCCTGGAGATAGGCATCTGCTACCTATTGAACACATTTTATCAGCTAATGGTGCGAGAACTGGGGGTGGAGGCCTCAGCCCTGCGAGGTCTGAAGTTGCTCTCTGAGCTCCAAGGATCTAACAGAAGTTGTTTTTTAAAAGGATCCTCTTCTCTCTGTCTCAGAGCTGCTGATTTTTCTAGCACACAAGCAAAATCCTGGGTGGGGAGAGGTAAATAAGGAGGGAAGGATTGGGGCCTGGAAGTCAGGCTGTGTTCTTTGTTTGTTGTGTAACCTCTCTGGCTTGCCTCAAATCTCCTAAGTACATGTTATCCAAAGTTCCCTCACAGCCCCACGAATACAGAGGTCTAGCTGCATGGAGGAGAATGGGCGATCAGCTCGACTTTGACCCAGTCTTGATGGAAGTACTTTAAGCTCCTGAAGCTTTTCACTTATCTTCCAAACACTCAGGGTAATAAGTCGCCTGAGAGGTCTGGCTCCTCAGGGCTTAGGAAATTGTCAATGGAAACAAGATGCGATGTTGATCAAACTCTCCCCACGTTCTGCCCTCTGCGATCTCATTCTCTCTCACGGATATTTTGCTCTTAGGAGGTTCTGAAGAAATCTGAAGGATGGTGGGCAAATGTGGCTGGAAAGCATATGTTCCCTCCTCTGGTCACCAGCACTTGGTTTGCTGATTAGGCACAGAATTCTGTTTTTCTTAGGTCTTTTTCATTGTGCATCTGGAATTTTGTTTCCCCTCAAAAACCTCAGTAGTTGGTTTTCTTAAAAATAAGTGAGAAAAATTGGGCTGGGGATGTGGCTCAAGCGGTAGTGCGCTCGTCTGGCATGCGTGCGGCCTGGGTTCGATCCTCAGCACCACATACCAACAAAGATGTTGTGTCCGCCGAGAACTAAAAAATAAATATTAAAAAAATTCTCTCTCTCTCTCTCTCTCTCTCTCTCTCTCTCTCTCTCTCTCTCCTCTCTCACTCTCTCTTTAAAAAAAAAAAAAAGAAAAATAACTAAAATGAGCCAAAGTAGAACAAAAGTACTGAACAGTAAGAGCCTGTCTAGTTTATCTAGCTTTGCAAAATCTTATTTACCTTGAATAATATTTCCATGTTTCCTCTCCTTATTCCTTATGTATTCATACATCAAATCAATGTGCTATGACTCGCTCTAGTAAAGTGGAACTGAAGGTCAAGAATCCAATCGCCTGATAGCCACAGGGACACTCTTTTTGTGTTACACTTGACTGGTTAACAGATGGAATTTGGGGTGTGGAATCTATCAGCCCACAGTGGTCTTCCCTGTAACTCTCACAACAGAAACACGGCTGCTCATCTGGAAAGCCCTTATCCGCCTTCACTCATTCCCTCAGCCATATTCCAGGACTTGAGGAGTTGGTAGCACCTGTGTAGTTTCAGCTTTTCACTCCCTGTGGGAGAACTTCCTTCTTGGTATCAGGAACCCGTCAGGGAGGTGTGGACCTAGCCTGGTCATGTAGGTTCAGCTCATTGCAGGTCACTTTGCCAAAACTCAGAGAAGAGAATGTCGTTGGCTTGGAAAGAAGTTTTACTCAGTCACTGGCTTTCTCCTTTCACCTTGACCCAAGTCTACAGATGTATGTGGTTTCCTGTGTGGGTTTTGCAAGGGCACTCATTGCGGAAGTGCCTCATTGCTCAGAACATTGAGCTCTCTTGTTTAACCTCCCAGAGCTCTGCCCTTTATGTGTTAAATCCCTTCCTCAGGAGTATTAAGTTCCTTCCTCTAAGCAGAGGCTCCAAAGCCATCCAGGCTTGGGAGCTTTGCACAGTCTTATTCTCCCTCCCTTTGCCTCAGAGCAATGCCACTCTTGCCAGGCTTGTGATGAAGGATGTGGTCACTAGGGTGAAGGGGTTTCCTGAGGCCCTGCCATTTAAGCTTTTTCACTTAGGCCCTGTGATTCAATAAATTTTAGGATTATCGAACTGGAAGGAAAAGTGACAGATTTACCTCTGAGGAGTGGCTCGGAGAGCTTATCTTGTGTGTCCACAGAGTCTGTCCAGGTTTGCTGTGTACATAGCTGATCCAAGTTCCTGGCAAATCATCATCCCAGAGAAGGGAGGGTAATTGCTGGGCCAGAGGCAGGGCGCTGTGGAGAGCCCAAACCCCTGCTCCCCGTCCCCTTTCTGAATTTACTCTATCACTGCCTTCCCCAGTCTCTCTGAAGAGGGGCACAGAGATTTGTCCCTCTTCTCCTTGGTGTCCCCAGCTTCCCCTCAACCTGTACTGCTCTCTGTCCGTCCTTCTCGGTTTCTCTGTCTCCAAAAATTGTCTCAACCCTGTCACTTTCCTAATGTAGGCCTCACTTTGTTCTCTTGGGGTTTTCCATGGTTATGGGGCTTCAGGGGAGGGTGTGTAAGTGCCAAGAGGCTGAGCTCAGACAAAGGATCCGCTCAAGTGCAAGGCTAGTGTTCCTTGGTGTCCCTGTCTTATCTTAGTAACTGTGAGTGGCAAGTCCTGGGCTCATGAGCCTGAGAGGGGGCTGGAGCTTCTGGAGTGGGGCACTTGTTAGGGATTGATTTTCTTAAGCCCAAAGAGCTTTTCTATGTGGAGCTGCTGGAGCCTTTTGCTATGGTACTTGTGTTATGAGGTCTGCCTGGAAGCCCCTCTGGCTCCCATCTCTTCTGTGCCCTTTCCTCTTTCTAGACTGATCTCCTTGTGCCTACTCTGTCCCATCTGCAAAACTCAGGCCTGTGCGCTGGGCCCGGCCACTTCCAGGAGTTAATGAAGGTGCCTAGGTGGAGGATGTTTAAGGATAACAGGGGATGCCAGTCTTTCTCTTAGAGACCAGTAAAATAGTTATGAGTAGAAAATGTTCCCACTGCCCCAGAAGCTGAAAACAAGGGAAATATAAATTAGCAAGACAGAAATTCCTTTGGGGTTCATATCTGAGGTGGGAAATAGAGATTTAATAACCGGATTTCATCCAAGTGCCACATGCAGACCAGGTAAGCAGCCTGTGAGCAGCAGCACCAGGCCATACTTCCAGCAGGGAGGGGGGCACCCTGCAGTGTGAGAAAGCTAAGTGGAGATGCAGCTCATACCTGCCATTTCCAGAAAAATCAACTTTGATGTCATAATCAGAGCACGGAATAGGGGTGAAGAAAATGTCCAGGAACTGGTAATTGTCTTCAAAGGGAAGAGGTTTCAGGCAAATGAACGATCCACCAACAATCCCCTAAGCCTCTGGTATTTTTGCAATGGGGAGTCCTGGACTGAGACAGTGCCTGCAAGAGACACGTAGAGGATCTTGACTGACAGCTGTCTTGAGTTTAGACTCCTTGCACCAGGCACTAAGGGAGGGCAGTTCCTCAGCCAGGGAAGACATGTGTGAAGAATGGGTTCCCTTTTGGCTGTCTGCAGTGAGGTCAGGCACTTTGGAAGGCTCCTTTTTTTTGGTGTGTATGTGAGTGTCTGCCAAAGGGGTTTTGTTAATTTAATTAAAGGTAAGGACATTGCAAGGGGGAGATTATTTTGGATGACAGGTAGTCAACTGGGTCCTTAAAAGTGGAAGAGCAAGATAGAGGGTAGGTTGGAGATGTCATTTGAGAAGGACCTGCTACTGTGAAGATGGAGGCAGGGAGCCACAAGCCAAGGAAGGTAGCGGCCTTTAGAAACTGGAAATGGCCTTCACTTTATAGTCAGTGAGGAACTGAATTTTGCCATTTATCTGAAAGACCAGGAAACATTTTCCCCCTACTGTCTCCACAGGGAACACTGCCCACAGACACCTTGACTGTAGTCTGGTGAGACCTGTACTAGATTTCAAACACCCAGAGCCATAAAGTCATATATTTGTGTTGCCTTAAAGCCACTGAGATTGTGGTGATTTGTTATGGCAGTAATAGAAAACAAATACGATGATATACTGTGACCACCCCATGGTTTATTTAGCTCTTCCCTTGTTCATGATGGGTGTTTAAGTTCCTAATTTTTTTTTTTTTTGTTTATTACCCACTATTCAGCCATGGTTTCCTGTCCACATGTCCCTGGGCACCAGGGAAGGTATCATTCCAGGACAGTATTTTCTAAAAATATTTTTGGTAAGCTGGGCATGCCTGCGGTTCCAGTTATTCTGGAATTCAAATCGGAAGGACCATTTGAGCCCAGGAATTAAGATCAGCCTGGTGAGATCCCATCTCAAACAAACAAACAAACAGAAAATCCAAACTTTGGCGATCCTAGGGGCTTGGGTTGTAGCTCAGCTGGTACAGTATTTGCTTAGCATATGTGAGGCACTGGGTTCGATCCTCAGCACCATATAAAAATAAATAAATAAAATAAAGTTATTGTGTCTGTTTACAACTAAAAAAATATTTAAAAAATTGGTGATCCTAGTAAAAGTACATTTTGTGTAGTGACCCATGTACACACCCACATATAAAACAGATGAATTTTTGAGAAATTATACTTATCTTTACTACTTGGGTTGCATTCTGATATTTTCTATTCTATTTTATTCTGTTCCACTCAAAATCACTGCACTACTAACTTTATCTCACAGTTCACAAATGACCTCTACCTGAAGTTTCAAAAGCATGACTCTGTAAGCTACTTGGTGAGGTTATCAGGTAGTAAGACCAAATGAATGTGTGCATTGACCAGTGGGGACCCCAAAACATGAGCAGCTCATATATATATATATATATATATATATATATATATATATATATATATATATATATATATATTTAAAACTGACCTGGAACCCCATCCTCAAAGACTCCAGATGCTGGTCCCAGATCAAGTTATTATTATTATTTTATTTTATTTTTTGTAGTTGTAGATGGACAGAATGCCTTTATTTTATTTGTTTGTTTTTATTTGGTGCTGAGGATTGAGCCCAGTGCCTCACACATGCCAGGCAAGTGTTCTGCCACTGAGCTACAGCCTCAGCCCTGAATAGCTCATTTTTTATTGATGCATAATATAGTTATACAGAATAATGGATTTCATTGAGACATATTCATACATCAGTTTCATTTTGATCAATTTAATTTCCTAAGTTCTTCCCCTTGCCCTTCCCTCCTTCCCTCCCCTTCTCTTTTCCTCTCCCCTTCTGAGTTTCCTCTCTATTTTCTCAAAATCTCCTTCTGCCCTTTTCTCTTGAGCTTCCATATATGGGAAAAAACACTCAACCCTGGACTTTCTGAGTTTGGCTTATTTTATTTAACATGATGACCTCCAGTTCCATTTAATTTTTGACAAATGACGTCATCATTTTGTTCTTTTTTATGTCTGAATAAAACTCCATTGTGGAGCTAGACCATATGTGGGAGGCCATCCTTGCACGTGATTTGAGTTACCTTCCTGGCTGGGCGAGAGGCGCTTAGATACATCCTTATGTCCAGAGCTTTCCCCACCCTTCTCAGGTCTGAGGGCTTGTCCTTTTGAGGCGTTTATGGCCACTACTCTGAAGACCCAATCTTCGCACCTGACCTTGGGACACTGCCCCCCTTAATCTTCATTGGATGGAATTTTTTATTCCCCAATAAAAGTCCACTCCCTGGCGTGTTCTCTCTCTCTCTCTCTCTAGCCTCTTCAGTAACCTCGCTATTCTAATAGATAGCTGGAGGCTGGAGCTAGGAGAAGCCATTCAGGAGCTGGTTTAAAGGTAATTAGAGCCTGTCTCTTTAATTCAAACTCCCTTAGGATTTCTCATGTAGCTGAACCTTCATTTATGAAGCCTGTTCTGGCCTCGGGCTAAAACCATATTTTCTTTGTCTATTCATCTGCCGATGGATACCTATGCTGGTTCCTTAATTTGGCGTTTGTGAAATGCTATCAACATGGATAGGCATGTGATTCTAAAGTATGCCGACTCTAGTTCTTTTTGGTAAATACAGGAGTGGTGTAGCTGGATCATATGGGGTTCCATTCCTAGTCTTTTGAGGAACCTCCCCATACCTATTTCCAAAGTGTCTGTGCTGATTTACATTCCCAACCACAAGTGTGTGAGTGTTCCTTTCTCCCCCTCATCCTTACCAGCATTTATTGTTATTTATGTTCTTGATGATTGCCATTATAACTGGAGTAAGATGGGATAGGAAAGGAAAGACAGTGGAATGAATCTGACATAACTCTCCTATGTACATATATGAATACATCATAGTGAATCTCACCATCACATACCCACAAGACTAGGGTCCTAATTAGAATAAGATATATTCCATGCTTATATAACTGTATCAAAATGGACAGTACTGTAATGTACAACTAACAAGAACCAATAAAAAATCTCAGTTAGTTTTGATTTGCATTTTGCTGATGACTGTAGATGTTAAACACTTTTCATATAATTATGGGCCACTTATACTTTTTTTTTTTTTTTTTTTTTTTTGCTACTGGGGATTGAGCTCAGGGGCACTAACCCACTGAGACATATCCCCAGGCCTTTTTTATATTTTATTTAGAGACAGAGTCTCATGGAATTTCTTAGGGCCTTGATAAATTGCTGAGGCTGGCTTTGAACTCTTGATCCTTTTGCCTTAACCCCCTGAGCTGCTCGGATTTCGGGTGTGCACTATCATGCCCAACCATTAAACTTCTTTTGAGAAGTGTCTGTTTAGTTCATTTGCCCATTTATTGTATGGGTTGTTTTATTAGTGTTGGGTTTTTTTTCCTTTTAGTTCTTTATATATTCTAAGTATATAAATATATTCTTTCACTTCTTTATATATTCTAACCCCCCAGAAGATTAGCTGGCAAAGACTTTTCTCCCATTCTGTAGGTTCTCTCTTGACACTGGTAATTATTTCCTTTACTGTACAGAAGCTATTTAGTTTGACACTCTCCCATTTATTGATTTTTTGTGGCTCTTTTATTATTTTTTCTTCTAATTTGTTACATATGACAGAATAATGCCTTACAATTCATATTACACATACAGAGCACAATTTTTCATATCTCTGGTTATATACAAAGTATATTCACACAATTCATGTCTTCATACATGTACTTAGGGTAATGATGTCTCATTCCATTGTCTTTCCTACCCTCCTGCCCCCTCCCTTTCCCTCCAATCCCTCTGCCCTATTTAAAGTTCATCTATTCCTCCCATGCTCCCCCTCCCAACCCCACTATAAATCAGTCTCCTTATATCAGAGAAAACATTCGGCATTTGTTTTTTTGGGATTGGCTAACTTCACTTAGCATTATCTTCTCTAACTCCATCCATTTACCTGCAAATGCCATGATTTTATTTCCTTTTTTTGCTGAGTAATATTTCATTGTGTATATATGCCACATTTTCTTTATCCATTTATCTACTGAAGGGCATCTAGGTAGGTTCCACAGTTTAGCTATTGGGAATTGTGCTGCAATAAACATGGATGTGGCTGTGTCCCTGTAACATGCTGATCTTATGTCATTTGGGTATAGACCAAGGTGTGGGATAGTTGGATCAAAAGCGGTTCCATTCCCAGTTTTCTTTCCATATTGGCTGCACCAGCAATGTATGAGTGTGCCTTTTCTCCACATCTTCACCAACACTTATTGTCCCCCCCCCCTTTCCCCTCACTTCCTCTTGTATGTAATTTTGTATAACCATGAGGGTCTCCTTCCATTTCCATGCAATTTCCCTTCTCTTTCCTTTTCCCTCCCACCTCTCATCCCTGTTCAATGTTATCTTCTTCTCATGCTCTTCCTCCCAACTCTATTCTTAGTTACTCTCCTTATATCAAAGAAGACATTTGGCATTTGTTTTTTAGGGATTGGCTAGCTTAACTTAGCATAATCTGTTCTAATGCCATCCATTTCCCTGCAAATTCTATGATTTTGTCATTTTTTAAATGCAGAGTAATACTCAATTGTGTATACTTATTGTTGTTTGTATTCTTAATAGCTGCCATTCTGACTGGAGTGAGATGAAATCTTAGTTTTGATTTGCATTTCTCTAATTGCTAGAGGTGTTGAACATTTTTTTCATATATTTGTTGATTGATGTATATCATCTTCTGAGAAGTGTCTGTTCAGTTCCTTGGCCCATTTATTGATTGGGTTATTATTGTTATTATTTTTTGATGTTTAGCTTTTTTAGTTCTTTATATACCCTAAAAATTAGTGCCCTATCTGATGTGCAAGTGGTAAAAATTTGCTCCCAAGCTGTAGGCTCTCTATTCACCTCACTGATTGTTTCTTTTGCTGAGAAGAAGCTTTTTAGTTTGAATCCATCCCATTTATTCTTTTTTTAAAAAATATTTATTTTTTAGATGTAGATGGATACAACACAATACCTTTATTTTTATATGGTGCTGAGGATCGAACCTGGGCCCCGCCATGCTAGGCGAGTGTTCTATTGCTGAGCCACAATCCTTAGTTCCCCCATTTATTAATTCTTGTCACTATTTCCTATTAATTTAATTCCCATTTATTGATTCTTGTCACTATTTCCTAAGCCATAGGGGTACTATTGAGGAAGCCACTGCCTATGCCTATACATTGAAGTGTTTCCCCTATGTTCCCTGCTAAGAGTTGCAAAGTTTCTGGTCTTACTGCAAGGTCTTTGATCCATTTTGGGTTATTTTTGATAAGCATCTATTTTGAATCTTTTACATATGAATCTATTTCCAAGAACTATTTATTAAAAAGGCTGTCTTTTCTCTAGTGTAAGTTTTTGGTACCTTTGTCAAGAATCAGATGATGGTGTGAGTTTGTTTCTGTGTCTTCTGTTCCAATGGTCTACGCACCTATTTTTATGCCCATAGCAAGCTGGTTTTTTTTTTTTTTTTGACTATTGGTTTTGTAGTCTAACTTGAAATTGGGTATTGTGATGCCTCCAGCTTTATTCTTTTTGCTCAGAATTGCTGTGGCTCTTCTGTGTCTTTTGTTTTTCCTTATAAATTATAGAATTTGTTTCTAGTTCTGAGAATAATACCATTGGTATTTTGATGGAGACACTTTTGGTTGCATGATCATTCTGCTTATCCATGAATGAGGGAGGTCTTTACTTCTTCTGGTGTTTTCTTTGATTTCTTTTTTCAGTGTTCTGTAATTTTCTATTTACAGGTCTTTCACCTCTTTGCTTAGATTTATTCCTAAGTATTATATATTTTTTTGAAGTTATTGTGAATAAAATTATTTTCCTGATTTCTTTCTCAGCACATTTATTATTGGTGTATAAAAAAACTGTTGATTTTTGTATGTTGGTTTTCTATCCTGCTACTTTGTTGAATTTGTTTATTGGCTCTAGCAGTCTTCAGGTGGAGCTTTTAGGATCTTCTAAGTATAATAGACCATTAAGCAGCTCATTTTTACCTTCTTTAATTTTTATTTACATGACAGTAGGATGTATTTTAACATACTATACATACATGGAGTATAACTTCCCATTCTTGTGGTTGTACTTGATGTGGAGTTATACTCATTGTATATTCATATATGAACATAGGAACGTTATGTCTGATTCATTCTACTGTCTTGCCTATCCCCATTCCCCCTCCCTTCCCTTCATTCCCCTTAGTCTAATGAACTTCTGTTTTTCTCTTCACCCCCTTTATTGTGTGTTAGGAGCCACATGTCAGAGAGGACATTTGGCCTTTGTTTTTTTTGGGGGGATTGTTTTATTTCACTTAATATGAGCGTCTCCAGCTCCATCCATTTACTGGCAAAAGTCATTCTTGTTTATGGTTGAGTAATATTTCATTGTGTATATATTTCATATTTTCCTTATCCATTTATACGTTGAAAGGTACCTAAGTTGGTTCCATAGCTTAGCTATTGCAGCTCATGTTTGATGACATAATCAACAACATTCCCATTAGAAAAACCAGAAATAAGCAATTTTATTTTAGTATAAGTTTATATTATGATTCAGTATTGATTTTATTATTCATTTAAAAATATGTTCTTTGTGGTGCTGGGGATTGAACCCAGGGCCTTGGGCATGCTAGGCAAGCACTCTACCATGAGCCACATCCATAGCCCCTCATTTAAAAATTTTTAAAGCTTTTTATTTTGAAATATGGATTCATGAGGAGTTACCATGATAGCACATACTAGTCCTTCTAATTCCCCAAAGGGAAAACTTATATCACTATGGTATGAGTCAAACCCAGGGAGTGACCTTGGTACACAGTATTGCACAGTTCTGTGTCACCCTGCATGAGATGCAAAACTGGTCCCTTGCTGTTGGGATCTCCTGTTGTTTCCCCTTAGAATCACACCCATTCCCCTTTCCTCAGCCACCCAACCTCTGGGGTCATTAATCTGGTTTTCATCTCTATAATTGTGTCATTTTGAGAATGTCCTATAAGTGAAATCACATAGTATGTGACCTTTTGAGATTGGCCTTTTCCATTCAGCATAATGCCCTGAGCTCCATATCAATACTTCAATCCTTTTCATTGATGAGTGGAATTCCATGGCCTGGGTGTCTGACTATTTAATCTATTGAGCACGGTTTTTGTTGTTTGTAATTCTTTGTTATTATGCACAAAGCTACAGTGTCCTGGTGTGGTGGCACATTCCTTTCCTCTCTGTGACTCAGGAGGCTGGGGAAGGAGGAGCACAAGTCAGCCCAGGCAACTTAGTGAGGCCCTAAATAACTTAGAATAAAAAAATTAAAAGGGCCGGGGATGTAGCTCAGTGATACAGAGGCTCTGGGTTTAAGCACAGAACCTCTCTCCCCTCCCCAAAGCTACAATAAACAATCATGTATGAGTATATTTTTTTGTTCCTTGGAGCTTGCCAGGTCAAATGCAATTGCTAGTCATGTGACAAATATATGTTTAGCTTTTTAGGAAATTGCCAAACTGCTTTCCAGAGTGGCTGTACCATCTTATATGCCCATGAGTGATGTATGAAAGATGGTTTCTTTATATCCTTGCTGGTGGTTAGCTTGTCACTATTTATTTTAGCTGTCCTAATAGGTGTAGTGATAGCTCTTGTGATCTGGATTTGCATCTCCCTAATGGCTAATGATGTTGAACATCTTTCATTCGCTTATTTGCCATCTGTATGATCTCTTTGGTGAAATGTCTCTTCCTGTCTATTGTTTTTCTATATTAGTCTGATGGGAGGTGCAGTGGGGGGAACAATTTTTTCGTGTGTGTTTTTAGTGCTGAATGGATACTAAGAATTGATTTCTGACCTTCAAACAGTCAGATGTGTACAAAGTGAGTAGATTACACTCCCACCAGCACTCTTTTGGGGGCCCTGTTTCCACATATCTTCATTAATATTTATTGTTATTAAACTTCTTTTTTAATGCTGATTTACTGAGTAATAATAGAGTCAACTCTTTGTTTTTGGTACTGGGGATTGAACCCAGGAATGCTCTACCTCTGAGCTGTATCCCCAGCCTTTTTAATTTTATTTTTGAGTCAGGGTCTTGCTAAATTGCTGAGACTGACCTTGAACTTTTGATCCTCCTGCCTCTGCCTCCAGAGTCATTGGGATTACAGGTGTGTGCCACTGCACCCAGTTACATCCAGTTTTTCTAATCTGTAATTGTCTGAATCCCAGTAAGCATGAGCATATTTTCTTAAGGCTTTTGGTGCTTTTGCTTCCACTTTTAACACTTTTTTAACTTTTAAGAATTTTCTGTTTATGGACTGGGGTATAGCTCAGTGGTAGAGCCTTGTTTAGCATATGAAAAGCTCTGGATCAACTCCTAGCACTGAAAAAAAATTCACTAAAAAATTATGTCTTATTCTGTGTTATTTTTTTTTAAAGGAAAATTATGGTAAGGATAAAGTCTTCTTTGAATAACATCCTATCTCTTATCATATCACCCTAAAATAACCTCCATTTATCCAGACTGGCTTGGTGAGTTGGGCTGATCTTACTCATACAGCTGTGTTGGGGTTGGTCTCGAGGGCCCGCACTGGAATGATTCTGCTCTCCTCCACTTGGCTGTCCTGTGCTCCTGTTAGGATATTCTGGGAATGTTTTCACATGAGGATTTTCTATGTATCTGATTTAAGCACTTTTCAAAAACTCTCTCTCTCGCTCTCCCTTTTTTTTTGCAGTTGATGTAGTTTTATTTTACAATTAAAAAGTTTTTTTTTTTTTAAAACAACACTACAAGCAAAGTTAAAGACAAACTAGGAAGAAATATTTACATCTCATATAATGAACAAAGGATTAC
This sequence comes from Urocitellus parryii, assembly GCF_045843805.1. Lineage (NCBI taxonomy): Eukaryota > Metazoa > Chordata > Mammalia > Rodentia > Sciuridae > Urocitellus > Urocitellus parryii. The sequence continues at coordinate 136,408,668 of NC_135531.1, read as the reverse complement.
ATACCCCCATCACCCCTGGCAAAAAACAAAAACAAACAGAAAAAGAACCCCTAGATATTGCTGAAACGATAAACCACCAGTAGAAAAGTGAAACACAGAGTTTCCAGAACAGGAAATACATAACTGTCCCTTCAAAAAATGAAGAATGTCTTTGCCTCACTCCTGGTAAGATAAAGGCAGGTTTTTGAAACATAGACAGTCTCTTCCTAAACATCCCTTGAAAAATCTAGGTCAAACCTTTTTTACTTCCTGGTTTAGATCCTGCTAAGGGCTACCTGTCTACTCAGGTGTTTGTCTTTGAGATAACATTTCACTATGTTGCCAGGCTAGTCTCAAACTCCAGGCCTCAAGTGATCCTCCTGCCTCAGCCTCCTGAGGAGATGGGACAACAGGGAGGCACACATCACACCCAGGTAGATGTTTGTATTTTTATTAACTCAAATCATATTGTCCTGATCTATTGGTCATGTACAATCTTCTCCTCTATCCAAGTCAATTCTGAGGATCTGGTGACCCTGAAGCACTACCTCTTATCCTTTCCTGCCAGTGTTTGTGCAGTATTTCTTCATCCAGGAATACACTACATGAGGTTGTTCAATTGTTCACTAACATGAACAACCTTGTACCTGCTCTCTGGGGTGGTGGTGATGAGAACATGGGCCTAAAAGTGGTTCCAAAGACGGTGACTTTCATATTACTCAGTTGGGGAAGAAATGTTTATATCTCACAATGTGAACATAGGATTAAAAACTTTGAACTTCACTCCTAACAAAGTCGAAAACATGAAGACCAATGACATTTTAAGGAGAGGGCATTAGCTGGACTGGAGGTTGGAGCAGGGGTTATTTATGAAGGAAGAATGCCTGAGAAAAGGCAGCCACATCCATGAACAGCGGTGCTGAGTGCCTGCCTCGGTGGACACAGGTCAGGCAGCCCCAGGCTCCAGCTGCTTGAGTTTCACCTGGATCCCCCGGAGTTGGCTTCGACCCCAGTTGGAGGCTGGCTATATCTGCAGTGAGCTGTAGGCCATCCCGGAAGCTGGGTTGGGCCTGCCGCAGACTGTGAGGAACCGGATTCCAAACCAGTTCAGGGGGTCCTGAGGGGCTGCAGAGGGCTCTGGCTCTGGAGTTTTGGTAGGGTCCTTGCGCCTGCGCAAAGCTGACTCTCTGGGCCCCACCTCCTCTGGAGTCTGGGCATCAGCTCTCACCACCCTGAAGGTCTGGGATCCGTTCTGGGTCTCCCTGAAGGACGAGGGAAGATAGGCCTTTGAGAGCCCTGGCCTGGGCCTGCACTCCTCCCTCCGCACACATACGGACCTGGGGTTCCTTGCGAGAGGCATACTGCAAGGGCCCTACTGAGCCTTTGCGAGCGAGAGCCAGCCCTCCTCCACTCCAGCGTTCAGCGCCCCGGGCTTCACTTCCAGCTCCTCCAGGTCTCTGAGCAGCTGCAGGAGAAGCGAGTCCTCAAAGTCACATTTGCCACTATCCCATTGGCCAAAGCAAGTCACATTATTGAGTACACAGTTAGCGGGAGAGGACACTACTAAAAGGCACAGACTCAAGGAGGTGTGGAACTTTTTCTTTTTGGATGCTGGAAATTGAACCCAGAGACTTGTGCATGCAAGGCAAGCACTCTACCAACTGAGCTGTGTCTCCAACCTGAGGTGTGAAACTCTGAGGCCTTTAATACAGTCAATCTACCGTAGTCTACTCCTCGGTCACCACTAAAGATACTTTTCTCATATGCAAAATACATTGATCCCCATTCTAGGATACCCAGTAGATTATCCAGTTATTCCATTATTCTTGAAGTCTAGGATCTCACGACCAACATCAGGTCTGTAGGTGGCTCTTGGGATGCAGTTTCTCTTGATCTGAGGACCTAAGAACTAAAGAGATACGTTCTGCTCCCCCTTGGCCACATAGATGTTGAGATAGGGACAGGGCAAGTGCATTAGATACTCCTGGTTAAAAGGGGTAGAATGGGGGGCTGGGGTGGTGGCTCAGTAGTGGAGCACTTGCCTCTCATGTGTGAGGTCCTGGGTTCGATCCTTAGCACCACATAAAAATAAATGAATAAAAATAAAGATATTGTGTCAACATACCAGTAAAAAATATATATAAAAAAAGGAGTAGAATGGGAGGTACATCACATGACTCCGTGGCGATTCTAAAGTCACGCTGGGAAAGCATCACCAGGTTCCTCTGTATTTGGCAGGACTTCACTTAGGACATTATTTAGGGTCATCAATATCCCTGATTAGCACCTGATTCTGTTCACTGGGGGTGGCTTTATAGTCCATCATTTTCCAAGGTCCTTGGTTCCACCCTTCAAGATGTCCTTTTCTGTTACTCTCCCTGGCTTCTTCTGAAGAGAAAAATAGGTCCTCAGCCTTCTTTCTGACCATAGTTCCCTTTGCATTTTAAAAACTTGCAACCCAATTTTAGGGGCACTTAGGACAATGAAACATACTCAAAAATTTGGTAGGTTTTTCTATGCATGTTACCCCATTTAACGTTCGACAAAAACTACAGCCATAATTTTTGAGAACTTCATTTTTTCTAGGCTTGATCACTGCTGCTCTGGGCATGTAAGACAATGCTCTTAAGATTTCTAGATTCTCTTTTGTCCAACTGAGGGGAACTATAAGGCAGTACCATAAACATTTATTCTAAATTCTGCTTATGTGGAATTTTCCACGGCCCAATTGGCCAGAGAAAAATCACATAGCTAAGCTCAGAGTCAGTATGGGCAGACACTACAAAAGGGCATGGATTCACAGAAGTATGAAAAATTGAAACTTTAATGTAATTCATCTACCATAAAAGGTAATTTTTAAAAGTTTGGTGTGATTTTTTTTTGTGTGTGTGCTCATAAATGTGAACTCTATATCATTTTGCATCTTGCTATTTTCACTCAGTGATATCTTTTTTTGGTGATCTATTCCTTTTAACTGCTATAAGAATTTCATTGTATGAATATATAGTGCATTTTATTGAGCCATTTCTGTGATGAATGAACATTTAGGTTATTTCTAATTTTTTTCACTATTACTATATTTCATATAGTCTTGAGATGTACCTTTTTTCATTTTAACATCTCTGATATGTATGGTGTCTTCCAAATATTTGGAAGTTTTATTCTTTCACTGGTACATAAAATGATGATGCATCTTGTAATCAGGGTTGTCTTAGGTTTGATGAAATATGGCATAAACATCCAGCTTAGATTGATCTCCAAATCATCATACTCTCACCATCACTCTCCTTGCCAATAATTGTTAGTTATTCACGATTTTCCAACATGATAGATGTGGAGTTCTATCTCACTGAAGTTTTAATTGTATTTTTCTGATTACTGGTTAGGTTAAACCTTGCTTCATATTTATTGACCATTCAAGTTTTCCTTCTGTGAATTGCCTATTTAAATCTGTTGCCATTTAAAAAATACAGTTATCTTTTTCTTATTGATTTGTAACAATGATTTATATATTGTAGATACTAATCTTTCATTAGTGCATTGCAAATATTTTCTTACCGCCTGAAGTGTGTCTTTTAACTTTGTTTATAGTGCTCTTTATTGTATAGATAATTTAAATTAAATTTTTTTTAGTGTTGATGGATCTTTATTTTATTCATTTATTGATATGCGGTGCTGAGAATTGAACCCAGTACCTCATACATGTGAGGCAAGTGCTCTACACTGAGCCACAGACCCAGCTCCAATAATTTAAATTTTAATGGAGTTGGGTTTGTAAAGTTAATTCATTAAAAATGGTTTGGGTTTTTTGTGTCTTTTAAAAAGAATTCTATGATACTAATACTATTTTAATATTTTTAAAAATTGTTCTTTTTAGGTATGCATGCGTGTATTTTGTCATATTACACATACTTGAAGTGTGACTTATTCTAATTAGGATCCCATTTTTGTGGTTATATATGGTGTGGAGTTACACTGGTCGTGTATTCTTATATGAACATAAGAAAGTTATGTCCGATTCATTCTACTGTCTTTCCTATTCCTATCCTTCATTCCCCTTTGTCTAATCTAATGAATTTCTATTCTTCCCTCCCTACCCCTTATTGTGTGTTAGCATCCGCATATCAGAAAGAATTTTGGCCTTTTTTTTTTTTTGGATTAGCTTATTTCACTTAGTATGAGAGTCTCTGGCTCCATCCATTTACTGGCAAAGCCATTCTTTTTTAATGGCTGAGTAATATTCCATTGTGTATATATTCCATATTTTCTTTATCCATTCATTTGTTGAAGGGCATTTAGTTTGGTTACATAGCTTAGCTATTATGAATTGAGCAGCTTTGAACATTGATGTGACTATATTACTGTAGTATGCTGATTTTAAGTCCTTTGGATATAAGCTGAGGAGTGGGATAATTGGGTCAAATGGTGGTTCCATTCTAAGTTTTCTAAGGAATCTCCATACTGATTTCCAGAGTGCTTACACCAATTTGCAGTCCCACCAGCAATGTATGAGTGAACCATTTTCCCCTTCACCAACGTTTATTGTTACTTGTCTTCTTGATAATTGCCATTCTGATTAGAGATGGAATCTCAGTGTAGTTTTAATTTGCATTTCTCTAATTGCTAGAGATGTTTAACATTTTTACATATATTTGTTAATCATTTATATTTTTTGTGTGAATTGCCTATTCATCCATTTGCCCATTTATTGATTGGGTTATTTGTTTTTTTTGAGTTTAACTTTGGAGATTAATGCTCTGTCTGAGGTGCAGGTAGAAAAGATTTTCTCCCATTCTGTAGGCTCTTTCTTCATGTTCTTGATTGTTTCCTTTGATGTGAAGAAGCTTTTTAGTTTGATACCATCCCATTTATTGATTCTTGATTTTACTTCTTATACTTTAGGAGTCTTGTTGAGGAAGTCATTTCCTTAGCTGACATGATAAAGATTTGGGCTTACATCTTCTCCTAGTAGGCACAAGGTCTCTGGTCTAATGCTTAGGTCCTTGATCCACTTTGAGTTGAGTTTTGTTCAGGGATAGAAATAGGGGTAGCAGCAATTATTTGTTGATCATACTATTCCTGGGTTCTAGGTGTGGTTCTAAGTTTGTTAACTAACTCAATTATCAGGTAACTCTATTGGATAGTTATCTCTGACCTTCTCTACACCTAGGAAACAGGTCAGTGAGCTTGTGCTAGGTTGACTACTGCATCCACCTCCAGGGATAACCGTATCCTAATCCCTGGAATCTGTGAATATGACCTCACATGAATAAAAGATGAATGTTAGTTTACATGGTAAAAAATATATGCAAGTACAGTAAGGATCTTGAGGTGGGAATATTATCCTGGATTATCTGGGTGTGCCCCTAAAGCAGTCACAGGTGCCATTCTCAGAGGCAGGCAGAGAGGGATCCTACTGCAGAGAGGAGGAGGAGGCAACTAGGCATGGAGTGCAGGGACATGGCTTCAATCAAGAACGTCAGTGGACACCAGAAACTGGAAGAAGCCAGGAACAGATGACATAATTCCATGTTATTGTCTATGTGTCATTCCTCTTTAATGAATTACTTGTCTGTCCGCTTTTCCTTGGATTATCTTTCTATATGCAGAATACTCTGTTATGTGGGTATAAATGTATTTTCTGGTGTGTGAAGTGATTTTTTTGGGATGCTAATGCTATCTGCAGCCATTCAAACCTTTACATTTTTATCTACTCATAAATTTATTATCTTTTCCTTTGTCTATATCTGTGAGCTTAGAAGATTTTCTCTAACTTCACATTTTCTTCTATAGCTTTGACTTTTTGGAATGTCTCTTTTGTCTATCTGGAATTTTATTTATTTTTGATATCAGGGATTGAACTGAGGGCCCCTTAACTACTGAGCCACATCCCCAGTCCATATCCCCAGTCCTTTTTTAAAAAAAATTTTATTTATAGGACAGGGCCTCACTGAGTTGCTAAGCCTGGCTTTGAACTTGTGATCCTCCTGTCTCAGCCTCCCGAGCCACTGGGATTATAGGCATGTGCCACCATGCCCAGCTCGAATTTATTTTTGAGCATAGTGTGTAGGGATATGATTTTATTTTTTCCCCAAATGGAAAGTCAACTGCCTCAATACAATTATTAACAGGTTGATTTTTTTTCCCATTGACTTGAAATGCTTCTATATTCACACAGATCTGTTTCTGAACTCTCAATTAAACTCCTCCGGTCTATTTGTTTATTCTTACACTAATACCAAACACGATTAATTCCTATGGTTTAATAATAATATGTTTTGATATTTGGTAGGGCCAACTCTCCCTCCTTCTTTTTTCAAAATTGTTCTGACTACTTTTGCATATATACATTTTCATATGTGTTTAATTATTTTATGCAATTCTTTGATAAGTCCTGACTGGTATTAGGATTGTTTTTCCACTGAATTTACAGATGACTTAAAAAAATGGTTTCTCTCTCTAGTTAGGTCTTATTGTTATAGTCAAATTTATGTTTTTTTAAAAATGTTATTTTAGTTGTAGTTGGACAAAATACCTTTTTTTTTTTTTAATTTTTATGTGGTGCTGAGGATTGAACCCAGCTCCTCGCATGTGCTAGGCGAGCGCTCTACCACTGAGCCATAGCCCCAACCCCCAATTTTTTTTTTAAATTTTTTTTCTTGACTTTGAATTATATTAAAGTGAGTTGTCTCCTCTTTTCCCAGTCAATATATTGGATATTCACCCATGTTTTTTCCTTAATACTTGTATGGTTAAATCTTTTTTTCTGTTTACTCATAAACCTTCAATCTTTTGGAATCTGGGGTTTGGTGTAAGAACTGACTCAGTGTTACCTTCTTCTCTATGACTATCTCATATACAACCCCATTTTATCCTTATCACTTACCTCTTTCCCAGTAATTTTAGATACTGCCTTATTGTAAATTAAATTTTCATTTTCTCTTCTGTTCCCCTGGTTTGCCTAGTCATGCACAGTACACTTTTTTTTTTTTAAATCATGATTTAAAATGAGTTTCCTATCTGTTAGGGCTAGGATGTATATGATTCATTTATTTTGGCAGCTAATGGGCCCTTTTCATTCTGTAGACACATATGTATTTTCAGTTATGGGAAAATGTTTCTTTTTCTTCCCTCAAATTTTCTTCACTAATTTTCTTCTGTGGTTTCTATCTTTCTATTGTTTGGCAATCTGTTCTGGAAGGGTTTTGGGCCTCCGATTCTTATTCCTCTGCCTCCTCCTCCTCCACTGGTAATTAAACCCAGGGGTGCTCAATATCTCCAGCCCTTTTTATTTTGAGATTGAATCTTGCTAAGTTGCTGAGGCTGGCCTCAAACTTGCTATCCCTCCTGCCTGAGCCTCTCAAGTGGCTGGGATTACAGGTATGCACCACTGTGCCTAGCCAATTTATTTTTTAGATGTGTTCATTCTACAACTCAGCCCTTTATGAGCCTTCTTAATATGAACAGTTCAATTTTTATTAAAACTTTTTTTTTTTCATAACCTACTCTTTTTTGTTTTGGGGTACTGGGGATTGAACTCAGGAGCACTTGACCATTGAGCCACATCCCCAGCCCTATTTTATATTTTATTTAGAGACAGGGTCTCAATGAGTTGCTTAGTGAGGCTGGCTCCTACTCTTTTTATTTAATGATATGTTATCCTCCTATATTTTTCTAAGTATATAAATATTCTTATGATAAGAAGATCCTATTCTAATTCCTCTATCATTAGCACTCCTAGTTGCTAATTTACTCTATATCATAGTGTTGAGGTTCCTCAGATACATCATTCTGCACTTGTTTTGAGCTGAGAATTCGTCAGCATCTGTCTGCAGGCTGTTTGCACAGTGCATTTGGTAGAATAAGAGGCAACCATCCTTGCTGCAGGCACTGCCAAGAATATTATGGGGGCTGGTCTGGGCCTGAGGAAGCTTCTTCCCTTTCCACTAGCCACCTATCTGGGACACCATATTCTCTTCCCTCAGCATCCACATTCACTGTCCATCTCCAGAGGAAGATATACTTTATGTGGCTAGTTGGTTCACTGAGGATGGGGTGGGATTATGTAGGGTGACATCTGTTCTTGGGACACCACCCCATTAGTCACCACTGGCCCGTGTCTGCTCTGGTTTTCTATCACGAACACAAGACATCTTTGATTTTCCCTCCTTCCCATCTTTCCATCTGAGGTTGTTTATTCTGAAATTGATGGATAACATTAGGTTTTATATTTTGTATAGTATGGTGTTTTGAAGAGCATAGCCATGGCAGAGTGGTTAAATCTAGCTAATTAAAAATTGCATTACCTGCTGAGTTATTTTTTAGTCTTGGCCAAAGGTATCTGTCTGAAACACTTTGTGTGCGTATGGGCGTGCCTTCCAGGAATTCCTCTTGTCTTGGGGGTCAGCCAGAGTTTCATGTCTTGTCTGAGCACAAGTATGTATTTATTATTAAAATTTTTGTCAATTTTATAATGGATTTGCTGCAGATGGAGAAGATTATGGTCTTGCTTTAGTTGATCATCCTGAAACTGGAACTTCACTTTTCCCCCTTTTCTTTCCCTTTTGTAATTTCAAAATGAATTATTTTTCAAATTTCATGGTAACTGTCCTCGCTGCCCCACCTTTTAAAATTGAGTTAAAATACATGTACATATAAAATTTATCATCTTCACTTTTTTTTTTGATACTGGGGATTGAACCTAGGGATACTTAACCACTGAGCCATATCCCCAGCCCTTTATATAGTTTATTTAGAGAAGGGTCTTGCTATGTTGCTTAAGGCCTTGATTAAGTTGCTGAGGCTGGCTTTGCACTTGAGATTCTCTTGTATAAGCCTCCGGAGCCACTGGGATTACAGACGTGCATCCCATCATTGTGCATGACTTATCTTCACAATTTTTAAACATATGATTCAATGGGATTAAATACATTTGTAATGTTGTACAATCATCACCACCATCCGTCTTCAGAACTCTTTTCATCTTGTAAAGCAGAGACTCTGAACACATTAAACAACAATTCCTCATTTCCCTTCCCCCAAGTCCCTAGAAATCACCATTCTACTGTTTCTGTGATTTTGACCTAAGTACCTTATGTAAATGAAGTCATACCATATGTGTCCTTCTGTGGCTGGCTTATTTCACTAAGCTTAAAGTCCTTAAGATTTATCTATTTTGTAGCATGTGTCAGATTCACCTTACTTTTCATGGTCGAATAATATGTTCCATTGAATGTATTCACCACAATTTGTTTATCCATTCATTCATTGGGATGTTTCACATTTTAGCTATTGTGAACAATGCTGCTATGAACACGGGTATACAAATATCTCTTCTAGATCTTGTTTTTAGTTCTTTTGTATATATACCTAGAACTTGAATTGCTGGATCATAGAGTAATTTTATTTTAAAAAATTTCAGGAACTACCATGCTCTTTTTCATGGCAGCCGTCCCATTTTACATTCTCCCTGATAGTGAGCGCACCAGGGTTCCAATTCCTCCACATCCTTGCCAACATATGTTTTCTATTTAGCTATCCTAATGAGCATGATTTGGTATCTCATCTCATTGCAGTTTTGATTTGCATTTCTCTAATGATTAATGATACTAAGCATCTTTTCATCTGCTCATTGGCCAACTGTATATCTATCTTCTTTGAAGAAATGTCCATCAAGTCTTTTTCCTATTTTTGAACTTTTTTGTTGTTATTCAGTTTTAGGAATCCTCTATGTATTCTGGATATTTTCTCTCATTCTGTGAGTGACCTTTTTACTTTGTTATATATTTTATTTTGTTGCTTGTGCCATTGGCATCCTATTCAAGAAATCATTGCTAAATGCTGTTAAGTTTTGCCCTATTTTTTTTTTCTAAGGGTTTTAGGTCTTATACTTAGGTCTTTGATCTATTTTTAGTTATTTTTTTATGTGATTGGTCCAACTTCATTCTTTGCATGTGATATCAGTGTTCCAAGCACCATTTTTTGATAAGACTGTTTCCTGTTGAAGAGTCTTAGCACCCTTTCAAAATTATTTGGCTAAATATGCAAGGGTTTATTTCTGGGCTCTTGATTCTATTTCACTGCTCTGTACATCTTATTGCAGCATCACACTTTTTTTTTTTTTTTTTTTTGGTACCAGGGATTAAACTCAGGGGCACTCGACTACTGAGTCACATCCCCAGTCCTACTTTGTATTTTTATTTAGAGACAGGGACTCACTGAGTTGCTTAGTGCCTCGCTTTTGCTGAGGCTGGCTTTGAACTTTCAATCATCCTGCCTCAGCCTCCTAGAAACATTGGGAGACATTGGCATGTGTCACCGTGCCTGAACATCACACTGTTTTGATCACTATAGTTTTGCAGTAAGTTTTGAAATCAGGAAGCCTAAGTACTCCAGCTTTGTTCTTCCTTTACAAGATTGTTTTCGCTATTTGAAGTCCCTCGAGAGTCCATATGAATTTTAGGATAGGTTTTTCTATTTCTGCAAAAAAAAAAAAGTCACTGGAAATTTAATCAGTATTGTCTTAATGGCTTTGGCTAGCACTGACATCTTAATAATATTAAGTCTTCCAATCTATGAATGTGTAATGTGTTTACATTTATTTAAGTCTTCCTTACTTTCTTTCAGCAAAGTTTTGTAGCTGTCTTAGTTTAGTCTTTTATCTCCTAAGTATTTTATTCTTTTTGATGCTATTGTAAATGGAATTGTTTTTGTAATTTCCTGTTCAGATGGCTCATTGCTAGCTCATGGAAATGCAACTGATTTTTGAGGATGAACTTTGTATGCTTCTCCTTTGTTGACTCATTTATTAGTTCTAACAGAGATTTTGTGAAATCTTTAGGGTTTTCTACAATTGTATAGTATGTTAACAAGAGGTAATTTTAGTTCTTCCTTTCCAACTTGAATGCTTGAAATGAATTCTTTTGTTTATTAAGAAAATATTAGACAAAAAAGAAAATAGTAGAAAGTTATACTCTTCAGGCAGAGCTATAGCTATATTCAAGGTTATATTATTATAATTTATGGTATATACTTGTTTTTTTACACTTTAATAAAAAGTATAGCAATGAGTTAATTGATTAAAATGGGAAATGTAGTAGTGAGGTTGAATTCTCTCAAGACTTTTAAATTATGTGCAGTCTGCATCTAACATAGAAATTATGTTCATGGAGAAGAAAAGTAGAGAAGTATATAGCAAACACTAATGAACCATCACCTACTATCCACTGCTGTGCTCTATTAAATGTCAATGCCATGCTTATTTGGATTAATTTTTTTTTTAAATTGAACCCAGGGGGATTAACCACTGAGCCACATCCCCAACACTTTTTTTTTTTTTGTATTTTATTTACAGACAGGATCTCACTAAGTTGCTGAGGCTGGCTTTGAACCCATGATCCTCCTGCCTCAGGCCCTGAGCTCATAGGATTACAGGTGTGTGCCACCACACTTGGCTAGATTAATTTTTATTTTAGGTTATTTATTTAGATAAATTTTATTTTGGGGGCTTTCTGGTCATCATGTGAGCTGCTTCCCTCCACCACCCTCTTCTGCCATGATGTTCTGCCTCACTCAAACCCCATGGAATGGAGCCGGCCTTCTATGGACTAACTGAAGCTAATAGCCTTTGCTGACCTCTTCATTATGAATCTAATTCCTTGGGTGGAAGGATCATTAGCTGCCATCTCCTTTGTTTAGATGTCCATTTTACACAAATCAGATCCTGTGGCAGATTCCTGAACAGAGCTTCTTCACAAAACCATTTCTTGACATTGTAATAGTGGCATTTTACCCTTTGGCTGTATTTTTATTCAACTTTTTCATTATGAAGAGTATTTGGGACAGTTGGATTTCTCCCTGCTTCTTGTTTATGACTTCAATCTTCAGTGTGGTGAGAGTGGATTAAAGAGTCTCTTCAAAGGCTTCCGGGCATATCATCCTTGCTTTTGAATGTCTGTATATTTGTATCAACATCAATAGAGGTATATGTGTATGCTCCTAATTACATAAATTTTCAGTATATATAAATGTAAAAAACTTTTATTTTGGAGTGATTTTATTTAGATTAAAAAATAATAGAAAAGATATTGTAAATACAGTTGCATTCCCTTGACCTTTTCCTGGTCTCTTTACTCCTACTGCATGTATTTGGATATTTTTTTGGTGGTTGTTTTGATATATCCCTTTTTACTATTAATATATATACATGAGCAATACAGTGAAATATTTTTCATGTTTTAAAAACTTTACATAAATGGAAAAATCTTTACATAATTTGCTTTTTTGACTCAACATTATGCTTCTGAAATTTATCCATGTTAACACGTGTTAACTCCAATTCCTTCATTTGACATTCTGCTTTGTATACATTCAAGTTACTTATTTTTTTTCTGATGATAATTTTGGTGGTTTCCAATTTTTCTTTATTACAAACAGTGGTACAGTGAACATTCTTTAAATGTTTCTTTGTGTGCATATGTACTAGAGTTTCTTTAGGGGATAAGTTTAGAAATGTAACGGCTGGATTGCAGGGTATGCACATCTTTAACTTAATTAGATTTTGCAAAATTGCTCTCCAAAGTGGTGGTCCAATTTGCACTTCCACTAGAAAGTGTATAAGACACCCTATTTCCTCAGGAGCTCATCAGCACTGGGTGTTATCGGGCTTGTTAATTACTGCCTCTTTTACGAGGGTGAAATTGTATTGCCATGTAAATTTAAATAGCATTTTCGTGATTATTAATGAGCGTGAATCACCTTTCATTTGTTTATTGGCCATCAAGTTTCACTTCTGTGATATGCATGTTCACATCTCTGCCCACTTTTTATTGGATTCTCTTTTCTTTTCAGGAATTTCTTGTGTAACTTAGATACTAATGGTCTGTTTCTCCTATGACTATAAATATCTTGCCTCAGATTGTGACTTATTTTTTCACTTCGATTATGGTATCTTTCGAAGAAGAGGCAGTAAAAAATTTATTTGTAAACTAGGTAGTCACAAGGCTAACAATATTGTGAGCACAAATGAAACGATTTCCCCATCTGTCTGACTCCCTGCACATATTGGAGGTTTCCTTCCCAATTTTTTTTATGCACATACAAGCAAACTCCAACGATGCTCTCCCCCTGCATATAAAAATGTAGTCAAATTTATCTTTTTTCCTTTATGGTTTGTCTTCTTAGTTAGTAATTTAAGCAATCTTTCCAATTCTGCATTTCAAAGATATTCTGTTTTCTTCTAAAAGTTTTCCTCTAGCTTTACTTATTATGGGTAGTTAATTTGTTTTAGAAATTGATTTGGCATATATTTTCTGGGTTTTCTTAAATGCTGTGTCTTGTGGTTTATATGCAGCTCCCATCTAAATGTAGGTCTGTTTCTGGGCTTTGTTTTCAGTTCTCCAGTCTATTTATTTAATTTTAATTGTTTTTAAAGTTTTCTTTGTTCTTTTTAGATATACATGACAGTAGAGTGGATTTGGACATATTATACATACATGGAATATAATTTATTTGAATTAGGATCCCATTTTTGTGTTTGTATATGGTGTGGAGTTTCACTGGCTGTGTATTCAAATGTGAACGTAGGAAAGTTATGTCTGATCCATTCTACTATCTTTCCTCCCTCCTCCCTCCCTTCCCTTCATTCCCCTTTGTCTAATCCAATGAACTTCTATTTTCCTTCCCCCCTCCCCCCACATTGTGAGTTAGCATCTGCATATCAGAGAGAACATTTGGCCTTGTTTTTTTTTGGGATTGGCTTATTTCACTTAGGATGAGAGTCTCCAGCTCCATCCATTTCCTGTCAAGTCATTCTTTTTTATGGCTGAGTAATATTCCATTGTGTTTATGTACCACATTTTCTTTATCCATTCATCTGTTGAAAGGCATTTAAGTTGGTTATATAGTTTAGCTATAATGAATTGAGCTGCTGTAAACATTGATGTGGCTGCATCAACTGTAGTATGCTTATTTTTAAAAAAATATTGTTTTAGTTGTAGATGGACACAATATCTTTATTTTTATTTATTTATTAATTTGTATGTGGTGCTGAGGATTGAATCCAGGGCCTCACACATGCAAGGCAAGTGCTCTACCGCTGAGCCGCAACCCCCGCCCTGAAGTATGCTGGTTTTAAGTCCTTCTGTCAGTCTATTTACCTGTCCCTGCAGTAATACAAGTGTCTTCATTACTATAGCTTTATAAGAAATCTTATCAGGTAGGGTAACCTCTACCTCTCTCTAATTCCTGAATTGTCTTGGTTATTCTTGACCTTATTGAAATTTGTTTGGATTTGACTGGAATGCATGAAACTTACAGGTTAATTTGTAAGGAGAACTTCTATCTTTAGGATGTTGGGCCTTCCCAGTCATGATGATAAAATGTGCCATCTTATGTCATTATCATCATTATGATGATAAGATGTACCATCTTATGTCATTTATAAACATAATTTCCTCCATAAAACACTTGTATATCTTTTGGGTAGATTGATTTTTTAGAGATGTTCTATTTTTTATGTTATTATAAATTTTGTATTGCTTAAAAACTCCATTTCCTGATTATTTGTTGCTTTTATGTACGATCGCAGCTAAACTTTCTATATCTATTGGCAAAGTCGCCAACTCTCTTGTTAGTTCTTAGTGGTGTGTTTTTTAAAATGCCTTGGGTTTTTCCACATATTTACATCTACTGCAGATAATACAATTTTTGTTTTATCCTTTTAATTTTTTTTATGCCTGCCATCTGTCTGTCTACCCCTCTTACTGTACTTGCTAAGACCTCTAGCACCATACTGAAAGGAAAGGAGGTGGTACAACAACCTTGATATGTGGTTAACTTTAAAAGAAAATGGGTTTAACATTTCACCTTAAATATGACGTGTCCCTTAGTTACCTTTCCTAGTTAAGGTAATAGTAGCTGCTATCAAGGCTTCAAAAATCTTAGTGGCTGCAATAAAAATAAGTTTATTTCTTGCTCACTTAAGTTTCCAAACATGTATCCCCGATGGGTGACTGGTTCTGTGAAAGACCCCACAGGGGACCCAGGTTCTTGCCAACACCAAGGGCACCATGCAGGAGGAAGCAGCATGGACGCTCTTGGTGGCAGAGTCACAGGGCTCTGCTAGGGGGCCGCATAGCACTGCCTGCTTTCCAGTGGCCAGAGCTCAGTTGCAGGGTCATACATAACTGCAAAGTGGGCTGGGTATTGTCCTCTACCTGTGTTTCCAGAAGGAAGGGGAAGAATATATATATATATATATATATATATATATATATATATATATATATATATATTTAATATTTATTTTTTAGTTCTCGGCGGATACAACATCTTTGTTGGTATGTGGTGCTGAGGATCGAACCCGGGACGCACGCATGCCAGGCCAGTGCGCTACCGCTTGAGCCACATCCCCAGCCCCGGAAGAATATTTGTTTACCACAGTCCACCTTTCTGATCACCAAATACTTCACTCTGTGCCACACGAACCTAACACAGTACCCTCTCCCCAAGCTCTCACAAGCCCAGCTCTCACCTAGTAGCTACCTCCCGCACACGTTCCAGGAGATCTCCAGGTGATGTGCAGGCCTCTTCTTTAGGTTTGGATGTAGGGATGTGTCATCTGGTGACCTATGAACTCCAATACAAGTCCCAGCCCTCTCTGACCCCAGCAAGTGACAGGGGTGAGGTAAGAGCAGGATAAAGCACAATAAGGATTTTTGTTTAGAAAAGGAAAGCAGAGGTCACCCACAGCAGAGCTGGGTCACCCGTGGTGATTAAGGGCTATGAAGTCACTCTGCCCACTCGGTTTCCAGGGCCAGGAAAGACCACTCCTGGAGAGAGAGAATGCTTAAATCTGATTTATTTCCTAAGGAAAATCCTTTCTAGGGGTTGGGGATGTGGCTCAGTGGTAGAGGACTTACCTTGCATAGGTGAGGGCCTAGGTTCAATCCCCACCCCAAATTCCCTTCTATACCCTTCTATACCAAAATAGTGAATGAGGTATTTTGTCAGTTTGTTTTTTCTTTCTGCTGGTGTGACTACAGATTCTTCTTCTTGAATGTGTTAATGTAGTGAGTTTTATTATGAGATCACTAAGGTCGATCTGTACTGGTCCTTCTGGATATGCTGTACTTGGTCATGAGGTATTATGGTCTAAAACCTGGTTTGTGAGAATTTTGTTTCTAATTTTCCTATTGTTCATAACTGAGATGGGCCCATAATTTCCATCTCTTTTACTGTTATCCTCTGGCATTTGTTTCAGAGTTTACTGGCATCATAAAAAAGAATTGAGGAGCTTTCCCTTCTCTACTATTTTCTGAAACATTTCGTGTAAGATAGAATTGCCTCTTAAACTGTCTGGGCCTTAGTATCTCTGTTTTTGTTTTTGTGTGTAGATTAACTATTGATTCACGTTCTTTTATGGGCTTATTTGGGCTTCCCATTTCTTTTATTTATTTATTTATTTTTGCCATCCAATGGATTGTGCTTTTGGTGTCATCTAAGAAATCTTTGCCTATCCTGAAGATTGAATTCCATATATTGAAGAAAAAATCCTAGGTGTGATTAGATCCAACTAAGACAATTACTGGGTGTAACCTAGCAGGTCTCATTGGGGGAAGCTGCCCTCCTCATGTCAGATTCTGTGGACAGCAAGCACATTGCAGTTTTCTTAATACTAATACAATATATCAAAAGCTCTTGGACACTATGAAGATAGTACTAAGAGGAAAGTTTATTGCATTGAGCGCATTCATTAAAAGAATGAAAAGCCAACAAATAAATGACTTAACACTACATCTCAAAGCCCTAGAAAAAGAAGAACAAATCAACACCAAAAGCAGTAGAAGATAGGAAATAATTAAAATCAGAGCTGAAATTAATGGAATTGAAAGAAAAGAAAAAATTGAAAAAAAATTGACAAAACAAAAAGTTGGTTCTTTGAAAAAATAAAATAAAATAGATAAACTCCTGGCCATGCTAATGAAGACAAAAGTGAGAAAACTCAAATTACTAAAATACAAGATGAAGAAAGAACTGTCACAAAAGACCCATCTGAAATACAGAAGATAATGAGAAACTATTTTGAAAATTTATACTCTAATAAAATAGAAAATATTGAAGATGTCAACAAATTTATAGAGATATACGACCTACCTAAACTGAATGAGGAGGTCGTACATGATTTAAATAGATCAACTTCAAGTAATGAAATAGAAAATACCATCAAAAGCCTACCAACCAAGAAAAGCCCAGGACCAAATCGATTCTCAGCTGAGTTCTATAAGACTTTCTTTCTTTTCTTTTTTTTTTAAAGAGAGAGAGAGAGAGAGAGAGAGAGAGAGAGAGAGAGAGAGAGAGAGAACTTTTTAATATATATATTTTTTTTAGTTTTCGGCGGACATAACATCTTCGTTTGTATGTGGTGCTGAGGATTGAACCTGAGCGTGCTACCACTTGAGCCACATCCCCAGCCCCTATAAGACTTTCAAAGAAGAATTAACACCAATACTCCTCAAAGTATTCCGTGAAATAGAAAGGGAGGGAACCTGTCCAAACTCATTCTATGAGGCTAATATCACCCTGATACCAAAACCAGACAAAGACATATCAAGGAAAGGAAACTTCAGACCAATATCCCTATAGATGCAAAAATTCTCAATAAAACTCTGGCAAATCACATACAAAAACATATTAAAAAGAGTGCACCATGATCAAGTGGGGTTCATTCCGGGGATGCAGGGTTAGTTCAACAGGAATCAATAAATGTAATTCATCATATTAATAGGTTTAAAAACAAGAACCATATGATCATCTGAATAGATGCAGAAAAAGCATTTGACAAAATACAGCACACCTTCATGTTCAAAGCACTAGAAAAACTAGGGATAGTAGGAACATACTTGAACATTGTAAAAACTCTATATGCTAAACCCAAGTCCAGCATCATTCTAAATGGAGAAAAATTGAAAGATTCCCGCTAAAAACTGGAACAAGACAAGATGTCCTCTTTCACCACTTCTATTCAACATCATCCTTGAAACTCTAGCCAGAGCAATTAGACAAAAGAAAGAAATTAAAGGGCTACAAATAGGTAAAGAAAACTCAAACTATCACTATTTGCTAATGACATGATTCTATATCTAGAAGATCCAAAAAATATCACCAGAAAACTTCTAGAATTAATACATGAATTCAGCAAAGTAGCAGGATATAAAATCAACACCCATCAATCAAACACATTCCTATACAACAGTGATGAATCCACTGAAGGAGAAATTAGGAAAACTACTCCATTCACAATAGCCTCACAAAAAATAAAATACACAGAGAATCAATCTAACAAAAGAGGTGAAAGACCTCTACAATGAAAGCTACAGAACACTAAAGAAAGAAACTGAAGAAAACCTCAGAAGATGGAGAGATCTCCCATGCTCCTGGATAGGCAGAATTAATATTGTCAAAATGGCCATACTACCAAAAGCATTATATAGATTTAATGCAATTCCTATAAAAATCCCAATGACATTCTTCACAGAAATAGAAAAAACAATCATGAGATTTATTTGGAAAAAATAAGAGACCCAGAATAGCTAAAGCAATACTTAGCAAGAAAAGTGAAGCAGGAGGCATCACAATATCAGACCTTAATCGATACTACAGAGCTATTGGCACCAAAATAGACTTGTAGACAAATGATACAGAATAGAGGACACAGGGACAAACCCATATAAATACGGTCATCTCATACTAGACAAGGGTGCCAAAAACATTCACTGACAAATGGTGCTGGCAGAACTGGAAGGGATAGCAAAATGAAATTAAACCTCTATCTCTCACCTTGCACAGAACTCAACTCAAAGTGGATCAGAGACTTGGACACTAGAACAGAGACCCTGAGCCTAACAGAAGAAAAAATAGGTCCAAATCTTCACCACATCGGCCTAGGATCTGACTTCCTTAACAAGATTCCTAAAATGTAGGAAGTAAAATCAAGAATCAATCAATGGGATACATTCAAATTAAAAAGCTTCTTCTCAGCAAACAATTAATAATGTGAGGAGAGAGCCTACAGATTGGGAGAAAATCTTCACCACATGCACCTCTGATAAAGCATTAATCTCTAGGACATATAAAGAACTCAAAAAACTTAACACCAAAAAAATCAAAGAACCCAATCAATAAATGGGCTAATGAAATAAACAGACACTTCACAGAAGAAGAGATACAATTGATCAATAAATATATGAAAAAGTGTTCAACATCTCTAGCAATTAGACAAATGCAAATCAAGACTACTCTAAGATTTTATCTCACTCCTGTCAGAATGGCAATCATCAAGAATATAGGCAACAATAAATGTTGGTGAGGATGTGGTAAAAAAGGTACACTCATACATTGCTGGTGGGACTCTAAATTGGTAAAACCACTATGGAAAGAAGTATGGAGATTCCGCAGAAAATTGGGAATGGAACCACCATTTGACCCAGCTATCCCACTCCTTGGTTTATACCCAAAGGAATTAAAATCAGCATACTGTGGTGACATAGCTACATCAATGTTTCTAGCAGCTCAATTTATAATAGATAGACTGTGTCCCTCAATAGATGAATAGATAAAGAAAATGTGGTATATATACTCAATGTAATATTATTCAGGTTTAAAGAAGAGTGAAATTATGGCATTTTCCAGTAAATGGTTGGAGTTGGAGAATATCATGCTAAGCGAAATAAGCCAAACCCACAAAACCAAAGGTTGAGTGTTTTTTCTAATATTCGGATGCTAATTCACAACAAGGCAGGGGGCACTAGGGAAGAATAGCATTACCTTAGATTAGATAGAGGGAAGTGATTGAGGGGAGGGGGGGAGGGGATGGGGAGAGAGGAAAGATAGTAGAATGAAAAAGACATTATTACTGTATGTATATATGTGACTACATGACCAATATGATTCTGCAATATGAATACTCAGAAAAATGAGAAATTATATCCCATCTATGTATGATATATCAAAGTGCATAAGTGCATTATATTGTCATGTATAACTAATTAAAACAAATAAAAAAATTAAAAAAAGAATGTGTTAGAAAATGACCCAAGGAAACACTGTTAATTCAATAACATGTGTAGGTTGAAAGTAAAAGGTACTAAATAGCATGTTATGAAAATAGTGCTCAAAGAAAAAATAACAAAAACAGTTGTGCCTATGTTATATGAGATAAAGCAATCTTTAGATCAAAGGAACTCACTGCAAAGAAAGAGACGGATATTATATTATTAGGTAGATATAGTAATCAATATAGTGTGGTATTTGAAGAGAGATATATAAATAGACCAATAAAACAAAACAGAAACCCAGAAATAGACCCATACAAATAGGTTCACCTGATTTTTCCCAATAAGGAATCCAGTGAAGGAAGGATAGCTTACACAACCAATAGTGCTGGGTAAATTAAAAACAAAACAAAACAAAACAAAAAACACAAGGGAATAACGTGCCCCAAACAAACCAAGATGCTTCAACAACAGAAGCCACTGATAACACAGTAGAAGAAATATCCAAGAAGGAGTTCAGATACTACATAGTTAAATTGATATGTGAAGTAAAGGATAGTATAAGGAGTGAAATCAAAGAAAAAAATACAGGAAAGACCATTTCTATAAAGAGAGATCATGAAAAAAAAAAACAAGCAGAAATCCTTGAAATAAAGGAATCAGTAAACCAAATTATAAATTAAATAGAAAGCATCACTAACAGACTAGACCACTTGGAAGGCAGAATTTCAGACAATGAAGACAAAATATATAATCTTGAAAGCAGAGTTGAACATGTGGAGAAGATGGTAAGAAACCATGAACATAACATCCAGGAATTATGGGATATAATGAAAAGATCAAATTTAAGAGTTATCTGAATAGATGAAGGAGCAGAGATACAAACCAAAGGAATGCACAATATTTTCAATGATATAATAGCAGAAAATTTCCCAAGCCTAAAGAATGGAATGTAAAATCAAATACAAGAGGCTTACAGTCCTCAAATGTAAAAAATTATAGCAAACCCACACCAAGACACATTATAATGAGAATGACTAACACACACAATAAAGATAAAATCTTAAAGGCTGTGTGAGAAAAAAAATTACATACAGGGGGGAAACCAATTCAGATCTCAACCCAGACCCTCAAAGTTAGGTTCTGGAATAATATATTTCAAGCTCTGAAAGAAAATGGATGCCAACCAAGAATTTTAAATCCAGCAAAATTAAGTTTCAGATTTGAAGGTGAAATTAAAACATTTCATGATAAACAAAAATTAAAAGAATTCACAACCAGAAAGCCTACACTACAGAGCATTTTCAGCAAAATATTCCATGAGGATGAAGTGAAAAATAAAAGCGAAAACCAGCAAAGGGAGAATCTACACTAAAGGGACATTCAACCAAATGAGAAACTAAGATAAATAAAAAACCAGAAATAAATCAAAATGACAGGGAATACAAATCCATTTCTTTTTGAGTTCGTTTTGGCAAACCATTTTTCACCCTTAGGAAATGATCCATTTAATTTAAGTTTTCATATGAATTGCATGAAGTTGTTAACAGTAATTTTTTAAAAATCTCTGCTAAATTTGTGATAACAATGTCTTCTAAATTTTTTTTAAACTTATTCAGCATTTTTTTTGGTACAAAATAATGTTTCATTGCGATATTTTCATATGTGCATGTAAGGTGTTTTGATTATATCCAGCTTTCCTAGTACCCTCTTTTAGTCCTCTCTCTCTCTTGTCCTGGTCCCCTTCCCCTTCCCTAATAGTCTCCCTGCTATTTCCATGTCATCTTTTTTTTTTTTTCCTCCTGTGGAGTTCACCTAGGAGAGAAAACATGCCATAATTAAGTTTTTCTGAGTCTCTCTTATTTCACTTAACATGATGATCTTTAGTTCCAACCTGTGAATAACATGACTTCACATTTCTTTGTGGCTCTTACTGTGTATATGGACCACATTTTAAAATCCATCCATCCATTGATGGGCTATCAGGTTGATTTTGTAACTTGGCTATTGCGAATAGGGGTGGGATAAACATGGATACACAGTCATCTCTATTATATGTTCCCTTTTATTCCTTTGGGTATATACCTAGGAGTGAGATAGCTGGATCGAATGGTAGTTCTGTTTTTAGTTTTTTTTTTTCCCCAACATGTATGAGATCATGCACCCCTGGCTGCTACAGGGGCATAGTTGATGGGTCTAGATAAGAAACAACTTTATTCTGAGCAGGGGGAATGACAACACAGCACTCAAGAGCTTTGACTGTGATGAGACAGAAGTGGCTTCAATGAGGTGGGACCGATAGGGAAAACCTAAATCATATCCACACCATAGACATCTCTAATAGATATCAAAT
Source organism: Urocitellus parryii (assembly GCF_045843805.1). Classification (NCBI taxonomy): domain Eukaryota; kingdom Metazoa; phylum Chordata; class Mammalia; order Rodentia; family Sciuridae; genus Urocitellus; species Urocitellus parryii. The sequence continues at coordinate 136,386,285 of NC_135531.1, read as the reverse complement.
AACATGTTTATGCTATCTCTCTATGAATCAAACAACATATAGATAAATCTCCAATAATTTTATAAAAAATATTTTCTGTTATGGTTTCTTTGACTTCTGAATTATTTATAATTACACATTCGATTCTCTGAATGTGTGGAGATTCTTCAGTTACCTTTTTTGTCATTGATTTCTATTTTATTGCATAGTGGTCAGATATTATGGTCTGTGATACTGATTTATGGTATTTGTGGAAATTATTTTTTATGGTGTTATACCTAATACATGGTTAGTTTTATAGTTTTATGTGAGTTTGAAAAAAATCGTGTTTTCACCAATTTCTATGTGCAGGGTTCTATATACATCTATGAATCAAGCTTATTTGTTAATTTGTTTAAGCTTATTTATTGTGTGACTTATAACTTCTATATCCTTAGTAATTTTCATTTATTGAAGTAATTATTGAAAGAGCCACATTAGCTTCCATGATGGTAGATTTTTCAGTTCCTCTGTTTAATACCGTCAATTATGTTTTCTATACCTTTTGAAATTGTGTTTGTAGAATTTGTTTTATCTGCCTGGTGAATGGATACTTTTATCATGTAGTAACTGTCTTTATTCCTGCTATTTGCCTTAAAGTCTACATTAGGTATTAATATAAGCACACATTTTTTTAAAAGTAAAAGTTAGTATTTGACCTGTAACTTCCAACCCACTATTTAAAATATTTTAGTTTATATATACTTTGAGATGACTCACGATAAAATGCATCTATTTCAAGTGTATGATTTAGTGATTATAGTTTTTTTTCACACAATTATGCAATAACCACTTTTTTTTTTAGAAGAATTCTTTTTCTATCCCTAAAGAACTGCTGTGCCCATTAGCTGTTAATCTCCATTTTCTTGTCCCCCCAGTCCCTGGGGGAAAGAATTATGTTAAATGAATCTGCTTTTGATCTCTATGGGTTTGCTTATTCTGGGCATTTCATATAGATGTGGTCTTTTGTGTCTGGCTTCTTTCACGCAGCATGATGTTTTCAGAGTTTGCCCAGGTGGTAGCATGAATTGGTGCTTCATTCCTTACTGTGGCTGAATAACCTTCCATTGTGTGGATGTACCCTACAGTGCTTGCCTGTTTATCAACTGATGGACATTGGGTTTTCTTATGCATTATTTTTTTGTATGCTTGTCTCTTACCAGTTTTTCTTATAAACAGCATTCTGTGAAATTATACTTTAAAATTCAATGTAGCAATCTCCATCTTTTAATTGGTAGTGTCTCCTGTGGTGAGGACTGTCACTGGGATGTATGGCTAGCATGTTGTTTTGTCTTTTCTATTTAGCAGAACTTTCCTTTGCTACTTGTGTTTTCTCCTTTCTTGTCTTCTATTGGGTTGACATAGATAGTTATTTATTTTAAGTGTATTAATTCCTTGTCACTGCATCTATTAGTTTGTAAATCTTACATTCAATTTCAAAGCCTAAAAATCTTTCTTTCCCTCTCCTGAACAACATAAGAGATTTTGAATGGTTTAGCTTTGAGTGCTACCCTCCCATCGTATAATTATTGTCTGGCAGCTTAATTCCATTTTTATGTCTCTAAGTTAATAATTTTTACTGTTCATAATTATATAGAGTTATGAACTTATTTATCAGTTTCTTGCCTATTGTCACATTTTGTATTCTCTTCTTTCCTTCTAATTTCCTTCTTCTGGAAGTACATACTTGAGGGATTTTCTGGTGATAATTCTAGGTTGCCTTTTATTTTCTCTAAGCACTATAAAGATATTATTCTATTGTTTTCTGTAATTTTTTTTATTGCTATGGAGAATTGGAGTACTGGTCCTTTATGAGTAAACCATCATTCCTCTCTGATTACTTTTCAGATCTTCTCTTTGATGATATGCAATTGTACTACAAGTATGGATTTCTTTTAATTCATCCCTTCTCAGGATGAGTTCTTTCAATCTGTTGATTTGTATTTCATCATCTCTCAGTCATTACTGCTGAGTATTGTCTTTGTCCAAACATGTAGTTCTTTATTTGGAATGCCCATTGGACATATGTCAATATTATCATTTCTCTTGTCCAGTTCTTTAATCTCTTTGTGCTATATTCTGAGCAATGGCATCCCTCTAGCTCTCAATACTTTTTTTTAAAAAAAATTTGTTCTTTTTAGGTAAACATGACAGTAGAGTAGATTTTGATATGTTATACATACATGGAGTATAACTAATTCGAATTAGGATCCCAATTCTTGTGGTTCTATATGACGTGGAGTTTCACTGTCTATGAATTCATATAGGAACATAGGAAAGTTATGTCTGATTCATTCTACTGTCTTTCCTATTCCCATCCCCACTCCCTTCCCTTCATTCCCCTTTGTCTAATCCAATGAACTTCTATTCTTCCCTCCCTTCCCTTACTGGGTGTTAGCATCCACATATGAGAGAGAACATTCAGCCTTTGGTTTTCTTTTTGAGATTGGCTTATTTTGCTTAGCATAATTCTCTAGTTCCATCCATTTATCTGCAAATGCCATAATTTCATTTTTCTTTGTGGCTGAGTAATATTCCATTGTGCATATATACACACATTTTTATTTATATGTGACAGTGGAATGCATTACAATTCTTATTACACATATAGAACACTATTTTTCATATCTCTGGTTGTATACAAAGTATATTCACACCAATTCGTGTTTTCATACATGTACTTTGGATAATAATGATCATCACATTCCACCATCATTTATAACCCCATGCCCCCCTCCCTTTCCCTCACATTTTCTTTATCTATTCTTCTGCTGGAGGGCACCTAGGTTGGTTCCAGAGCTTAGCTGTTGTGAATTGTCTAGCTCTCAATTCTAATTTGCTGTTTAAAATGTTTGTTGAACTTTCTATTCTATTTATAGAGGTTTCATTAGTTTTTTTTCAATCTCTGTTCTTTTCTCACAGCCTGTTTTTTTCCCTCTTGTGCTTTTAAATTTATTCTTTTAATAATTTTTAATGTTTTTTTGAGCAAACTATTTCTGAAATTCTTACGGGTTTTATATGACTTTCTTATTTGTGCTGACTCTTGCCTATGCTAGGTTTTTTTCTTATGTACTTCAGTAATACCTGAGTGTATTAAATATGGGTTTTATCTTTGGGAATCATGGATGGCCTGGATTGGGCGGCATGTCCCCCAAGAGTGAGTCTGCATTTGCTTCTACTGGATGTCCCAGTGAAACCAATTTTTTATACCTGTTTCTCACTTTGGATGTTCTTGAACTACAAGGATAGTATAAATTTACATTCCAAAGACACATGTGTGGTAGTTCCATGATTATGAATTCTTAGAGAAGGCCTTTCATCCCATCCAAAATACAATGGAACCACCATTTGACCCAATTGTTCCACTCCTTGGTTTATACCCAAAGGACTTAAAAACAACACACTACAGGGACACAGCCACATCAATGTTTATAGCAGCACAATTCACAATAGCTGAATTGTGGAACCAACTAGATGCCCTTCAGTAGATGAATGGATAAAGAAACTGAGGTGTATACACACAATGGAATATTACTCAGCATTAAAAGAAACACAATCATGGCATTTTCAGGTAAATTGATGGAGCTGGAGAATATAATGCTAAGTGAAGTAAGCCAATCCCAGAAAAACCCAAAGGTCGAATGTTTTATCTGATAAGTGGATGCTGATCCATAATGGGGGAGAGCATGGGAGGAATGGAGGAACATTGGATAGGGCAAAGGGGAGGGAGGAATAGGGAGGGGGTGTGGGGGTAGGAAAGGTGGTGAAATGAGATGGACATCATTACCCTAAGTACATGTATGAAGACATGAATGGTGCGACTCTACTTTGTGTACAACCAGAGAAATGAAAAATTGTGCTCCATTTGTATACTATGAATTGAAATGCATTCTGCTGTCATGTTTAACTAATTAGAACAAATAAATGAATTAATTAAAAAAATTAAAAAAGGATAAAGAGGAAAAAAATCCACCAAAAATCAAAATACAATTGAGTTAAATATTTTTGCTGGTTTCTTTGAGCCAATGTGTCAATTTTTCTCTAGAATGTTCTTTCCTGAAGACAAATCCCTTTAAATGTCTCAGATATTTAATTAATTATTTATTTATTTTTGTGGTGCTGTGGATAGAATCCAGGGTCTTGTGCATGCAAGGCAAGCACTCTACCAACTGAGCTATATCCCCAACCCTTAATATATATATTTAGTTTTGATGCACCTTTATTTTATTCATTTATTTATATGTGGTGCTGAGAATAGAACCCAGTGCCTCACACATGCAAGGCAAGCACTCTATCACTGAGCCACAACCCTAGCCCAGTGTCTCAGATTTATTTAGGAGTTTCGGTACATAATTTTCTACCTTGCTTGGGTTCAAGGTTTTACCTCTGTTTCTACTTGTTTATCAAAACCCAAGCTCCGGTTTGCTCATATTTTCTCTTCTGATTCACCTTTTTCTTTTTTGATTTTGCTTTCTTTACTTATGCATTGAAGAGCATTTGTTCTGTTCTCTCCAGCATTTCTAGGTAGTAATGGATTTTTTGAAACATGGTTCGCTGTATTGCCAGAAACTGAAGACTTTTTTTTAAAAAAAATTATTAGTTATTGATGGATCTTTATTCATTTATTTGTTTATATGTGGTGCTGAGAATCATGCTAGGCAAGCGCTCTACCACTGGGCCACAACCCCAGCCCCAGAAACTGAACACTTTTAAAGAAATATTTGAATGTAACATAATGCGTGGAAGTACATGTAGCATAGGATTATTTAATGAACGCTTATAATCACCACCAGCCTAAGGGACATGATGTTGCCAGCTTTATGCCTATTCTCAGTAGCAATCTCTTCCCTTCTTTCATTACTAGTATTTTTGGGACACCTTTTTCTGGTCTCTCTTCATGGTTTTCTTATTGTGTTTGGCTTTTCTTGAACTATATCTACCCTTTTGTTTAACATTGTTTGTTGAGACTGACTTATGATGAAATGTATGACTGTCCGTGGTTTATTTTCATTGCTGTAACCCATCATAGGAACATATCATAATTTCTTTTTCCACTCTGCTACTATAAGATGTTGGAGTTGTTTCCAGTCTTTGTTATTACAGCATATGCTGTGAGGACTGCATGAGCATGTGTCCTGGTGCATGCAACCATGGGTTTCTGTTGTGTACCCATGAATAGAATCACTTTCTAAGATAATGCCAAACCGCTTTCCAATATGTGCTCCTACCTGCCATGAATGAGTGCTCTTATTGTTCTACATAATCAACTCATCTACTACTCTTAGTTATTTTCATTTTTGCCGGTTAGGTTAGAGTGTATTTGTATCTTAAATACATTTATGTAACTTAATTTTACTTGGCTTACTTGATTACTAATGTGAGTTAGCACTTTCTTATATGTTTGTTGGTTTTTCTGGATTTCCTCTTTTGTGTTTTTTTTTTTTTTTAAATCTTGCCCATTTTTTTCTGTTGCATCTGTTCTTATTGATTTGTGAAGGTTTTTCATATATTATGGATGTTACTTTTTTGACTGTACATATAGCAAATAAATATCTTCTTTCACTTGATGCCCTGTCTTTTTACATTTTGTGTCTTTAAATAAACAGAAACAGTCAATTTTTTATGTAGCTTAGCTTATTAATCTTTAAAAATTTTTTTTTGTAGTTGTAGATGGTTAGCCAGCCTTTATTTATTTTTTAAAATTTTTATGTGGTGCTGAGGATTGAAACCAGTGCCTCACACATGTTAGGCAAGTGCTCTGCTACTGAGCTACAGCCTCAGCCCTTATTAATCTTTTTTTGTATCTTATTTAAGAAATTATTTTCAAGGTTATAAAGATGCTCTATATTTTCTTCTAAATTTTTATTAAAAAATCTAACTGGAAATAATTTTTGAATGTGGGTCAGATGGGGTCTCATTTTATTTCTCCTTATGGATACACAGTTACTCTAGCTTCATTTATTGAAAAATTTCACCTTTCCCCACCAATATGCAATGCTAAATCTGCTGGATATAATACTTTCATTTATATATATATATATATATATATATATATATATATATATCTGATCCCTGTATTCATTTCCATTGATCTGTTTGTCTGACTTGCTCAATTCCACATTGTCTTAGTTATTATACCTTTAGATTGAGTCTTATTTAATAGAGAAAGTTCCTGACCCTTTTTCCTTCAAGAGTTTCTTAGCTACTTGTGATCTTTTAAACTTCCATATACGTTTTAGAATTTTCTAAAATCCCTTCTTTATATTATTCTATGAATCAGTCTGGGAAAGTTAACACTGTTATATTATGAAATCTTCCAGTCCATTGACATGGTATAGCTCTCCACTTAGTGTAATTAATGTCTCTTAAAGTTCTAGAATTCTTCTCAGAGGGATCTTATGGTTTTAGTAATTTTATTCCTGTGCTTTTAAGTTCTATTATAAGTGGTATCTTTTTTTTTTTTTTAAAAATTTACTGTTTGTTGCTGGTATATGGAAATATAATTGTTTCTGTTGTGTTGTTTGGTTGTCAACTTCACTGAACTCTCTTGTGAAAATTAATAAGGTGTCTTGTATATTCATTTTAATTTTCCAAATACACAATCACATAATTTTGTTTCTTTCAAATCTTACACCCATCTCTTCTTGTTTTCTGGCTCTGGCTAGGATTGATATGCAGTGATGAATTGATGTGGTGGTAGTGGGACCCTTGTCTTGTTCCTGGTCCATCAGGGAGCTCACCAGTGTTCACGCTTCACTGAAGTTGGTTTGCTGTAGACCTTCATTTTGAATAATTAGTTAATAAAGTCTCTGTTTCTATTTTGCTAAAAGGAGATCATGCATGTGAATCGATTCAGGATTTTTTTCAATATTTTTGTACATCTATTGAGATGTTTATATGCTTTTCTTCCTTTCATCTGATAATGTGGTAAATTACATCAATTTTTTCCTAATGTTGAATCAACCTTGCAATTCTGGGATTAATCCATCTTAGTCATAATGCATTACTTCTTTTTCTGAATTGTGGGATTCAGTTTGTTATTTCTTTAGGATTTTGTTATCTTTATTACAAGTACAATTGGCTTTTTATTTTCCTTTTCTTGAGTTGTTTTTATTGGGTTTTAGTGTAAAAAATTATTCTAGTATCACAAAGTGAGTTGGGTATTTTTTTTCTTTCCTTTATATTCTCAGGAAGAGTTTGTATAGAATTGTCTTTATATCTTCCTTTAATGTTTGAAAATAGTCACTGCTGATACCACCTGGACCTGAAAGTTTTTTCTTTTGAAATAATTATAGATTCATGTGCAGTTATGAGAAAAACAACCCAGATCCTGTGAGCCCATTGCCCAGTTTTCCCCAACAAGAAACATCTTGCAAAACCATGGTTCAATAGCACAACTGGGAGGCTTATGTGGGTGCAGTCAATACATAGCATTTTCATTGCCACTGGGATCTCATCTATTGTCTTTTGATATCCACACCTAGATCCCTCTCACACTGTTCTCTTCCTTTATTCCTGTAGCCATTCATATGCTTTCCATTTCTGTAGTTTTACCATTTCAGGAATTGATATCATAAATGAGTCATCATGTGTACATGTGCATCTGGAGAACATCTGGGTTGCTTCCTGTTTCAGGCTATTATGAATAAAGGTGCTGTGAACATTTGCATATGTGTTTTGGAGAAGGTAAGTCTTCACTTCTGTTGCACAAAAGCCTAGGAATGCAATTATCAAGTCATCTGACAGTCAAATGCTAATTAAAAAATTAAAAAACCCACTTTTTTCCCCAAAGAGGCTACCTCATTTTACATTTCTTTCTGAAGTATATGAATGATCAAGTTTTTCTGCATCCTCAGAAGCATTTGGTGTTGTCATTATTTTTAATTTTCTCAGAGTAGTATTTTTAGCAATTCTAATGTGGTGGTGATATTTCATTGGCATTTCTCTATTAACTAATGATATTGAGCATCTTTTCATGTACCTATTTAACTTCTATATATCCTCTTTGGTGAAATTTCTGTGTTAGAATTTTAGAAGTCATGTGTTTTGCCATTTTCTAGTTGCATTGCTTGTTATATTACTGTTCAGTGTCCTGAGTTCTTTGTGTATTCTAGATACTAGTCCTTCGTTGGATATATGGTTTACAGGTAGTTTCTTCTAGTTCAATCTTTGATCAGTGTGAGCCCAGAAATATTTCAGACATGTCACTCGGAATAATAGGCATGAGTTTATTAAAAGGAGAGGAAAGGGGAAAGGGAACACATTTGCAAGGGAGAGAGTGGGTCCTCTCAGAGAAGATGTTCCTACTGCCCTCTATTTTTTTGGGAGTCCCAGGGAAGTTTCCAGAGACTTTTGACTGATAGAAACTGCATGGATGGCTTCGAAGAGAGGATGGATGGGGTTCACAGAACTGGACTTTAAAAAAATTGACTCTCTTCATTTTGGCCTCAATTTTCTGCCCCTTAATTCTGATTATTACACTTTGAATAAGCCTCAGCAAGCTTTCTCAGTGAGGGTCATGATGTTTTGGTTGTTAGGGTGATTGGGAGTTGTGACATGTTAAAAAAAATAAAATCCAGGCTTTTGAGTCCTGGATGCAGATTGTAGACAAAGGCATGTTTTGGGCAGCATCTCCTTTCCTTTTTCCTTTTTACATGGACACCTTCAGCTCATCAGCTGGAAAGATGTGCCCCAGAGCCTAAATAATGGCCTCTACCTCTGTAACAAGATGCAGCTCTCTCAGTCTCAGGACTTACTGTGTGCAGAGACTTTCCCTCACAGCTGCTGTGCCCATCATGCCCACCTTCTTGCCATTCTCTCTGCAAGTCCATTGCTTTTGCTGTTCCTCTTGGCAGGCAGTCTGTCACCCCCTCTGTCCTTCCCACTTGACTTCTCTATCACCTCATCCAAAAAAACTTCCCCAAGCAAGCTTTCCTACATGCACCCTCCTTGAACCTGTGGTTCTTCTTGGGTCTCTGACTCCTGTGGACTGTGGCCTCCATGTGGATGACCTGGGTACTGATGATGGTCTTTGGAAAATGATGATTGAACAAGAGAGTAGATGTGGTTGCAGAGGTGTTCTGGCCATGGGAGGTGCCAAACATGAGTCAGCCCTTCACTTAGATCTGTGGAGCTGGGTCCAGTCACTTTTTATCTCTGTGTGGCCTACTTTTGCTTGGTCAGGAGAGAATAGTTGGGATGTCAGATGGGACAGAAGCCCCTGCCCTGTTTGGGGCAGGTCCTGGGATGGGCTGTACCTTTGCCACCCGACTCCCCTGAATTCCAACCCTTGAATTTCTGGGACTTGTGATACATAAGAGATAACCAGAGTGTATGCAGGGATGAGCCCAGCCTTAGGTGGGGCAGAGAGCAAACTGGTGTCTGCTTTCTGCTTTATTCTATGTTTTTGGGTTCAGATTAGATGCAGGTTTCTGTAGACAAAGGGAATTGCTGGACTTTCCTCTAATGTTAATGAGGCAGAGAGAGGTGTGTGAGGGGGTCTGTGAGGAAGTAGGGCTGGAGCAATGGAGGGTCAGACTTTGTCACATGGGGTATAGAAGATAGTAGCATCAATGGTCAGGGTGTGTGTGTTGGCAGGTATGTAGATTGGATTTGAAGCCTGGCTCGTTGATGAGCCTTGGCTTCTTTTTCTGTAAAATGGGGATTATAATGGTACCTACCTTGTTGGGTTATTGTAAGGCTTAAAATAAATGTTTATTAAGTCCATATCACAGGGCTGGGCACATTGTGTTCTCCAGGAGATGGGGAGCAGCACTGTGTTGCTCCCAAATGTTATTTATTTATTTATTTATTTTTGTGCCAGGGATTGAACCCAGCGGTGCTTGACTACTGAGCCACATCCCCAGCCCTTTTTATTTTAAATTTTGAGACAGGGTCTCATTATGTTGCTCGGGGCCTTGCTGAGTTGCAAGGCTTTGAACTTGCAATCTGCCTCAGCCTCCCAAGCTGCTTGGATTACAGGCATGTGTTTCTGCACCCAGCCCGAGATAATGCTATTGAGATGTGGAGGTCTTTGAGGGAGGTGATCAGGCCACCTATATCTATGACTGCAGTGGACAGGAAGAGAGGCTGATGAATGGTCTGCCCAAATCCATTCTCACTTTAACAACTGCCGACAGATTGGTGCCAGAAAAAGGTAACTTTTCTTAAGTTTTATTGTAAAATCCTCAGAAAAAGAGCATTTACAATGACAATACTTTATGATAACCTGTGAATCATCTTTTTATCAAGTGGTACTGCAAATACATCATGTGTTCAATACCGTGTCATACGTCAAAGTAAACACAAACTTATTTCAAATGCCACATACTGTTACTGTGTTGGTACAAATTTCTACTAAAGTTGATGTATTAAAAATAATTTATATATATATTTTATAAATAAGGAAAAATTCACATGTATAATAATTACAGGAGGAGGCCTTTTGAGAAATAGTGGTGATTACAGAAAATATATTTTGGAGTCTACACAACTGCTTAAAATAATGTAACCTGCCTTGACATAAGAGATCTGAAAGGTTTCTGAGGTGGGGAAGGATGAGAATCTAAATGGGACAAATGGTGTGTGTGACTTCACATCTTGAGGGTCATTCCGTGACGCGAGAGCATGAAATGGTGTGTGCGACCACTCCAGCAAAACTCCATGCCCCGTTCTGCTTTTGATCATCTCACGTGGCCTTCAGAGAGCGCAGGCAGCAGCCCAAAGGTAGGAAGCGATGGGACCAGGGGAGGGCAGGAGAGGGGATGGCCAGCCCTGGAAGCCAGCAGGGGGTGTGAGAGGACAGGGAGCAAGGTCTCCACCCCTATTGGATGCTGTGGGTCTGGGGTGGCCTGCAGGCCTGTTTCCCTGGCCTCTCAGAAGTAGCTGAAGTAGCAAGGAATAGGTCTTCAGGCGCCATGCTGGACAGCAGATGTAGGTCTAGAGTTAGGGCTTCTCTTTTGTTTCATTTTTGGGGTGCTTGGGCCTCATAAGCAGCCAATGCTATTTGTCCTTTCTCAGAAACAAAGCTCTGATCTTGAAGGGGGTGCCTCCAAAGGGCAGCGTTTTCTGATCCTGTCATGGTGATACGTGGAGAGCCACCAATTACCAGGTGTGGTACAGGGGCCAGTCTGTAGTTATTGCTTTGTGGAGTGTAGGCTGAGTCCCCCAGAGCCCTCCAGGGCAGGGCCAAACTTCTCTGGGACCACACGGAAAAGGGATGGTTCCCACATCCATCAAGATGAGCTTGGAAAGAAGGGTGTGTGAATTGTGGCTTTGTGTAAAAAAAAACCAAAAACATGCAAAATACTCTGGTGCTGGCTAAGAAAGCCTTGCTATGGATTTTGGAAGCTAATCTCCATTCTCTCTCATTTTCCATAATTTCACACATTGTATTTGGTTGAATTAGTCTTCCCCACTGGCTGCCCACAGCTCCAAAGGAGGATATAGAGGCATCAGACAATGCTTTTTCATTGTCCCAGTGTCTGCTGGGTGGCGGATGCCTAAAGCCTGCAGGCCCAGATAAGATGCTCAAATCCTCAAGTGACTTACAGATAATCTGGTGTGGACAAAAGCAGGAAGTGAGTTGAATTCCATCAGCTACCTGGGGTTTTTTAGTCACACGCTGAGGATAGGCACTATATTTTTCTCCCCTTTGAATACTTGAAGCATCTTTGTTTTATAATCTCTATGATTCTGGAGAGAAACCAAGGCAGTTAGTGACTTTCTTGAACAAAACTGCTGTGTCTATATGCCAATCTGATGGCAAATCATAGCATCTGGTCATTGAGTGACTTCTCACCTGAACCTTAAAGCATCATGGGTAAAGGTCACTGGCGGGGCACTGGGGTGGGAGCAAGATCATTTGCTCATTGAATGGTGGGAGCTTTTATGAAGTAGCTCATGAACAGGGGGCCAAAGTTGTAGGAAGGGAACGGGAAAGAAAGAATGAATTGGAAATAGAGGAAGGTTGGGGAGCTTGGGCCCCCTAAAAGATGAGGTTTGGCTGAGATGTCATGGTCTTTTTCTGCTGGACAATATCCTAATTCTTGATAGTTTGGAGTGAGTTTTCTCTTATCTTGAATCCAACTTTCATGCAAGGTTCTTTTCTGTGAGCTAGGGTTTAGGGTATGATTCCGGGCAGCAAAGGGCTGCGTCTCATGGGTTCTGATTGCTGTTGGACTGGGATGGATGTTCCTGGGTGGTGTAGGCTGGCAGAGGACTTCCACATCAGCACGGCAGTCATCTTATGTCACTGGCCTCCTGGCATGGGGCAGCATTCCAGTGGTGCTGGGTGCAGGGGAGGAGAATGTGAGGTAGATTGGTGGATGCATAGGAGGGAGGGGAGCAGGATCAACTCTCCTGGAGGTTTGCTTCTGAAGAGGAGGGTTGCAGTGGGTGGTGGGGTTTGCTAGTGGGGATGGTTCAACATCTGTTGTACCTGAATGAAACACATTGTGAACAATGAATTGACTACACTTTTGAGCCCCTTGTAGAAAAATATATCCAGAATGAATCTGTATCACATCTCAGTTCTGAAATCTCCTTTAGTTCACAGGTTATTGGTCAACAGAAAACAAGATGTGGCTGTACAAAGCCAACTCCTGGTTGCTTTTCTAAATGAAGACTCAGCAGTTACAATGCTCCACGGCGGTAGGCCATTCTTGGCTTTCATTGGGTTGTAAGCCGTCTTCCAGGGCATCTACCTGGAGCTGGGAGCTCTCTTCTGCACACATGAGCGGGCTATGGGGAGATGTTTGGATTGGGGTGGAATTACAGGGAATGAGCTTCCATCTGTAATGATGCTATCTCTGGGTCAATGTTCCTAGAGCTTGGTGTTCATAGTTGGCCCCGGCCAAGACCTTACAGGGCTCTTCCAGTTTCTTTCTGGGTCTTGGGGGAGGTAGCAGAATACTTGTGTGACTTGGGGAACTGAAGAAATCTGTCTGGGCCAGCCCCCGGTAGAGCTGGCTAGTCAGTGTTGCTGAGGCTGGGTTGTTGGCCTTGGCCACGTTGGGGTGGCCCACTCTTAGGCCTGCCTGTGCAAGTGATTCGCCAGAAAGTCTTTCTTTCTACCATCCATTTGGAGGTGGTTGGGTGGGCCTTTTGGATCCAGAACTTTCATGCATGGTTCTGTTCACTTGGGCAGAAGGAGAACAAGAGCCTCCATTTCAAAGCCTTCATGTCACCACAAGTTGATATTATTATTCCGGCAGGGGTTGAGGGAGAACTGATGAATTTTTGTGAAATTAATTGTATTTCAAAATCACTGATGGAGTTTATGTAGATAGCATCTTCCAGTGATTCTTTTGGTAAATCAATCCGTTTTTAATGATGCCAACTCTTAGTTGTTAATCTTTTTGTTCATCAGATCACCTGCTGGGTTTTTTACAGGAGGCCCACCTGTCCTGCTGGTACCGTCCACACCAGTGGGTTTCAAATCGTGTTCCTGGCTGCTTCTGTGGCTGAAATGTGCGAGGGCAGGCGGGTCTGGCCTGTCATCCTCCTGCTTCCCATCTGAGCAGATCCTCTGGTTTCACTGCTACGAAGACTTTTGTCTTCTGGCCTTTGTGACTTGGCCTCCTAGGGCTGGGCTGCTGTAACTCTGCCCTGGGCATCAGGCCCGTGAGTTCCTGCTCTAATTCAACTGTGTCCAGCATGCTGGTCGTCTCCAGTAGCTTCATTGTAAGGAAAGTGGAAAGTAGGTGTGCCTTTCAGGGACATTTAGAGACAGAGGAATAGTGGCAAAGGAGTGGATGGAGCAGACGTCAATTCCTGCACTCCCAATTTACAAGGCCAGTTTGGACTGGATTGCTCTTTTACTTAGGAATCCTGTGACCCAGACAGGCTGATGTTCTGGCCTGGTAGTGGGAGTTTTTTTCCTTCCTTTAGGCTCAGAGACTCTTCTGCCAGGGTTGACACTATTTTGCCAAGAGGCAAAGTCATATACACCGGAGAATTTCAGTGATAAACATGGGAGTTTAGGAGTAAATCTGTCAGGATACTGAGGCAGGAACAAAACAGTGACAGGGTGAGGTGTGTTACTATCTGTCCCAGCTACTGTAAAACTGAACATGAGATTCCAGAGGTCAGTTTCCCCAACCTCTTCCTACATGTCTTACCTTAAAAAAAAAAAGTCAAAAACATGAACGTACACGCATAGGCACTCTCCTGAGAGTTGTGGGCGACGGGTGTTTGGCCAAGATAGAGGAGATGCGGGAGACAAGGGGCTGGTGTCAGGAAATTGGGGAGAGCACAGGTGGGCTGGGTAGTCAGAGGGGAGTGAAAGGAGCTGGGTGTAGGATAATTTCAAAATCATGGCCATGCTGGCAGGTGAAGGTGGCTAAAATAGCTGAGGTGTCTGTGACAGGGCCGCCTCTCCCAACCCATGGAGCTTACAGAATGATCAAGCCAGAAAGCATGTATAGTTTTGGCCATTGACACGAGAGAGAGAGAGGGACAGGATTTTTAAATTATTGTTTTTTTTTGCCATACTGGAGCTAAAACCCAGAGCCTCATGCATGCCATGCAAGTGTCCTACCACTGAGTGACAACCCCGGCCTTTGGTAAAATTTTATTTTGAAACAGCATCTCCCTATGTTACCCAGCCTTAAGATCCTCCTGCCTCAGCCTCCCAAGTCTCTGGGATGACAGGCGTGCGCCACTGCACCTGGCTGGGAAAGGGGTATTTTGAGAAGTTAACAGAGACTCTTTCTTGCTGAGAGTCTCTGACATAGGCGGTCTCCCCAAGGATGGTTGGGCTGTACTACTGTGCTGCCCACCTGATCTCCTGCATAGACTGAGACATTTGGGAATAACTTGGTGCTATCAGCCTGCAGTCTTCGGATTCTGAGTTTTGGAGTGTGTATAGATTGTGACATGTATAAAGCACTTCCTGAAAAGTGTCCTCTGTGCAGTGCTGACTTGGGCTGAGTGTCTGGGTCTTGGGCAGAAAAGAAATCCATCCATTGGGAACCTGGAGGGACAGCTCTTGTGTCCTTGGGGCTTCTGCATAGAGTCTGGAGGCTGGGTACACCTTGCCAGGCAAGCCTAGTCTGCCCTGAATCTGGGGTACCGGGCCTGGCTAGGGAAATGTCCCCCTTCCGTGGTGAAAAGCAGGTATGCAGGCTTGTCCTGGTCTCTTGGGTTCCCAACACAGGACGGAGTCTTTACCAACCTAATGGCCTGATGTGCACTTGGCGCAGAGGAGCGGCAATGGTATAGCGGGCCATTGTTTTTGGATGACCATTGTTCTTTTGGCTGTGGAATGTTCAGGAGTGACCCCCAGAGACGTGGCCTAAGGCAGGGAAGAATATAGCTGGACCTCGTAGAGCATCTTTCTGCTTACTAGCATTTGAGATTATAAAAAATTATTTTTTAATCAAAAATTTCCAAAATAAAGAGAGTGATTTCCCCATCCCCCAAGGTGTAATAAGTCTCATTGGCTCTCCCTCAGGCTTACGCCAAGTCAGATGGAAAGGAAAGCAAGAAGCGGCTGTGAAGGAGAAAGAGAGGTCCCAAGCGAGGACAGATGGCCTTGAACTCCCAGAGGGACAGTTCCCTGCTCCTGCTCAGCCCTGTTTCCAGGCCACTAGGTTCAGGGCAAAAATTCTGGCTGGGGCTGGCGGGACAGGATGATGACAATGTGAAGGCAACTGATAGGAGTGTCCCCGGAAAGCAGGATCTCTTGGTTCCACGGCATCCCCAGGTGACGCGGCGTGCAGCCTGGTACAGAAATGATTCCTTTACACAGCAGCATATGTTCTCATTGCAGCTCGAGGCGTAAATCATACTTCCTAATGAAAAAACCCCAATCTTGATAGCAGCGCATACTTTATACTAGGAAACTTGCAAGGAGACCAGTGTTGAACCACAAAGCGGATACGGGATTTTGCTTTTGTCTGTGAAAATGTACAGCGCGCCTGCTTGGGGCTGCGGTGTCAGGACTAGGTGGTGCCCGCGGGTCCCAGGGCTCTGTGCTGAGCTCCTTCATACCTCGCCCACCCACACCACCGTGGATCCCCGTTTTATGCCGGACACCTCGCACCGCAGTGTGTTTTGTCTACCATTGATCAGGAACAGTGACTCTTGGGCTGGCGTGAGGAGGTACTGTCCAAATAGCCCGCTGTCCCTCAGGATTCTGCGAGGTCCTCCCCAGGGCCAGACTGGCCCTGTGGGTGGTTCCTTTAAGTTTTTCAGCATGCCCATCTTCCCTGTGGACAGTTCCAGGAACAGCAGGTCGGGCTGTGTCTCCAGGGTGGCATAGATGTCATACTGATTACCTTCGGTGAAGGAGTGCTGGAACACCAAGTCCGAGATGCCTGGGTTTATTTTCAGGTCATACAGGGTCTGGATCTCCCCCCTCATTGTGACCTCCTGCACGTGCAACCTGGGACTGTTGGCGGCGGTGCTGACAATGAAGCGCCCATCGGGAGACACATGGGGGGTCCCTGTTACATCACTGTTGAGACCCAGAACAGAATCTGTGACACTGTCAATGAGCAGCTGTGGGGTGGTGGAGGTGGGGGTGTCCTGTTGGCACTGGATGAAGAAGTAGCCGCCCAGGTGGGTGTGTGCCATGGCTTGGGGCACACAGCCATGGCTTTGCAGGCTTATGGTCTTGAGGGGCATCAGTGTCTCTAGGTCTACTTTATGAACCGCAGGGTCAGATTTGTTGAAGATGAAGCCAAACCTAGGAGGGGAAGAATAGAGATCAGACAGTGGGAGGCCTCTTGGAGGAGTAGGGGCTCTGACATTTGTCTTAAAGGATTGCCTCCTTACCCTTTTCCCTTTATCACAATCCTTCCGTGATCTAATAGACTATTAATAAGCTATGTCTTTCTGCAGGGGATGGCTTCCTAAATACATTATCTATGGTCTCAGGCCAAATGTGGTTGAGTTACAAATGTTACTGGACTTATGCTCTAGCAACATGCACTCATCTTTAGACATGATTTTTAAAGGAGGGTGAAAGGGCTTCCATGGCTTCTTCCTTTTGGATGCCCTTGAATCTGATTCTGCAAGGCCTATGCTTCCAGGGTGAGCATGCACTGAAAAGAGACTCTTCCCCTGAGGACAAGATCAGAGAACCCACATCTCAGCTGTTTACTGGAATAGATGGTGAGTCAGAATTGGAGGATGAAGATGTAGCTACACAGGTACAGATTTCCCATCAGTGTCCTGGGCCCTGGGAAGTCTCTTCTCTGGCACTGATGATGCAGGGAGAAAGAGCCTTGGGCAATGGGCCAAGGACAGTGGTCACCTTGGGGGCAAGATGACTTGGAGCCACCATGCTGCCCTGTTAACTACAGGGCCTGGGGCAAGCTGCTTACCTCTCTGAGCCTCAGTGATTATAAAAAAAGACAGTTTCTTCCTAGGACTGTTGAGATGATCCAATATAAGAGGGAACTTTGCCATCAACATGTATAACTATAATGCACCAATAAAAAATGTGGAAAACAGGAAAGGGAACTTTAGTGGAGAGGCTCAAGCAAGGAGTAGTTGCTTACATCTGGACTTTCTGAAAGTCCTGTTTGGAGGCTGGTGAAGCATGTGACTCCAGGTGGGACTTCCCTTTGACCTGAAGAGCCTATGCTCAACAAAGCTCTTTTGATAATTCCACCTAAAGGAATAGGAAAAAAAATCTCTTCCAAATTGGAAAACTCTATCTCAGAGTGGATAAAATGCTGTCTCCCTCCAGGCATGACTTTAAAGCATCTCTAAAGAGCCAGAGTATGGAAAGAGCAGGTGATAATGCTCTTGGAAGGACTGGGAATACAAAAGCTAGGTAGGAGCTGTGGGGCCTAGCTGAATTCAGCTCCTTTGTGGGGTTCTCATTAATTAATACAGCTTCAGAGGCTCTTCCCCAGGTGCACTCTGTAGGGAGGGGGCTCATAAGGTGGCTGTGTTCTTCCTTGGGTAAGGGTAAGTGTGACTCCTCCCCACATCAGCTTTCCAAAATGGACCATTCTACCTGGAGGAAAGTGCTTGACATCACATGCCTTTCTGGACTGTGATGTAGCACCATAAGACCTTTGGAGTCTCCAGCTGAGTTTTCTGGAGGTGGAGCTTTATAGAAAACATCTGGGGGCTCTCTAAAATGCATATGGAAGGGGAATGGCCAGGTTGGGAAAGGTTTGCAGTTGAGGCCATGGCTAATATTATTATTCTTTTAATTTTAGTTGTAGATGGACACAATGTCTTTATTTTATTTATTTTTTTATGTGGTGCTGAGGATTGAACCCAGTGCTTCACATGGGCTAGGCAAGTGCTCTACCACTGAGCCACAATCCCAGCCCCGTGGCTATTATTATTAATTTCTGTTTTGAATGGTGGTAAAAACTATGGCAACCAGGAGGTCTTGTCTCTTTGTGGGTTTCTGCACAGATGCCCTGGGGGCTCCTAGAGGAATCATGGGCTGTAGTTAGTTGGAAATGAGGTCGAATGGGGCAGTGGAAAGAGACTTGGCTTTGCATTTAGTCTGATTCTGCCAATTCCTGTCTGCAGGACCTTGGCCATTGTCTTCACATTTCTGAGCCTCAGTATTTTCACCAGTAAAACAGGAATCAAGGCCACCTCTACTAGATTTTTTTTGAGTCTAAAAGGAGAGGATCCTTAACTAATCACTGTTGCTTTTTTCTTTCTGTGTTGCAGTTTTTCTTTCTCTATTGTTCTTACCTTGAAGATGACACTTCCTGATGTCACCGGGCTCCTGAAGGTATTAGAAGCTAGGCACCCTCCTTAACTGTATCAGAGTGGCTAAGCAAAGGGGACTAATTCTGGGTCTGCTTTGTCAGAAGTGGGTTCATTTCTGTCCTTTCCTGATAAGTCCAAAGTCAGTTCAGGGGAGATAGGGGGAGGGAGGGAGGGAAAGGGGAAGAGAGAGAGAGAGAGGAGAGAGGAGAGAGGAGAGAGGAGAGAGGGAGAGGGGAGAGGGGAGAGGGGAGAGGGGAGAGGGGAGAGGGGAGAGGGGAGAGGGGAGAGGAGAGAGGAGAGAGGAGAGAGGAGAGAGGAGAGAGGAGAGAGGGGAGAGGGGAGAGGGGAGAGGAGAGAGGAGATGAGACACAAACAGGTACCACTCTGGGCAAGGCTGGAGCATGAAGTCCTTAGAGGCACCGCAGGCCAGCTTACCTGATGTGATTGATGATGAGGTTTGTTGGAGGAATGAAGAAATCATCTACTCCTGCAAAGGTTGTTCGGATGAGGTGCTGGCCCTGGCCAGCACTAGCTTCTGTGATCACCTACAACATAGAGCAGAGTCCTTGTGAGGGCCCATCCAGGCAGAGGACTGGAAGCCTGGAGACACCTGTGTGCTCAGGTGTGGCCCCCAGTAGAGGGGCTCCTTGGGAGGGAGAGATGGTGGATGAGTCTCAAGGAAGAGATTGGAGCAAATAGAACTGCTCAGGAATGCAGCAGGCAGGCACTCATCTTGCCGGGGATAGGAAGGGGTGAGGCAGGAGAGAGGGTCCCAATCATTCCCTCCTTCATGGCTCAGCCTGCCATCAGTGTCCCATGTCAGCCATTGCAATGACAGAGTGAGGACCTGAGGGATGTGGCTGGAGATTCTGAGGGGTTCCTGGAACTGAAACATCATTCTGTTCAGAGACAGCCTACTTTCCCTCTAGGGACTCTCACCTTCTCAATCTCAAGGTCACCCTAGGAAAAGAGGGATAGTCCTTTAATAATGAAAATATTAAGTGGTGGCATTGTTTGCTGGGACTTTATTTTCCCTCAGTTCCAGGTTCCCTGGGCTAGTTTATTGGGAATCTGTGGTTTCCTATTCACAGAGATATTCTTTGAGAGTTGTGAGTCTGAGGTTTATTTGAGAAAGCAGGGATTCCCTGCAGGGATGCATCAGAGATGCTACTCATGCCAGTTAGATGTCTTACAATTAGGATGCTGGGGAGATGGTGGTTTTACAAAGAAGACTTGCTGTGAAAAGTAAAGAATTAGGCCTGTGCTTTGTGCAAATTGATAGTGACAGAACATGGCTGATCTGTTTCCTTGGATGCACTGCTTCCCCCCCCCCCCCCCCCCCGCCCGGGACTTGGTAGGACACAGTAAGAACCATTCTCTGCATTCTCTGTATGTGTCCCTGTTGTGTCTGTGTCAGGGGAAGGGCACACTGCCAGCTTAGGAGAGAGTCCTGTGGCATGTGATAGAATGAGGTCTCTGTGTGAAGCCCCTGTGGCCAGGCTGAGCCTGAGTCGGGTAGTCTGTGTCCCTCTGCCTTAAGCTTCTAGGCTATTGCCCAGAAGGAGGGAGATCTTCAGTCCTGTGAGGGGTTTGGTCAACTTGTGGGCAGTTTTGGTTTAATGTCCCTAAGGATAAACCCAGACTCTCTGGGCAGGACAGGAGGCAGAGCCTAGTGAGACATGTTTCTTGCTCATGATTTTGTGGCCAGCATGCAGAAAGAGGGATCCAGATTTCTGCAGCCCAAGGCTGGGCCTGTAGGGTGAGGGCAGCCTCTGGTGGGGGGCTTCTGACTCACACAACTTGGAGCTCTGGATGTTCTGCCTTTTAGGAATGGGCCTGCCTCTGGCTCTCACTTGCATGAAAACACAAACACCTGGCCTGCCCCCTCGGGCAGGCTTGAGATTTGAGTCTTCACCAGGCTTCTCGTTGGGGGCCAGCAGGCTGAATGCCGGAGAGTGGAGGGATGCTCACTGTTATTTTAGTCTTGGGGCAGTTCTCAAGTAGCACTGGGTTATTTTTCCTGTGATTTTCCTTTTTAAAAAATGGTCAAATGATACTTTCATGGCAAGTCCACGAGAGAAAATCTCATAGAACTGGGCATTAAGAAAATATCGGCACAAGGAAACTGGATCACAGAGTGTCTGGGGGAAAATGCCAGAGGATTCTAAGGCAGCATGCAATCACTGCTGGATATCAGGCCTGTCATTTTAGCTTATAATAGAGATGGAAAATTACAGGCTGTCATCGGTCAGTGTCATTCGCGCTTCACCACTCTGACACCCTATATTCAGAGGTTACTTCATCAACACGCAGTACCATGGGCCACTGAACTGATGTGGGCATGTCAGACTTGTTTCTTGGAGTCATAAATTCCTTCTTGGCCTGGTCTTGTGTCCTGGAACTTGGCTGGGCCCACAAGTGCCCTTAGGCTATCTCTCCGGACTTGCCTCAGGAGATATATGTATATGGCTGAGTATTAGGAGATGTCAGTTGGTTACAAGGGTAGGAACAAGAAGTCTAGGCATTTCCCTCAGAGGGTGGACAAAGCCAGTTGGGAAGTGATACCTAGAGATGCAAAAGAATCAGGTATCCAGTGGGACAGGTGGAGAGGTAGCTAAAAGCTGGGCCTGAGATTTTAGCTTTTAGACATGTGGAGCAGAGTTCAAGGAGAGACCAACATTCAAAAACTGGTTGCTGGGGAGGCCTCAGTTATAGATACATCTTTACGTAGTGACAGCAAGATTTGTTTAACAAATCCCTTCCTGTTGGGTATTTAGAAAGAATATTAGGATATTTTAATGTTTTGCAAATATAAACAATGCAGTGACATAGAATATCACAGTTAAATCTTCGTCCCCACTCATGATCATAGCGTTTGAATATATTCTGAAAAGTCAAGGAGATGGATCAAAAATGACTCCTTTTTGGGTCCCATTTGATAATTGCTGTGTTAGGTGACATTTCCAGGAGTAATTTTTGCAAGTACTGGTTTCCTTAGCCCTAACCCACCCTAAATATTTCTTTTTTTGGTGACAATGTGTTTCCTGGACTGATGATGATCACCATTGTCTAATTCCTCCTATTAATTAAGATGCTTTTAGTGTTTTGCCATTTAGGCAAAGATTTGCTTTTTTAAATTTTTTAATTTATTTTATTTTATTTGAGAGAGAGAGAGAGAGAGAGAGAGAGAGAGAGAGAGAGAGAGAGAGAGAGAGAGAATTTTAATATTTATTTTTTAGTTTTCGGCGGACACAACATCTTTGTTTGTATGTGGTGCTGAGGATCGAACCCGGGCTGCACGCATGGGAGGCGAGCGCGCTACTACTTGAGCCACATCCCCAGCCCTTGCTTTGTTTTTTTGGGAAATAGATCTTTACCATATTTAAGGAATTTTCTTCTATTCTGGTTTTTAGGCCTTTTATTAAGACTGTCTAGTGTATTTGATTAAATGCCTTTTTAGTACTTACTGAATACATTCTCTTTTTTCCTTTTAATTTGTTGGAGTTATGAATAACATCATTGCATCCTAGGAATGTGTTTCCTGTTTGAGCATTCAGATACATTGCTGGACTCTTAATATTGTGTTTAGAATTTTGCTTCTGTATTCATTGATTAGATTAGTCTATAGTTTTTAAAATATTATTTTAAACCAGTTTTTATAGTTATAATTATACTGGCTCTTTTTAACAAAGTAAGGAGCTGTATACCCCCTGCATGGTTTGGGATAGTTCAAATAATATTAAAATTATCTATATTTTGAAGCCTTGATAAAATTCAGATGTACATATTTTTATGGCAGTTCTTCAATCTAAAAACAAAACAAAACAAAACAAAAAACCCTTCAATGACAAATTGTTCTATTTCAAGTTTCCTTTTTCTAAAGTTAGGTACTATTCTTTTCTTTTGCATTTCATAAACAATCACCTATTTCTTTTTTTTTTCCTTCCAAATTCTTTTATTATTATTATTTTTTTATTAGTTGCTCAAGACAATACAATGATCTTGACATATCATACATTTGATTCAAATAGGGTATGAATTCTCATTTTTCTTTTTTTTTATTATTTTTTTTATTATTGGTCTTTCAAAATATTACATAGTTCTTAATACATCATATTACACGGTTTGATTCAAGTGGGTTATGAACTCCCACTTCCACCCCGTATACAGATTGCTGAATCACATCAGTTACCCTTCCATTGATTGACTTTCTAGTGTCTGATGTATTCTGCTGTCTGTCCTATTCTCTACTATCCCCCCTCCCCTCCCCTCCCCTCCCCTCTTCTCCCTCTACCCCCTCTACTGTAAATCATTTCTTCCATTTGTATTATCTTGTCTTACCCCTCCTTTCCTCTTATATGTCATTTTGTATAACCCTGAGGATCGCCTTCCATTTCCATGCGATTCCCCTTCTCACTCCCTTTCCCTCCCACCTCTCATCCCTGTTTAATGTAAATCTTCTTCTCAAGCTCTTCGTCCCTACCCTGTCCTTGTTTACTCCCCCTATATCAAAGGAGTCATTTGGTATTTGTTTTTTAAAGATTGACTAGCTTCACTTAGCATAATCTGCTCTAATGCCATCCATTTCCCTCCAAATTCTATGATTTTGTCATTTTTTAATGCAGAGTAATACTCCATAGTGTATAAATGCCACATTTTTTAATCCATTCATCTATTGAAGGGCATCTAGGCTGATTCCACAGTCTTGCTATCGTGAATTGAGCTGCTATGAACATCGATGTAGCAGTGTCCCTGTAGCATGCTCTTATTAGGTCTTTAGGGAATAGACCGAGAAGGGGAATAGCTGGGTCAAATGGGGGTTCCATTCCCAGCTTTCCAAGAAATCTCCATACTGCTTTCCAAATTGGCTGCACCAGTTTGCAGTCCCACCAGCAATGAACAAGAGAACAATCACCTATTTCTTAAGGTTTTAAAATCTGCCACCCAGAGTTGCAAGGTAGTATTTAATTCCAGCTATTTTCATCCTCCTGTATCTGCAGTAGTAGTTCCTTTCTCATTCTACATTTTGTCTATTTTTGTTCTCTCTCTTCTACATTAAGGTAGGGAAGGATTATTCTGTTTTTAATTTCTATTAATTTCAGTCCTTATTAATTCCTTCTTAACATTTTGTTCTTTTCCCAATTTTTTAACAGAAATATTCCCTTTGCAAGCTTCCATTGTTAACTATTCCTTGCATACAGCTTTCTGTGTATCCTGCTGGATTTGATGTGAAATATTCCCTCCCCCCCGAAATTGCTTTTGATCCAATACCTATCTGGGAAGGTTTTTTTACTAGGTTACCATTGAACTATTTCAAATTATCAGATATAGCCGATAACATCTAATTTTACAAAAATTTTGAGGTTTTCTTATGATTTGCAATATGAGAATGTGTGAAAAATTCTATTTGACAGGTAAAAGATTGTCTATATTTATTAAACTCAGCTCATTGTTTCTATTAATTTTTTATATCATTCTTTGTCTCCTTGGTATGTACAATTTAAGTTCATTTTAAATCTAATTGTTAAGATACTCCTGTTTTATGTAGTTAGTTATGTTTTACACCTTGGCAGGTCAACGTCTCTCTGACTATTCAGAGCTTTTGACCTTGAAGTTGCCTCATCTGATGTTCCTGTTCCCTTTCCCAGACATCTCTTACTCACCTCTTATCACTATTCTTACCCCTTTAAATTCAACCTTTTATTATCACTTCATTTTATTTCATTTCATGTAAACAACTTGTTGCTAATTTTCTTCCTTTTTTTAAGCCCAATTGGATCATCTCTACTTTTAATAAGATAATTCAGCTGGTCACATTTGGAGTAAGAGATACTCCTTCTTCAACGTTCTCTGTATCCTCTCTCATCCAGACAAAGTGAGATTTTTGAGTATTTTTTACTTTCCTTCGGCTTCCTCTCCCTCCTTTTATTTTTGACTGAAAAAACTCCACCTTTAGTTATAGCCTGCTGACAAGTGCTTCCTCCTATACCTTCCATCCCCCTTGCTTTTAAATCTTTTTCTTTGGTTCATCAACACTTTCTCTCCTTTCTCTCTTTCCTTCTGATCTGGTTCGTCTGATGTTCATCTAGTATCTTAAGTGAGGCTACATACTCCCAGAGTGTTTGCATACCCTTACATCATTTATTTATTTTTTGTCTTGACAGGTAAATTATGTCTCAGCTGGAACAGGACCGTGGGGTTTTAGCCTTTTCTTCTTCACAGTATGTAGATGTGGCTCCGTGGGCGTCCAGCTACTGTTGCAGGTGAGAAGTTCAGTGCCAATCTGTTTGTTTTGTCTTTTATAGGTAATTTGCTCTTTCTGCTCAGAAAGATCTTCCCTTGCAAGATTTTCCCTTTATTCTCGGAGTTCCAGAATTTTACTTTAAAAAGGGCAGAGATGTCATTTCTCATCAATTTAGACTGGAACTTGCAGATCCCTTTCAATTTACCTGGTTAATATTCCAAATATACTTAATGTTTGATTCCATTTCAACTGTGACCTTTGTCTAAACTTCTGTGGTCCTTACTTCACATCTCAATCTCTTCAAGTGTTTGCTTTGTGATTTCAGAAAGATTCATCTTTCAGCCTACTTTTTTTTTTCTCAGTAGAAACCATTGAATTTTCTAATTCACTGACTGTAGTTTCAAATTAGGAAAAATTTTTGTTCATTTTAGTTGACAAAATCAAACCTTTTTCTGGTGGCCCATCTCTTGACTTTACTTAGGTACATTCTTAGCGTTATTTTATGGATCCCACGGGCAGTTCTATTTCTCTGGGCTTATGCTCTGTTCTGAGAAACCTTTATTCTGGCTCCTAGGTCCTCAGAGGGCTATTATTATTATTTTCTCAGCTCACTGGAACCCAGGGCTGGTTGGTGGCATCCTTTGAGTAATAGTAATCTCAGTTTACAGGAGGTGAAATAGCATCTCTACCTGACCCAGCAGAGCACCAGGAGGTTGGCTGGTGGTTGGGGCCGGTGGTCAGTCCCTGACAGGGAGCTTCTCCAGACTCTGGCCTTCCCAGCCTCTCACCAGCCTTGGAAAGAGGGCAGAACCATCTCATTTGCAGTTCTCCTCCATCAAGGTTCTGAGGGAGAAACCCTGATGGCCCAAGCCACCCATTGTATGTCGTGAATTAACTCCTCTCCTGTATTTTCAGAACAGCCCTCTGCAGTGTCTTGGAGAAGATGGAGCACACAGGCATTGAATTCACTTTTTGTAGGGCTCGTTCCTGTCCTGATCCCTGGTGAGAAAGGCTAGGTCAGGCACACTCAGCACAGGACTGGGTGACCTTCCCTGGCTGGTGGAGTGAGGATCCTACAGATCTCCAGAGCTCAGCCCTTTCCCAGGAGGTAGTAAGCACAGTGCAGGCGCTGACGACGTGGCCTCCACAGCCACAGGCAAACGACTAACACTCAGAACATTGTGTTTTTGTTTACTGATATAATTGCTCTCTGCTGCTCCTTTTCCTTTTTAAATTATGGCTTTCTCTTTCTACGTCTCCACCCTGACAAGATGAAGCACAAGATCCTCACCAGAAGCTGAACAGTTGAGGTTGCCTGATCTTGAGTGGAATCATGAGCCAGAATAAACCTCTCCTTTATAAATTATTCAGCCTTGGGTATTTTGTTATAGTAACAGAAAATGGATTAAGACATCCACTACTTGCTTTCGTATTATCCTCCAGTCTGACTAAACCAAGGTGAAGAAAGAACTGTCTCCGTTCTCAATGCCTGGACCCAGGGCTTTATCCTGGTTGTGGGAGTGACTGGCTCAGAAGAGGCAGGTATTGTGGGGTTGGTGGGGACTGGATTCTCATGACATCGGAATTTTATTATCATCATATTATTATCTTCAGCAACAGGTATGGCCTAAGATACCCTGTTTATTGAGAGGGGCATTATCCTGAGGCTTTTTCCTACTTTCTCCTTGAGGTTTTATGGAAATATTGTGGATATCTGTGATTAGACACCTAAGGAAGCAGGAGATCTTTATCATGTAGGGAGACAGTCCTTCTGCACTCAACATACCTGGAGGCTTGGTTGAGACTTGTGCCTGTCCCCCCAGCTCAGGACCCACACTTGGTCATGTGACTTGTCATAGAACAGCTTAGCCGGCAGAGGATCCACACCTATGGACTTGAAAAAAACAGTGACACGTTGGTCATCATTGTGGTAGAGGCTGATGGAGATGGGCCCTTCTGGGTTTTTGCACATGGACCTCCCTCCCAGGGGAGTGGAAGGCTGATTTTGTGGCATTGTCAATGACCCTGTTTTGGAACCCAGGGCAGAACCTCCCCTTGGGCTTTGTCCTCCCAGACATAAATTAGTTATTAATTATGTTCTCTCTTTTATTAACTTTTTTTTTCATATTTTACTTAAAGAAACATAAACCAACTTGGCAAAAGCCTAAACACAGAGGCTTTACATTTTCCACTCAGGAACCAGCTACAGGACTCTCCCTTTACTGTTCCTAGAAGCTTTGTGGGCCTCTTGGACCCTCAGTATCCTTTCCCAGCTGCTTGGTGCTCTGAATTTTAATGAGTTGGTCCTTCTCCCCTGGGTCATCAGAGGCAGACTTTGATGACCATTCTGTGCAGCCTCTTCCATATTCTTTAACAGAAGCCATTGGAACTTAGACTGTGGCATCAGACAGACTAACACTCTTTTTTTTTTTAATTTTATTTTTTTAAACTGCAATATCTGAAACTGCTTTCTGCTGAGGGTATAGCTTCTCCTAGGGTCTTGTTACATGCAGGCTATTTTCAACTTCTTATCATGTAGTTTTATAAATTCAAAACCCTTGCTGTGTAATGCTCATGCCATTAGACTATGGCCCCAGCTCTTCTTGTCATTGGCCAACATCCTAGTTACACTCTGTTCACAAAAGATGTGGACACCTGGTTCACTGTCTTCTTTTCTACCACACACTTGGTCACCAAGTTTGGTGCCTTCAAATCCACATGGATAATTCATCTGAAGCCTGGCTTTCTTAGTTCGTTTTTGGTCTCCACAATCTTTACCTTTACCCCCAAATCAGCCTCAATAAGTTATACCTTGTTAATATAATTTCCAAAATTTCAGTTTCAACTGACCATATTCTAGCCTTTCTAACTGACCAATGACTAGCCTCTCTGCTCCTACTGCCCACACTGGCCGTACTGGGCAACAATTTCTTTAAAGAACGGTCTATGGAGTTCCTGTTTTCACTTTACCTGAACTCATTTCCACTAAGTTTCTGTCTGTTCTAGACCTTCACACTAAGCTCCAAGGTCACCTTGTGATTTTCCTGACATTTCAGCAAGACCTCATTGTGGTTCTCTGGTCCCTTCTAGAAATATTGTCTTCATTTGCCCTTCCACCTCCCTGGCTCCTCCACTCCAATCTGATGTCCAAGCTGGCATGGCCCAGCTCTTCATCTTTGACCTAATTCCCTCCTTCTACATCTTTCCATGGTATTGGCATCTAGTAATTCTCTACATGCACCTGTTGCCCTGAACCTCACACATTACAGAACTGAAATATGTTTCTTCTCTTATCATCACTTCTTTGAGCCTCAAGGAGAGGCTGATTTTATTTTCCTGAATTCACATATCCCATGGCCTCTGTGGTCTCCAGTGAGCCTCCCTTGTTCTCATTTATCTGCTAACTTCCTACTTCCCTGATACCATTTCCCCGACCCAGAGCTTCCTAACCTATCCTAATGATATCCCTTGAACACTATATTTAGTTTTTTGTTGTTTCTTTTAAAAAAATCCTTTTTGAGGGCTGGGGATTAGCTCAGTCGGTAGAGTGCTTGCCTTGCATGCACAAGGCCCTGGGTTCAAACTCCAGCACCACACATACACACACACAACACAACAAAACAAAACAAACAAACAAACAAAAAAACCCAAACCCCTTTGTTTTATCCATTCCAAACCCTTTGGATTATACCTTCTCCTTTAGATATCCCATTTATCTGTCCTCTTCACAGCAAAAATTTCCCTCAAGTTTGGATGGGATCCATTGTCTCTTCTTTCTGCTTAAGCTTCTACCATCAGGTTTCATGTCCTGAGTTGGTATGGAGGAAACCTGAAGAGCTAAGCTAAAAATCTATTAAAATCAGAGCAGAATTTCCCACAGTCTAATGGTAGAGAGCAAAGATTTGGCAGGGAAGAAATCCTGGTAAAAAAAAAAAGCAGGCTCTCACTTAAAAGCCTCAAGACTGAAGAGGTAAATAGAGTCTTCCAGAAACTTTAAAATGGTTGGTTCTCTATGCTCCCTGACTACCAGAGTAGGTAAACATTTTTAAGTATATGATAACTATTTAAAGTCCTTAAAATTTCTTATATAGAATGTTTGGATTCAAAAAGATCTCTAGGCATTCCAAAAGGCAGATGATATGACTTAAAACAACATGAAAAAGACAATGGAAACAGATCCGGGGGTGAGCCACAGAAAGTTAATAATTGAGAACTTATATATAAATAGGGGCTCTAGTAGGAATTTTAGAAGTGAAAAATGAAATACTTGAAAAAAATCTAATAAATAGGTTTTGTTAAACCCACCAGACATAGCAGAAGACAGAATTATCAAACTGAGAAGTTGATGGAACACATCCAAATTGAAGGAGATGTGGGGCACAGTGGAAAGGTCTAACCTTTAAAAAAAAATTAAAACACAGTTCCAGAAGAAGAGAGGAGAGAGGTGGGGGAGGGAGGAGGGGTAGAGGGGGAGGGAGAGAGAAAAGAGGGAGGAGAATGAGGCAGCAGAACATGAAGAAATAATTGATGAGAATTTTCCCATCTGATGAAAGATCTCTACACATTCAAGGACTTCTACAACCCCAAATGAGAATAAATACAAAGAATAACACACCCAGTCACATCATAGTTACACTACTGAAGACCAAAGAGAAAGTCTGAAAAGCAGAGAGAGAGAGAACACTACCTTCAAAAGAACATTGATAAGACTGACAGTTAACCCACCGAAACAAAGGAAGATAAGGACAACTTCTCAGAATGCTAGAAAAAAATAATTGCCAATCTAAAATTCTACACCTGGTGAAAATATTTTTCAGCAACAAAATAGGCATTTTCATGCAAGAACTATGAGAAATTGTTTCCAGCAGACACTAAAAAGAACTATTAAAATGATTCTACACAGAGCTATGGACTTCAAGAATAAAGAACACTAGAAAGATATATATGTGGCTAAATGTAAATTCTTGCTTGGTAAAATAATCATCATGTTTTGTGTGGTTAAGTTACATGTGGAATTAAGATTCATTACCAGAGTAATGCAGGAGGATGACTAAAAGAGTTAAAGTATTCTAATATTATTGGGGAAATGAAATAACAGTTTTTTATGCAACTTTACTGATTAGTGTTATAATTTCTGATGTTAATCACATCATAAGGGGGCATCTTCAACAATCTAATAAAAAATAGAATTAAAATGTTTGACAAATAAAAAAAGGAAAACAAAACCATGTAAATAAGAAGTAAAATAAAAAAGTAATATGGTAAATATACAGTTTTTAGGGGGGATACTGGAGATTGAACTCAGGGTCACTTAATCACTGAGTCACATCCCCAGCCCTATTTTGTATTTTATTTAGAGACAGAGTCTTAATGAGTTACTTAGTGCATTGCTATTGCTGAGGCTGGCTTTGAACTTGTGATCCTCCTGCCTCAGCCTCCCAAGCTGCTGGGATTACAGGCATGTGCCACTCTGTCTGGCTGGTAAATATAGCTCAACTATAAAATTAATTACATTAAATATAAATGGATCAAATACTCCAAGTAAAAGACTAATATTATTAAACTAGATAAAACTCAAAATTTAACTCCATATTACTCTATGAAAGAAAACCTAAAATATGAAGACATAGAAGGATTGAAATTAAAAGTATAGAAATATTATAAGGCCACTAATGAAAATAAACCTGATTTAGCTATACTAGTATTAGGCAAAAATAGACCTTCAGGAAAGTAGCATTAGTAGATATTAGAGCGTTATTTTCCTACGAATAAAGACATCTTTTCCCCAAGAAAGAAATTACAATTTAAAAGCAAAATTGGATAGAACTTTGAGAAATAGATAAATCTATAATCACAGTGGAAGATTTTAACACACTTCTTATCAGCTGACAGACTAAGTAGATGAGAAAATCAATAGGGATAAGAAATCTGAACAATATAATGAATCAGCTTGAACAAAATGACACATATAGAATACCACACCTAACAATACCAGAATAAACGTTCTCAAAGTGCACATAGAACATTTACCAAAATTGACCAAAAGCTCAGTTATAGAATAAGCTTTTAAACTTCAAAGGACTGAAATTATTCATAGTGTATTCTCTGGTCAATTACCAAAAATAGGTAGAAAACTGGTCTCCCTTTAAATTTACATCCACAGTCCTGAAGTGGGTTCTCACTATTAGTCTAGGAGCACTATCACCTGGCTAATTCAATCTCACATTCAGCTGTTGTCTCTTTCCTCAGACCTCCATCCCCAGTGATACTTTTCCTTCTTATTTCACTGAGAAAGTGAAAGCAACCAGAAGAAAGTTCATCTAACTACCACCCACTATACCACCAATTTGCACCTGTGCCTGAATGCTTTCCATTTCCTCCTGTTCCAATGAAAGAATGTTCCTTTAGCTAGGGCTAGCATCTTCACCTGTGTACCTTGAATTCCACTGAATGCTGTGATGTCACCCACTCTAAATAAGTTCCTTTGACATCCCCTTCCAGCTGCCTCACTTGCCTACTTTCACAATAAACCTCCTCTATACAGTTGGCCACATTCCCACTTTATTCTCTATCATTGTAACTTGAATCTGCACCAGCAAGCTCACAATCACCGTTATCATTTCCCACCCTTGTGACCCATGACTGTGGTATCAAACCCAGTGGCCAGTTCACAATTTCTAACATGTGAATGCTCCTAGCAGCATTCATCACTGTTGACCACTATCGATTGGAACATTCTCTGCTTTTGGCAGTTGGAGTATCACCCTTTTCTATTTTTTTTCTTTAAGGTTACTCCTTCTTGGATTTCTTTGTTGACTTCTTCCTTCTTTTTGAGCTTTAAATACTGGAGTGTTTTAAGCCTCCAACCTTGACTCTTTTCTATATTACCCTGATGATTTAATCTAGTTCTCTGGATTTAATCGGTCCATAGGGTGATGATCTCCTGCCTAGACCCTCTCTTGACTCCAGACCTATTTATCCCACAGCTTTCCTGACGTCTCCACTTACATATGTACTAGGATTTCAAATATAATTTTCCCCAATCTTCTCCATGTTTTTCCCCACCCTAAGTCATTTCTACCATAGTATTTAGTTTCATATTGCTGCAGTAACAAATTACCACCAATCTGGTAGCTCAAAATAAGACAGATTTATTCTTTTACAATTCTGGAGACCAGAAAGCCAAAGTCAATTTCACTGGGATAAAACCAATATGTTGGCAGGGTTATGTTCCTTCCCAAGGCTTCTCCTTGCTTTTCCTAGTCTCTAGAGCTGTAGTCCTTGCACCCTTTGGTGCTTCTGATCTTCAAAGCCAGCAATGTAGCATTTTGCTTTAGTTCTCATGTTGACTTCTTTATCTATATTGTCAAATTTCTCTCTGCCTCCCTTTTATAAGGGCATTTCTGATTGCATTTAGGATCCACCTAGATAATCAAAGGATAATCTCTTGATTTGAAAATCCTTAATCACATCTACAAAGTCCCTTTTGCTACACATTCACAGGTTCCAGGGATAAGGATGCAGACATCTTGGGGACCATAATTCAGCCTGCCACACATTGTGAATGGCATCACCATTAAGCAAACACTTTGATTCCTCCTTCTCTTGAACCTTATGTTTAACCCATCAGAAAGTCTTTTAGGCTCCACATTTAAAATACACCAAGGATCTGGTCATTTCCCTCCACCTCCACTGCTATCATCTTCTCCTCTGGATTAGATCCCACCATCTCTCTATTCTTCCCATCTATTTTTAAGACAGCAGATGTATTGATTCTAAAAATATAAGTCAGATCATGTCACTCCTCTGATTACCCTTCAGTGGATTTCTATCTCACCTTGGATTTTATTCTAGGACTTAATGGCCTCCAAGGCCCTCTCTTTGCTTACCCATGACCTCGCTGCATCCTACTCTTGCCCTCATCAATATATGGTGCTCCCAGTCTGTGTCCTGAATGGCATTCAGTTCTCAGATTCTATTTGCCTCTAGAGAGAGGGACCATTGAAAAGTATTACAGTCCCTCTGTTATATTTCATCAGTTTTTCAAAGGTCCCTGAAATTCTGATTTATGGTCTGCCTCCTTGATTACAATCTAAGTTCTGGGGACCTCAGTGCTCATTCATGGCTATCTCTTGAGCATAGTGAATAGCTGCACATGATTTTTTTTCCTTCCAAGCAGAGCACCTCTCCTAGGAGCTGGGGAATGTGCAGAAAGCAAAGAAGCATGTGATAGGTCATGCCCCAGAATTTGCATCATCCTCGTTCCCTTCAAGAAATGTACCTGTAGGACTTTCTGGGCTTGAACGTCGACCACAAGGACTCTGTTCAGTGCTGGCTGGGCCACATAGATGTACCGGTTCCTGATGTTAACCGCAGATGCCCACTGGCATGACTGGGTGGCACTTCCTTCTCCTTGGGGACAGATTTCTTCCTGTAAAGGAGAAAGGCTGCTATGTATCTTCTTAATCCCTCTTTCCTGATCTCCCTTGGTCCCTTTCTTCTCTCTCTTGGAAACCATGGGATGGACAAAACATGGCACACCAGTCCTCCCACATCATCAATTTCTCACCCAACATCCCTCCTCCCACCTCTCAGAGGCTGTAACCTCCTTTGTGCCCTTTCAATCAGCACCTTCCTGGTTCATATTCCTCCACTCTGGTGTGCTACCTTCTCCTCTCCTCGTCTTTGTCATTGGAAACTTCTGCTAATGGCCAAAGATCTAAGAGTTGCCCACACTCTTTTCCCACTTTCTCATGGCTCAGAAGCTCCTCAACCCTTTGGCTTTAGTCCTTACTACAAAGCTTTGTCCTCACCAAGGTCACTATTGACTCCTTGGTCATTAAATTAAACATCACCATCATTTTATTTGAACTTGGGCCATCAGCTGACAGTACTGACTATTGCTTGGTTTCCTTCCATCCATCCGCAGGGGCTGATTCTTCTGTGTTGTTGGATTCTGCTCAGTTTGCTGATCTATGTCTCAGTACCCGAGGTTCACTCATGAATTTCTTTTTTTCACTAAAATCAACTCCCTTGTTGACTTCATTGAAATCTATGGGTGTAAGTGCAGTCTTCATGCTTACAATCCCCAAATTTCCATTTTCCAGTTTGGGTGTCTCCCCTTAACTCCACGTTTATATAGTCAAATGGCTTGCCCTGCTTGGTTTTTAATGGGAATCTCAAACTTGTATGTCAAAAATCACTGGTCAATTTTAGCTCCAATCCTGCTCATTCCACTCAAAAACTGGCAGCTCCATGGCATTCTTAGACCAAAATCTGTGGGGCTGTCCTTGACTCTTCTCCCCTGTCCACTGTTCCCAACCAAGGCATCACAAATCCTTTCAGTTTTACCTTCAAAATACTTCCACAATTTTGCCCTTTCTTACCATCCTACCTCTGTCAACTCTGGTTCAAGTCACATTCTTTGTTACCCAAGTAACTGCTTAGCATCCAGACTGTGCTCCTTGCTTCCACCCTACCCTTCGCCCACCCGTTCTCCACACAGCAACCACAGACAGGGATCACTGTAAAAAGGAAGTCAGATCATGTGACTCTTTCTGACTCCTCCCACCCCAATCAAATTCTTTCTTGCTTCTTTCTCCCTCCTCACTCTAGTCACACGAGCACGCTTGTTACCTTCAATCAAGCCAGCTTCCTGCATTAGGGCCTTGGCATTGGTAATTTCCTTTGCCAGGAATGCTCTTCTCCAATATCTGTTTGGTTTATTCCCTTGTTTCCTTCAGTTCTCTGCTTAGGTGATTATTGATTATTGAGGAGCCTCCTCTGACCTCCTCTACCTTAGCACCCCTAGCATTCCCTACTCCCTTCCTTTACTGTAGTTCTTAGGTACACTTGACTTTATACATTGACTTGTACACCTGGGCACAGTCTTTCTTCCTCTACTGGATGGTAAGCTCCCAGAGAGCAGGGTCTTTGTCTTCTATAACCTCATCCCTAGCCCAGTGCCTAGCCCAGAGTTGGTGCTTCCAATACATTTGTTGAATGAATCAGTGAGTGCAAAAGGGGATCTTCTTTGGTCTGTCTTCATGACATACATTCCCATTGGTTTCCTTATTACCTTGGCCAGATCTTATTATTCTTAGTGGTTCATTCAGTCTGAGCTGTGGAGTATCCCAGAATTCCATTCTATCTCAGATCCCTGGCACACACCCATGTCTATCTCCTTAGCTTGAGCCAATACTTATTGCTAATGGCACAAAAATTTCTTCTCCAGCTCTTGTTTGGTTCTTTCACAGCCACTTCATCCATACCTGAACCATCCCTTTCCATATCTGATTCTCCCTCTGGGTCTCCATCACTATGGGTCAGCCAAGTCCAAGGCATGAACAACAACTTTGATTTTTCCTTCTTTCATAAAAATCACCATTTATTAGTCATCACGGATTACCAAGGCAACCTCTAAAATCACTGAGCTCATCTATTCCTACCTCCATTTCCATTTTTCTCTTAGATGACTGCAATTGCTATAAAGCTGGTCTCTGTCCTTTTACCATTGCCCTTCTCTGTATCTAGTGTTCATAATACCTCCAATTTGCATTAGAGAAAGCTGAGGCTTAGAGAGGTAAAGTAACTTTTCTAAGCCATTTAGTCTACTGAGTGACAGGTGGGCTATGACTCCAGGTCTGTAAGACTGAAGGCTACACCTTATTTCATATGCTGCTTCCTGCTGGACCAAATGGACATCTAATCTAGCGAAGAGGTCAGAGCGCCATCTCCTCCTCCTCACTCTGCACTTTTTAGGGAGGGTTGTCCCATTGTAACCTTCTGGCAAGGGATTTAGACTTTTTTTTTTTTTTGGATACAAAGACCATTTTTGGGGATTGTTGCATGGCTCCACATGGTCTTCTGTTGTCTGAAACACCTTCTTATTGTCCTGTTCTAACTACTTATCCAGTAATATGGAGTACCAATTAGGATCTGGGAGATTTTACTCACTTCATGGTTAGATTATTGGAAATATATGAGAAATTAGTGCCTGTGTGACAGAGGGCAATTATTTAAACCTAATTGCTAGAAATTAAGCAGGGCCAGTCTTTCCTACTAGTTTCATGGTTATTGTGTGGAAGAAAAGTTAATTAGAGGTTGTACTTCTAAGAAATAATTATTTCCAATGAAACAGACTGGAAAATAGCTGTTCCAAGCTACACAGTTGAGAAGGGAGACAGTCTGAGATCTGCCACAAGCCAGCACAACAGAGCATCAAACTGACCTAGGAACTTCCTGAGCCAAGCCCACTTCCACACATTCCACAGCCATCGCCTTCATCATCCTATTCATTGTGCACCCACTGAGGACTTCTGTGCATGTCCTTCACGGGAGGGAAGGAGGGGGATTTGAAATGGTCCTTTTGGATTCAGTGCTATAGTCCAGTCCTTGAGGAGCTCAGACTATCTCATGAGGCCAACTGGGAAGCAAGCCAGAGAGAGAGGCCTGGTGTGGGAGGCATAGCTCTTGGGGGTGTCTCCTGACAGCAGTCTTAGGAGTGGGAAGGGCTTTCCTGGCTCTGCCACCAGTAACCATCTCTTTTGCCTCTGCCACTCACACCGTCACTTTCTACCAGGTCTTGTGTTTCATCCATAGCTCCTCCGCCCCTCTGGGCATTCGTGTGTGTTCATGCTCTCCTTCCCCAGTTCTGTGAGGGCACACCTGTCTGGCAGCTAAATGTTTACCATACTATGACCATGAACCTCTGAAGGACAGGAACCCATGTGTGGTCCTTGGGCCTCACTTATAGCTCCGGGCACAGCAGTGGCTGCTGGATGAAGAAAGAGAACTCTTAGCTCATGGGTTCCTTCCTTAGCCTTGGAACAAATACTGCACATAATAAATGGAATCTAGGAAACTCCTTGGAGCACATGGTCGCACCGACTTTTAGGATTTTGTGTGTGATGTAGAAGCTTCCCCAGGCACAGAAACTCACATAGCTCATGAAAATCTTCTCTGTGGGTTTGAGGTGCCTCTGGATCTCACAGTCCATGGGGTGGATGACAACGATACCATTTTCGGAGAAGACATAGAACATGTTTCCCACACTGAGTCCTGGGAGGAGCAAACACAGCATGGTCATGCCCTTCTAGCAGCCAGGCTCCAGGCAGGGTCACATGCAACATGGAGCACACAAGACTCAAGCAGATTGGATGCAACTGATGCAGACAAAAAAAAAATGTAATTCCCAGCAGAGGTGGAGGTGGGGATGAGCAGCCAGCTCGAGACTCCTTGCTTGATGGTGGATGGAGGACCTGGAGAAAGTGCCCCAAAGGCTGGGAATCAATAAAGCCCATCCCCAGGCTGTCCTCCCAAACATCCACAGCTGTCCTATATCACCTAGCGCTGGTCACCAACACAAGTTTTCAAATTAATGATGGTCTTGGCATTGACATTTGTTTGACATTTCCCATTCTGAAAGGAAAACCTCCCTTGATTAGTTATGGAGGAGTAGTCAAAGAAGAATGGACCAGATGGTACCAAAAAATGTAAAGGCTGTTTTTTTGTTTTTATTTTTATTTTATAGAGTCACTCACTGCCATGGAGAACCTAAGGATGCTATGGTTGCTATGCCTTTGTCTGCACTTGGTCATTTGGTCCTTTCAGACAACTTGTTTTTGTTCTGGCCCATGAGTTTCTCTGGGGCATCAAGGCTGGGCAGTGCTGTCTGTCCCCATCCTGCTCTACTGTTGTAGATCTCTGTGGAGAAGACACTCAGACCCCAGAAAGGGCCTTGGGACCAGTCTTCTTACTTTAAAGATAAGAGACTGAGGTCGAGGAAGGAAGGGCTTGGGCAAGGCTACTTGCCTTTGCACTCAAGCTGGAGTTAGACCATGAGTCCTGCCCTGGAGCCTCTGTCTCCCAAGTTTGTCTATTAAGGAGAGATGTGGCACAGAGAGATGTAAGATCTAGAGCTCTCCCAACTTCTTTCTTCCTCCCCCCACTTTCTTCCTGTCATCTCCCTTTCTCCATTTCTTTTAAAGAGAGAACATCAAGATTTTTACGAGTTCTAAGAAAAATATATGGAAAACTTTTTTCTTAGCATGCTGAGAAAACCTGTGTACTGGCTTAATGGGTTGTTTTGGATGAGCTTTATTGAGTTAGAATATAATAAAACAGGAAAATAAGAATCATCTCATTTCCTTCCAAGGACTCTGCAGTCTGCAGCCAGCCCACCTTTGGTCTGACTCACTTGGCAAACTGCTTCCACTCACATCTAGGGACCAGAGGGGTCCAAGTCCCTGCTAAACCACAGACTCTGGGAACAGCCTCCCTGGGCTTCCTGGAAAATCAATAGCTGGAAGAACCAACACAAGATTGAAAGTTTAATACAGTCCACATGGGGTGGGTAGCTATAGCTACATTTCCGGCTGAGCACAGTGCCCTGTTCACAGTCAGCACTGGAATATGAGGCTCAAAAGATACTCATTCAATACATAATTGACTTCACAGGGGACCCTACTTCATGATCCAGCCCCTTAGAAGGTTCTGTTGAATTTAGCTTCTAAAGGAGCTTTCTGATTTTTGTTTACTCTCATCATCTCCTCTCTGCTAGAGATTTGAATGTGCTGTGAGGTCCATGATTTTTTCCTCTTGGTTTCGGTATTCCCTTTCTCCAGGTTTTGAATTTCATCAGTGAAGTGCACAAGCATCTAGCCACGTAGGCATGATAGAATTTGCTGCTGCATTGTTCAGAGCGCAGCACTGGCCAGCCCTGTGCCCTGAGGCAGCTGTGGGTTGTCAGGGAGAATTTGGGTTTCTACAGCTCATTTCACATCTCTTGCATCCCTAGTAAGATCTCCACTTTTGAAACTTGAGTCCTTCTGCAACAACCTCCCCTTAGCAGGATGCCACCTTTTAAAAACATGGAGCACAAGTTGCAAGTGCATTGGGGCCTCAGTTCAGGCAGTGACCTCTGCTTAGGACTGAGAGCAGCAACTGGAGCTGTTGGCAGAATTCCTCATGTTCTGGGTCCTGCCTTTTGCTCTCAGATTCACTGTCAGCTTCAGTGTTTCACATTCAGGAAACTGTCCTGGGCTTGTGTATGTGCACACATGCTAGACAGTGGGGAACACTATGCAAAGTTCTTGTAGGAAAAAAATGAGACAGGAAACACGTGGTTTTTAAAATTGGTGTTATGTTTAACCCTGGCAATCTCAGTGTGCATCCTATAGCCTCTCATATTCCACTCTGTGCACTGAGCTGGAGAATAAGTCACCCAGGGTGATTTGAACTTGGATCTGATGCAGAGATCACAGGACTAGGACCCATGCATGAACATGCACCTCAGGCAGTGACTCAGGCTTTATGACCCAGCTCCCACATGTGCACCATTTTGAACCACATGAAATTGCTGATATTAACCCACTTTCAGCATACAAAGAATGGCATTTTCATCTGGATCAACCTAATATCTAAGGATTTGACTAATAAAATACTTTTGAAAATGTACATGTGGAAAAATATATATTTACAGAAACTATGGTTGCTTTTTTCTTTATTTCATCACAGCATACCTAAGGTATAGCTACCGTAGATCCCAGGAGGGATGGGCCACATTTTTTTTGGGGGGGGTTTATCTTTTTAACTTTATTTATTGTAGTATTGGGATAGAACCCAGGGCTTTTTAAATGCCAGGAAAGTGCTCTACCACTGAGCTACACCTCAAACATTTTGGTCTTTTTTTAAACAACACAAGATAAAGCACAAAGCCCAACATCAGTATCAGCTACTGGAAAAAAGCACAGGGCCCAGATCCGACCGGGAGCTCCTGCCAAGTAGTCTGATTTATCTGAGGTTACAAGCAGCTTTCAATGAAACTCTCCATTTTAAACTGAGCCTTTAAAGACACTAATAGGTTTTTAATCTGATTCAATGGGTATGGCCACTTGAATTTGACTTTGACTGCCTCCCTTCCATTGGATTTGGAAGGTGGGCCCTGCTTGAGGGGACTGCCTGGGATCTGCAAAACGGATGGCTGCTCAGAGAGACGACCTGTCATGGAACCATGAACACATGCGATCAAAGGCACGACATGGAACAATCAAGCTTGGTACCTTCCTCTCTCCACAGAATGTTTGCCACTGTACAGCCGAGAATTAAGAAAGCCAGAACACGATTGCCAGAAGGGAAAAAGGAAAGCATTGTCAAACCTTTACTGTGGTGATACATTTCATTTAGAACATAATGGTACCCAGTCCATCACTTATAGACTCATTGGCCCAGCAGCAGCATCTGTCTTGTAACTCTGGACGGGAGTGAACACTTCCAGGTCTCAGGACTCTTGATTGCTAAATGAATCTTTGAAATTAGGCCCCAGGATCACAGCAGCTAATAAAATTCCCCACATTCTGTGGATGATAGAGAGCAAGCAACATCTCTCCCAGATTCCCCTGATTACTTCAAGGAGGATTGATTTTCAACTAGGATCCTCGTAGGAAGACCATGTGAAATACTTTTGATTATTTTCTTTGATGACAAAGGCATAGCTTGGAGTCTGACCAACCAACACTCGTGTTATGAATTCTTACCTGCAATTCTCCCTGGGGTGCAGTGGCTATCATGGAGAGCATACTAAGTACAATGGGTGAATGATGATCCCTGGAGTTAAGGCCACCATGGTTAAGGCCTAATGGTTTGCATGTTCAGCAGTTTCCTCTTATCTGTGGGAAATATGTTTCAAGGCCCCCAGTAGATGCCTGAAACCTCGGATAGTTCCAAACACTCTATACACTATATTTTTTCTTTTATACATTCCTATGATAAGGTTGAATTTATAAATTAGGCATGGTAAGAGATCAACAATAATGATAAAATAGATTATAACAATATTCTGCAATAAAAGTTATTTAAGACTTATGAATTGTTCATTTCTGGGGTTTTCAATATAATATTTTCAGGCCAAAGGAGGTGAAACTGCAGATGGTATTATTGTGTGCACTGGCCAGTTTCTGGGCCACTGTGGGATGGGGGCACCTCGCATGGTATGAAAGATTTTGTGAATGAAGGGCAGAGATTCTGATCA
Source organism: Urocitellus parryii (assembly GCF_045843805.1). Classification (NCBI taxonomy): domain Eukaryota; kingdom Metazoa; phylum Chordata; class Mammalia; order Rodentia; family Sciuridae; genus Urocitellus; species Urocitellus parryii. Next base: position 136,345,300 of record NC_135531.1, on the reverse strand, counting down.
GACAACAAGTGGGAAACAGAACTGGGGCTGGGATATTGAAATTGTCTTGTGGTCCTGGGCTCTGTCTGTTATTCATAGACTTCTGCTATGTTTCCAGAGCTGTCTAGGTTGTCAGGAAAGGTCTGACATCTGGGTGTCCTCTGAGCCCAATTTTGTGCATAGAGGATATAGGTTTACTCTAGCCTTCAAGAGCTCATGATTGGCAGCTGTGGCCCTGGTCTCTTGGTCCCCTCTCTTGCCACTTGACAGCCCCCAACCAACTCAGTGAGGAGCATAAAGGCAAAAGTGGACTCACAGGTCTTCCTTGCTGAGTCCTCAATGAAGAGTGAGGAGATATCTTCATCCACGCCCACCTCATTTTTGGCAATGCAGGTGTATGCACCTGTGTCTTCATACCGAACACTGCCGATATGGAGCTCACTCCCATTGGCTGCAGGAAAAATGATCAGTGATCAGGGTGGCCTGCTCTGCTGGACACCCTCCCTCCCTTCCTCCCCATTCCCTTCTTGGGACTGTTGAGAGTGTTGCAGTTGAAAACTCAGCCCCTGGGCAGGGCTGGGGCAGCCAACATCCTGGATAATGCATCCAGGAAGGGTTGGTATGACTGAAACTCACTGAGGGCAAACTGGCACCTGATGGCTTCTCATCATTGCTCTCAGAAAGTCCCCAAGACCTGTGCATGGACAAGGAAATCTGGGGAGATGTCTGTTCCCTCCTAACATGTCAGACTTAGAAATGAATCTAGCCTCTCATTTTCATTCCTGGGGTGAGAACCAGCTTGAAGTGGATGGGAATAGCCACAGAAGCATGGGCAGTTCTTACCTAAAAGTGAGAGCTGTTTAGACATCTGGGCTGAGACATCCATGCCATTTTTCAGCCAAGTGATTTTGGGCATGGGAATGCCCTCAGCGTGGCATCTCAGGCTGGCAGCCACCCCAGGCTCCTGTGCCTGGGTCTCTGGATAGACGCGGATGACAGGTGGCACTGTGGGTGAAAATCAGCACTGGTAAGAGAAGGTCCTCAGCTGACTCCAGGCCCATGGCCCAACCCTGAGATCCTCCTCCAGAGGGTAAACCTCAGAGGGAACTCTGGAGCTCTCTTCTTTGCCAGCTTACAGTGATCCTCTTTGGCAACCCAAAAGTCTGATAAAAAGGACTATAAAGTGGATTGCAACAGTAAATATGTCCAGCATTGTACCCAGTAATTCATGGCTTTCAACATTATTCTAAATATGATTAGAAAGACATCCAAATATTTAATGCCATTCAGCTGCTACATGTAAAGAGCAAGAGCCAATGGATTTTATTTCTGAATGAATAAAATTCAAATATATTATTTCTATTATCGGAAAGCTATTGGACAGGGGCTTAATTTCTTGCAGGAAATGCTCCACCCAGCACTTATGGGCACTGACTGGCAGAGCTGCTAATTACATCACTGCTCTGAGGAAATTCATTGATTTTGCCAGAGTGTCATTTTAATTTTATCTCTTCCCTGGAACCTGGGTAAAAGGCCAGGTGTGCCCTCTTTGCCTATGGAATGATTCAGCCATGAGTTCTGAAAATCAAGTTTGGGGCTGGGGGTGTGACCTGGCTCACTGGCCAGATGAGCATGAGTGGGCAAGTCTCTGGCACCTTCCATAGTACTCTGGCCTTTTTACACAGGCTGACTGTGGGGTGGGACCTGGGGGAAGCAGAGATTGTCTGGAGGATCCTTCCCCCAACCCTAGCTCTGGACCCAGGAAATCGAATCAGTATCATATTCAGTGGAATTGAAGGCTTATAGTCATCCATACATTTTACTCTACATACTTCTTAAAAGGACTTCCTCTTTCCCTCCCCCAGTTCCTGTTTTTATGCTACCAGGGATTGAACTCAAGATCTATGTGAGCTGGGCAACCACTTTACCACCAGGCTACATCCCCAGTCCTTTCTTTTAAATTTTACTTTGAGACAGAGTCTTGCCAAGTTGGTTAGGGTCTTGCTAAGTTGCTGAGGCTGGCCTCAAGTTTGTGATCCTTCTGCCTCAGCCTCAGCCTCTGGAGTAGCTGGATTATAGGCATGTGGCACTATATTTGGTTTCAGAAAGGATTTGTTAAAGTTTACATAAAGATACTGGGATATTAAGCTCAACTAAAACGTATCACCTATGCTTTGGAAAGGAGGGAGGTAGATTCTTCCTGAAGTAGACAACTATATTTCCCTAGAGTTATCTGGAAGTTTTCATTTTCTAATAAGAGAAGGTATCCCAGTACTTGAGGAAAAAGATTCTTCTTGGGACCAGAGTGAAGGCAAAATTGATGCTTATGTAGGAGGAGGTGATGGCTTGATCCTGGAACCTGAGCAAGGTGGCAGAATTCTGATGATCCATGCTTAGGTAGGCAGGGGACAGGAGAGAAGCTCCCTTGTTCCTTGTGAGAAGTGAACTTGTCAACTCCTTTTGAAACTCTTCAGGGTCCTGCTATTTATGTGACCAACGCAGTCTGTTTCAAGTCTTTCTTTGGATGACTGGGGCAAAGTTAGGGGGCAGAGGTGAATCCTAAGTGGACAACTGGCAAATCATAAGACCTTACCCTCAAATGGCCTAGAGACGTTTTAATAACATGAACTCACAGGAGATTAGGCCAAACTGCAGGGGCCTGAGAACAATAAAATCTGAGTCCTCTGAACAGCTTGTCTTTGTTAGAGGTTTTAGGGAAGAGGTCCAGGGTGCAGCAGAAGGATTTTGTCCTAGATCAGGCCACTGGGGATGGAGGAGGTAAGTGGGGTCTAGCTGAGGCATGGCTGAGGACGGCATAGAACATAGATGTGTTTCCTTCTCCTCTGGCCCCATTGGTTCAAAGAGGAAAGAAAGAAACTTCCCCACAGCTTACACCGGGCAGAGGGAGGAACGGGGTTCAAGTTGAGTAGAGAGAATTGTGGTCAGGAGGTGGTAATTCAAGATCTCAGAGGTAGAGCCTAGGAACCCTGGGCTGGCAGGCAGCTGGGGAAGGTGCTAGAGCAACCAGAGTTCTAGAGTAGGGGTGACCCGGATAAGGGCTCTAATAGCCTGGGCTCATGGTAGGTCACCATCTATTTGTACAAGCCTTCCTGGCAACCCTGGTAGAAATCTAAAGAAAGTAGAAGAGTCGATAGAGATAGGAGCAGAAATGAATGAATCCATTAGAAAGCCAAGAAAAAGTAATTGATAAATAAATCTAAGGGCTGACTCTTTGTAAGAGCCAATAAAATAGCCAAAGTTCTGGCAAGTTTGATCAATGAAAAAAAAAATAGAGAAAGAACAGAGGGGATTAAAAGATGTGAGAATACTGCACTCAATTATGGGTAATAAATGTGAAAATCTCAATGAAATGGATTATTTAAAAGGAAACTTTAAAGCATTAACATTGCTTTATGTAGAGATTTAAAAAAATTTAAAGTGCTACTAACCCAAAAGGCACTCTGACTAGTTTTAGATCAGATTCCTTTTTATACTTAAGAATTGGATAATTCCTGGAGTATAGAATAGGGAAGACATTCCAAATTCCATCACAAAGCAAGTATAACCTGGACAACCCAAACCTGGCAAAGACCAAACAAACAAAACCCAAGACAAACAAATAAAAAATAAAAAAACCCCACCAAACAAAAACAGGTGGCTACACACTTACTTGGTCCTATATATAATACAATCCCAAGCACACAGTCAGCTCAAATCTAGCATTGTACTAAAAGAACATTCTGTATCCAAGTGTAATAAATTTGGATGGCTAACTAGTAAGAAAACTATAATTGATCAGAATCAAGGTCAAAGGCATTCAAAAAGAAACACCATTTGATTTTCTTGCTAGGTACTGAAAGGGCCTTTGGGAAAAAAATTCAAAATCCATTTCTTGGGGGAAAAAACCTTCAGTAAAATAGAAACAAAATGCTATTTTCTTCCTACATGAAGAACATCTCTATAAAAATAAGCAGCAGCACCATTCTTTGCAGAATGGTAAAACATTAAGTCAGGAAAAAGAAAAAGGTGGTAATATTAGACTCTGATGTTATGCTGGATGTTTCAATGGAAGGCAGCGATAAGAGACACAAATATTAAAAAGGCACAGAAAAATGGTATTTTTATGTGGATATCCTCCAAGTAACAAACCAAAAAAGTGCTAAGGATTAAGAAGTGAATACATATAGGGGTCAGTACCAAAACATACAAAATTAGTAGCTTATTTATATATCAGCAATGGCCAGGCAGTAAAACAGCAGGAACTGCTGGGTGTGGTGGCATATGCCTGTAATCCCAGTGGCTCAAGAGACTGAGGCATGAGGATTGCAAGTTCAAAGCCAGCCTCAGCAACTTAGCAAGACCCTGTCTCAAAATAAAATATAAAAAAAAAATGGCAGGGGATGTGGCTTAGTGGTTAAGTACCCCTAGATGCAATCCCTAGTACCAAAAAAAAAAAAAAAAAAAAAGTGTGAACCTACATGAAGAAAACTATAAAACTTCACTTAAAAATTCTTCAGTAATTGGAAGAGATGTCCTTGGATAGGAAGACTTTCTAAATTGTTAAGAAGTAAAAAATGATAAATGAAGCTGTACATTTAATCTAATTCTAATGAAAACCAATTGATCAGGGCTTGACAAAACTATTTTGAATTTATCTAGAAAGAAAAAAATGTGCAAGTACAGTGGAGGAAAATTTGAAAAATTATCATGATGATTATTGCCTTTCTAATGAATTATTACAAAGTATTACAATACCAAATGGAGGATGAGAGGGTTCTCATCCCAGATTCTGGCACCACGTTAGTGACGTTGAATTAGTTTTATAAAGCTCTGTCTAGGGGCTGGGGTTGTGGCTCAGCGGTAGAGCACTCGCCTCTTACATGTGAGACCCTGGGTTCGATCCTCAGCATCACATAAAAATAAATAAACAAAATAAAGATATTGTACCCATGTATAACTAAAAAAATATTTAAAAAAAAAATAAAGCTCTGTCTATTCGGTATTGTGCAGACAATGTTTATGAAATGCCACGCAAGGGTCAGACAGCAGTGACACAGACAGCAGTGAATAAGAGCCTCAGTCTCTGGCCTCATGGGGACTGAGGAAGTCTGAAGAATTAACTGCACGCATGAAGATCACTCCCCAAAGGCAATTTGGGACCACAGGGATGGTAGTCCCAGAAAACTCATCAGAATAGAGAGCAGGTGCCACTCTGTGCATCTCACACAGGAAAGACTTAACTTCCTGATGATGGGAGCCTGTCTTTTTATTGTGGAGGGTTTATCCAGGGAAAGGAAACTCAAGGAATGGCCCTGGTGTCCTTAATGATATGAACACCAGCATTGAAGATTGGCCTTGGCCTCTGCCTTGACCTTTGAGAGAAATCTGTAGACCCATGAAATGCACTAGGACTACCCCCCAGTGTCTGAGCCCATTGGTCTGGGATGGGGCTGGAGAATTTGCATCTCCCTAATAGGTTCTTGGTGATACTCTGAGTCTGCTTGGAAGCTCTTCAGACCAATTCGGGGACAAATTTTGAATTAGTGTGTGGGAATGTTCTGGAACAAAGGGAAACTTGATTGGTTTCCTTCAGGGTGCATGGAATGAACCATTCATGTAAAAATACATGACCAAAGGTAAGACACCTGGGTCTCCACTGGCAGGGGTTAGAGTAAGACACCCTCTTCTGGTCTTGAGGTCTCCTTGAGTCAAAGACATCCAAAGGATAAGACAATTCCTCCATAGAAAGGCTAAGGAGGGGACCCCAGACCTCTGCCTGCTCCACCTCCAATGCCCTCTTCCTCCCTACTGCGGTCCCAACTCTCTAACTGGGAGTCATCAGGGCTTTTCTTCTCATGCCCTTTATCCCAGTTCATGCCAGTCTCCGAAGGAAGCCTAGGCCTCCCTGAAAACCTCCTTTGTGCCATCTGAAACTCAAGTTCTGTCATTAGCAAAATCTCTGAAAGTGCTTTCAACCTGCTTGCTTCCATGGAAACCTTTTTCCTGAGGATGCTGCTTCTGCAGCCTTCTGGGTTTTTCTTCTTATCACTGGACTGGGAGTGGCCTCGGTGGCTCTGGTTGCCACTTACAGACCATTCTACTCCCTTTCTCCTGGAGAATGTCCAGTGATCAGTCTTGGGCCCTCTCTGCCTCCCTGCTGCTTCCTGAACGTGGTTCCAACACCTCTCTCACTCCTTGGGGATTTTCCCCTTGGCAATGGAGATAGCTGAGCACTTTTCTTGAAATGTCATCTTCACTTGGCTTCGGAATGCCAAGCTCTTAGTTTTCTGCCACTTTCTGGTTTTTCCTTCTTAGTCTGTTTTTTCTGGCTTTTTCTCATCGCCCAGGCTCTAAATATTTGTCAGTTGACCAAGAACTATCTGCAATTCACTCTTCTGGGGATCTGTGTCTACTTGACTGCATAAACCATGTGCATCAGAAATTTGTATCTCCAGCTGAGACATCTGCCTTAAACCCAAACTTAGGTACCCAACTGCACAACACCTCAAGAGTGTCTCTGCAGTAGCACTGCACCTTTGTTATGTCCCAAGGGGCTCCTCATCTCCCCCAAATCAGCTTCCCCTCTCCTATCAGGAAACAGCCTCTCTCTCTCTCTCTCTCTCTCTCTCTCTCTCTCTCTCTCTCTCTCTCTCTGTCTCTCTCTTTTCCTGTTGCTCAGACCAGAAAATTGGGGATTCATCTTTGATCTCCTCATCACCTGTACATGTACAAACCATGTCACCTTCTCAGCAAGACCTTCCCTTGCCACTATATTATAAAATGTCTACCTTTCATTTAATCTTATTCCTCTTCTATTAAAAAAATATTTCCTCCTCAGCACTTTTTACCCTTTGACAGGCTCCACCAGGGTGGGGTTTTTGTGTTCACAGCTGTGTTTCCAGTGCTTTGCGGGCATGTGACATATAGAAGCAGCCCAGTGAATATCTGTTGAGTGAAGTGATGTTAAATACTGAAGAATGATGTGGCGTTGGCAGCAAAGAGGGGGAAGAGCAATTGCAGCAGAGTTTGGAGTAGGCAGTCAAGAGGACAGGTGTGTCGGGGAAAGAGAAGTTTCTGGAACTGGAGCTTGGTGAGAGGGGCAGCATGGCTAAGATGAGGCTAGAGGCGGGCAGCAGGACCAGACCACAGTGCATGTGTGTGCACGTATGTGTTTGAGGGCAGGGTGTGTGGCTGTGAGCTACCTGCAGGAGTTTGTGTCCCTGGGGACAGGAAGCTGCTGCTGTCCCTCAGTGAGCCAGTGGGTCCAGCCTCCCCACCTATTTTTCCTCAGTGGCTGATATGGAGGAGAAGGACAGTGCAAGCCAGGCTAGCAGCAGTGGGAAGGAGCCCTGTGAAGAGTCGTAGGTACCTGGGCTGCAACAGGACCAGAGAGTCTCTGGGTCTTTCCAGCTCAGTGTCCCGCACAAAGAGGGCTGTGACATGGAAGGCAAAGCCCCCACACTGAGCAGCTTTACTAGGAAGCCGACTTGCCTTGAACTGATCACTCACTGAGGAAAACACTGGCATGAGGAATTAAAAAAAAAATCAGTGCTCAGTTGGGTGAGTGTTCAACTATAGGACCCACCTGTCCTCTGCTAGGTGATGAGGCATCTCTGACTCTGTGGCTGGGGAGGAAGAGCCCAGGCTCGGAGTGAGCTCCTGGCCTGCACCTGCCCAGCCCTGTTCATTGTGGCCAGAAGCTGTAGCTCCTACGGTGCCAGAGCTCTGGAGTCAGCCTCTGGCCAGGCCAAGGAGGGCCTGAGGAGAACCCTGGGCAGGGAGGCAACTGTGCAGGGTCTCTGAAGTTTCAGGGGCCCTGTCAGAGCAAGAGGAAGACCACAGCTTCTTGTCAGTAACATGGCAAGGGCACAACTGTTTTTCCATGGTCCTGATTCTCCCTCTTCCTCTCCTGTTAATCTGCACACTAGAAATAATTTAAAATTAATATATTCTGAGCAGACACATTCATTTTATTTTAAATTTGCAAAAATCTTCAAGCGAAGACATTTGAATACATAACACAAAGGCCCATTTTCTTTGGGAAACATCTATCACTGCCAAGGTAAAAGGCGGCACAAATATGTCCATAAGGAAGAGGTATAGTCGCAAAAGCACCAAGCTGGAGTAATAAACAGATTTGGAGATTATTAGGGTGTTTTGGAAATGAATCATGGCTTGTTTGAACTGTGGGGAGGTCGAGGGTATTTTTAATTTAATGGATTAATCATTTATGTCTGAGGTTCTTGCTCCTTCCTATGAAAGCAATGCGGGAGGTTTGTATGAAGTTATAAATCATGTCAGTGTTTGGGCCTCATCTCTGGGAGGCCCTGGCTACGGGTTATACAAATAATTTGAGAGAGGAGGTAGAATTTCTAGAAGGGTTCCCTTTGGGCAACTGGGTCAGCCCAGAGTCATGGAAGGAGAGATCCCAGAAGTATGCTAGCCTGTGTATAGAGTCCCACTCTTCCCACCAAGAGCCAGGGAGTGGGGCAGCCCAGGAAGAGGCAACCTATATTTTATTCCCAGTTAGGAAAATCAAGACCTAGGGGAAGATTGCCAATCTGTATAATGGGTTGGAAGCTCTGTGAGGGTAAGAAGCTTTGATCATCTGTATCAACCAATCATAGTTAAATATGGCTTGAGATAAATCCAAACATGTCTGCTCCACCTTGGACTTGGTACTATATTCCAAGCCAGGCATTTCCCAAACATTTTATACACAGTTATACATCTCCTTATATCTGGAAGGCAGTAGGTAATATTGTTTTTCCCATTTACAGGTATGTTTATTTTCTTACCTAAAACTATATATCCAGAAAGTTCCAGACCAGCACTGGGACTTGAACCCAGAACTCTCTGACTCAGCGTTCATGTCTTCAACCTGTGTCAGGAGTTGCCAGCTCAGGTCTGTCTGTTCTGGGCAAGAGGGGAACAGCTGAGTCCTGCTCCCAGGTGGTGGTGTCCTTGTCTCTTGGGTCCACAGGCCACATGTGAGCACCCTGACACATCTCTGGTCACTCAGTTTTCTGAGACCTTCAGAGAGCACACAACGGGCTCCCTCTGTTCCCTTCCTCATTCTCCATTCCCATCTTCCCTCTCACTGAGGACAGTGTAGTTGGAGGAATGGAGACACAGATCGCTGCTCCCTGACTAGGTTCAGAGCTGTCCCTCAGCTCAGCAAGCCCCAGCTGATCAACCAGGCCAAGAGGAGACCAAATTGGATCCCATAAGCAGAGTTGAGAAGACTGGACTTGAATTTGACCTCAGTGGGTCAGGGCCATCTTTTATGTCTTCAATTCACAATTGGGATGGAGGGTAAGAAGGAACAAATCACACAGACGAATGTCACTGACTTCTTCCTCACCAGACTCCTTAGCAAGGCAGGGTGACTTCTCGGCCCTCCAGCTCCCCCTGCCTGAAGGCTTTGGCACTAAGCAGCAGCCTGCAAAACTCTCTTGCTTACTGCCTCTGAGACTCTCCTGCAGTGACCAGCCCCTCCCTCCGTCTCCCTCCGGGGATCCTGAACAGCACCAGGAATCTGCACATTGATCTGCTGGATGACATCAAACCATGTGATCCAGCAACCTCAGCAAGTGTTATTCACTATTGCAATGTCTTTCAGAACATCCTATTTTGAACAATAGCTTCCTTCACAGATACAGCTTTATTCCAAGTCTGACACAGCAAGTTTAACTTCTGGAATATTTTGAAAACATCCCATCCTTTTCCAGGGCCAGCAGGTCATAACCCTTAAAAGGCAACACTAGGCCTACTTTGGGATGGGTGGTCCTACCTAGGAGTTGAGAACTGTATTCAAATGTCACCCCAAGTGCTTGGGCATCAGAAGCCCACAGAGCCCTCTTGACTTCTAGAGCTAGAGTCACCCTAATGGCTTCGCCCAGCCTCCATAGGGCCATGCACAGTGAGCCGATTTAATGAGGCAGAAAACTGATCACAAAGTACAGAGGCCCCAGGGTGCTTCTTCCCACTCTATTGACAGCCCTTTGGCTGGGAAGGAAGCCTTAAATCTCTTAGCAAATAGGGAATGGATCTCAAGTGGCCTTTTTCTGTATTTCAATTGGAAGGTTCTGCTCTTTGTTTAGATTTCCAGGGCTGAAAGCCGGCTGCCGGAGCTGAGACTAGGCAGTGGCTGGGCTGGTGAGGAGGGGGTGGTGGGGAAGGTTCAAAGGGAACTCTTCTGTGCCAGCTAAGCAGTCTCCTTCCCAGGCCTGGTGGGAAGAGCTAGTGTTTAAGCCCAGAAATGCTCATGGCCCTTGGAGTCCTTCTTCCTGACTCAGCACTAAAGGTGGGGAACTGGCTCCATCCACATAATGAACTCAGCCTCAGAATTCCAAGGGGACTTGGGGTAAAAGAGCCTGCCCAGCACTATGAACTTGCCACTTGATTTATCAAGGAATTTAAGACTCTAGAGTTTCCTCTAGGAGCCGAGTCAGAGATATCTATAGGCTCTCACCTGTGAGTTACTCTGGTTCCTGGGCCAGGTGACTCCCTGCCCTCTTCAGATTTGTTTTGGAGGAAATAGAGGGAGCCTGAGGTTCCAGCCCTCTCCTTGGGTCCTCTGGTTCTTGTGAAGTGGGAGCAGGCTGGGGAGGGGCTGGATGCAAGGGCTTGAGTATCTGTTGATTCTACTTTCCTAGGTTTTTCTGAGGACCTGAGAGACCTGCAGTCAACCATCAAGAACTGTTTTGCAACCAAACATTCAGAGCATCATCAGCCTCTGGTTGCCACCTGCCAGTGTCAAACAGTGAAGCTTCCTTCACACAGTAGAACACAAGCTGTGTCCCTGGACCAGTCCCTGCTGCATGGTAGACTAGCTCTGTGTCCCAGCATGGGTTGGCTCATCCAGTGGGTGTTGTAACTTGTGTTAAAAAACAAGTTGGGTTATTTCTGGTGAAACCTAGACACTTGATCACAAGCCAATAAACATGGATTCAGTATGTCCAAACTCAAGGGAAATATTAATACAATATGGCTGGGACATGAATGGATATGAAAATCCCTAAAACATCCTGTATAGCAAATGCAGAAGCAAACTGAGTGCATCCAGTTGTCTTTAAATGACTTGTCATCCTGGATCCTAGAGGTCAGTGAAGGTGAACCTGGTGATGGGATATTTCTGACATCTTGCTCACTTTATCCTGGGAGGGTAAGTCCTGAACACCAGCTGGCACAAACCCTCCAGGGGCTGATGTGACACTTCCACGCTATTCCCTGACATAAGAACCTCCTGCTCAGGCCTTCCAGGTGACAGGAAGGCGCCCTGCTGGGTTTGGCTGGGTGGGGCTGATCTGCTGATCAGATGGCCTGTTTGTTTTGATGGCTGGAGTGGCCAGCATGCAAAGTGGAGGTCAGCACTGGGTGCTGACTCCACAGAGTTGCTTTCCTACCAGTTGTGTGACCTCAGGTGAATGACCTTTCTTAGCAACTCATCCATAATGTGGGTAAAAACATATCAACTGGGAGGATCTACATGCAGTGCTTAGCACAGGAACTATCCAGACAATTGCTTGGAAAACACTGACAGGTGTACTCGGTGGCAGAATGATCAGGAGGGAGTTAATTCTCAGCTTCCAGAAGTGCTGGCAACACAAGGGCCTGAGAAACTTAGGAAAACCTTCCAAACTTGCTCTGGTTCTGTCCTGGTTTTAGCCTAAGGGGAGGCCCATTGAGCCTTTTGAAAGTCTCTGTTGGAGGAAATAATGCCTCCTAGTTGTACAAGGGGTTCAGTTCCATGCCCCCTGGGAGAGCAGCAGTAGATAAGAGCTTCTGGTCTGTGGGATCTAGAGATCACAGCTGCTCACTTGCATCATGTTGCCCACAGGACACACCACACTCTACAGTGGCCTGCAGGGGCCTCAGGAGCCCAGGGTGACTTGCCTGAATGGCATCCTCTACCCTGGCACTTGGATGCATTTCATCTAAGGGGACCTTGGCTGGAGACTAATTTTCTTCACCATTCCTCCTAGTTATAAGAGAGATGGGATATTTCAGAGTTAGATATTTCTTTCAGATAACAGAATACATAAGGGGGCGACAGGTTGCTCTGGACAGTGTTTTAGGGATGCTTTGAGGGGACAACATGCATGGAGCCATTTACTAACCATTCACCTGCAGGACGTGGGTCTGGAACAGCTGCTCGTGGCCCAGGGCGTGGCAGGTGTAATTGCCCATGTGGATGGTGGTCACCTTGGTGATGTACAGGGAGTCATCCTCTCCGAAGTCCTGCATGGGCAAAGATGACAATGAGATTGGCCTCTCTATTGAGAAGGCGGAGGGACCGCTGGTTTCTCTTAATTTTCTAGGAAAACAGAACTCCTGCCTCTAGGAGAGAGTTCCTTTCTGCCTGACCCCTTCCTCAGCAGAGCTGAGGGCTGTGCTGTCCTGAGCGGGGGACACTACCTCTCTTGCATGTACCTGGCTCAGACCTTGCACGTCCATTTACCACTGTGCTCACCTGGCACCTTCTCTGTGAGGTGGGCAGGACCACTTCCTCAGCACATTTCCTCCAATTTCCATCAATTAGGCTCAGGTGCCCCTCTCCTCTTGCCCCCTTGTTTTACGGTGGTCTCGCCCACCTGCTAAGAGACTGTAATTCTGGATGAAAGCCCCGTGTAGAGGAGGTGTCGGCAAACTTTCCTAAGGGGCCAGATAGTGACTATTTTCAGCTTCGTGGGTCTTAAGATTTGTCAGCTGCTCAACTCTGCCACAATAGCATTAAAGTGCCGAAACAATTCATGAATTAATGAGTGTGCTGTGTTCAATGACATTTTATTTAAAGGTGATGGGCCAGATTTGGTTCACTGGCTATAGTTTGTTTACAACTGGTTTAGATCCTGCCTGGATCCCCAAATGATTTCAGGCAGCCTGCAGGTATCTGAGTAGCTCAAGGGAAGGGAGTCAGAGCTGTGGGGGTGGGGAGCAGACAGACACAAATCAAGGCAGGGGCATAAAAGAGATCCAGAAGGACTGATGACCCCCTAAGAAGTGACCCAGTGAGCCTTGGCCCAGTGGTCTCTGCAGCCTCGAGGGTTGAGATCTTATTGAGCCAGTGCACAGGGGAGGGATGGTCAGGAGGTCTGTGGCTGTGATAAAGTCCCCAGAAGAGAACTGGGCTGGCCCCAAGTCCTTCCCCACTCAGCTGTGTTCTCTCTTGCAGAACTGAGCACAGTGCTGTCCCCTTCCAGTGCCAATGGCAGACAGGTCGGCATTGGAACTGCCTAGCATTCCATGAAGGTCCCTCATCGGCTTTGGTTAGCTACCAAACACCTCAGATGACGTGGTGCTTGGAGCTGACAGACGGAGAAAGCTCATGGGTGAGAGAAAGGGCCGAACGGTGTTGGACATGGGGAGAGATGGGGAAGCCCAGTGCCTGGACTCAGGAGACGCAGGGTTTGGTTTGGATTTGCCATTGAACAAATGTCCCCTAGTGCCTCTGGGGCTTTGGTTTCTCCACCTGTAAGTGTGGACAACATGTGTTCCCCAGCAAGAGAAGGCATGTGCGTGTATTTCCTCACGTGAGAAGCACGACATACACAGGGAAAGTTATTTTTCCTCTCATTACTAACAGAAGATGCAAAAATCCTCTTGACCCCTGGAGCAAACACCAAACCATCACTCCTGCTGTTCCCCTTGCCCTTTCAGAGCTCCCTTCTTTCACAGAAGCATTTTGGTGGCAGAAAAGAAGAAGGCCATTGGCTTCTGTGCCCAAGGGTCATGCGTGAGCAGCGCTGGGCAGCTCTGAGGGTCTTTCGTTAATACGTACACTTCTGCCCCCCTGAAAGGATGACGTTCTCCGTGGCTCACACCCTTGAGGGCCCAGCACAACCATCACAAGTTCATTTAAAGAAGTTTTAGCACAAGTAAGAGTTGTAGGCAAAAGAGAGGTGCATGGCAGTGGGGAGGTGGGAAGGTCAATAGTGGACACACACAACCTCCTTTCAGCATTGGGGACAAAGAAAGCCAACCCCCTGCGACTCCCTTCTCCTGGAGGAGAACAGTATTGGAGAGGGCTCTGCCGGAACCCTGCCAGTGGGCTGTGAAACATCACTTTGCTGAAAAGAGCCCCATTCCCAGCATTCTGTGGAAGCCTCAATAATAAAATAAAACAGCAGATAGCTGATTTGTCCTGTGTCATAACAGAGCCATAAAGGCTTCATACCTGAGTTGCTTATGAAAAGTTAATGGCTAGTCAATGCTGGGACGACATATTTCTAGTCTAAGCTGTTTCCTGTGTCAAAATCTAAGTAAGTCTCTAGGAAAATGTACTTTGCTTGAAGCCTCAGCGGTGGATGGCTGGCATCTTGACAAAGGGCCGGGAGGCCAGGGACAGCCCCCACCCTGGAGAAGCGGTGAGTGGCTTGGAAACTCCTCAGTGCCCCACATGGCTGACCCAGGGCAGACTCTCTCCTAAGGGCAGAACCAGAGCTGTTGGCAGGGAGTCTGGTGCGGGCTGTTGGCATTCCCTCTCCACACTGCCTTCCTGAGTCTCCACACCCATGGGCCCTCTTTCTGTGAGGGGTCCTGAAGCCAACTTCAGGCTCTGGCAGCCCCTGCCACCTTGTTGGAGTTGCTGGTCACATGGACCACAGATTCCTCGGAAGTAGCCTGGGTGAGGTGGTGGCTCCAAGGCTGGTGTCCCCTGAGACACCCTGAGAATGATAACCAACACATAGCCTTTAAGAGGTTAATATGAGCCAGAACTTGACATAGAGTTGACTCTCCATCTTCATTGGTTCCTTGTCTGCAGATTCCACCAACCATGGATGGATGGAAAATATTCAGAAGAAAATGATGTCTGTGCAGCTTTTTTTTTTCATGTCCATATTCCCTAAAGAGTACAGTGTAACAGCCATTTATACACCATTTACATTGTGCCAGGTAGTATAAGTCATCTAGAGCTGATTTAAAGTATGTGGGAAGATGTGTGGAGGTTATATGCAAATACTATGCCATTTTATACAAAGGACTCAAGCATTCAGAGGTTTTGAAATTCTCTGGGTAATCAATCCCCTGTGGATACTGAGGGATGGCTGTACATGGCCTTGGTTAATCCCCAGGGATTACCCAAAGGCAGAAGACAAAATAAAAACCCATTCCCCTGAGGTGATTTAGCAGGGCTCCCCTTGAAAAGACATTTTGAGCTGGGTGTGGTGGTGCACACCAGTAATCCCAGTGACTCGGAAGGCTGAGGCAGGAGGATAACAAGTTTGAGGCCAGCTGTGGCAACTTAGCAAGACCCGGTCTCAAAATAAATAATAAAAATGACTAGGGGGCTGGGGTTGTAGCTCAGCGGTACAGTGCTTGCCTAGCATGTGGGAGGCCCTGGGTTCGATCCTCAGCACCGCATAAAAATAAGTAAATAAAATAAAGGTATATAAAAAAAAAGGACTAGGGATGTAGGGCAGTATTAAAGCACCCCTAGGTTCAATCCTGTGTGTATGTGTACATATACATTTATTTATAAACATGTATTTATATATTTTAAAATTTTTGATTATTTTATTTAATTGTTTTTCTGAGTCTCTTTCTCTGATTACCTCCACTGCCTACTGCCAGCACCCTGAGAGTCTCCTTCCTGGACAGCACCAGAAAGTTCCTTTCCAAGCAAATAATACGAGATTGTGGACTTCCTTGTCCAGATCCTGGCTCAGGTCACAGCCAGTGAGGACCTGCCCAGCCCCTCTCTGGCCACTCTCCCCTAGCCATTGCTCTAGAGTGCCAGAATGAGCTCCCCTCAGGAACTTTCCACTTCCTGCCCTCTCCTCCCTGATGGCTGTCTGTCTGTCTCCCTTTTCTTCAAGTGTGCTTAACCTTTACCTGGCCTCTCCCTCAACATCCCCATCTCCCTTGCTGCTTCATTTTTCTTCCTGTCACCCACTGCCACTCAGCATTCAGTGCTCTGTGTTTATCTCATTCACCATCTGCCTCCCCGACTAGAACCCAGCCCCGTGGGGGAAGAGGGAGTCTTGGGCTCTGTGTTCACTGCTGTGTCCTCTGGCGCACAGTGGGTCCTCAACAAATAGTTGTTGAATGGATAGTAGGGCGCTCAACTAGGCTTTCTGCAGAGATTGTGTCTGGCTCTGGCTCTTTGCTTTGACAACCCAGGTGCCCACCTCTTACCTTCCCATCCATCTAAATATGGCCCAGTAATGTAGGATCAAAGCAAGGGCGCTGCTAGGAAAGCAGAGGACTGGTCTCAGGTCTTGTCCTCACCTCCCTGCCCTGTCTGCTTCTCCAGCCTGCAGCTCTTAGAGGGACTCATGGTTTTTCTGCCTTCCTCAGGCCAGGGCAGCTGGGATGAACTGAAGAGAAGGCTCTGCTCAGAGCAGTAGAGAGAGACGGGAAGCTCTTGCACAGTGCCCAGACCTCACTGATGACTTGCTGCATCTCTAATGGAGTCCCTTAACTTCTGCTTTTCTTCTTTTTTATTTTTGTCATACTGGTGATGGAACCCAGGGCCTTACCCATGCTAGGCAAGCGCTCTAGCACTGATCTACATCTCCCCCCACTTTCTATTTGAGACAAGGTCTTGCTAAGTTACCCAAGCTGGCTTTGAACTTGCAATCCTCCTGCCTCAGCTTCCCAAACAGCTGAGATAATAGACATGCGCCACTGCACCTGGCCTCCATCTGTTTCTCTGGCACAAATCCCCATTCCTCTGGAGCGGAGGCCTGCCTCTTGGGTAATCAGCCAGGTGCTGAGGGTCAGGTGTTGGCTCTGTGAGGACATAAGGAGCTGCTGGCTGCCTTATGGCTCTTCTGTGAGCACCGAATGTATTACCAGCCCATGGTGTAGACTCTGGGGAGAATCTCACTCTGTAATAAATAAAATAATGTCTCTGGGCTAAAACCATAGGCATCACGTAATTATAGAACAAAGTGCTTATTGTTTTCTGGATATGAATACTGGCTACAGAAATCAAATTTACTTCATTGGAGGTGAGAGAATTACTTTAAAAATTGATTTATAAGAAGCTACATAAAACTAAACCTGCAATTCTTCCTCTTCCAAATGTTCTTTGAGATGTGTCTGAATGTTACTATCAATGCTTGATTGCATCGCTGTAATTGTCTTTTTATGGATAACTTTTTTTTCTCTGACACATAGAAATGTATTAGCAAATCAGGGTTACTTCCAGAAATAAACAGATGCCAGATTAGACCATTCTTTGTATTGATGCACATCTATTTTTTTGGAAGGAGACAATTTTACTTAAAGATATGGCTTTCGTCTTTTCAAAAGTTATTTTCTTAGTATCTGTCACTATTAAAGAAAGTAATTAAGTGAGACTTAAGTATTAAACAATAGTTAAGCAGAGATGAGCTAGGGGACGCTGTCATGGTGACACATGAGAGTTAGGTATAAATAATATGAAAATGAGCCAGCAATGCTGAATATTTAGTGACTCAGTGTTAAACACAAGGACTCCAGAGAGATGTTACAATTTAAGTGAACAATATTGTCAATGTCAAGTTAAAACTCAACTCAGAGAGATATTTCTTCAGAGCTTTTCCAACTCTGCTCTTTCCAGGAGCACCCCTGGATACCTTTTGGGAGGAGGAAGTGAAGGGGGCCTCTTTCCTGAACTGGCTTGATTCTGATCCCTAGAATGTCACGCACTTGGGCATCTTATCTGCACAAATAGCTGAACACTGTGGACGCCCATACTGAGTGATAAGTAGCACCTCCACAGTGCCAGTACTCAGAGACACCTGCATTGACCTGAGCATGTGTAGCCACAATCCAGACCAACCTGGGACCACATGCATGAATCAGTGAGCACACACACATACATTCACATGGACACCTGCAGTTAACATGAGCATGCGCACGTGTGAGTACCCACACATGCTAACCACCTGGCTCACTATAGCTGATCACCTGACTGATGTCAGGGTTCCTATGCAGCCCATTTCCTTCCATTCCCTCAGAGGACACACTTGCTACTCTGTAAAGACCTGTAGACCGAGTTCTCTTGCTCAGAGTAGAGTCCTCTTAAAAAAAAAAAAAGAAAAAAAAAGAAATTGCCAGGTATGATGGCATATGCCTGTAATCCCAGTGACTCAGGAGGCTGAGGCAGGAGGATCACAAGTTTGAGGTCAGTCTCAGCAACTTAGCAAGGCCTTAAGAAACTTAGTGAGATCCTGTCTCAAAATAAAAAAATAAAAAGGGCTGAGGATGTGGCTCCATGGTTAAACATTCCTGGGTTCACTCTTCAACATACATCTTTGAAACCTGCAGTGATTTCCTAGGTAGCCATCTGGACCCCCAGGGGAAAGTAACTGTGGGCAGCGTGAGCAACTCAGTGTGGACCTTTCCTGTTCATTCCAGGCTCAGACCCAGGAGTAGGGGGTCAGAGACATGTGAGAAGACCCTGTGTGACAGCTTCAGTCTTCTCCAGGACTTAAGGGCATGTGTCCCTGGCTGACTTGGTGACTGCTGGTCTAGGTTGTCAGGCTCTCCCCATGATTGTGAGCACCTCATCTCTGTGTATCACTGTGTTGTCTCCAGCAAGATTCATGCCACATAACTGGAGCTTGGTTATCATTTACTGACTGAATGGTGGTGTGTTAACTGAATGTGCTGCCTCTGGAGCACACTCCTGAGAGCAAGGAGAGCAAAGAATTAATGATATTTAAAGGCATGGCTGGCCTTTGCCCTCAGCTACTGGGCGGTGTGCTCTAAACCACTGGAATGTCCTGTCTCATGGGAGTCTTTGCTTGGGAACTTCAAAGCCATAGAAAATCAATCCTGCAGATTTCTAAAGTTAGGCCATGTCAGTAGAGTGTGATGAAGCTCTAGAAAACAACAACACAACACAACAACAACACAAGAGCACAAAACAACTCTGGACGCTAAGGCCTGCTTGAGCTCCCCAAGATCTGGTCACACACTGATGCTGGGAAAGTAACATGCCCCACAGCTTCACTGGGAGAAGACAATGGAGGGTCCATATTAGGGACCCTCCTGGACTCCACCCAATTGGCTTCTTCCCTCGACTGATTTTAATTTGTTTTCTTTCTCCATAATAAAACGGTTAACAGTGAAGATAACAAGTTTCAGTGAGTTAGTTCTATGGGTCTTTCTAGCAAGTCATTGACATTGAGAGGTCAATGGAAACTCTCCAATTTTGGGTGCTGAAATTCCACATGTAGGGACATCCCTGTGCATCCAGGTGCACACAGGTGCCCAGACCCTTGCAATTGAAGGTGCAAAGCAAGATGTTGTTTTGGGCACTCAGCTCGTTCAGTCTCAGAGATCAGAGATCAGAGACCACTTGTCTGGTTAGGACTCCAGAGTGTCATGAGGTATAGGTAGTGGCAATTGGGGCCCTCTGATGAAGCACAGGCTTGAATTCCTGTATAGCTTTTGGATTCTTGGCCAATGGCCCAGTGTCAGGCCACCAGGCTGCATGGCAGCCGTCAACTCAAGTTCTGGACCCCCTTGAACCTGTTGCTTCCATCTGCATCCCTCCTCCCAGGGAAGCCTGGATCAGGAATTCTCAGGCCAGAAGGGCTTATGAGGGTACCAGCTCTTGGCTCTGACCTGGACCACACACATGACTGACAGCCAACTCTTGACTGCCTCTGAAACATTTCAGTGAGGTTTTGATTGAATTTCCTTCTATGGCTTATTTGAGGGACCAAGAAGCCTTTCAATCAGGAATTTTCTCCTGACCTGTTGTTTAAAATCTTCTACACTGCTAGAAGGGGTATAAATTGGTGCAACCTTTTTGGGGGGATATTTGGTACTCTCTGTCAACTCTGAAAATGTGCCACTTCAAAGAACTTCTCTTTGGCCAAGGATCCACTTAGGCAAATGTGCAAAGAGGCTGCATAAGGATGACGATTGCAGCACGGGAGGCAGGGAAGGAGGCGATGGGCAGGGGATGGGCTCGGCATGGCTCAGGGGCTGCAGGCTCTTTTCCTTAGTAGGAAGAGGGGACCCTTGGAGAGGTAGGCTCCAATTCTGAAGAGTAAGGTAGGTGCTGATCGGCCTCCTCCACTGGCTGGGCTTCTGGAGGGAGGCAGAGAGGCTCAGGTTGTGCATTCAGGGTCTAAAATCTGAGTCAGAACCTTCCAGAGGGACCTGCACCTTACACATAGGGCCAGAAGTCATCACTGAACACAGGTCCTGAAGGTAGCACTAAGATGGAAAGAGATGACCTTGAGGAAGCCATCCAGAAAGCAAAAGCCAGAGGAGGTCTCCTGGGGCAGACTTGTTCCTCCATGTTCCACAGGCCTGTATACCCCAGACCTGGGATCCCGTCCCCTGGATCACAATGAACAACACTCCTATTGGTTTGAACTCATCTGAAGCTCAAAAAGAATGGAGGTTTAGATGCCACCAGGTCTTCAAAACAAGTGGAGAGAAATGGTCATGGCCTGTAAGAGCTCCAAGCATAGTGTTTTCTAAGATTTTAAAACAAAATGTACCCAGGCGTTTAATGAGACAATTTTAATGCAGAACCTACAACCACCGTCTATCGAGTTGCAAACAGCTCTCCATGCTAATCAAACGCCTCTCATCTTTTTACAATGGATTCATGACTGGTTCATATAAAGACAATAAAAATTAAATGAGTCATGAGCTCCTAAATCATTTTCTTTTGGTCTTTTTAATAACTCACTTCCAAAGAAGCACTTGCGGAAAGCATATGTTTCCTTAGAATCATTTGTTCTCCCTCTCACACCATTTAGGCATGGGGAAAAGTGAACCTTTTAACACACCCTTCAAACAATGCCACAGATACTTTCTCTTAATGGGCTTTGTGCTTCTGCTTTTATCACTGTGCTCTGCCTGCTGATGTTTGAAAGCCCCAAACAACGAGATTCAGTGAAGGAAACACACACACACACACACACACACACACACACACACACGCACACACACAAAACAGAGTGGCTCTTTCAAGTTATTTGAAATATTCTGAGTGTGTGGTAGGTCTTTTTTCCCCTCCCTAAATAAAGAATACTATAGAAAAATGTTTCCTCTCCCTGAGAATATCTTGGCCAAACAATTCCACGTGTTGGTCTTAAGGTGTGCTGCTTAGTGGGACCAAAGGCCAGAGCCCAATGCCACACACCCCACATCTGAGAGGATGCATGTGGCATGGGCCTGGGCACTGCAGTACTTTTGCAGGAAGCAGGTGGAGGCAGCCTCAGTGTAAAGACATGGTAAGTCTGGGCGCTAGGTGTTGCTGGCCTTGAGCAAGGAACCCAGATAGCGCCTGTGGGGTGAGGAGGCTGGCTATAGACTTCTGGGCCAACTCATCCACTCTTCTGAGTTTTTTAACCCTGTGTGCCTTGTGGACTTGTGGTCAGGGATGAAGTGATGCTGGGAACTGACCAGAGCAGAACTTGGCACTCTGGGACCAGGTAGGAGGAGAAGCCTCAAAACCTGACTCTGAGCTTGCAGAAGATGAGGCAGGTAGGGGAAGAGTGAGGTATTGTTCTGCTCTCTGGTCCAGGTGAGAAAGTGAGATGCACACTTGGGATGTCCCACAGGGCCCACAGGGCCTTCCTTACTACAGATCTGCAGAACTCAGGGTTGGGAAAGTACAATGCAGGTCCCATTTCTGATTGGATACCTACAATAGGAGGCAGCTTCCAACTTCCCAAGATAGGTGTGTCCAGAGAATTCTCCCTGAGGATAAGCTCCCTGTCACGGGCCTGTCATTGGCAGTATATGTCTCTCCCTGACATAGGGCTGTGACATTTGAGCAGAGAAGGGCCTGCAGGCCAATGCAACAGGGCCATTGGCTTCTGGTGCCCACAGACAGAGGGCTTGTGGGGGCTCCATGACTGGGATTGGGGACTGAGGCCTCTTGCTTTGTCAGACACATTCCTGGAGGGCAGCCTGGCCCAAGCTCAGGATAAGCAGAGCTCGGGGTGCTGTTGCTGGTCATTCTGGCTTAGGTTCTGGGGACAGTGGGGGCAGCGGCCTTGATTCCTGAGGACCGAGGTGTGGTAGGGGGCACAAGCAAGTGGAAACATGTCCAGCTACTTCAATAAAGAAGCCAACAGTTGACTAGGAAGTAAACAATTATAGACTGCACTTTGTCAGCTCTGGGAAACAAGCCACATGAGCAGAAACTATTGATTTCTCATCAAGCAAACAGAAGGAAGTGTCATAATCCTGAGAGCCATTGTGAGAGGCTGCAGCTCGCTGGCCTGGGCCGCTGCCTCTGCTGGGAGCGCCCATCTTTTGGAGCTTTGTTCGGTGAGTCCCTAAGGCTGTGTGCTGGTTTTGGTTTCTCTCCTGCAAGCTGGCCAGGATGTAACATGGTGGCTCGGGCATTCTGGCAAAGCACACCAGATCCAGGCTGGACTTCCCACAATCTTAAGAAGGCAAAGACACTGTGACCTGAGCCTTGACTACCTGGAGGGGAACTTCAGCAGGAGCTGTGGGAACCCTGGGCACTGCTCCACTCCTGGGTGCCTTGGGGGAAGTTAGAAAAGGATGACCCAAGAGCACCAGCAGGGCTCCCCTCAGATCTGGGTCCCACATTATTCAGAATCCTTCTTGGAGGCAGTATTTAATCTTATGCTGGAAGAAGTTTGGTACACTTATAGCCCCCACATTTGACCATGTCATTTTCTGATCAAGAATCTGTGGCTCCCTTTGGCCACAGGCAAACAACAAAGACCCTTCCCCCACTTTTTTTTTTTGTGGTTTACCATTAAGTTACCCGCCCCCACCCAACTCTTTTGATTTTTCAAATTTTGAGACAGGGTTTTGCTAAGTTGCCCAGGCTGTCCTTGAATTTGTGATCCTCCTGACTTGGCCTCCCAAGCCTCTGGGATTACAGGCATCAGCCATTGTGTCTGGCAA